>NC_086449.1:582907168-583643456 GCF_028390025.1 Pseudophryne corroboree | reverse complement strand
AATCAACTTAATAGTGGTACTGGAAGCTCAAGAACAGCATGGGGCTCCAGTGTGATACAATAAGTAATCCTTTACTATACAAACTGCTGGCCAGTGGCTGGGTGCCAACCCTTGATCTTCAAGGGGGTTAAGCCCCATACTGACTAGCTGTACGTGTTCAGACGAGGGAGGGGGTCATTAACGATGTGCGGGAGCTCGCATCGTTAACGACATTGAGTGTACACACTGGACAAGATTATAAAAGATATCGCTCAGATTGGCCCTTCTGAGCGAGATCTTTTACTTTCTTGTCTAGTGTGTATGGGGCTTTAGAGCAAAACAGTTGAGTGTATCATGTGAAGAAGTCCTAAATGGCTTGTTCAAACCAGATTTAGGTCTAAGGCCATACCATAAGACTCCTGTTATAAAGTAAAGCCATTAATAGACAAAACAGCAGCTTTCTGTATTTAGGTATAGAGAATAAAACTGGAACTACAAGGCTGACAGCTATTTTTCAATACAGAAAAAAAAAAAAAAAGATCCAAGAAAATGACAGATTGAAATAACAAAATCAAAAGTCAATAAAGAGAGGCGAGTTGAGGCTGAACAGTAGAAATACTCTGGAGGAGGAGACTGAGCAGCATCCTGTCTTCCTGAAATACAAACAGCAAATTATAAAGGTCTTTATTGTCTGTGGGTTGTTGAGGAGGGAGGCTTGCGACATGAAATGAACTATGGCTGGTGAAGTTCCACAAGCATTTGAAGCAGTTTGTTTACAGAGACCCTTTTGCGCTGGCGAGAAAGTAGACACTACACAGGCGATAGAGACCTTTGATCAGTTTCCTGGGCCCCTAGGACACGGGAGCAATTAGAAGAAGAGATCCCAGTACAGTCCTTTATGAAACTTGTATTAAGAAGCAATTTGCAGTGATAAATTTCACAGTGGGATGCTCATACAGTATGAGCGCAAAGTGTTTACAAGGCACTGTACAGTACTCTGAAAATTATTACATTGCTTATAATCCTTAATGGAATATGAGGCACTATATTAAAGCCACAAATGTAGGATTTAAATGTTATATTTCTGTAACGGAAATACTTCTGCAATAGTTTCGTTTTTCAGAGCTGGTTCGTTTTGGGAGCATTTTCTCTCATGCAGCAATTTATTTGTAGTGACACAAGAGAAAACCACTCAGAAAATACTGTCAGTCTGCCTGCACGTGTCGGCTTGTCTACTGATAACACAGGTGGTAGTGTAAAAATAGCACATGTGCAATTATCAAGGAATTTTGGTTGGTCCGCATTTTACTCTGCCAAACATCTGAACAGCAGACATCTATCAGCATACTACTTTCTGAGTGATTTCCTCATATCGTCTTATGTGTTCAAACACGGCTGGTCCATTATCAAAGGCAAGTGCTTGTACCTAATTTAAATCCCCCGTTTCCTATTACAATGTAAGATCTTGCTTCATTTGTTCCAATTAACAACGTGTAATCACTGTATGTATGCACGCAATGTCTGCCCACTGTACATCACTGCAAAAAAACAGCAGAGCTTTATCAATAAAATGACATACAGTAGTAATCATTTTTTTTTCAGTCTAAACAAAATGCAACATAAGAAAATGTACCCAAAGTGATTTTCTGAATGAGCTCTTATGGAGCATAACACATAATTCAGCTGATGCCATTGTGTCTTTGTGCCGCATCCGTTCAGCAAGAAACCAACATAATTTTTGGTGTCCAAAACAAAATATGGAGGGGGTTTAAGAACAGAAAATATTTGTAACACAAGTTGTCTAGGTACAGTATTCTATTTAAAGCAGAGGTTGTTAACCAATACGTGTGTATTTGTAGGGCCAATACGTGTTCAATACGTGTTCAGTTCTTGCAGGGCCGGCCTCAGGTCTACCCCCAGATCCAAATATATCCATCATTAGTACTACAGGTTGAGTATCCCTTATCCAAAATGCTTGGGACCAGAGGAATTTTGGATATCGGATTTTTCCGTATTTTGGAATAATTGCATACAATAATGAGATATTATGGTGATGGGACCTAAATCTAAGCACAGATTGCATTTATGTTACATATACACCTTATACACCCAGCCTGAAGGTAATTTTAGGCAATATTTTTTATAACTTTGTGCATGATTAAACAAAGTGTGTGTACATTCACACAATTCATTTATGTTTCATATATGTTTCATATACACCTTATGCACACAGCCTGAAGGTCATTTAATACAATATTTTAATAACTTTGAGTATTAAACAAAGTTTGTGTACATTGAGCCATCAAAAAAACAAAGGTTTCACTGTCTCAGTCTCACTCAAAAAAGTCCGTATTTCAGAATATTCCGTATTTCGGAATATTTGGATATGGGATACTCAACCTGTATTAGCATTATTATCTTGCTGAAAAACACACACATTGGCTCCCACCAGAAAAAAAGCAAAACACATTTGTCTCCACAGAAAAAAACAACTATGTTATTGACCACCTCAGAAAAAAATAAAACACAATGGCCCCACATAGGAAACAAAATCAAACACATTGGCCCCCCACAGGAATTTTGTTTTTATCTTGGTAGGGAAAAAACCACACTGGCCCCAATAAGAAGAAAAAAAACCTCACACACACATTGGCCACAATAGGAAAAAAAACCAAATCATATTGGACCCCACATGAAAAAGAAAACACAATGTCACCTGCCAGGAAAAAGAATTAACACATTGGACCCCCCAGGAAAAAAAACACATAATGGCCCTGGTAGGAAAAACAAAACACATTAGCCCTGATAGGAATCAAAAACAAACACACTGACCCAAATAGGTAACACACATATTGGCCGTGATAGGAAAAAACACATATTGCAGGAAAAATAAAACACAATGGGCCCTGACACAGTGGCATCTGACAGGAAAAAACCAAACACATTTGCCCCCTAGAAAAAATAAATAAAAACACATTGATTCAATGTCATTGCACTTCAGCTCTGCAGCACCTGCTCAATTCTCAGTTCCTCATCAGGAATCAGCTCGACAGCCTGAGTCAGCAATAAGCCCTCAGTTTGCCCTACTGTGTCACTGAACCACTGAGGTGGGGGTCGGCGTGTGGCTGCGTGACCTATGACATCTTTTGGTCATGTCTGGCCCATGCCATATCTGAGCCACCTGGAAGAGCCCAGTGCTGCCCAGGCCATGCTACAGGACCCATGCATTGAGGTGGGTGTGGGCCCAGATGTGGCAGCACTGTGATCACTATAGGGGGCGTCCTTGTATGGCAGCTACGTTGGAACGGGCCTTGGGTCAGCCCTGAGTTCAACACTAGCACTAGTGTAATGTCCAAAGAATGGTTGCTTTATCACATTCCAGACATTAATAAAACAGGTTTGGAATTGGGTTTTTATTTTTATTTTATTGTTAATAGAGTTTAGCATGGATGCTTTTTCATTTTTCTACTATTGGAGCTAAGGATGGTTGGTGTAATTGACATGATAATTATGGCAATAAGAAGTTATCTATTGCAGGCATGTATTAAAGAACACATGCAGTAACAGGAGACTGTCCCTGCAAAGTAAAGTGATCAAAACAGCAATCACTTACCTTTCCAGGGGTGATCGCGCTACCGCACATGCACACATGGTGATTACCAGGAAAGAATCCCATGGATCCCTCTCCTTGTACTTTTTGAGATCTGTAGCCTACAGGCTACAATGGCTAACACCATCTACTGTATGTTAGGTTTAGCTAACGGGGTAAAGCAGCTTGGTAAATTAGGCAATAAAGCAGCTGCCAAAGGTTTCTACAGGGAACCGGGGAATTGTAGATTCAATGGAATAAGAAATATGGTTGTGGTTATGCAAGTAGTTAAATATAAAGATGGAGTTACTACCTCTCACATCTGCTTGTGTAACACTATACGCTTGTATGTTATGGGAGGCTGTGAGGTGGCAAAGAGCGAGGTTTAAAATAAAAAAAGAATGCTATTGTCTGCGCTAGGAATAGAGCTGTGGATAGCAGTACTGGTCACACAGTCATGAAGGTTACCAAATTCATCTCATATAATCATTACGCTTCCAAATGATGCCAATGTTTAAAGGGAATACGTACAGGAGACTGGCAGATGGGATGTTGGCTGTCACTATACCAACAGCGGCATCCCGTCAGCCATAATGCTGGCAGCGAATCCCAGCATGGGCTCACTGCACTGGGCATGCTTTGAGCATACCTCCCAACTTTGCCGGCAACCAAGGAGGGACGTCAGTGCACGCCAAAGGCGCGCGGCCAAAATTAGGGGGTGTGGCCTACCAGAAAGAGGGCGTGGTCTCTGGCAAAAGCCACGATCGCAAGCCACGCCCCATTTTCGCCATTATGGGGGCATGGACAGCGCTGTGAGAGCTGCTGGCCATGCCCCCTGTCCCTCTCTGCCAGGAATAGACGCTGTGCGCATGCGCACAGCGTCTATTCACCGCTGCTCTCCTCAGAGCAGCGAGTGACAGGGAGGGATCTCCCAACTGCCTCTCCACTCGCGGGACACTGTGACCCGCGGGTGGGACAGCGGGACAGACCGTGAAAAGCGGGACTGTCCCACCAAAATCAGGACAGTTGGGAGGTATGCTTTGAGCCAGGTGGCTCGCTTTGCTCGCCACAGGTTATATTCCCACTCGGGTGGTGGCGTGGATCCACCACCCGAGCAGGAATACCGGGCTGAGGTCAGGATTCCGACTGCTGGCATTACGCAACCTGTTGGGATTATGGCATCGGTATACTGAATGCCGGGATCCCAACAGGCGTTATATTAACCACATCACGTTTGTACCTTTAATCTCTATTAAAATGGTATGGCCAATAACCATTTGCTGGTGGCAGGTTATCTCTTAACTTTTTTTTTTATAAGGTGAAAGACCATGGACAAGGTAGAAAATGAGCAGGAGATGGGGCATTCATCTTGTTTATACAATGTTATTAAATGTAGAGAGAATCTGCTATATGTAGAGTGACTTCAGCAAATACTTCTGACAGCACAATCTTTATGGTGAAATGTCTGTCAGATATTTTAATTTCCCTTAGGAATGTTCTATGGCAAAATGTATACACTATACAGTTATTTGCACTTAGCGGGAGTATTGCATGGCACTGTATGTAGAAGCACATGACATGCAGTAGCCTATGTTGGATGCTCATCAAACCAATCATTATGTAGCGTCAAGGTACACAATAGGTGGAGTCATGATCTAATTATCTTAATATTTTTATTTTAATGAGCACACTTCCTTATCTAAATAACAGCATTTCTGTTTGTATATTAAGATAAAATTGCAGTTCATTATCTATTATTTTTTTTTGCATACAAATATTGGAGTCCTGATATTTCTATTGCAAAGAAGAAACATTTATCAGTTCTAGAGGATAGCCATGGGCATAGCTATAGTTGGAGCAGGGGCCCAGATGGTTAGGGAGCCCTGAATCCAGGTTATATAGCTGCAACAAAATTCCCAGATTTGGCTGCTGAGAAATTGGAACCAACTGACCGTTGCCGAGCCTGAATGGGGTGACATTCAATTTCAGTGATAGATGCATAGTGAATGTTAAAATGGTAAGGGGACACAGTGGCATAATCTCACCTGGAAAGCACTGTACAGAATAAGAACTGGGGCACTGTAATGTAGCATAATATGAACTGAAGACACTAGTGAAGTGGTGAGGGGGAGGACACATTCTAAAAATATATGCAAGTGAAGAAGGGCCAAAAAAATAATAAAATGTAAGTAAGTGAAGGGGTGGGGGGGGGGGGGGGGGGGATACAAATCATTAAATATATATAGATTAGTCCAGGAAGTGATTGTCCTGAAGCAGAGCTCTGCCTCCCGCACTGTTTGCAGGGAGAGATATCATGATGTCTCTCCATCTCCAGACTCCCACAGTGCAGACTGCCGAGCATCTAGCGAGGAGCCGTTCAGTGCGAGGATGAGTCTGGTCACAAATTAATTGACAAGTGCTGCATCTGGGATGTGAGAGACTGATAGAGAGGCACAGAGGTCCCGAGGAGGGAAGGAGAGGTAGGTAGGTAGGTAGATATGCTAAAGCTTGGCATTTGTATGATAACATTCATTCAGAACATGATGATGATGATGATGATAATCATAGGCATCCGCATTCAAGGAGCATTACTGTGTGGCATAATGTGTTATATAGGGCACTACTGCTGTGTGGCACAAAGTGTATACGGGGTACTACTGTGTGGAGTAACAAGAATGAGGGGCTCTACTGAGTAGTGTAACATATATAAGGGGCACCCACACTACTGTGTGGCGTCATTTGAACTGGGTATTGAGTGCCCACACCTCTTGCCCATGAGACCACACGCTTTTTTTTGGCATGCACTATCCTTATTTAGAATATGAGGGTGGAGGGGTGTTAGTGCTCCCTCTACACCAAAATGTCTAGTCATGCGTCGCCTGTGGGTAAAGTTACAGTTTCAGTCACCGTAAATCCAATTTACTTGAGATATTAACAAAAGATGCACCTGGCTAGCAATGCAGTAATTGTATAGTAAAAAGTATTTGATAAAAATAATAATGGCTAAAATTCTGACAATCAAATCAAAGACAGATGAAATGTGCTCTTTCTATTGTGACTTTTGTTTTCAATGACACCAACACTGGGAGAGATTGGGATAACTGTAAGGATAATAAGACAGGAGATGTAAATGCTTAGATATGCAGTGCCATTACTGATCTTTTCAGCTTTACAGCCCGGCACAAAGAGGAGTTGCAAGGTATAAAGGTTCTGCAGAGCTTACTAATAGAATGGGGATGTATTCCACAACAGGGCTTTACCATGGACATGAAATTCTGCATAATAGGTGTTACATTGTTATATGAGGCCACCTCCCATTTCATGAAGTCAGCGAACTCACATTTTAGCCTCTTGCTATTTATAGAGACTATTCTGGAGTACTGGAAAATGTCAGTTTGTTGGATGACGAGATCTGCCAGTCTGCTGGTATTGTTTATAGGTGATACCTCTTTTAGATTGCTTGTATTTACGGGATGCGGTCAAGATGCCGCCGGCCGGAATCCCGGCGGTCGAAATACAGACACCGGAATCCCGACCGCCACAATCCCGACATATTCTCCCTCCGTGGGTGTCCACGACACCCATAGAGGGAGAATATAATAGTGTGCCGAGTGTAGCGAGGCACCGTGTCCGCAGCGTGGCGAGCGAAGCGAGCCCGCAAGGGGCTGCATTCCGCTCGCCACCCCTGTCGGGATTCCAGCGTCGGTATTTCGACCGCCGGATTCCGTCCGGCGGCATTTAGTACTGATCCCGTATTTACATTGCATAATCCCTTATCGTTTTATAGAGCCATCCAAATAATCTTGTGCATGGATTATAAAACTCCCACAGTAGTGCAGAAGGCATGGTAAGGGGTAAGGTGAGATAGGGCAGGGAGCATATGACATTAGTGAGAGGCACAGATATTGCCTCAAGGTCTCGAAACGTGACACTGATTAGATATAGTAGACACAAATCCCTAAATTTACAGAAGAATATATCAGTGCTTTCTCAAACTAGGTACTGACAAACAAACAAACAAACAAACAAAAACACACACAGACAGACAACAAAGTTAAGGTGTATACAACACAGTGCAATATGAACTACCGATATGGACTAAATAGTCCATACCGGTAGAAAACATAGTGCATATCGCACAGTGTGTATACACCTTGAGAGGCCGATGCGTGTTCCCACGGGGTCGGTATCTCTAGAAAAAATATACTGTGCAGGCATGGGAATGTTCACTATATTGTGTTTACAGTAGTGACCGATATTGCATTACCGATCTACGACCCCCTGAAATATCATCTTAATATTCAAATGAGCTGTCAAAATCGGCCATAGCCAAAATTGCAAGTACATACAGTCAAAATTGGCGGTTCTGGGCTCCGAGGGAGTTCAAGCGAAATTGCAAAGTCAAAATCACACCGTGTGTATGCACCTTTAGAGTGCCTTTAAATCTTCTGTAATGCCAGGAGGTACAGTATTTTATATAAAACCACTTTGTATACTTTTGTTACACAGTATGTTGACCATACCAATGGAGCAAACTATTCTTATGGTAACATATTGGAATAAATTTACTTTTATTTGTATAATACCGATTAAAGTTAGGAAGCATATGAGTATTACACTGCCAGTTGCTATTTTCACTTGCATTACACTCAGTGGCCAACTGTCATGGCTGAAAGGAAGACTTTCTCATCCTAAACCAGTCTCTTCTTATCAGTCAGTGCCTCCAGAGCTGTTTTATCAGTGGATAGTGTTGGACATACACCAGGGTACTAAGAGCAGCAATGTTAGAGAGTTGCAGTGCGACGGCCCCTGCCCCTAAACCAGTGACATCATGACATCAGGCCTATAATGTGCGGCCGTCAGCTCTGGTTAGTAGAGCACTGCTCGCAGCGCCACAGGCTGCAGGGTGCCTGCCCGGAGGGTGCCTGTAACTCTAGAGTAGTGCCAGGGGTGTATCTAGGGGTCCGAGCGCCCCTGGCAAAGTAGGGAGCTGGCGCCCTCCCTACACACATTTGGAATAAGGTGTGAGTATTGGAAATGGGGCATGGTCTTGTGGGGAAGGAACGTGGACACAATAGTACTTACAATTCAAATTATGCCACACAGTAGTGTCCCTCATTCACATTACACTGCACAGTAGTGTCTCGTATTCACGTTATACCATCCCTCCCCCCTAACCCACCTTTCCCACAGCCTGACCTTAACCTGCCCCCCTCCCCCAAAAGCTTCTTCAGTGGTGCCTAACCCTAACCCACCCTTCCTAATCTCCCTCCCTGCAGCCTAACCCTAGCCCTTTCGCCCTTGCAGCCTAACCTTAACCCTCCCACACAGCTTGCCAGTGGAGACTTTGGCACCAACTCGATCCCGATTTTGGCATTCTGCATCGCTATCTATGTTGGGATGCCAGCATCAGCATTCTGAGCAGTTTCGGGATGCTGGCGTCAGCTTTCCGACCGCCGGGATGCCAAACACCGGCATCTCGACTGCATCCTGAATGAAATGCTAATGAGCTGCTGTGAGATGAGCCTCAAATTGACCCAGCCATTAACCAAACACTATTAGTTGGGTGGAAGGAGTGTTTCCTGTTAGAAAAAACATTAGGGTGCCATCACTTCCAAGATAAAATGATCAATTATACAATTAACTGATATACATTTCCTTGAACATGGCCTTGAAATCGATAAGATATGTATTTTGTTTATTACACTCAACAAGTTAAAGTTTTCATTTACTTTCTACTTACTTACATCTAACATACATGAAAATCGTGTAGTTTTCCAGGTACTACAGTCCCTTCTCCCAAACACTGACACTTTTTTATTATCTTAACAATATCTAACAATTGCTGTGTACCTGGTAAGAGTCTGTTACTGTAGTAGTAGCAACAGACTCTCACCAGGTACAGTCTGACAGTACTGCTTTTCTATCCTTTGGCCGCGGGTGGCACAGCCAGGCGGCGCCCCCTCCTTGCCTGGCGCCCCTGGCGAGTGCCATCCTGGCCAATAGGAAGATACACCCCTGAGTAGTGCTACTGGCTGCAGGGTGCCTGTCCGGAGTGTCCCTGTGACTCTAGAGTAGTGCTACTGGCTGCAGGGTGCCTGCCCGGAGTGCCCTGTGACTCTAGAGTAGTGCTACTGGCTGCAGGGTGCCTGTACGGAGTGTCCCTGTGACTCTAGAGTAGTGCTACTGGCTGCAGGGTGCCTGCCCGGAGTGTCCCTGTAACTCTAGAGTAGTGCTACTGGCTGCAGGGTGCCTGCCCGGAGTGTCCCTGTAACTCTAGAGTAGTGCTACTGGCTGCAGGGTGCCTGCCCGGAGTGCCCTGTGACTCTAGAGTAGTGCTACTGGCTGCAGGGTGCCTGCACAGAGTGTCCCTGTGACTCTAGAGTAGTGCTATTGGCTGTAGGGTGCCTGCACGGAGTGTCCCCGTGACTCTAGAGTAGTGCTACTGGCTGCAGGGTGCCTGCCCGGAATGTCCCCGTGACTCTGGAGTAGTGCTACTGGCTGCAGGGTGCCTGCCCGCAGTGTCCCTGTGACTCTGGAGTAGTGCTACTGGCTGCAGGGTGCCTGCACGGAGTGTCCCTGTGACTCTAGAGTAGTGCTACTGGCTGCAGGGTGCCTGCCCGGAATGTCCCCGTGACTCTGGAGTAGTGCTACTGGCTGCAGGGTGCCTGCCCGCAGTGTCCCTGTGACTCTGGAGTAGTGCTACTGGCTGCAGGGTGCCTGTCCGGAGTGTCCCTGTGACTCTAGAGTAGTGCTACTGGCTGCAGGGTGCCTGCCCGGAGTGCCCTGTGACTCTAGAGTAGTGCTACTGGCTGCAGGGTGCCTGTACGGAGTGTCCCTGTGACTCTAGAGTAGTGCTACTGGCTGCAGAGTGCCTGCCCGGAGTGTCCCTGTGACTCTAGAGTAGTGCTACTGGCTGCAGGGTGCCTGCACAGAGTGTCCCTGTGACTCTAGAGTAGTGCTACTGGCTGCAGGGTGCCTGCCCGGAGTGTCCCTGTGACTCTAGAGTAGTGCTACTGGCTGCAGGGTGCCTGCCCGCAGTGTCCCTGTGACTCTGGAGTAGTGCTACTGGCTGCAGGGTGCCTGCCCGGAGTGTCCCTGTAACTCGAGAGTAGTGCTACTGGCTGCAGGGTGCCTGCCCGGAGTGTCCCTGTGACTCTGGAGTAGTGCTACTGGCTGCAGGGTGCCTGCCCGGAGTGTCCCTGTGACTCTGGAGTAGTGCTACTGGCTGCAGGGTGCCTGCCCGGAGTGTCCCTGTAACTCGAGAGTAGTGCTACTGGCTGCAGGGTGCCTGCCCGGAGTGTCCCTGTGACTCTGGAGTAGTGCTACTGGTTGCAGGGTGCCTGCCCGGAGTGTCCCTGTGACTCTGGAGTAGTGCTACTGGCTGCAGGGTGCCTGCCCGCAGTGTCCCTGTGACTCTGGAGTAGTGCTGCTGGCTGCAGGGTGCCTGCCCGGAGTGTCCCTGTAACTCGAGAGTAGTGCTACTGGCTGCAGGGTGCCTGCCTGGAGTGTCCCTGTGACTCTGGAGTAGTGCTACTGGCTGCAGGGTGCCTGCACGGAGTGTCCCTGTGACTCTGGAGTAGTGCTACTGGCTGTAGGGTGCCTGCCCGGAGTGTCCCTGTGACTCTAGAGTAGTGCTACTGGCTGCAGGGTGCCTGCCCGGAGTGTCCCTGTGACTCTGGAGTAGTGCTACTGGCTGTAGGGTGCCTGCCCGGAGTGTCCCTGTGACTCTGGAGTAGTGCTACTGGCTGCAGGGTGCCTGCCCGGAGTGTCCCTGTGACTCTGGAGTAGTGCTACTGGCTGTAGGGTGCCTGCCCGGAGTGTCCATGTGACTCTAGAGTAGTGCTACTGGCTGCAGGGTGCCTGTAAGTCACATGGAAGTGCTGTGGGACAGTGCTGCCCCTAAGAGCCCGTACCCTGTGCAATGGTGCTGCTCGCACACCCCTAATTACAGCCCTGACTGAGAGAGTCCAATATACTGATTTATGAATGACCAGCGCTATCCACCAGAGTACTGTCTACTGGGTATGATATCTTCTCAGCACAACTGGTCATCCTCTCTTGTCTTCTCCTTATATTTTTTACAGAGTGTGGCTATATGGGCTACAAATTGAACTACATGTTTTTCCCACTGTAGTTAACCTATCTCTCCTTTGGTCTCTTCTCTAGTTCTCCTATAACCTAACATTACACTGCTAGTGGTACAGTTAATCGGAATTAATAAATATGACATTAATTTGCTTTTCCCCTACCTGAGGAGCTGCTTGCAACTGTTCCTAAAAAGTAAGAGTGCATCAAGCTAGACAGTAGTGCAACCCAAATAAACAGGTAAAACAGGGTATACAGTACGTACACACTGTTGTAATTCTATTCATGGTTATTTTTACAGAGTTAGTGCATAACATTTGAGGTTGGTTTTTGGGGTGCTTTTTTTCGCTTTGATTCCTGTTCTTAAAAACTGGCACAAAAAAATAATGCAGTTGAGTATGAAATGCAATCACTGCATACAAATGCAGTAACGCAACCAAAGCAACTGCTAGCAAAGGCATTAACCCACACTGTTCGGCGTGTAAAATTGGAACTGCCCCTCCCAAATTGAGACTACTGTATACGAACTATACTTTAATACTCCTCTTGTATAGTGACTGTTATGCGGATTCCCACGCAGACATTTTTTGCAAACCAATATTAAAACTGCTGAAAACCAAAATTAAAAAAGTAAATATTTTGCCGATCATAAAAAATAAGTAGAACGGTCACATCAGTTAATGCTTAACAATAGGCTGTTTGAGAAAAGAAACGAACAAAGTTGGCGACTTTAATCATGAGAGATTGCGTTGTCTTTTATTGATATCACCGAATGTGAAGAAGCTTTGGATTACCTGTTGATAATTAATACACTTCTCTATAGAAAATACTAGAATGGTTTATGAAGATGAGCGGCAATATATGACTCATGTAAGAAACGTCTGCACAGGTCTTGCTGGGACACGGATGTTACAGCTCTTGCAGTAGAAATTGTAATAAGTGATGGCTCACATCTGATCAGAATGGATTTTGGTCATTTAGAACAATTAAGCAATATGATGACTGCCCAGTTTAGTAGGAAATAACTATAGTGACTGACAAAATGTGCTTGCGTGTGTGTGGTAAACATAAGGGCTTACATACAGTACACCATATGTGCCACATGCACTGTAATTTAGAAGCTCTACATGTTTTGTATTGGACATTTAAAGGCTTTGCACGTTTTCTAGCTGCACATCCACCTATGGAATCACATAACAATCCAGCACCTTTACACGGATCCTCACAGGAGACTAATGGTTGGAGCAGTGCCCAACAGACCTGATCATGGAGGGTTTACATTGTGATACCAACACAACATCTGCCACTTCTGGTTTAGTACAGTTGTGCAAAATGCTGGACATCACCCTATTCTGCATAAAGAACAGGTGCCACTATTTACACACACTACAGAGAGGGGAGAGAATCACTAGTATGTTACGTGCTTACTCACGGTTAACATACATTATTAGAATACACGTCCACTCACAATGACACACATATGTACACATGGAAAGTAAACATATGTGTCTATGTGTATTGTGTAACTGTATACTACAATTTGCAATAAACACACTGACAAAGTACAATAAACATACAGTATGTATATATGCACATACTGTATGTATAAAGAAATCACATGTGCTACATTCATACTGTACATGCACTGTGCAGGTGATGCAGTGCCTAATATATGGGATATACTTACATCTTTACTGCGTAATAAGTCATGCATATTTACATATGTACATCAGCACATTTATGTTGTAGGTACATTCTGCACATCACTGCCTCACTGAGCACAAACCTACAGTACAAGATACATCACGTTCTCAGGCACGATGGTCACATGTGTCACCGATGCTATGCTACACCTACTACTTCACTATACACGTACATGGCTGTACAATCTACACATACTCCTCATTCACAGCCCTAAAGTAACCATAACACCCCTTCATTAACTTGCTATGATGAAACTGCATTTTTTCAAATACCTGCTGGCTAGAAGCTAAAACACAACATAAGCATATTCCACAAAACATCATCATTTATAAAGATGTGCCCAAAGCACACAACCACTTACTCCCTCATAGACACACACATATATTTATGTCAACCCTAGACACACACCAAAGCAAAACGAATCAATGACAAGCTGTATTATTACACAATATGCACAGCATATACTAAAGTAAGATATACACATTGAATACAACTAGAAAAAAAAATGACAACAAAGAAATCTGTGTGGATCTATTGAATGACACCTCCATATACACAGCACCTCTGCTCATACAGTATATACTGTATAGCCTCTCATCAATACACAATGCTTTCCAATAAGCACACACGAGAGCTGCAGTTCGTGTACCACACTACTATAAAGACTAAGCACTCGTCCAACCTTATACACAGATGGAGCTGCACATGTACTAAGCGGGTGTCACATACTGTATACCACATCTAGGAAACAATGTCTCCAGTGCAGATCATTATTTTGTTATTATTTCATGAAGATCTACTAGCCTCTGGACCGCTGAAAATCATTGTCTGCAGCCACCTACACTGTAAAACATTGGCTGGGAGTTGCACTAAATCAGTACTTCCAGGCCCTGTTTGCAGTGAGTTATTAGCAGTGTTTTCTGCAAGGGCAGGAGCCAGTAAGTAATAAACCAAAGTGAATCCTTGGCTTCCTGACCTCATCTAGAAAAGCTTGTCCCTTCCCACACATATAATCATGTGGAAGCCACTCATCAGAGGACCTGCATGGTGCCTACAGTATACAGGGCACTCAGGATAGCAATGCTTATTCTTACAAATAAATAAATAAATAGATAAATAAATATGTACTATACGTAGGTCTTTGCACATCCATGATACATTTTAGCTCCCCATACCATTGTGTATTAACTGCATGAAAGCGGTTAGCTATTATCATTGTGAACATAATCCACATCTTCAATACACTCACATATATGAATAGAGAGTGTCCTTTTCTATTACAATGCTTTACACTTCCCAGCAGCAGCATGCAGACCAATGTCTAATCGCTTGCTGCAACCTTCAACCTTAACTTTTGTGTTGGCTACAGACTGTCAAACATCAATTGGCAGAATTACAAAAAAGCACCTGTCTACATATACTTCCCAGTCTCCTGATGCATGTTCTTTGTCTATGACAGACTGCATGACACCTGCTGTTACTATAGTATTTCCCATGAGAGAGCAGAGGTGAGAGGCTAAAGCATCAGAGAAGAGAAAAGCACTTCATGAGACACGGCGCAATGAGAGAGAGGAGGGGCAGCTGGCAGTCAGGAAAGGGGCACGCTCACCAGGCTGCCAGTATAGAACGGCTAGAGCAAGAGTGCCTACCAAGGTACCAACTTCCCTATATAGGTAGTAGATAAGTTGGAGGGGTCAGACTCACCAGAAGGAGGAAGCTGCACACTCAGGAAGCCACTGACCAGTAAGAAACATGCTGCCCCCATCCTGGTGTCCAGACTGGAGTCCCCCAGCCATGAGCCCATTGCAGGACAGAAGTTGAGTTGTCACTGAATGCGAGAGAGTGAGATCTCAAGTCTGACTGATTTTAGGGTCTCCCTCCATTCCGCAGTGCACGGCTGTACCTCTGTCTTGCTGAATGATCCATATGTGCACCCTTTCACTGTGGCTCAGTCAGACCCTCACCAGCACCTGACTTTCCAGGTGTGTCGCCTGGACCAGTTTCCAGGTTCGTCAGCACATAGCAAAGATCCAGGTGCCAGAAAATAGCAGGCACAGTTTCTTTCTCCGTCTGCTCTGGACTCTCCAGTGTGGGCTATGTGGGATCCACAGCAATGCAGAGCAGCGAGAGGAGAATGAGCCAGTGAGAGAGAGAGAAAGGGACATGCAGACACAGGCTGAAAAACACGGGCTGGATCGCAGCTGGTAGGGTGGATTGGGGGAAACGCAACAGCTGGTTAAAGTGGCAGCTTCTGTGATGCTGATGGGAGGAAACAGGATTGCTGCAGCCGCAGGCATGCTAACCCCAGCTGCTGTCTGTCAGTGATGAGGGAGGGAGTGGTGTGCATTTAATGCAGGAGGAGATTGAGATTTATGCAAAGGAAGGCAGCAAAGAATTCCTTCACAGCAAGAAATGTACAATGTTTATGCAAATGTTACAAAAGGGACACAATTACTAGAGAGGCAATGAAAATATACTATTGTACTGTGCGTGTATAATGAAATCCTCTCAGGGGATTTGTACTTTACCCCTAGGAATTGTGAAGCATGCAACAAATAGAGAGGTTGCTGAATGTTGCAAGATCATGTTGTCATATGCTGCACTGCTCATTATCGCTTGGAACCAAAAGACTGCTGAAACTAATGTTTTTCAGATAGTTGTAGTAGCAGAAGAGCCACAGGTTACTTAATATTAAAGAGATGTGGCCAAGGATTGTTACCATTCCTTCCATGCACAGTAATTTATACATCCCAACATGATCCTCTTCAGGAGGGACATATTGTTCTGCTCCTGGACTTCCCTCTTACTGTATGATTGCCATTACCTGTCCTGGAACAACTTTCTTTCCATTAACCTGTTAAAAACAGGTGTCGGCAATCATAAATTAAGAGAAAAGTCCAGGAGCAGAGCATTGTGTCCCTCCTGGAGAGGGTCATGTTGGGAGGTAGGATTTATCTTCTCCTGCTGCCAGTAGCCCATGTAGTGTAGGTTTTCCATACAGGTGCACCCTGCAGGTATTCTGGTACAGGAGCCAGCTCAGCATTCTTCAGCTAGATGGTGGATGACAAGTGCACCCTGATCATTTGTAAAAGTTCCTTCCTATGCTGTAGCACCTGACACAGATAATAAACATATGTATACCCTTTTTAGGGCTATTTCTTCTGCGCTGCTGAGTTTATGCAGTGCATACTGATGAGAATTACATGCAGAACTATGCAAGAGAAGTGTTACTGTGCAATTGCCCATCCAGTTAGTTCAGCACAGAATGTCCTCACTGATGTGTACTACTCCCTCCCTTGTAAGTATGGACACTGGATGACACTCACATTACTCTAATGCTCCTTACTTTCATCCCCAGCCTCTCTTCAAGGGAAATATTATTCGTCACTTAAATTCTACAAAAGTAGGTAAAAATTAAAATTTTCAACCACTTTTGTAGAATTTAAGTTTTGGGGCCATTCATCATTTAGAATTAGATAACGCAGGAGATATCACAGATATCTCCTGCTTACCTCTCTCTACTGAGCTTGCACTAGCATACACTAAAATGGGGACCTCATTAATTAAGTTCCGAAAACACAATATTTTTTGTCACTTGACTGCAGGCACATTCACCATCTTCAGATAGCAAATGCTCCCTTACCCCCGCTGCTTACCTATGAGAAGCAGGTACGGCTTGTGATCAAGGATCCTCCTGGATCCCTTTATTGCTGTCTGTCTTCTTCCGCCGGACGCAGGGGGCTTTTGCACACTACTGATTCATTTTCGTGTAGACAGCTGATTTTCGCATCAGCTGTCTCCGCACCAGAGCAACGTTGAATTGCTCCGGTGCTCGCAGTGAGTCAGAAGGTTAATTATCGGGTGCCACCTTGATTCTAGGGAACTTGGAGCAGGGGAGGACTGGGCCAGGAAACAGATGTTCCCTGGGCTGGTGCCTCTGGAGCTTCTTGGGAGGCAGGTAGAGAATTCTACCCGGTCACTCTGATTGTGAATTATACACAATCAGATTGGCAAGGCAACATTCTTTACCTGACTCCCAGCATGCAGCGAGACCGGGAATGTCTGTCACCATGCTGACTGGTGAATGGTTAGAGCTATTCCCCAATCAGAGTGCTGACAGTCATTTACTTTATGGAAGCACGTGAAGAGACAGAGTGGGACTGCAGAATGGGTAAGTGTGGCCAGATAGTCTACCTATGTGAAGATGGTTGCTGCAGCACTGAAGGGTTAACCCTTGTGCCACGGTGCCATTTCTTAAGGGCTCAATCACCGCTATCTGCCATGCTTGAATATGTTGCTGGTGCTAGCCGCCATTTCGAAAAACAAATGTACTTTTAAAAACTGATGTGCCGCAGCCCCTTGACAGAGGCCACAGCAGTGCTGTGTTAATCCCCGGTGCGGGGGCCTAGGTGCCTAGGTACCAAGGAACCGGGCTGCAGGGCTGCATGCCACCCGCTGGTAATCGGGAGTCTAGCTCCCGATGTCTCAATGCAGTATGACTGAGTACCATTCACGGAGGGGCCGGGAAAGCCAGCTCCCACTGCGGCAAGGCAGGGGTGTGTGCCAACTTGCTGGAAACTGGGAGCTAGCTCCTTGTGTCCCAGCGCTATGGGATAGCAGAGCTAAGTGGCTACATGCTGGGGGACAGGGAGAGCACTGAGAGAGGACACAAGGAGCACTCGCAGCCCAGACTGTGGCTGTTGTAATCAGATGGCAGTGGGTCAGATAATCCTCCCCAGTGTGCTGAACCATTGGGGTTTGGGGAGACGGGGTATATGAATAAAATAAATATGAAGTGGATTTAAATGTGTATTAAAAAGTATGTGCAGCTCTATTCCAGGAAAGCGCTTCAGTGCTGCGGTGTGTAAAAGCCTGGTGCTGCAGAATACTAGGCACATGCTTTATAATCATTGTAATCAATGTAATTTAAAATAAGAAAACTCTTTGTACTCTTAACCCTGGTTGTCCAGGGGGAATCTGGAGCTCTCTGTGGTCTGTTGGTACCCCCAGCCCCCGCCCAGGCAAACAGAATGCCTTCTCTTGTAGCCTCTTCCATGAAAGTGGCATAAGAAGGTAGACGGAAGGCTGCATAACACAGCCAGCTAGTTTCTTGAGGGAACTCTTAAGAGGTTTCCTTCCATTTCCATCTCTGGAGCTCGGATTCAGGCTAGAGTTGTAAGCAGCGTCCTGGAAATCAGTTTTGGAGGAACTTTCCCAACACTCTAGATGTGCCTGCACCTGGTCTGTGATTGTCACTGCAGTTGGGGCTCAGACCACTCCCCACTGTCCACCAAAGCCCATGTTAATGGAGAGCACGCCTTGGACATGCCAGAATCATGAACTTAATTTGATTGGATAGAAGCCTCAGGGCAGGACATCTGGACATTCCTCCAAGCAATATCTGCAAGGGAAGATGCTTTTGGAAGACTGCTTGAGCAATAAACATTTTGCCTCCAAGACGATTGCATCTGTATCCTGTGACCAATAGGATTGCGCCAAATGCTATCCCGTTCTCAACTCAGTGTCTCCATGCCCACTGACAACTACTGTGCTCGGCCTGGTCCATGATGAGAGTCCAGTGGGAACCATCCGACACGAATCAGGAGGTGTGGCTACAGCTTGTCTACGCGTATGCAAAAGGAGCAGTTGCAAGTGCCGCTTAAAGAAGCTTGGTGGTGACAGCATGTTACCCGCTAACTGTGCAGTGAGTGGAGTCAGTAACAGGCCGTTACTGACGGTAAGAGGAAATATTCTGTTATCCTAGGTTCAATGGGATCAAACAAGTCTGTGATTGTGTGACACTCTGAACTGGACCCCCTTAATTTGTACTACAAAGGGTATGCATTGCAGGCAACTGTCGCACTGGATAATACATGAGTAAGGTCCCCTAATTTTCCCCTTGCTTTGCTTCCATTACTACCCATCCTGTTAATGCTGAAGGGGTTAACACTCCCTTCTGCTGTTGCCTGGGAGACACCAACAGGACCAGTGAGCAGACAGGCACTATGACCGCTGCCGCTGAGGAGACCGCTGTGAGGAGACACGCTGTGGAGAGCGTAGCCGCTCCTGAGGAGGCTGCTGTGAGGAGACACGCCATGGAGAGCAGAGCTGCCACTGAGGAGACCACTGTGAGAGCCGCCAGCCGCTGCAGCCTGCCCAGTACTGAGAAAATCTGCCAGGTGAGACCACTGGTGACAGGTACCTCCTTCTACTGCACAAATACCTCAGCCAACACCTGCAGTTAGGGACAACTCTCATAGTTAATGAGAAAGAGAGACACTCTGCCATGATCCCTTTCTACTCAGTTATTCAGCATCACTGCGATAGCCTGAGGGAAAAATCAGATGACTCTGAGGGATATAGGGGGTCATTCCGAGTTGATCACTAGCTGCCGTTGTTCGCAGCGCAGCGATCAGGCTAAAAATCTGCATTTCTGCGCATGCATATGCACCGCAATGCACACACGCGATGTACGGGTACAAAGTCCTTTGTGGTTTTGCACAGGTTCTAGCGACGTTTTCATTCGCACTGGCGGCCGCAAGAAGATTGACAGGAAAGAGGCGTTTCTGGGTGTCAACTGACCATTTTCGGGGAGTGCTTAGAAAAACGCAGGCGTGCCAGGGAAAATGCAGGCGTGGCTGGGCGAACGCTGGGCAGGTGTGTGACATCAAAAGCCAACCCTCCAACGTTAGAATCGCACATGAAAAGTAAGTTCAGGGCTGGTCTTGTTTTGTACTATAAAAAGAAGAAAATTTCCAGCGCTTTTCTTTGTATGAACCTAATAAAAATTTTTGTTCTAAACAGATTTGTAAATATATTTCTTTTATTATCATAAATTATAAACTTATTGGGTTCATACAAAGAAAAGCGCTGGAAATTTTCTTCTTTTTATAGTGCACAAACTGTTTAGGGGAAGGAGTACCCCTGACAACCCTACATTTCCAATAGCAGCTACTTTTGTATCAAACATCTAGGAAGAGTTGAGCGCAGCTTGCCACCAGCCAAACTTTGCTGGTCTTGTTTTGCACAAAATGTTTTGCAGGCGCTCTGCTTCACAGGCGTTCGCACTTCTGCAAATCGAAAATACACTCCCTAGTGTGCGGCGACAATGCGTTTGCACGGCTGCTAAAAACTACTAGCGAGCGATCAACTCGGAATGACCCCCATAATGCTGTGCTGGGAACTGTGGTACCTTGAAAAACATACTAATCTTACCTCAGACTTAGAGAGAGACACTGCCACTCCCGCCCCTGCAGACTCAGCTAAGCAGAGCCCCAGACGTTGACTCAGCTTGAGGTACAAATTCTGCTTCACTCATTTTGTGTGCCTAAAAAACTGTTCTCCTTTGCATCCTAAGAGAATTATGATGTCTGCATGTTAATGAATCCCTTGTTGCACCTGTCAGCTTAAGCATGCTTCCCCATCTTGACTGAACTCTGTGAGGAATTTGCATGCTATTCTTCACTCCACACTGTACTGCTTGCTGTAAACTGTGTACCTTCTGCCTGCTATTCTGCACATATGAACTGTGCTACATTCTGCCATTTACTGTGATTTATTTGCTTATCTGCTACTGTTGGGATTGCAAGTAGTAAGGCGTTCACACTACTAAGACTTAAAGGGACTTCTTCGCTACTTGGAGTAGCCACAAACTGAGTAAATGCAATAGTCAGCAACAGCTCGCAGGGTCAGTTAAAGTCAGACTGCCACCTAGTAGACACGGAAGGCTAGTACTAACAGACACCTTTATTAGGTGATTAGGGAACTGTATCTCCCTAGGTTATGCCCAAATCTGATGCTTATCACCTAACGTGAATGTCTTTGCTGTGAAATGCAGTTTACTATATGTAGTACATCCATTTTGTTACATACTAATTGATCTGAGCCTTTGATGTGATTATACTTCAATTGTACTGTAAATGTGAATACTTTTCTAATTCTTAACTGAAAGTTAAAGTTACAGCAGTGATCATTAGTTTGCTCCCGAATAATAAATCTTTATGTCACTGTCCTAACGTGTGGTGATTTATGCTTTGGGTCCTCCGGGGTTTGGGTTCTAGCAGCAAGATACAGTTTAAGAGGTGATCCCGGCCGAAGAATCCAGGTACGTCAACTGACACCGGCACCTGCACAGACATCCCACCTTTGCTTTCCTGTTACAACTGCTCGACACAGTGAAGTGTACTCGGTCACAGTAACTTATGATTTTTTTCTTATTATTTATTCCCGTGAATGAGTGAGTAGGGCCTACAATGCTGTTATGAAGCCCTGAACCTATATATGTAGTTTAGAAAACATTTAGTGACACTTAAAAGATAATTCTTCTGAGCACTAATTAAAACACAATTCATACTAGTGGCTTATAGGCAAGGATATAACTATTCTTGAAGTACTGTAATATATTAACCCCCAAATGTCTGCTGATTTCTCTAAAATGTTTTACAGGGCCAGCCTTTTAATACATTTTAGAGTGAAAGCTACCAGCAGTGACCATTACTACAACCTTTTCTGTGCAACTTATAACTGCAAAGCCCACCATAATAATATGCACTGGTGACCATTATAACAGCAGTGCCAATTTATATACCAACACTACCACTTATTACTATAAAGTGCTATGCCCTCTACTATACTGTACCTGCAGGCCTCAGGAGGCCATCATGCTTTTATCTTCTGACTTTTGCAGGCTTGGAGAGAGAGGAAGGGGTGGCTGAAGAGAAGAAAGCGGGGTGCCAGGTCGAGAATTTATCAAAAATTGGGAGACTGGACCAGAGGGACAATGAATGGTAGCAAAGCTAAGGTGATTTGAATGGAAGTAACAAAACAAGTGAATCTTAGAAGAGGAAAATGAGAGAGCTAGTTCTTGGGGAATGACATGGAAGGTGCAATTGGGACAGCCCCACCGTGACAGCTGTGATGTCTGAGGGTGTAGAAGAAGGAGAGGCCTCCAAAACATAGGGCAGCTGGAGAGGGAGTGTCAGTAGTAAATAGCCAGGTTTCCACAAAGGCAATTAAGTTGAGGGAGTTAGTCATGGTTGGTGATAAGCTTGTTGCAAACTGGCCTGGTCCAATAGGGCACATAAGAAGGGCAAGCACGAATGAGGATGGGGGTGCTGTTAGAAGGCTTGCAGAATTGTGTGAAATTGTTGTGTTTAAAGAAGAATGTGGGTAAAAGATGGGAAAAGGAAGTAGTATGACTAAATATGCTTACTAAAATTGAAACATAATTGTAATGTAAATTAATTTACCTATTGCTTTCTAAATATATGGCCACATGTGTACAAAAACACACTACACACTACACACACACATGCACACAGTGATCTGTTTGTATGTATAGCTACTGTTTGTGTAATTATCTTACTTCTGTAAATTTGTACAGTACAGACACAATCAGTAGTGTGGGAATAGAAACAGGTAATTGTATTTTGAGAATCGGTTTTAATTTCTACCTAATACTGTACTTCTCATGGTAATAACAGCACATTTCACTGTATTCTAACTGTAGTTGTGAGAAAATTCTACAGTCAGGCATAATAAAATAAATCACAAAGACGTGCTTTAATTAAATGTATTTATTAGTAGTAACTTCCACACTACCTACAAAATTATAGCAATTTCCGTGGTCTTAAGCATTTGAAATATGTTTATTTACTTTAATTAAACACAAGTTTAATTAAATAACATTTTAAAGAGATATACTTTAGAGTATTATTTGCAAATAAATATATATACATATATATGTTTATATATATATATATATACAGTATGTATGTATATATATATATATATATATATATATATATAGAGAGAGAGAGAGAGAGAGAGAGAGATAGAGAGAGAGAGAGAGAACACAGCACTCTCCTCAGTAACCTCAATCACTTCAAAACTTTAACACATAACTAGAGAAATAATGGTGTTTTAGTTCATGGAAAGTACAATGCATTTAAGCTTGCAGCCCACATCAAGGGACCCCATTTCACTGCATCCTACTCTATCACATAGATTTTTCACATAGATTTTTTGGAAACCTGGCAACTGCTATCCAATAGGAGAAAATGTTCTTACCTGGTTTAACGCTCACCTACCAACTGACTACTGGCTTTTAAAGGTGAGACAGTCACCAGCACACCAATGAAACAACTGACACAGGTTTAAAGTAAATGAGATTAGAAAGAGGTGCATGGGAGAGTTATGATCACAAAAGGACTAAAAATTAACCCTAATCTACACATACAGTGGGCGATTCACTTTCTGGGTGATTCTCCAGAAAGTGAACAAGAGAAAGATGAGAGACATGAGAGTGAGACCGAACAATGCAGAAGAGCTGAAGGCCGCTATTGAAGCATCCTGATCTTCTATAACACCTCAGCAGTGCCACAGGCTGATAGAATCCATGCCACGCCGCATTGAGGCAGTAATTCATGCCATAGGGGCCCAAACCAAGTACTGAGTACATATGCATGATTATACTTTTCAGAGGGCCGACATTTCTGTATTCAAAATCCTTTTTTTATTGATTTTATGTAATATTCTAATTTTCTTAGATTTTGGATTTGGGATTATTTTAAGATGTAAGCCACAATCATCAAAATTATAACAAATAAAGGCTTGCAATGTCTCACTTTGCATGTAATGAGTCTATATAATATACTAGTTTCACCTTTTAAGTTGAATTACCAAAATAAATGAACTTTTGCACGATATTCTGATTTTCTGAGTTTCAGCAGTAAATTGGTCAGTAATAACATATTATTTATAAGTAATGTACATATGCTGTATGTGTTACGCTAGGCGCATATTGACATACATGTGCTATATTGGCCATTGGCCAATAACCTATTTCACATGTGTATACTGTACATACAGTTTTATTATGTTTGATGGAGGAATGTTTACATTTTTACTGTATTAGACTGAACTGAATATGTAAACGCCATGTGGCATTTGCAGATAAGGATATTTCTACATTGAGTGAAAATGGAAAGAAATGCAGTAATTGCACTTCAGATTGGGATGTGTACATTCATGGTTGTCAAAATGATGTAGAGTTAAAGATTAAAATGAAAACAAATATGCTGTAGAATGTACTGAGTTACAGAAGTGCATACAGTACATTGAGATTTTTAGAAATCTGCAGAAATAAACACAGAAAGTTATCTGCTGCAAGTACATTTTTAGGCTCTTTACCTACTCTGTCCGTCCTGATATATGTGTTACAAATACACAATACAGTAGGAGTGATCTCTTAAATTGACATTCACAAATTGGGCAAGGTGCTGAGTTGGATAGAAATCAGGCACATAGCGGGTCATTCCGAGTTGATCGCTCGCTAGCAACTTTTTGCAGCGCTGCAATCAGATAGTCGTCACCTATGGGGGAGTGTATTTTCGCTTTGCAAGTGTGTGAACGCTGTTGCAACCGACAACACAAAAAAGTTTTGTGCAGTTTCTGAGTAGCTTTGGACTTGCTCAGCCGCTGCGATCACTTCAGTCTTTTTGGTCCCGGAATTGACGTCAGACACCCGCCCTGCAAACACTTGGACACGTCTGCGTTTTTGCAAACACTCCCAGAAAATGGTCAGTTGACACCCATAAACGCCCTCTTTCTGTCAATCACCTTGTGACTGGCTGTGCGGATGGATTCTTTGTTAAATCCATCGCCCAGCACCGATCCTCTTTGTACCCCTACGACGCGCCTGTGCATTGTGGTGCATACGCATATGCAGTTTTGCCTCAATTTAACCTGATCGCAGCGCTGCAAAAAGTTGCTAGCGAGTGATCAATTCGGAATGACCTCCATGGACACCTGCATTGTGGCCATCGGGAAAAATAGAGTATATTCACTGTTATCTAGATTTATCATTATGCTTGTTTTGCTGCCAATCATAATCATCATCATCATCAGTGCACTTAGCAGCTGCTCCAGCCCTATACTAGGTGCAACAGCTACTTCTGATAACATGTCCTTACATATTTGTCCAGCGCTTTATAGCACGCAGTTTCATCAGCACACCCTCAGTAAGTGTTGCTAACGCGAGAACACTTCATTACACCTCTTACGTTGCAAATGTAGATGTGTTTGGAATGCATATGACTCTGCATTACCAGCCCTACCCGCAGTACGCAAGGTTCCAGAACATGCACACTACAAAAACATGCCAATAACGCTCTGCCGGCAGACATTTTACCTCAGCCTTGTTTTTAACATGTGTCATAATTAATGCTGGACTTAATATTTGTAATGTGTTTTGTCATGTTCCTTTAGATAAAATTATTTTTCAAAATGACTGTGTAGACTAAAAGTGTGGAGGTTGCATATCAGTGAATCGTAGCCTAAAACCAAATTGTGGTGCAATGCTACCCAAATGTGTAGATCCAGTCATTCAGTTTGGTTGTTCCTGACTAAATGAACAATCTGATTTCTGGCTGGCTGATCTGAAAATCTGGTTGACAGGGTTGTCACACTCTGAGCGGTATCCTATTAGCTGCGGTAAATTACCATGGGTAATTTCCTTGCCCGGGGCTATAGCGGCACTTATCGGGGATTTCATTTTGCCTGTCTCAGATGGAGTAACGGTGGCTAATTGGATAGCCGAAAAAAAGAAAATCGGAACAACTTCTCAGTTTTTTGTGGACAAAAACTTTTACAGGCTAATTGGATAACACCCTGAATGTCCATTAAGTCACTGCCTAGTTGCACTTCACGGGCCTCTTGTGCTTCTGCTGTTTGGCCTTGTTGTCAAATGACTTAGGGGTCTATTCATCTTCCCTTATTTTCTACAAAAGTAGGTGAAAATTAACTTTTTTTTTTTTTTACCTGCTTTTATAGAAATTAAGTGTCAGGACTATTCTTTCTAAGGGTAACACAGGAGATATCACGGATATCTCCTGCCTACCATTCAGTCCTGATCTGGCCTGCTGTCCCTATACACTAGTATGGGACACTAAATTTATGAAGCTTTGAAAATGTTGTATTTGACAGCGGGAACCTATGCCATCTTCAGATGCGCTGATTCCTGGACCCTGTTCTTTCCTTATGGGAAGAAGTCCCGGGTGAGAAGAAGGTTCCTTTTCAAAGGAAGTTGCTGCCCCTGGGCTGCAGGGCTGACAAAAGACTGCAGGGCGGAGCCGGCCAGCAAACATAAACATACATGCAAAGTTGTATGTAATATATGTGTTGGACGCCTTACCCGGGGGTCAGCAGCCACAGGTTTCACAGGAGTCTGGCGGCAGGCTTATTGAAGATAGACCGGCTGAGCACTGTGTGTCTGTGTCCCATGATATTTGCATACAACTTTACATGTCTGTTTATATGTGCTGGCCGGCTCTCCCTGCAGTTTTTGGTTGGCGCACAGCAGCCGCCGCTGATCCTTTTGGATCCCTATGCCTCTGTTTGGCTACTTCCGCTGTAAGTCGCTCATGCATGAACCAAGTTCACACATGCACTGTAGCACTGCCGATTCAGCACAGCTGTGCTAAATGTCACCTCTACTAAAGTGGTGATTACAGGAATCGCGGAGACAACAGACCTTCGGATCAGCTGTCTCTGCACGATGTTTAATTGCTCCGATGATTTTGTATCCGTCGCTACTACTCACAGCGAGTTGGATACGTAATTACTGGGGTCCACCAGGCTTCTAATAATTAACATGATGGAAAGGCCCATGGGCCCATGAATCTTTTAAATTAGAGCCCTACGTGCAGAGCCGGCCTTAGGCATAGGCAAACTAGGCAAATGCCCAGGGCATTTGGTATGCTTAGGGGCACCAGCAGCTTCTGCTGATTAAAATGATATGCAGCATGCCTATATTCTGTGTGTGACTGCGGCTGTATCTGCATACGAAATGCTACGTTGCAGTGTATTCCTGGAAATCACTGTAATGTAGCATTTTGTATGCAGATACAGCCGCAGTTGCACACAGAATATAGGCATGCTGCATATCATTTTAATCAGCAGAAGCTGCTTGTGCATCCTAGCCACATAGTAATGCAAATAATGTGATGCATTTTCATAAACAAAAGGCAGCTGACGTTAGCAGAGCTGCCAGCTGACTCATGCCAGGCATCTCCTGCAGAACTAGCGGCGGTGCTAGGGGGCACCAGCCAAAATCTTGCCTAGGGCATCATATTGGTTAGGGCCGGCTCTGCCTACGTGTGTATCATTAATTGTACACATATCTTTTAATATAATAATAATAATTTGGCAACAACTGAATCTGTTCGTGTGTGGGTCAATATTAGGCTGGAATATAGGTATCGACTAGAGATGAGCGGGTTCGGATTTACTCGGTTCTTAACGCCAGAACTATCGCAAGTTCTTTTTTTCTGTTTTTTTCTTATTGGCTGACCAAAACACGTGACGTCCATAAGCCAGTAAGGAGGTTCGGGTAAATCCGAGTAAAACCGAACCCGCTCATCTCTAGTATCGACATATGAGTTCTCTGTAGCTTTCTGCACCTTGCTTATGGTCATTAGGTCGACAAGACTTAGATCAACAGTCATTAGGTCGACCACTATTGGTCGACATGCACTAGGTCGACATGGTCAATGGTCGACATGGTCATTGGGTCGACATGTACTAGGTCAACAGGTCAAAGGGTCGACATGAGTTTTTAATAAAAAAAAAAATGTTTGGACTTTTTCATACTTGACGATCCACGTGGACTACAATTGGGAGCGGTAACTTGCCCGAAGCATGGCGACGGAAGCGAGCCATATGAGGAGGCACGGTACGAAGAAAACGACACCATAAAAATGTAAAAACCTCATGTCAACCTTTTTCCATGTCGACCTTGTTCATGTCGACCTACTGACCACGTCGACCTAGTTACCCTGTCAACCTACTCCATGTCGACCAATAGTGGTAGACCTAATGACTGTCGACCTAAGTCATGTCGACCTAATGACCCATACCGCTGCACCTGATTCATTTATTTCTAAGGGGAAATACTGCTGAGATGAGATTTCCCATCTAAAACCACTATTGAGGTGTAAATGAATGTGACAGCACGTTAATTATAATGTATATTGTTATGTTGCGCATCCCTGTCGTTTGTCTCCCACATTGTACTCAGACTAATAAAGTAGCACCTTACGAATAAACGATAACAAGTATTGTTTATGATTTATTTATACAGCGGCATAATTTCCCATGCCGTAGCGCTATGCAAGGATCAGAATGAAGAGAGTGTAACGTGCATAATTATTCATGAATAGCCTGACACACACAAATAAAAGGGGTGGAGAGGTCCCTGCACTGGAGAGTTGACAATCTATGCTGATTGCTGGATATGCCTCTTAACCCTTAGTGCTGTGCCTGCAGTTTCAGCTACTACACACTCCCTATGCACCAAGCTCTTCTCCCTGTAAGCTGTAAATTTACAGTTGCTCCCTCACTAGCTGATAGCACTGCGTGCCAAGGTTAATTAAACTGGTAATTAGAAAGAGAGATGCTTAATCTATCCGATTAATAAAATTACCCCTTCTCTCTACAGCCTGTATACATACTTCAAGAACCTGAACACATATACTTATCATACAATAGACGCCAAGGTGTGCGTCTTCCTTAACTAGACAGCCGTAAGGGTGTACTCTGTATGACCTTCATCACACCTTACACATACAGTATATGCCAGCAGTCTCCATTCTTTCACTGCAGCTTGCAGCTACTATGTAATATTACATTGTTTAATGGCTCCTAGCATATTGCACAATCCAAGGTTTCCAGGCAGACTGTTCTCGAACAAACATAGTTTTTAAATGTGATTGCAGGAGACAAAAAATACATATAATCAAATGGATGTCAAGTAACTTTGCTCCTGCTATCTCATCTTATTGCTCTATCTAATAACTTTCTAAATCACTTTCAACTGCAAGCAAAGCAAAAGCAAGGCAACATAACTAGAAGTGTTGACATTACATCACATAATAGATCGTTTTTCAAACATTTTATGTTAGATTTTGGCTTTATGTTCTTTTTTATTCTCTGACTGCATTGCTCTCCTCGCAGCGTGTTTTGTGTTATTCTGTTGGCAGAAACTGACCGGTTTTATTTTAATCCTGTGTGTTTACATGATGGTTCTATCTTTTGTTACCAGACTGAGATTATTTACAAAATAATACAATCTATAAATATAAAATGCAGTTCATGTCTGCAGTGCTAGCCTGGAGCACATTGCAGAATTGTGTCACTTTGCTATAGATAGATCTGTAAATTACAGAACATAAAGAAGCAGTTCCATGACCATGGACACTCAGAGCATAAAGATGTCCCAGCAACCATTGCCAGATCATCCATTAGTAAATATAGGCTCATGGCTAGGACCCAAGAAATGACTGCGGGGCCCAGATTATTGTAACCCATTTTTATAGGGTTTTTTTTTTTTGACAAATGGAGTGAGTAAGAGGGTCCAAACCTGTATGTTACTTAGGGCCCCATGGGGTCTTATGGGCCTATTTATCAAGCTTGTTGACCCCTATAATTATGCAGAAGCAGCAGTTTCTGCATGGTTTTCTATTACGCCTATTTATCATTTGCGTATACAGGAAATATGCATTATTGACATAACTGGAGCATACTCCATTGTGATTGTGCCATTTATCTAGCTCTGAAACTTGTTTCTGATAGCTAGCGCCATCAGAGGGCGATAGCAGGTTCTAGTCAATGGTACGAGCTATCAGAATGTGAAAAGGGATTTCTTCAGACTCTCTACTCTGCCCAACTCTTTTTGTGCGCATATTTTATGAGCCCTCATTCAGGTCCTGTCAGTCCTGCTCCTTATGCCGCAAAGTACTGATATTCGGTACTTTGCGCGTGTGCATGACCCATTCTGTGTGTGTGCGAAAGGGTCCAGCAACACAGGACACAGGATGGCATCAGAATGTTAGTGATTAACACAAAAGTTGATCAACTACGAAAATGTATCTTGACACTCATAATTGCACATGAAATAGTTTCCACGCATTGTTCAGCTCTCCAGCTACAAAGATTAGTTTTACCCCTGCTAGGCCTGTAAGTTGTCTGCCAGCTCCCACATACTCACTGAAACTGCTTTCTCTCTATAAGTCCATCAAGTTTTTAACCACAGTCTCTCCTACACCACTTTAATTGATTGCACTCTAAGAGGGGCATTCGGTTGATTTTTTGGGTATCCTCTGACTGATGGAGCAATTAAATTGTTGATCTGTTCGGGCATGAATACTGTGGGCGCCCATTATTTCTGCTCACCCCCTTTACGACGTGCTAAAAGTCCAGCTTTGTGCACATTTTCCTTGCCATGCCCAGTGGCGTCACAAGCCGGTTGTGGGGGGTGACACCAAAGTGCCCGCTCTTCTGCAGTGACAGGAGCCAGGTGCTGGAGTGATTTTCTCTTGCAGCACTCGGCTTCTGTCAGACATGAAGAGCTGGCACACACATAGCCCAGTCTCCGGGGGCAGCCAGTATCTCCTGGGGTGCTGTACACGCCCCCGGAATGACAGAACGGAGATACCACTGACACCACGCCCCCTTTTGTCAGGTCATGCCCCCTTTTCAGACTGCCACAACTCCGGGTACAGGGGGAAGTAGTGCAGAGTGCACACTGGGTATCACCACACCCGGTGACGCCTCTGGCCACACGCAATAGTCTAGACAGGCTTAGCTGATTCACGCAGCTAAACCCAGTCTATTTGGGCATGGTCAGCGCAAAAACAAAAAGGGCGCCCAGCACCAGAACAACAATTGAATATTGTCACATTTAAAGTGTCCAGTGATTTAGTGTGATGAGCGTGCTTAAAAAATTGAATCGCCCTCATTGACTTAAATTCAGGTGTGATCAGAAATGAGCATTAACTGCAGGCTTGGGGATGATTATGGGTCTTTATTAGAATAGTTCTGTGTATATTACAGAGGAAGAGACCATATGGATCAACCTGTGGCTAAGTAAATCTGCCCTTAAGTGTACTAAACCTCATCATCAGTTATGTGAATTTTCAACAACTGACACTAATCTGCAACAACTTTTTTCCAATTTCTTCATTATCTTGCAATAGAATTATAGAAACATAGAATTTGATGGCAGATAAGAACCATTTGGCCTATCTAGTCTGCCCAATCTAATAGCACCAGATCTTATGGGGTCCACACAAACAGAGCCGGCCCTAGGCATAGGCAAACTAGGCAAATGCCTAGAGCATTTAAAATGTCTAGGGGCACACGCAACGTCTGCTGTTTAAAATGATATGCAGCATGCCTATATCTGTGTGTCACTGCTGCTGTATCTGCATACGAAATGCTACATTACAGTGTATTCCTGGAAATCACTGTAAAGTAGCATTTCGTATGCAGATATAGCCAAATTCACACACAGAATATAGGCATACCACATATCATTTTAATCAGCAGAAGCTGCTTGTGTGTCCTAGACACATAGCAATGCATATAAGACTGCAAAAGGCGCCCAACATTAGCAGAGCTGGCCGGGAGCTGCTTGCTGACTCACGCCAGGCATCTCCTGCTGCATGGTGTATTGAGGCAAGATGTATGAGGACACATCTGTATCCAAGCAGAGGCAGAGGTCACAGTATTAGCGGCCATGTGAGTGCTATGTGCGGGTGGATTGGTTGTGCAATAGTGTTCGGAATATGTGTGGGCATTATGTGTGTCATGTATAAATATATTAATAATGTGCATCATATGTGTAAGGGACATTATGTGTGTCATTAACTCATTATGTGTATAAGGGCATTAATAATGTGCGGCATATGTATAAGGCATTGATAAAGGTTGGCATAATGTGTAAGGTGCATTATGTTTGTAAGGACATTAATAATGTGTGTCATGTGTATGGGGCATTACCAGGGCCGTTTCTTGGGGCAGGCGAGCAGTGCAACCGCACTGGGCGCCCGCCGCGGCACTAACTGTGACTCCCTACTTCCCCCTCCTATTTCTCCCTGAGTAACCCGCACGGGGGGGCGGAGTTTCACGGAATGACGCGGTTGCGTCGTTACGTCACGACGCAACCCAGTCACTCCGCGAAACTCCCACCGCATGGAGTACAGAGGGGGATCCAAGTTAGGAAGAGGGAAAGGCCTGCGCGAGGAGCGACTGATGAGGCGGGCCGAAGAGCGGTAATCGCCTCTGTAAGTATTCTCTCTCTCTCTCTCAATGTGTAAAATGGGACACCTGCCGTAATGTGTGAAATGGGGACTCTTGCCTGCCGTAGTGTGGGGATTTAATGTATCAAGGGCATTGCAGTGTGTGGTATAATATGGTGCAGGGGGAATTAATATGGTAGAATTTTTTTTTCCTGTGGTGGTCGTGATCTGTTGGAGCAGGGTCAAAAACTGGATTGTCATGTAGTCTTTTCAGACGAGGCCATGCCCATTTAAATGAGGCCACACCCATTTAGATGAGGCCACGCCCCTTGCCGGATGCGCGCACAAGTTTTTTTTTTCTAGGTGTGTGTGTGTGGGGGGACGGGACATTTTTTATGTCATGGGGGGGCGCATTTTTAAATCTCGCACTGGGAGCCAAATTGGCTAGAAACAGCCCTGGGCATTACTATGTAGTATTATGTGTATAAAGGCATTACTAATGTGTGGCATTATGTGTATAAGGTGCTCTACTGTGTATACATTAAGTACAGAAAGGACACTACTGTGTGGTCTAATGTAAATAAAGAGCAATATGGGTGGTCATTCCGAGTTGTTCGCTCGTTATTTTTCTCTCGCAACGGAGCGATTAGTCGCTAATGCGCATGCACAATGTCCGCAGTGCGACTGCGCCAAGTAAATTTGCTATGCAGTTAGGTATTTTACTCAGGGCATTACGAGTTTTTTTCTTCGTTCTGGTAATCGTAATGTGATTGACAGGAAGTGGGTGTTTCTGGGCGGAAACTGGCCGTTTTATGGGAGTGTGTGAAAAAACGCTACCGTTTCTGGGAAAAACGCGGGAGTGGCCGGAGAAACGGAGGAGTGTCTGGGCGAACGCTGGGTGTGTTTGTGACGTCAAACCAGGAACGACTAGCACTGAACTGATCGCACTGGAAGAGTAAGCCTCGAGCTACTCAGAAACTGCACAGAGAAGTCTTTTCGCAATATTGCGAATCTTTCGTTCGCAATTTTGATAAGCTAAGATTCACTCCTAGTAGGCGGCGGCTTAGCGTGTGCAATGCTGCTAAAAGCAGCTTGCGAGCGAACAACTCGGAATGAGGGCCTTGGTGTGGTGTAATGTGAATAAGTGACACTACTACTAGTGTATATAAGGTAAAGTGGTACTACTGTGAATAAGGGACACTATCGCATGATATAATGTGAATAAAGTTGCACTACTGTGTGGCGTAATTTGAATTGGGGGTACTATTGTGTGGCCGTGCCTCTTCCCAGCAAGAACACGTTCCTTTTTGGGCTGCGCTCCGAATGTGCGCACTGTTCCTATTTAAAATATAGGGGATATGAACACCAAAATGAGAACTGCTATGGGTGAGGGGTGATGGTGCTGGGAAAGGGGTGCAGGGTCAGAGGCAGAACTAGCGGCGGTGCTAGGGGGCACCGGCCAAAATGTTTCCTAGGGAAACATATTGGTTAGGGCCGGCTCTGCACACAAATATAATCAATTGCAGCAATTTACTGTTCTTTCTATGCCTGGGTAGTGGGATCGTCAAAATTCAACATGTAGTAAATAATCGATTCACCAATTCTGACTGTATTTTGCTGATTCCCTGACAGATTGCAGATAATCGTAGTCCACCGACTGGCAAATCACATCACCACTCGGTACTGGAGAATCAGTGGAATTGCCGGGTAGATGTATGCAGGCCTGCCATCAAGGGGGGTGGCGGTGGGTACTCCAGTCCTGGGCCCAGACTGAGATGGGGCCCGTGTGGCTGCAGTCAGGATGGATCAGGGAGCCAGGTCAGTTGCCTGCCTGTGTATCGGCAGGCAGCCACGGAGGGAGAGAGCTGCGGTCATATTCTAATCTTACTACAGAGAGCCGGCCGTGAGCTCCAATTGGCTCACGACAGTCTCTCTGTAGTAAGAATATGACCGCGGCTCTCTCTCTCAGTGCTGTGGCTGCCTGCCGGTGCACAGGCACACAAGTGATCTGGCTCCCTGATCCATCCTGACTGCAACCACCCTTCAAAAGGATGTTTGGGGAGTGCAGGGATAGGACAGTGTTTGTGGTGGTGGGGTCTGGTGGGGGGTCCTGCCTTGTGAGGGATAGTCCTGGGCGCATCATTTCTGATGGCAGCCCTGGATGTATGACTCACATTACTTGAATCCTGACAACGGTCCTTTATAAAGTGACTGGCTCCTTTTCCTTTCAGCATCAATGTCATTGTGACAATGTGACATAAAAAAGACACAAGGAAGCATAAATTCCTCCCCTCTACTCCCAGTCTACTACCCCTTATCCCCTTACAAAGCAGTATATTGCTGTCCCCAGTGCTCATTCCAGACTAAACTAATATATGTAATCAATCTCTTTCTCTCTCCATTGATACCTTTTCATCATTATTCAAGCATACAATTTTTACTCTCTGGGGTTTATACAATTAGCCGCTGTAATTTACCGCTGCTCTTGGTTGGCCATGGGCTATCCAATTAGCCCTGATGCAGCGCGCTCCTCATACCGTTGCCAGCACTTGTCGGGGATTATGTTTCGCGTGCCTGAGCATAAACAGCAATAAGTGCCCCCTAGACCCGCGATAAGTGTCGCGTTAATACATAGTTCCATGGCTTTTGGCAGGACCTGTGTATTTTTGCGCAAAATACTCGTATTTCTCATGGGACATAATTTAATAGGGGGGGGGGGGGAAGAAATGTGAAAACATCCAATTTTTGGTGTAATTGGATACCTCCTTCTGAATCTCTGCACATATTTATATGCTCGTATTTCAGCATCACAACAGAGCTAATAGGATCCCCACTAGTGAACAGAAGCTACCTTACTGACAACTCTTTCTGCTGAAACACAATACCAAACTCTTCACCTCAGTGTCACTGCCTAGGTAACATATGTCACCTAGAACTGTCCACTGTTCCCCACATCCAATCTGTGCCCAAATCCTGTTTACAGACATCTAGGAAACATTACCAGCATACGGGTGTTTCTCACACAGGATACGCGGCTCAATATATGAGTATGTAATGAAACAGGAACAGGGTCAGGTCACAGGATAAGTACATCATGAAATGTATCAATAATAAGGTAGACCCCATTAATCTGTGTATAACCTGTCATATCTGACTACTTTGTATGAACTGAACTTAGACCAGCCACTGAACGTCATAAATTTACCCTGAGATACAGTGCAGATACAGATATATTTGCAATTCACCATCGTATTTCTCAGTATATACAGTACTATGTGTTTCTCTTTTTTCGGTTCCATTATGAACTATACATATTAAAGACTCCAACCCAACATCTGATTGGCTCTAAACACTTTATAAGGAACCGCCATGTGCTGTCATTTTCTTTCTAGTTTGTATCTATGTGCTGCTGAGCTTGTAATCTACAAATTGTATTATGAAATTGGCTACTTTATTAACGGTTCGGGCTTTCCTACCTGACTCTGAAACCAAAATGAGGCAAAACGTCATCCTCCTGCGGTCGAATTCTCACGGGTTTGGTGTTGTCCATCAAGGAGCTGCTGTGAAGTCTGCTGCTGTGGGACTGCAGTTTCCTTCCAGGGATGCTCTGTCCATGTAGGGGTGCGCTGTCCGCCTATCAAAGGGCTGCTGTGTCCTCCAGGGGTGTTCTGTCTGTCTAGGGGTGATCTGTCCGTCTAGGGGTGCTCTGTCTGTCCATCAAGGGGCTACTGTGTCCTCCTGGGATGCTCTGTCTGTTCGTACAGGGGCTCTGCCCCAGTGTAAAGAAAATAAAAGCTAAAAATATCATAAATATATATATTTGCTGTACCCAGTGTACTATACTATTATTTTTCATATACAAGTACTGTGACAATGCCATTCAGTCCGCAGTGTAATATTCATACAAGTATTGTCACTCTGCAGGTTAAACCACAGTGTGATGTATTTATGCAAGTATTGTGACGCTGCATGTCGTACCCCAAATTCATACAAGTATTGTGACACTGTAGGTGGTACTGCAGTGTAATATTTATGCATGTATTGTGACACTGTATGTGGTAACGCAGTATAATACTCATATATGCATTGTGAAACTGTAGGTGGTATCGCAGTGTAATATTCATACATGTACTGTGTAGTGATCTGCACCGGACATTTTTCGGGTTTTGTGTTTTGGTTTTGGATTCGGTTCCGCGGCCGTGTTTTGGATTCGGACGCGTTTTGGCAAAACCTCACCGAAAATTTTTTGTCGGATTCGGGTGTGTTTTGGATTCGGGTGTTTTTTTTCAAAAAACCCTAAAAAACAGCTTAAATCATAGAATTTGGGGGTCATTTTGATCCCATAGTATTATTAACCTCAATAACCATAATTTCCACTCATTTCCAGTCTATTCTGAACACCTCACACCTCACAATATTATTTTTAGTCCTAAAATTTGCACTGAGGTCGCTGGATGGCTAAGCTAAGCGACACAAGTGTTCGACACAAACACCTGTAGGTGGTACTGCAGTGTAATATTCATACACGTATTGTGACACTGTAGGTGGTACCATAGTGTAATATTCCTACACATATTGTGACACTGTAGGTGGTACCGCAGTGTAATATTCATACACGTATTGTGACACTGTAGGTGGTACCCCAATTTCATCCAAGTATTGTGACACTGTAGGTGGTACTGCAGTGAACTATTCCTATATGTATTGTGACACAGTAGGTGGTACCACAGTGTAATAATCATACATGTATTGTGACACTGTAGGTGTTCTGCAGTGTAATATTCATACCCGTATTGTGACACTTTAGGTGGTACCCCAATTTCATCCAAGTATTGTGACACTGTAGAAGGTACATCAGTGTAATATTTCTACACGTATTGTGACACAGTAGGTGGTACCGCAGTGTAATAGTCATACACGTATTGTGATACTGTAGGTGTTGCACCAATTTCATCCAAGTATTGTGACACTGTAGGTGGTACTGCAGTGTAATATTCATACAGGTATTGTGACACTGTAGGTGGTACCACAGTGTAATATTCTTACACATATTGTGACACTGTAGGTGGTACCACAATTTCATCCAAGTATTGTGTCACTGTAGGAGGTACCACAGTGTAATATTCATACCTGTATTTTGACACTGTATTTGGTAACACAGTGAAATAATCATATTGTGACACTGTAGGTGGTACCGCAGTGTAATATGCATACATGTTTTGTGACACTGTAGGTGGTACTGTAGCGTAATATTCATACATGTTTTGTGACACTTTAGGTGGTACTGCAGTGGAAATGAGTGGAAGTTAATGTTATTGAGGTTAATACTGTAGGAACAAAAACAGGTCCAAATTCTGTGATTTAGCTATTTTTATGATTGTTGTAAAAAAATACAGATCCAAAAACAAAACCCACAAGGATGGTTTTGGTAAAGCCAAATATAGATCCAAAACCCAGCGCACACCCCTACTTTATTACCAGGTAAGGCAAGTATCATGTACATGCTATCATAGAAGTAGTTACTTATGTTCGGGATTCCACCTGTTGGAATTCAGGCGTCTGCATTCTGACATGTGTTGGAATTCTGGCACCTGTCTTCTGCCCTCTGGCATCCCGTCCGTTGGAATAAGGTGTGTACCTGCGCTGGCTGAATATATTAAATTAATAAATTAAATAAAAACAATAATAATAATAAATAATAAGAATAACAGTAATAATAATGAAAATGGATGGTTTGTTCTATATAAAAAAGTAACAATTTAATAATAACATACCAAATCAAGCAATTGTTAAAAATAAGGGAATTCCTCTTGCCACTAGGTGGTAGTAAAAACTTGGATTAGCTTATCTGGACAATAATGAGTAAAATTTTATGGTCTCCAATGTTATAATTGTCCATTCCTATAGGCTAGGACAGCCTCCCTCTGCGCATTCACTGTACTCAATATGTATTTACCAGATCCCCTCGTTGGTAAGCATCAGCCTTGGAACAAGTCCTTTGTATAGCTGTAGGGGTGAAGCCAGGTAGAGATAAGATCCAGTGGTGGGAGATGCGTCCAAATTGTGCCAAGGAGGACACGGCTTTTGCAGGCCGCTGTGGAGAACGGAGTCCAGAAAAAGTAAATGTACTCAAGTCCAATGAAAGAAAGCTCAACGCGTTTCACTGGTAAGATCCAGCTTCCTCAGGGGAAGCTGGATCTTACCAGTGAAACGCGTTGAGCTTTCTTTCATTGGACTTGAGTACATTTACTTTTTCTGGACTCCGTTCTCCACAGCGGCCTGCAAAAGCCGTGTCCTCCTTGGCACAATTTGGACGCATCTCCCACCACTGGATCTTATCTCTACCTGGCTTCACCCCTACAGCTATACAAAGGACTTGTTCCAAGGCTGATGCTTACCAACGAGGGGATCTGGTAAATACATATTGAGTACAGTGAATGCGCAGAGGGAGGCTGTCCTAGCCTATAGGAATGGACAATTATAACATTGGAGACCATAAAATTTTACTCATTATTGTCCAGATAAGCTAATCCAAGTTTTTACTACCACCTAGTGGCAAGAGGAATTCCCTTATTTTTAACAATTGCTTGATTTGGTATGTTATTATTAAATTGTTACTTTTTTATATAGAACAAACCATCCATTTTCATTATTATTACTGTTATTCTTATTATTTATTATTATTATTGTTTTTATTTAATTTATTAATTTAATATATTCAGCCAGCGCAGGTACACACCTTTTTCCCTTTACTGTTTAATCTTGAGGAACTGACCTTCCTCCTACCTGCTGCTGTTGGCCGCGCACCTGTATATTTCTTATTGCACCGTCCGTTGGAATGCCTACTACATCCCCATGTATGGGTATGCAATTACTATGTCGCTGTTTAAAATGTCAACATCATTAATGTCAGCACATGCAATGTTGGTATTTCCAGGAAGATTAGGGTAAGGTTACCATTTGGCTTAGGGGCAGAAGAACAAAAAAACCAGTATGATGACATTCTAACAATGTCGCTATAACATCAGTGTCGACGTGCTGAATGTCAGCACTTTAACATCAACATTACATCCATGTCGGCATTCTCATGTTGAACAAATATAGCGAGCCCCCTATTAGTGGGATGTTACCAGTGACAGTAAAACGTACATGTCAGGGCATATCACATCTACATATATGCTATTAGTGCATTTTTCATACTGCTCCCTAACTGCATAAAATAAAATGAATGGTTACTTATGGGCTCATTTCCAACATTGCATTTAGCAACCAGCACAACCTGTTTCTTATGTATTAACACAAACTAACAGTATAATAGATTATACTGCAAAAAACCTACACATGTAAAGTACATGCAAACACATTAATAACATCTAAAGAGCTAATTTGATTTCACGTTTGACCCTTATTATTTACAGAATATACATGTGGGACAGAGACCTCAATGTTCCCAGTTTTCTGTCACTCCTGTTTGTTGTTTCTTTCTATCCTTTTAGAGCCCGTCTCATTGCAACATGTTCTTCTGCTTCATTGGATTTATTCATTGACTGGTTTATCTTTCTCCTATCCTCTTGTCCTTTTTGCTTGGATGTGTACCTTCATGCTTTCTTCACTAATAATTCATTATCTCTCCTGGAAGAATAAGACATGTTCCTACCACAACTTTATATGCTTTAGGAACTTCCACATTTCACCCTCCACCAATTTTCCATCCTTGTATTACAGTACAATGTGTTGCAGTCCCCACAGATAGCAAATGGGTTAGGGCACTACAAAGTGCCTGAGCACAGCAAGTGCTATGGCAGAGAATGTTCGGGAAAGCTTCTCTGCAATATCATAATGTTCTGTTTCATGAACCTGCCTGAAAAGCCAAAAATATTCTAACTATAAATAGCATAAACCTCTGCCAGTGCAACTATTCTGTCTCTGGACAATCAAAGTCAGGAAGTCAATCACATACGACTTAGCCCATGTTTAGGAACCGGAAAGGAAACCCAATCATTTTAAATATATATCACTCACTTTCCTGTAGAGAAAAAAATGCAAAAACAGCACTCATGATTCAGTTGTAAGCAGAAGAGGATTTATACTTCAATACAAATCCATTAGTGATACATCCAACAACTGTGGCCCGACAGCTGTTTTCAATGCATACAGGTTTTCTTCAGGGGCTAATGACACAGAGCCCAGAACTTGCATATGTAGCAGAAAATGGAGCCAACACTTAACAAACCAAACCCATGCTGTGGGAGGGCTCTCCACATGAGTAGTGTGCTCATTGGATGCCTCCGTGGGATCGTGAGTGTCAGCTGTGTTACTAATGTAAACAGACCTTGCTCCCCGCCCGGTTAGCATTAGTGAATGTGGCCACAAATAAAATAAACAATACTTCCTCACGTGCAGGTGCCTAGTCAAAACACCCCTCGGGGCAGCCAGTCTCATGGGGTTAAATAAATGCAGATAATGCATAATGCTGCACACTAGTCACACACACACACACACACACACACACACACACACACACACACACACACACACACACACACACACACACACACACACACACACACACACACACACACACACACACACACACACACACACTATATAAAAGAGTTTTTTGGTGAGGGTTTTCTTAGACCTGTGCTGAGCCCATTTTTTTATGTTGGCACTTATCAAATGCCAGCATTAAATGTCACTAATTCTCTTCTGCAGTAGCAACAACTTGTTATTTTCAGAAGTCAATACATTAGTCATTTTTCTCTAACACGTCAAATAAAATGTAACCCCCAAAAAAGTGGCCAAAAAAAGTGTTATTTTCTCTTTCATTGAAATTTCAATAAAGTGAGCTAAATGCACATTTGATTTGTTTTGTTATCTAAAGCTTACAAATATGTTCTGTGGTATATATACTGTTATACTGTATATATATATATATATATATATATTTATTTATTCTAGGTTCCTACTTTCATAAGTAGTGTGGTGTACTTCTTATTTCCAAATTACTTTTTTATATAATTTTAACTAAAGGTGTTAAGTGCATCTACATTTTGACTAGTAGTACCTGTAGATTTTTTTTTCTTTTTCTAACAATAAACTATCCTATGAAAGGGAGGGGATGGGGTAGCCAATGATGCATAGGTCCTGATTGGCGCCTAAATCCACCTTTGGTGATAACAGATGACCATCAGACAATAATTGCTAAGGGGCCACATCATTTAGAAAAAGAGGACACCCCTCTTTCAAGTGCAGGTGCCACTACAATTATGGGGGTAATAGGACAGTAGGACATGTAGAGCCCTCCCAACCATGTACAGTTAAGGTATGTTATAGTGCAAATGAGCACTAGAAAATAGGTACTGAGGAGCCCCATCATTTTAGATAGGTGATCCCTATCTTTCTAATGTGGATGCCCCTTAATTACTGGAAGCCATGTTGGATTAGGTCTTCCCCCATCTCTGGGCTCCCTGATTTTTCTGTAGTGTAGGGGTTTTGCCTGGTGGTGGCACTTCTGGATGCCGCAATGCACCACCAGTCTAGACCAGTAGGGAAAAGGCCCAGTTGTTCTCTACAGCAAATGGTTAAACTCAGATAACTTCTAATGCAGGAATTCAATTCTAGGATCAAAGTAATATGAGATGCTGGCTGATAGAACACTAGTTCTGAACCGTTGTCTTATAGGTCATATGAGGCACTCCTGTGCTTCCTCTACAACCTGGCAGATAAGAGTAGACACCCTTTTTATGTGCATGTGAAGGAGGAAGAGTGAGAGCCAATAGCAACTAGTAACCTGAGCAGGTATGGGTCGTTGGGTCGACTCAACTTAGGTCGACAGTCATTAGGTCAACCACTGATGGTCAACATTCATTAGGTCAACGGGGGCAATTAGGTCGACATGTACTAGGTCGACAGGTCAGAAGGTCAACATGGGTTTTTGGACTTCTTTTGGTGTTGTTTTCTTTGTAAAGTGATGGGGAACCTCAATTAGTGCACCGTGTCCCCTCGCATGGCTCGCTGCCGCTGCGCTCAGCACAAGTTACCATTCCCAATTGTAGTCCACATGGATCGTCAAGTATGAAAAAGTCCAAAGAATTAAAAAGAAAATGTGAAAAACTCATGTCAACCTAGTACATGTCGACCTAATGACCATGTCTACCTAGTGACCATGTCGACCTAATGCATGTTGACCTTCAGTGGTTGACCTAATGACTGTCGACCTAACGACTGTATCCCACCTGAGCAGTGTTTACTATCTAATATCACTTGACAGGATGTTGGACATAGGCTGGTAAAGGGAAAGGAACAAAGATCAACACCACCAGAGCATAGACCACCCACCCCCCAACCTGCACAGGACAGACTTTGCCCTCCCACCTTGGAGCATAGACCATTCCCCTCCATTCTCCTTTAGTACTACTAAGCATTATTTAGCTGTGGTTTTCTTCCTTGTTGCAGCTCGGGCATTTGACTTTGGAAGGTACTCTGTAGATTTTAGGGGGGCCCTAACTTCCTAGTCTGTATCAAATTGCTTTACTCCTGTCTGGCTGCCCAGGTTAGTGTGAACAGGTTTGTAACTAACACCGTTTTACTGGAATAGCGGACTAGACAGGGATGTCTGCTGTCCCCATTGTTATTTGCTCTGGCCATTGAACCACTTGAACCACTGGCATATGCGGTCAGAGCCTCCTCAGTGATAACAAACTTCAAGATCTCAGGGAGGGAGGAGAAAATTGGCCTGTATGCTGATCATATGATCCTGTATTTAACAGAAATGAAGAGTTCACTGTCTGCACTGCTTGAACTGATGGATATTTATGCACTGCAGTGCCAACTACCTAGTGCAGGGTGGTGGTAGTGGGGGGAGGATACACTAAGCACATATAAACATACAAGTAAAGATGTATGTAATATATGTGCTGACAGTGTTTCAGTGATTTGCAGTGCCGCTGTATATCACGCCACCATGCAGAACCTGGGACTCGGCAATAGACTTCACTCTCCTAAGCTGGCCCTAGACTTCTGTGAAACTAGCCAATGAGAGTCTGAGGGCATGCTTAGGAGAGTGAAGCCTAATGCTGAGTCACAGATTCTGCATGGTGGCTGTGGTATATAGCACTGCTGCCAATCCCCGATACACTGCTAGCACATATATTACATACATCTCTAATTGTATGCTTACAGATGGAGCCTCCGTTATCTCCAACTAAACAGAGGTTTAGTCGCACCTAGGCGATAGCTTAGGTTGCTGAGTTTATACATGGACAGGCGCGTTGAGGCACGACTACATACTCAGCATGCAATACGCATCTCCACCACTGGGTGGCTAATGCTCCACTAATCCAGTACTTTAGAGTGAATAGTGGCGTATTGATCTACAAGATCTGGCAAATGGTCAGTGATGACTGTAATGTTAATGTACAATACTGTATACTGTACACACAGACCAATGGCCAGACGGAGAGTCAATAAAAAATAGTTTATACAGACGCAAACAAATGTGTTAAGAAACTTATCCATTGCCGTGTTACTGTATGTGAGCATCCAAGTCCCGTAGACAAAGCAATTGTATACAGATGCAACTAATGTGTAAAAGCAATAATGTAGTTCTTTGATGAAAAAGTATGTACCATGTTCTGAAATATGAGCGTCCAAGTCCTGTAACGGCATACACAAACACCAATGGGAAGGGATCACTGCTTACAGTACAATGCTTAAGGAGCGTCTCAATACCCTAGTTATGTTATACAGTGGCAATAGGTCCCATAGACATATAAAAAAATATAGTGTATCCTGACACAACTAACTGTTCGAGCAATGCAGCACTGTACTGTATAGTTAATTAACGTTAGAGATTCTGTGTTGTACTGTATGAGAAGGGATCACTGCTAGCATTTACACAAGAAATTGTGTCTATACAGTACTGTGTTGTACATTTATTGTAACCTGACCTCCCTCCCTTTCTATGAAATGAGTAGGCTCCCAGGGGGGATGGGGGAAGTGGGATGGGAATGGGGGGAGGTGGTGGCTAAATACCGTGTTCTGCATTATGAGCGTCCAAGTCCTGTAACGGCATACACAAACACCAATGGGGAGGGATCACTGCTTTAGCATGGCCAAATAGCAAAACTGTAGCAAGGCATGCTGGTATGTGTAGTTCGTTCAACACAGCTGGAGGACCGAAGGTTCAGTGTACAGTGTGAAGTAAAAAAACTTAAATAAATGGATCCGTAAAGAAAATGCTCCATGTATAGTCCTGTATAGGACTGTACCCACGCTGCGTATGCCTGATCACGACTAACGCCTCAGCCAGCAAAGATAACGGAGGTTCCATCTGTATATGTAAAATGTGTTGCAGTCCCTCAGATAGCAAAAGGGTTAAGGCCTTAAAAACAGCCTAAGCACAGCAAGTGCTATGGCAGAGAATATTCAGGAAAGTTTCTCTGCAATATCATAATGTTCTGCTTCATGAACCTGCCTCAAAAGACAAAAATATACTAACTATAAGCCCCCACACCCACTCCGCATAATGTAATCAGGGCTGCAGCCACCGCTGGTTATGGCGGCTCCTTCTCTCAGTCACAAGACGTGTCAACGTCCGACAGATATTGATTGAGACCAAATGATTTTATGAATTGCATATCTTTCCTGTGTATATACGGGGAGATGTGTGGTGAGCGATCTAGCACAGAACGCTCAGCACACAGAACGCTCTATCACAGAACGCTCAGCACACATCTCTCCCCTGCTCAGCACACAGCGCGATGTGTGCTGAGTGAGGGGGCGCTCATTTCACCCAGCGGTGAAATGAGCGATCTCACTAGATTTGCCATGCAGGCAAATCTAGAGCCGATGATGGCGTCGCACGGGACCGTGCATCACTGTCACCGGCACCCTACACACGGAGAATTTAAGCACGGATCTCTCCGTGTGTACCTCCTTATGTCCCTTTATCTTAGTTTGCTATAATTGCTATGTATATAACCACTTTATCCTTGGGGGCAGGAGAACATGTATAGCCTGTAAAACTCTTTGGCGAACCAGGTTTGGTCCTGTCTGATATGCGCCTTCAGTGCCGTAACTAGGCATTTTAGTGCTGTGTGCAAGAAACGGCATTAGCGCTCCCCCATGCAAGATAGGGGCAGTGCGCGCCGTAGGCGCGTGAAAAATATATAAGGGCGTGGCTTCATGGGGAAGGGGCGTGTCCACAAAATAATAGCAATTCATACTACGGTGCACAGTAGTCTCCATTATTCAAATTACGCTGCACAGTAGCGCCACTACACCAGGCAGAGCCCCTTTTATACATTACTGCAGACAGTCCCCCTTTTTACACATTACAGCAGACAGTCCCCCTTTTTACACATTACGGCAGACAGCGTCCCCTTTTTACACATTACGGCAGACAGTGTCCCCTTTTTTTTACACATTACGGCAGACCGCGTCCCCTTTATTACACATTACGACAGACAGTGGCCCCCTTTTTTACACATTACAGCAGACAGTGTCCCTTTTTTACACATTACGGCAGACAGAGTCCCCTTTTTTACACATTACGGCAGACAGCGTCCCCTTTTTTTACACATTACGGCAGACAGCGTCTCGTTTTTTACACATTACGGCAGACAGCATCCCCTTTTTTACACATTATGGCAGACGGTGTCCCCTTTATACACATTGCAGCAGCCAGCGTCCCCCTTTTTACACATTGCGGCAGCCAGTCCCCCTTTTTACACATTACGGCAGACGGTGTCCCTCTTTCTACACATTGCGGCAGCCAGTCCCCCTTTTTACACATTACGGCAGACGGTGTCCCCCTTTATACACATTGCAGCAGCCAGCGTCCCCCTTTTTACACATTGCGGCAGCCAGTCCCCCTTTTTACACATTACGGCAGACGGTGTCCCCCTTTCTACACATTGCGGCAGCCAGTCCCCCTTTTTACACATTACGGCAGACGGTGTCCCCCTTTATACACATTGCAGCAGCCAGCGTCCCCCTTTTTACACATTGCGGCAGCCAGTCCCCCTTTTTACACATTACGGCAGACGGTGTCCCCCTTTTTACACATTACGGCAGACGGTGTCCCCCTTTTTACACAATGCGGCAGCCAGTCCCTTACACATTACGGCAGACGGTGTCCCCCTTTTTACACATTACGGCAGACGGTGTCCCCCTTTTTATATATTGCGGCAGCCTGTCCCCCTTTTTACACATTACGGCAGACGGTATCCCCCTTTTTACACATTGCGGCAGCCAGTCCCCCTTTTTACACATTACGGCAGATGGTGTCCCCCTGAGAGAGAGAAAGAGAGAGAGAGAGAGTTACCATCTCCCCGCTGACAGGCTCCTCGTGCTGGCAGCTCCCTCGGTGCAGGTATCGGACAAGGAGCAGGAGGAGGGAGGGGACTGGAGCCGCAGCAGCGCTGTGTCATTGGTAGTAAGCGCTGCTGCAGCAGTCCCCTCTCCTGCCCGGCGCTACTGTGAATGCTGGGATGGAGTCCCCCTCCCTCCTCCTCCTTCTCCGCTGCCCGGCGCGGCTGCTGCTCTCTCCTCTCCAGCGCGGCGCACGGCACACAACAGAGGCGGCATGTAATGAGTCAATTTGACTCATTACATGCCGCTGGCCGTTGCGCCCTCAGGGCAACTGCGCTGGCACACATGTAGTTACGGCCCTGTGCGCCTTTATTACTTTGCAGCTCAATTGACTCATCTAAGGGAGTGGATTAACTCAATGAAGAGTGGAGATAACCCCTGAAGGCTAGATTGGACTTTACCCCATTACAGTTTCTACTGGCTAGAACTCCATTCTCTCTATGCCCCCCCCCCCCCCCCCTCATCCTATGGGGTTACTACAGTTAGTCAGTTATATCGAGATGGGATTCTCCATTATTTGACTTATTTGTACTCTACCTTCGGATTTACTGTTCATCTGCTTCTTTTAGATATATGCAACTTAGGCATGCTCTCTGTGCATCGTAGGGGGGAGCTACCCCTCCTCTTTCTGAATCTCAGGTTTGATTATTGGTTCTCACTCTCCCTAGCCGGAGGTGCATTTCCCTGGCCTACTCCTCTATGTTGTCATATCAGGGGCTGAGAGCTGTGTGGCCTTAGATCTCAATGTGATGTATACTTGGGTGTCTTGTCTGATGATGACTGGATAGCACAACATATGAAAGATACTGTATCAACAACTTTATATCCTACATAGGGTCTATTGTATTCATTAAGCTTTGGGCATCTGTCCTAAGTGTGCAGCGCTTCCTGATGGTTACTGGCATTTACTGGGGGCATGTCCTCGGATGGTTTCCTTCTGGCCTAGAGTTGTTGTCTGTATATGGGATACGGGTATATGGTTTCCCGTACTGGTCCCTCGTATATACATCCAGTGAATGATGTGAATAATCTCTTTAAGTTGGCAGAGACACCGATGTAGGCCCTCATTCCGCGTTGCTCGCTAGCAACTTTTTGCAGCGCTACGATCAGATAGTCGCCGCCTATGGGGGAGTGTATTTTCGCTTTGCAAGTGTGCGAACGCTTTTGCAGCTGACAGCACAAAAAAGTTTTTTGCAGTTTCTGAGTAGCTCTGGACTTACTCAACCGCTGCGATCACTTCAGTCTTTTTGGTCTCGGAATTGACGTCAGACACCCGCCCTGCAAACACTTGGACACGTCTGCGTTTTTCCAAACACTACCAGAAAATGGTCAGTTGACACCCTCAAACGTCCTCTTTCTGTCAATCACCTTGCGATCAGCTGTGCGAATGGATTCTTTGTTAAATCCATCGCCCAGCACCGATCCTCTTTGTACCCGTACGACGCACCTGCGCAATGTGGTGCATACGCATGCACAGTTTTGCAGAGATTTAACCTGATCGCAGCACTGCAAAAAGTTGCTAGCGAGCGATCAACTCGGAATGACCCCCCGTAAAACGATACAGATATAGGGACTTGTTAACTTTTTTGCTGTGGGGCTCTTCCTGAGCACTGCAGCGTTTCAAATGGTGGTAATGATTATTATTATTCTTTATTTATAAAAAGCCATAGGGGTTCCGCAGTGCGTAACAGGGTATATAGGCAAATGAGCAAAACAAGAAAACTGCAGCTTACCGTGCAAGACAATGCAGGACAAGTGTATGATATGTAGGCATTGCTGCATCAGTGGTCATGACACTGAAGTGGGCATCAGGGAGCCAGGGGCTGAGAGTTTTGTGCCATTGTAGGGAGCATGGAGTGGGTGATAATCTAGGTGGAAGAGGGAAAGAAACATTAGGGGAAGAGGGCACTGCTCATGAGGGCTTGCAAGACGCAAGGATGGCCGCGACTAACTCTAACTGAAAATCAGGCCCTATGAACACCAGAGACCCCACCCTCTCAACAAACCCCACCTCCATTGGGGCCACTTCCATAAATTTCCCGAGCATGAGACGGACTAGTTTTGTGCCATTGCGGGTAGTATTGAGTGGTTGATAGTCTAGGTGGGAGAGGGAAAGGAACTTGAGTAGAAGAGGGCACTGCTCATGAGGGCTTGCAAGACGCAAGGATGGCCGCGACTACCTCCAACTAAAAATCAGGCCCTATGAGGACCAGAGACCCCACCCTCTCAACAAACCCCACCTCCATTGGGGCCACTTCCAGAAATTTCCCGGGCATGAGACCAGGGCCGGTACAAGGTAATTTGGCACCCTAGGCAAAACTTATGTCGCCCCCCCATCCCTGTCCCCCCACTCACACACCCTTAGGTGAAAAAGTGTGCAGGTGATAGATCTGTGTGAGGGTACAGCTCCACCTCACTATACTGGCACTGCGCGGTGACCTGTGATTGTCCAGCCGGTTGGCTTGTTCCTGTGTATGGTCAGTGAATGTGGGGATGTGTGGGGGAGCGGTAGTGTATCTGCAGAGTGCAGTGTGCACAGTGGGCGATGCTGCTGTCTCGGCTTCCAGGCGCATCGCAGGCGACCATAGGGGACAGTGTGTACCAGACCCGCTCCCTGGGGGTGGCGGTTGAGGGGCTCTCGGATCACTATGCAGATGTCCGAGCCGCTCTGGTCTGGCATTATTACATCGGTGAAGCAAAGTCGCACCGATGAGTATTGCTCATGGATCTTGTCCCTGCTGCAGAGGCATGGCTACCAGACCATGCTGGATGTTAGCTCAGTTGGGAAGTGTGACTTGTATCCAGGGGAGAGGACGGCTTCCCCATCACTGCTACAGACTAATAGTCCGGACCATCTGTACAGTGTACACACTAGTGATAGCCCGATCCCGTAACACACAGGACTGTTGCTAACGTCAATGATCGTCCAATCACACTGATAGCATGGTCCATCCTATAACATAATGAGCTGTCACACATTTCTCTTCACTGCCACTAACATATTGCTTCATTGCTAATCTACTGCTACCAGTGCCGGAACTAGAGAGTGGTGGGCCCAGGTGCATAATTACGCTTTGGGCCCTCCCCTTCATCAGCCTCCCATGTGACAGTACTACACCCTCACACAATAATATTCGTATATATATATATATATATATATATATATATATATATATATCTACCAAGTAACTTCAATAAAGCCAAATGAGGTTAGTAAGCAGCCCCAGTATATTACAATACCCCACCACACAAAATAATCTACACAACACCCCAGAAAAAAATACTACACCCCTCTACCCATCTCACCCCCCACAAAATCTCTTAGTATACATCCCTCTACAATACATTATTACACGCTCCCCAATCTACCTCCCCTACCAGTTAATATAAATATATAACCACACAGATATATTACACCCCTCAACCTATTCCTCTCCCCAGATCAGGCCCGGCGCCACCCGCTCAGCAAGGTCTGTAATGCAGGGAGGCGCCATGTCGGAGAGGTGCTCTCCCTGCTCTGCTACCTTGTGCACTTTTGCTGCCGGCTGCCAGTACCTGTCACTCTGACAGGCAGCAGCGGCGCTCCCCCTATCTGCCTCCTTACGGACGGAGCTGCACCGTCCTGCCTGTTGCTGCCGGGTGCGGCTGCTGCCAGCGCCTGTAACACTCATCACAGGCAGCAGGGGCAGACGCCAACGAGAAGAGATGTGCCGCAGAAATAGAACATGAGCCTCCTGCCCGCACGCCCAGGAAGACCACCACACGCAAGGGGGGTTCAAAATAACCAGAAACCCCCCCTGAGTCGGACCAGTGCAGTCATCAGAGCTGCCGCACATGCGTGGCAGCCAGGGGTGGATTTAGCATAAGGTGAGTGAGGGGGAAGAGGGCACCCGTGAGTGGGGTCGGGGGGTCCGATCGCGAGGTGGGGAGTGGGGTCTCACCACCACCACTGCCAACCAGCTCTCTGTCCAGCTGCGCAGAGCCATAGACCATCTTCATGCTCACAACAGCACAGCTAAGTGATGTGATTACTGAGGCACTGAGCACCTCAGTTGCTCCTCTCTTATGGACAGTCAATTTGCCGTGCAGCCCGGCGCTCTGGACTATTACCAACCAACTCGGAACACAATGGTGTGTTAAATCATTGTTTCAGCTCTTTAATGAGCTTTTTTTCAAGATTAACAGAACATAAAAAAGTGCACTAAAAGGCGGAAACTTTGATTGTGTTGCACCATTGTGTTACGAGTTGGTTTGTAATAGACCGGAGTGCCGCCATTTCCATTTGCTGCTACATGTCCCAGAGTCCTTGCTGGTATCTGCCGAGCTCACCCAGCGAGTATACAGTATGTGGAGAGATCCACTGAGTGCTGGACCTAGCTACTAACAGAAAAATACACACACATACACACACGGAACCCCTCCTCCATGAAAATCCTGCGTTTGTCCCTGCACACTAGCACAGCTCTGAGTCCTGTCTGAGTACGAAGCTCCGCCTCCCCTGTGGGCTGCTCTGCATCAAAGGAATCGTGTCCCTGCCCTCAGCCTCCCTGTAACTCCCCATCATCATTCCTGCCCTCACCCTCCCTGTAACTCCCCGTCAGCATCCTGCCCTCACCTTCCCTGTAACTCCCCGTCAGCGTCCCTGCCCTCACCCTCCCTGTAACTCCCCGTCAGCGTCCTGCCCTCACCCTCCCTGTAACTCCCTGTCAGCGTCCTGCCCTCACACTCCCTGTAACTCCCCGTCAGCGTCCCTGCCCTCACCCTCCCTGTAACTCCCCGTCAGCGTCCCTGCCCTCACCATCCCTGTAACTCCCCGTCAGCGTCCTGCCCTCACACTCCCTGTAACTCCCCGTCAGCGTCCCTCCCTCACCCACCCTGTAACTCCCCGTCAGTGTCCCTGCCCTCACCATCCCTGTAACTCCCCGTCAGCGTCCCTGCCCTCACCCTCCCTGTAACTCCCAATCAGCGTCCCTGCCCTCACCGTCCCTGTAACTCCCCGTCAGCGTCCCTGCCCTCACCCCCCCTGTAACTCCCAATCAGCGTCCTGCCCTCACCCTCCCTGTAACTCCCCGTCAGCGTCCTGCCCTCACCCTCCCTGTAACTCCCAGTCAGCGTCCTGCCCTCACACTCCCTATAACTCCCCGTCAGCGTCCTGCCCTCACCCTCCCTGTAACTCCCCTTCATCGTCCTGCCCTCACCCTCCCTGTAACTCTCTGTCAGCGTCCCTGCCCTCACCCTCCCTGTAACTTCCAAAGTAGTGGGACTCAGAAGAGGAACGAGGGGATGGAAAAAAGATGGGGAAAGGGGGTACAGAGAGAGAGGAGGAAAAAGAGAAAACGTAAAAGTAGCCTCAGGCAGTGCTGGGAATAATAGCTTAAAAAAAAAAAACCCAGGCAATGCTGGACATAAGTATATGGGACACTACTGTGTTCTGTAATATGAATCATGTGGACTACGTGAAGTGTAATGTGAAAAAGATTGTGCTACAGTGGTGCGTAATTTGAATTGGAGGTACTATTGTGAGGTGCTATTGTGTGACTCACACCCCTTCAATGTGAGACAACACCCCACTTTTGTGATGCACGCTGACCCTTTATGAGTCAAGGGAGGGAGGGCGCAATTTTATAGTTTGCAGGAGGGCGCCGAACACCCTAGCACCGGCCCTGCCCCAGATAATATATCTATATACCCGCTGATAAATTACTATACCCCCCAAACACCTCACCCCCCAGATACATTACACCCCCCAAGCAATATAAGTGTACACCCTCCACTTCACCCACATAACATAAATAAGTACACAGCCCAGTCAGGTACTTACCACTGTTTGCAGCATTGCAGGAGGCTCTGTGTTCCCTCACATATCAGCTGCAGCAGCATCCAGACCAGGACCCAGGAAGTACAGGACATGCAGTGCAGGAGGTGGCTGGGACTCCTTAATACAGGCTAGGAAATGGGACCTTCTGCCTGCAGGGGACGCCATTCTGTGCACAGAAGGAGAGAGGATAGGGGGGGAGGAGGGGGGTAAACTTGGGACAGGTTGTGTGTAGAGCAGGAGAGAGGTAGGGTGGACTTGCTGTGCAGAGCAGGAGAGGGGGAGGGATAGGTTGTGCAGAGCAGGGAAGGGGGAGGGATAGGTTGGGCAGTATAGGAGAGAGGTAGGGAGGGCTCGGGACAGGCTGTGTGCAGAGCAGCAGAGAGGGGTGGGGGGTGGACTTGCTGTGCAGAGCAGGAGAGGGGGAGGGATAGGTTGTACAGGGTAGGAGGGAGGGAGGGCTCGGGACAGGCTGTGTGCAGAGCAGCAGCAGAGAGGTGGGGGGGGGGGGGGTGGACTTGCTCTGCAGAGCAGGGGAGGGAGGGTCCCAGTTCAGGCTGTGTGCAGAGTAGGAGAGAGGGAGGGCTAACTTGCTGATCAGAGCAGGATAGAGAGGGACCCGGAGCAGGCTGTGTGCAGAGCAGGAGAGAGGGAGGGCGGACTTGCTGTGCAGAGTAGGAGGGGAGGGGGGAGGGGGAGACTCGAGTTGGGACATGCTGTGCAGACTGCAGAGCTGAAGCAGGGATTGTGGAAGGGGGCGGGGAGAGGGGACATCAGAGGCAGAGCCTGTAAATCAAATGTGGAGCAGTGCGGCGCCTGGCCAGTAGAAGCAGGGGAGAAAAGAGGGGAGGAGGAGATCTGAAGGGCAGATCACATACCCCAGCAGCCAGACCACTGTGTTTCTATTTTCACACAGGAGGACAGCGCCACTATGAAAAGAAGCAGGGGAGGTAAGTGGAGTGATCATGCTTCCCCTGCTCTTGCTGATGCCATTGGCCGGCTACTGGCCGCCCCTTCAGGTCCCCCGCCCATAGGCAGCTGCCTAAAGCTGCCTAATGGTAGCACCGGCCCCACATGAGACGGACTATCAATAGCAATACTGAAATCAACCATGATGATGATGATGGAGATGTGAGAGGATAGGAAGTGAGGGAGCCAGGCAGACAAATCTTCCAGAAATTGTTTGGGTTGCCCAGGTGCGTGATAAATAGCTGCAACACGCAGAGAGAAAGGAGTGTGAATCCTGATAAAATGTCCATCAACTTATGTGAATGTTAGTGATGGAACATGTGGTAGGACTGTGTATATCAAAGATTGGTACTGTATAGTAATATTCCAACCCTACCTCTTTTACTGTTACCATGCCTGGAGGTGTGTGTGAAGTGGAGACCAGCGTGTGACCGTGCTGCATGGGAAGCCGTGTCTGATTGTGTGAGCCATGTTTCTGTTATAACCAGCAGGTTGAAGTTGTTACATATGAAGAAGTCATCTATGGATGTTAATTTGTTATGGATTCCATAAGGCACATTTTAATGATTTGGATGGTGATTGGAGACATGATGTTTATGAGTTTTGCTGGATTTATATATTGTTACAAAGCAGGTGAATGTTAGTGGTGTAAGTTGTTTTGGCCCGGATTTGGTGAAATTCCACTAGCTAATATAAGCAGGGGAGAGAGAGAGATAAATACAGTTGTAGGAGGTTTGTAAATGTTTTGTATGGTGACAGGTTGTGGCTGTTACTGTCAGTGTATAAAGATAAGTAAAAAGCTCATGAGTGTTAATAAGAGGGGAGTGTATAAGTGAGGCGGCAATGTTTACAGAGGGGTGAGTTGCAGGAATTTGAAATGGCTGGTGGCCTGTTCTGGAACACACTTAGCCGCCCATTGCTCTGCCCGGCTGTCCGCATTCTGCCTACGCATCTGGCCACTGCACCTCCAGTCTGCTTGGCTGTCCGCATCCCACATAGAAACTTGGCCAGGCACCCACTGCTCTGCACACCTGTTCCCATCCCGCCTACATTGTAGTGCCAAACCCGAATATAATATAGTTAACATCATTCCACCTTACATAGCCTGATTTATTTATATCTATACTTTCCTTCTAAACTGTTCACCTACTGCATACCACCTTCCCTGGTCTTTTTTCAACCTTCTCTTGGGTGCAAGTTCTCCAATAACAGCATAAGCTTCTCCCTTCCACAACATCATTTTTTACCAACAACATACTGTACTTCTAACTGCTCTACCTTTGTCCTACCCTTTGACCTGTCGACATTTTAAATGTTGGTATTTTGACCTTGTCGGTATTTTCAATGTTGGGATTTTGACCTTGTTGGGATTTTGGTCAATGGTTGTCAGCATTTTGACCGTGAGGATTTTGATTGTAGGTAAAATGACCGCATCCAGGCCCGGCCTGACGCATACGCGGGGTATGCGACAGAGTAGAGAGCCAGATGGAGAAGGGCGCTTCTGCAGACCGTCACTCACACTGTCACACTCACCACTGCAGCCGCCCCCCATGCCTGGATGCAGATGACCGCGCAGCAATGCACCCTCCCGCTCGTGGTTCTCCCGTGATGCCAGGGACCAGGGGAGACAGTGGTGAATTGGTGCCACTCCTGTCGTTTTGGAATATTGTTTTCTTAATTAAGGGTCCCGACGCCAGCATTAAAAGGGTCCTGGTAACAAAGGGGTTAGGATGTGTCCCTGCGCACAAATGCCGCCAACCCAAGGTCTATCCTAGTGTGTCACCTAACACACTGAAATAATGCTAGAAAGGGAATATTAGAATAATCCCTAGGTGGCGCAAATAGTAAAAAGTCCAAAGAAATTACCCGTGTGGGCTAAAGTCCGTTCCTTTTCATACAAGTGAGTTCATATATGAATCCGTCGTCCAAAGATGATGTATGAAAAAAAACACAATATAAACACAAATGTTCAGTACAGTCTCTGTGGGTATTAGAGGAACAAAATGTACACCCAGGTTCCTTCGACTATTCAGTACTTGGGATGTGCAGTTCTACTCGTAAGGTCCACCTCAGTGACTCGCATAAATGGACTGCTTACATGTGCTTACTTCTAAAACAATTGTATAAATCACATCAAGGTTTCTTTCACCCATACAAATGCAGTATCCAAAATAATCAAGCACCCACGAGTAGGTCTCTGGGTATATAGGATGCTCACGTGTATGCTTACTTCAAGGTGCGGTGTACTTTCACATCAAAGGTTTCTTTCGATGTTTTCCGCTGTCTTCCTCCTCTATTCCTTCAATTTTACTTCATGCTCAATAAAAAGCACAAAAAAAACGAAGGAATGTATGAGGGTACAAAAGATTTTTAATAAAATAATTTAAAACAGATATTCGTCACAATAGGTTCTTATAATTGGACAAATGGTAATAATCTCATGACCAGATAGTGCAACTCCTCAACGTGAGAAAAAAAGATGGAAAACCCGGGTATTCTCACCGTTGTATCGTTGAATTCACTGGCAAAAAGTATTCAGCTTCCACATGCTCCACCACCAACGCGTTTCTACTGTATGTAAGTCTTTATCAAGGTGCATGTGGGAACTGATCTGGATGGTATTTAAACCCTGTGTCATTAATTGACTCCGCCCCTTCCTGGGCGGGAATAATGTGAATAAAATAATAAATGGTGACAAAACTCAGAGTTGCATACTATGTATTGTATGCATTAATTGAAACAACCAAAACGAGGGGCTGAATAAAAGACATTCCAAACCGCAAAGAGTAAATTAGCGATTTGCGTTCCACTCCCGGTGGAACGCATGGTGCTTCCGCCGGATATCCGGCCTGGCGGCCTATGGTGTAGAGGAACGTCAGTATCCACAACGGAACTGACGAAGGGGGATTCTTATGCGTTCCACGTCTCCTGGAACGCAATAGGGACGTTATTATACGTGCGTGCCGGAAGCGGAAGTGACGGATTATTTACACTCGGTGCGTTCCAATTCTCCTGGAACGCACCGCCGTCACCAACGCACACATCCGTCCTGGATGGAATTACAAATTACATGGTTGAAGAAACAATACTACAATTTATCAAATACCATTCTATTGAATGGGTAATTTGAAATAAAAACATATGGCCATAATAAATAAGCAAAGTACATATGCAAATGGCTAGTCTCATACCGGTGACCCTTATCAGACTGGACTAGGATCTACCTATTAAAAATGCTGGCTTTTTAAAAAATAAGTAAAAAATAAATACAAATATATAAAATAGACATGATGGTGTCCCTAAGTGAATTCCTGATACACTACATGGGCAAAATGGATAATCTGCATAGTGTGATGGGTTCCAATATATGAAAGTGGTTCTGGGTGGAAAAGGATAAGAGAGGAAATTTCTTATAGGAACCATTTGGTTTCAAAATCCAAATTGAGGCCCGCCGGATGTAATGTTCCTAATTCAAAGATACTTCTCATTTCCCTTCTTGCCAACTGTTCTTCTGTGTCGTTTTTACGCCAATTTCCCTTAATAAGGTGAATTCCACAAAAAGAAATGAGTCCTGAAATGGAACACTGATGGATTTCTTTAAAGTGAGCTGACACCCCATGTGTGGTAACACCCTTTTTGATATTCCGTACGTGTTCAGCCATACGTTCCTTTAATTTTCTAGTTGTTCTCCCGACATATTGTTTTTTGCAGGAGCATGTAAGTAGATATACGACATTACTGCTATTGCAGGTAATGAACTGCCTAATCTGTCTTACTTTTCCAGTAGAAGAAGAGGAGTACTCAGTGATCTTGGAAGTGGTACTCTTACAGTTCCTACACATACTACATACTCATCACTTACTTGGATAAATATAAAAATCAGAACATCATTACAGACAAGAACTACAAATATCTACTAATTCAGAACCCTTCGATACCGGTATTTTACATCTTACCTAAAATTCATAAATGTTTGGAGAAACCACCGGGAAGACCCATAGTGGCAGGCACCGAATCCCTGATGTCAAATCTGTCACAGTTCATCGATCATAAGCTACAACCCCTGGTCATCAAAACACCATCCTATTTGAAGGATTCCACGGATGTTATAAGAAAATTGGATGCCATTCAATGGGAACCAAACTTTCACTTAGTGACAGCAGACGTCTCATCGCTTTATACCATCATTAATCATAATGATGGTCTAGATTCAGTATCATATTTTATCTCCCAAGAACCACATCTCAGTCCACTTCGAGACTTTATTTTGGAGGGAATAGAACTGATACTGAAGAATAACTTCTTCATGTATAAAGAAAAGTTCTATCTGCAGCTTAATGGGACCGCCATGGGGACCAGGTTCGCCCCAAGCTACGCCAATCTGTTCATGGCCAAATGGGAACAGGAAGCGGTGGACAGTTGGAGTGGCGAAGGGGGTGACCTGGTCTCCTGGGTTCGATATATCGATGACATCTTTTTTGTATGGAGGGGCGACCCTGCATCATTACAGGAATTTTGTCAGTCATTAAATGACAATACTAGGAATATCACCCTAACCTTCGACATCAGTCAAAAATCGGTCAATTTCTTAGATCTAGAGATTTTCGTGGAAGAAGGAGAAATACACACACGAACCTATACCAAACCCACTGATTGCAATTCGTTTATTCCATCTAACAGCAATCATCATACTAACTGGTTGACGTCCGTACCCAATAGTCAATTTCATCGAATAAGGAAAAACTGCTCCAGATTGGGAGACTACCAGACACAGGGCCTTAAACTTCGGAAACAATTTACAGCCAAAGGGTATACATCTGAAACAGTGGACATACCATTTCATAAATATGAAAAGATCAGTAGAGAAGATCTCATCAAAACCGATCATCGGGATAAAAAAACCATCAAGGATTTTGGTGTACCATTTATCACCAAATTCAGTACCCAACACAAACAGGTAGAAACAATAATTAAAAGACATTGGGGAATATTATTGCGGGACCCAGCTTTAAAAGATACCCTCAAAGATAAACCCAAATTCATATACAAAAAAGCAGATAATCTCAAAAACCATCTGGTTAAGAGTGTGCTGCATGAAAAGAAAAATATGACCACAGTCCTCACGAAAGGTTTCCATAGATGTGGCACATGTAGTATGTGTAGGAACTGTAAGAGTACCACTTCCAAGATCACTGAGTACTCCTCTTCTTCTACTGGAAAAGTAAGACAGATTAGGCAGTTCATTACCTGCAATAGCAGTAATGTCGTATATCTACTTACATGCTCCTGCAAAAAACAATATGTCGGGAGAACAACTAGAAAATTAAAGGAACGTATGGCTGAACACGTACGGAATATCAAAAAGGGTGTTACCACACATGGGGTGTCAGCTCACTTTAAAGAAATCCATCAGTGTTCCATTTCAGGACTCATTTCTTTTTGTGGAATTCACCTTATTAAGGGAAATTGGCGTAAAAACGACACAGAAGAACAGTTGGCAAGAAGGGAAATGAGAAGTATCTTTGAATTAGGAACATTACATCCGGCGGGCCTCAATTTGGATTTTGAAACCAAATGGTTCCTATAAGAAATTTCCTCTCTTATCCTTTTCCACCCAGAACCACTTTCATATATTGGAACCCATCACACTATGCAGATTATCCATTTTGCCCATGTAGTGTATCAGGAATTCACTTAGGGACACCATCATGTCTATTTTATATATTTGTATTTATTTTTTACTTATTTTTTAAAAAGCCAGCATTTTTAATAGGTAGATCCTAGTCCAGTCTGATAAGGGTCACCGGTATGAGACTAGCCATTTGCATATGTACTTTGCTTATTTATTATGGCCATATGTTTTTATTTCAAATTACCCATTCAATAGAATGGTATTTGATAAATTGTAGTATTGTTTCTTCAACCATGTAATTTGTAATTCCATCCAGGACGGATGTGTGCGTTGGTGACGGCGGTGCGTTCCAGGAGAATTGGAACGCACCGAGTGTAAATAATCCGTCACTTCCGCTTCCGGCACGCACGTATAATAACGTCCCTATTGCGTTCCAGGAGACGTGGAACGCATAAGAATCCCCCTTCGTCAGTTCCGTTGTGGATACTGACGTTCCTCTACACCATAGGCCGCCAGGCCGGATATCCGGCGGAAGCACCATGCGTTCCACCGGGAGTGGAACGCAAATCGCTAATTTACTCTTTGCGGTTTGGAATGTCTTTTATTCAGCCCCTCGTTTTGGTTGTTTCAATTAATGCATACAATACATAGTATGCAACTCTGAGTTTTGTCACCATTTATTATTTTATTCACATTATTCCCGCCCAGGAAGGGGCGGAGTCAATTAATGACACAGGGTTTAAATACCATCCAGATCAGTTCCCACATGCACTTTGATAAAGACTTACATACAGTAGAAACGCGTTGGTGGTGGAGCATGTGGAAGCTGAATACTTTTTGCCAGTGAACTCAACGATACAACGGTGAGAATACCCGGGTTTTCCATCTTTTTTTCTCACGTTGAGGAGTTGCACTATCTGGTCATGAGATTATTACCATTTGTCCAATTATAAGAACCTATTGTGACGAATATCTGTTTTAAATTATTTTATTAAAAATCTTTTGTACCCTCATACATTCCTTCGTTTTTTTTGTGCTTTTTATTGAGCATGAAGTAAAATTGAAGGAATAGAGGAGGAAGACAGCGGAAAACATCGAAAGAAACCTTTGATGTGAAAGTACACCGCACCTTGAAGTAAGCATACACGTGAGCATCCTATATACCCAGAGACCTACTCGTGGGTGCTTGATTATTTTGGATACTGCATTTGTATGGGTGAAAGAAACCTTGATGTGATTTATACAATTGTTTTAGAAGTAAGCACATGTAAGCAGTCCATTTATGCGAGTCACTGAGGTGGACCTTACGAGTAGAACTGCACATCCCAAGTACTGAATAGTCGAAGGAACCTGGGTGTACATTTTGTTCCTCTAATACCCACAGAGACTGTACTGAACATTTTTGTTTATATTGTGTTTTTTTTCATACATCATCTTTGGACGACGGATTCATATATGAACTCACTTGTATGAAAAGGAACGGACTTTAGCCCACACGGGTAATTTCTTTGGACTTTTTACTATTTGCGCCACCTAGGGATTATTCTAATATTCCCTTTCTAGCATTATTAAAAGGGTCCTGCTGCCAGCACATGATATCAAGCCCAAGCCCACAGTGGAGACCCTGGAGGAGACCCTGAAGAGGCCATGGCTGCTGCCACACTACTGGAGCAGGTAAGCAGCACGTAGTGATTTCAAAGGCAGCAGGAATAGAAGCAGAAAGGTGCACACAGAGAGGCACAAGGGGGTATAGCTAGAGCAGAGAAAGGTAGTAAGGGTTACCCCTGCTTCAGTCACCCACTATCTCCCTGTCACCCCTGCCTTACCAGTTACCCACTAACTCCTTGTCACCCCTGCCTCACCAGTCACCCACTAACTCCCTGTCAGCCCTACTTCACCAGTTACCTACTATCTCCCTGTCACCCTTGCCTCTCCAGTCACCTACTATTTCCCTGTCACCCCTGCCTCACCAGTCACCCACTAACGCCCTGTCACCCCAGCCTGCCCAGTTACCTATTATCGCTCTGTCACCCCTGCCTCACCAGTGACCCACTAACTCCCTGTCACCCCTGCCTTCCCAGTTACCTACTATCTCCCTGTCACCCACTATCGCCTTGCACCCATTGGTGCGTACTGTCCCTTTAAAAAGTTTAACCCATCAAGGGGCGCCAAAATGTATTCTTGCTTACCAAAAAAAATAAGCTTGGGACAGCCCTGACCGCATCCCATGGTTATCTACTGGCTACCAGTGAGGCAATGTTAGCGGATGAAAGTTGATAAATTACACTGTATTTAACTATGCAAACACGAGCCCAGTATGCCTTCAATTAACTATGTATCACTGAGCAACTTTTAAAACACAGGTATTTTCAACCGCAAGCAAATCATGATATTATTGGTTTTTCATATATACAAATTGATTGCATAGTGTTCTCAGATAGTGTGAGGATTCCAGATTGAAAAATATGAACTTACATGTTTACATACACAGATGTGCTTGTCTGAGGGGGAAAGCTATATACAGTATGATATAACTGTGTTGTTTAACAGAATGGTATTTTGACCATATCCAGTGGTCATGTGATGTTGGCATAGTGTAGTGTCCAATACAGTACTGTATTTCCTCTAGACTCAACAATTCTCAACTGTACCCTGAATGGCTGCATTTACAAAGTGCTGGATTTTTCCAATTTTCTTAGTGAGTACCATTTATAGTTCTTTTAATCTTGGAGGGAATCAAAGGAGCATTATAGGTCTTAAAAGATTGTAGTAGATTTGTATTATATGATCAAATCCTTTGTTCAGGATATGTTGGGTGGTGTATTGTTCTAGTGTAAGTTTGTATAAAGTCAAGTGTAATAGAATTTAATATGATTATTTACAGTGCACAGGTAATATGAAATAGGTATATTGTCTTGTGTCTGTACAAAGTGTAATTGTATTATATTCGACCATGTCCAGCAGTGAGATCATGTTGGTAGGCAGTAGGTGTAGTATTCTTGTCTGTATAGAATGTAATAGAATTGTACAGTAGTCACAGAATTTCAGTCATCCGGTCACTTTGGAAAATGTAACACCAGTGTACATATAGCAGCGGTTGCCAACCCGTTGTTCGTGAGCGACGGGTAGCTCACCGCCGCAATCAGGGCCGGATTAAGGCTGGTGGGGGTCCCCGGGCAACGAACGTGTGGGGGCCCCCACCACTAAAAATTGCGGCCAAAGAAGCCCCCCATGCTTGGGCAGGCACTCGCACACTCACACACATACACTCACACACATACACTCACACACATACACACACACACACACACACACACACACACACACACACATACATACTCACCCACATACGGAGCAGCAGCTTCACAGCAGCGTACGACGGTGGCTCAGTCAGTGTCTCGCGGGGTAGTGAAGTGAAATCCCACGAGACACTGACTGAGCCGCTGGCGTGCATTACTGAGTCACACATTAGGGGCCCCTGCACAGACAGCGTTTTAAATCGGAGCAGTCTCTGTCAGCAGCCACCGAGGAGCTCTGTGTACACTCTGTACACGGAGCTCCTCAGCGGCGGCTGAGGGAAACTGCTCCGATTTATAACACAGTGTGTGGGGGCCACTAATGTGTGGGGGTCCCGGGACGGCCGCCCTTGTCGCCCCTAGGATAATCCGGCTTTGGTCGCAATCCTGGTAGCTCGACCCTTGGGGTGTTGCTGCCCGATGGTGCGTTGCATAATGTATCACTGGCATTGCAGTGGGTGTCATAATGTGTCACAGGCATTACGGTGTGTGGCATAATGTATCACAGGCATTATGGCGTGTGGCATAATGCGTCACAGGCATTACGTTGTGTGTGGCATAATGTATCACTGGCATTGCAGTGGGTGTCATAATGTGTCACAGGCATTACGGTGTGTGGCATAATGTATCACAGGCATTATGGCGTGTGGCATAATGCGTCACAGGCATTACGTTGTGTGTGGCATAATGTATCACAGGCATTACGGTGTGGGGTATAATGTGTCAGGGGCATTGTGGTGTGTGGTATAATATATCACGGGTATTACGGTGTTGGGCACAATGTATCACGGGCATAGCAACAATATCACTGTATTAATTAAATGCATTGTTGTTTTTCTATGAAACATTTAATTCAGTTTCATTAAATGACCTTTAAAGTTTTGGTTATTAGCCAGATTTTTTTGCCATAAATGTTAGTAGCTCTTTAGGAGGTTTCATTTTTCTTGAGTAGCTCACACCACTGATATACAGTGTAGTAGAATTGTAATATGTTCAGTGTTCATGTGTTTTGGCTGAATTATGAGTACTGTAATTGAATCGGATTGTCATCATGTCACGTTGTTTAACATAAGATCACTTGTCAAACGGCAGTTTCTCTAGAAATTATTTTCAGATATTGACAAGTATGAGTCATTTTAAAGTACGTAGATGTATCCATTTTCCAACACCTTGCTTTTACTGTAACGTTTGTAGAGTGCTGACATGAAGCAAAACCTTGTTCTTTTTTGTTAGATCTTATTTTATAAATGGAAAAGTGATAACACATGAATAAATTATAATAGACACATGACGTGATCTCTTGCTGCAATAGAACCATACGACCTTATTCAAAAATAAACAAACCTGCTTCTGTTTAATGATTCTATTTAGGAACTCTAGTTGCCTGTTAGTGATGCTCTAATTCTAAGGTAGAGGTTGTTTGTTAAATACAATGTGGGGGGTAAGAGTACAGTTGAGGCAGCTTCATTACAAGTGGGGATTTATTTATTTTAACTTCTGTATTTCCATTATGCAGTTACAGAGGTGCAGCACATTTGTTTGTAACTATTGTCAGTAGCTAAAGAATAAACCATCCCGGTGTACAAGCCATTGTACTGGAAGCGCATGCTAAAACAAGAGAAACAGGTCATGCTGTAAATGCAAAAGTGGGTTCAAACCTGTGCCAAACCCTGTATCCTATATGCAACGTACTTACCAGGTGTCACAATCTGGAAAGTGCATTACCAGCATACAGGTGTGAATAAGCACTTAGGGGTGCAAGTTTATAGAAGTCGATATGTTGCCCATAGCAACCACTCAGGTTACAGCTATTATCTTGCATAAGGTGCTAAATAAATGGCAAGTAGAATCTGATTGGATGCTATGGGCAACTTCTCCACTTCTATAAACCCGCACTTTAGTAAATCCACCTCTATTGTATTTTCTCAAAGCTGCCCATGAAGGCGGGAGCAGACTGATGCATTCAAAACTGTAACTGTAATAAAAGCTATACCTGGATGGTTTCACATTTATTTCTGCTGCCCAAGCTGCTGCTGATCAGCGGCACCGACAAACTGTGGGTTCATAAATTTACCCCTTAGGGCTCCTAATTGCAGCTAAACTGAGAATCTGACACCCCACACTGGAGTTCCATAGGTATGGCATGGTATCTGATATACATATGTGTAAATGACCTTGACTGAAGGGGGTATGTAAGTGAAGCAGACACTGTGTACTCATAAAATGTAGGGGGTATTCAGTTAGTGGCCATGCCTGCATGGTGCCAGCACTTGGTCCATTTCTCCAGTGCCTTATGACTGCCAACATTGCAACATTTCCCCCCGTAGAGCTGTGCAGGAAAATTTGGGCTCTTTGGTTACAGAAATGATCTGTGATATGCACCGCCACACATTGTTGCTAAGTGCATACCCCCTTACAGCGACATTGGGTTGTCAAGATCTATTTTTATTCTAGAGAGGTTTTTTTCTTATTTTTCCTTGTGATAGGAAAAAGTATACTAAAAAAGGCTGGATGCCTAATGGACAACAATAGTAGCCCAATCCCACCATAGTAATGGGCATTTGTACTTTTCTTCCACCTTATGCTATTTACTTTTTGATAATTGGGCATTTTTGCATGAACTGAGTATGCTTTTACCTGCTGAAATTGCTCCCAATAATGTTATACCTCTTGCTGACAAGGGGATGAAAAAGCCTCTTTTGAAACACTAGCTCCTGCTTGCTCTTAGCCTTTCTCTAGCAATGCCTAAGAATGTGGAAGTCTTCTATACAGGTTCTGTATTACTGTAATTACTTCTAAATAAACATACGTACAGTTCTGTTTACCGATATTTCACTGCATACACATAATTTCAACGTCCATAGCATCAGCACAATAAGCACATAAAAACATTACTATACACTGCCTTCCATAAATAATTACAGGACTGCTGGCTTTGACAAAGCACATATAAGTGCGTACTAGCAATTCTAAATTCTTATAACATAAACAATGTAACCACTGCATTGCACTTGTATTTAGACCAAATTTTTCTAAAAGTTCTGGCTATGAAGGTTATATAATTCTATAGATTCCTAGGAAAATGTGGTTGGCAAAGTATTAGGCGATTGCATTGACTATTGTAAATCTGCTAGTACATAGGATTTGTTTTGGCACTGGATATTTATCTGCTTTCTGCACGTCTAAGGAAAAGAAAGCAATCATTTAAACAAAAAGAAGATAGAATACTATGACAAACAATATTATACTTTTATGTGTTTTTGACCAGAGATGGATTTAGCATTACGCACAGCAGATCTGTACTTAGAGGTGGTAGAAGCTGAGAGATGTTGCCGTCCTCGCACAGTGCCAAGGTAAAACGTTTTCATTTATCTTAGCAAATACATATGAAATAAGGAAATTAGAAAAAAAGAAACGGATGTAAGTTTGTAGTTAGGGTAAAGAGGCTGAACCAGAGTTGGCAATAAAATAGGCACCAACGTCTGTCAAGAAAAATGCGACGCAAATGTGGTATAAATTCGCATACATGCTGAGTGGAGGGCATCTCTGAGATACGTCACACTCTACCTGGGCAACAAGTGTCACACATCTACTTAAGTCACTGCATAAAATGAACGTTTCACTTGAACTCCATGGATTTATGGTTTACTTACATACAGTATTATCCATTAACATATTGCCTTTTAACCACTTCACTTCATTCATTTGAAAACATTCCATTAGGAAGATTTAAACATTAGCATATATATTTAATTAACTAACTAACTATCATTACATTCAAATGCAGATGAAGAGCACAACTGTACCCTACAGTTTTGGAGATCCAGGGAGGAGGGCACATGCTCGATAACATAATTTTACTAAAAATAAATATGCAAAAAAGTAGGGACTCTAAGTCCATATACTGTATCTTTCCAACCCTGGGATCTAGAGAGATGGGGGTACTCTCATTAGACAGATGGGAGACCCTCCTTTGATAATAGATGCTCAAATTAAAATTAATGTAAGAACCATACATTAACACTGCAGAAAAATCATAGAATCATGGGATGGGCAAGATCTTCTACACGCTGCCTGGCATCCAACATTACAGGGGCTGGCTAGCACATTTTGTGCCTGGGGGCATGCACAAAGCACTGGCCCGTGAGTGGCAGCCCATCCTTAATGTACCCCCTTTGGGAGTACCTAATTTTAAACCAGCATAGTGGTGCATCCTGTTCTGGTAACACCATCTCCAGATATGTTGCCAGTACAGAAATAAAAAAATAAAAAAAGATTCCTTCTGAAAATGGCAAGTGGGCAGCACTTCTGACATGCATGACCACCACCCATCTTACAGTATATATTAAGTTTTCAATAACAGACACTTATTTATCATCTAAAATACTACCTCCCCAATTCTTCACACGGTTATTCCTGATATGTACTAAATGTAACTTAGAGGTACAATGGTACTTCCCCGTCATATTAGAGGGTCTCTCACAGACTGCTCCTGAGAATAAGACACTGCACATGCAGACAGTGTCACTTTCCGGAGCCGGATGGAGGCCTGTGGGTGAGGGATCATTAGAGTCAGCTGATTGCAGTAATGCCTAATGGGAACCCTGGAATTGCTCAGATGATTACTTTCATCAATAGAAGAATGTCTCAGAGTATATAAGTATGATCCTGGGAACAGGAAGGCATCTGAACAACTTCCTTCTTCAGTGCATGCTGCTGTGTGTTGCTGCTCTAGGTTCCAGGCTCCACTCTGTGTTTCCATGTGTTTCCCAGAGCATTTCTACATTGATCATCGCTCAGTGTTATTCAACATCGATTCTATACCGATCATCGCTCAGTGTTATTCAACATCGATTGCTTCTTCAAGTGTTTTCTACTTCTTCAGTATCTCAAGTACCAAGTGCCATCGGTTAACATTGATTGTTTCTTCAAGTACTGTATCTTCTAGTTCTTCAGTGTCTCAAGTACTGAGTGCCATCGGTTAACACCATTTGCTTTAATAGCTATCTTCTAGTTCTTCAGTGTCTTCAGTACCGAGTGCCATCGGTTACCATCGATTGCTTCTTCAGATACCGAGTGCCATCGGTCACCATCGATTGCTTCTTCAAGAATCTTCTAGTTCTTCAACGTCTTAAGTACCGAGTGCCATTGGTTACCATTGATTGTTTCTTCAGATCCCGAGTGCCATCGGTCACCATTGATTGCTTCTTCAAGTGTCCTCTAGCTTTCCTGGTTCATCAAAGACTTCTTCATATACCACAGACTACCACTGATTGTTTACCTTCTGACTCCTCAGTTATTACCGGGTACCTGTACAGGAGCCGCAACCTGCCTATCCGAGATGCGAAACCCAAATTCCCATTGGAGGGGATCACTGGTGAAACCCTTCCAGTAGGTTAGAATCCGCGCCTCTGATCAAGTCTCATCAACATCCGGTATTAGCATTGCATGAGGAGATCCTATATTCGACCCCATCGTCTGTTGTGGCAATCCAACCCAGTAACCCCCTCTCACATATCACCAGCTGAGTTCACAGGGACCCTGAACATGAAAAGTTCATGCCATCTAAGGATGATGTAAACCAATGGGACTAAACTTTGCTTTTTCACGGTTTGGTACATCGGGATAAGACTGCAGTCTCCATTGACAGTAATGGGGACTGTTGTCTGCTGCAGGAGTCAGCCTTTTGTAGGAGATCTCTGAGAAATCTCCTGGATCAGGCTACCCTTACGTGGCGGGGATACATACGTGTTGGGTATGAAATCCTTATGGTCGGGATCCCAAAAGTGGAACCTCAATGCTCAGAATGCCAATGGATTCCGTGAGTATTTTTACCCTAACCCACCACTACCGCATGCCTAACCCTAACTTCCCCTCCCGCAGCCTAACCCTAAGCCTCTGCCTAGTGCCTAACCCTAATACTCACCTTGGGTATCCGTCGGCATTGTGAGCATCGGGTTCCTGACCAATGGGATCTTGATAAAAAGGCCCCAAATACATTTTAAAAATATACCAAAAAGATTTTTTCTTTTACTTTTATCTTCTTCATGTGAACTGGCTGGAGGCCACTTTACTCTGCTTGCAGTTCGTTGTGGCTCCTCGTCTACTTGATGTGCGGCAAGCAAAGCCATTGACACAGTAAGATGAGGCTGTGACAGGGGAAGGAGGATGGGTGCTGGGTATTAGAGGTGGAGTGGGGGCAGGACCCAGGGGACAAATGGAGCCGGCAAGCACTGGGGAGCGGAGGCAGTGGTGAATTTCCCATTAGGCATGTGAGGCACGTGCCTAGGGACGGCACTTGGATGCTTGTGTTGGTAATGTCAGCCCGAAATGTACCAGTAACTGCAAAATATTTCCACTGTACTGTACCATATGTCATCTTGAATGGAGTCTAAACGGGTAGCACAAGCACATACTGCCCCTTATAATAATATTAATAATATTATTTTTTTTGTAATAAGGTACATAGTGACTTTTTTATTATGATTGCATTAAATTGGCTATCATCAAATAATGGCAGATAATCAGTCAATAAAAATAATAAAATTAGGCAGGTGGGGGGGAGCTGTTACTGTTGTACCTTGGAGCGCCCTCACCTCTAAATCCGCCCCTGCAAATAGGGGGGGTTTCTGAGTACCTAGAAACTCGCCTGACACCTCTTTGGATGGACTGATGACCCAGTAGAACATACTAGATAGGGAGTGGGGCTCTATGATTACCTCCTTTCCACCCATATCCGCATGATTTGCAGCATTATTCCATAGCTGTGGCAGAACTTACAGATGTGAGTTTCCCAGTCCCGTTCCCATCAGCAAGCTCATGGCAGTACTTAAGCTGAAACATTGATTGCAGCTTTGCCTACCATGTGTGTTTATTTTGGCCTTTGAGTACAGAATCCCGAAACGTTGCTGCAATACACCAGAATTTCTTGATATAAATTGTCTCTGAGTGTTGTTCCTTCTGCTTACAGTACATGTGTTTCTGCTGAACTGGGCACCAGATCCCATCATATAATATCTAGACAGAGTGCCAGCATAATCTGGATTCCGGATCTATTAAATATAATAGGATTTTAATTACCTACTGGTAAATCCTTTTCTCGTAGTACGTAGAGGATACTGGGGATCCATTTAATACCATGGGGTATAGCTGGGTCCACTTGGAGCCATGGGCACTTTAAGAATTTGATAATGTGGGCTGGCTCCTCCCTCTATGCCCCTCCTACCAGACTCAGTCTATGAAACTGTGCCCGAAGAGACGGACATACTTTGAGAGAAGGAGATAAAAGGATAGTGGTGAGATTCCGAACCAGCACACACAAACAAGAGGAAAGCCATGCTAACCAAACTTGGAACAGGAACAGCAACAGCAGAACCAAACAATACTTAACAAGTAACAGTGCAGGATGAATGAAGCAGTGGGCGGGCGCCCAGTATCCTCTACAGAGTACGAGAGAAGGATTTACCGGTAGGTAACTAAAATCCTATTTTCTCTTATGTCCTAGAGGATACTGGAGATCCATTTAGTACCACGGGAAAGTACCAAAGATCCCAAACTGAGTGGGAGAGTGCTGAGGGTCCTGCAGAACCAACTGACCAAACTGAAGGTCCTCAGAGGCCAAGGTATCGAACTTATAGAACTTTACAAACGTGTTCGAACCTGACCAAGTAGTTGTTCGGCAGAGCTGTAAGGCCGAGACACCACGGGCAGCCGCCAAGAAGAACCCACCGACCTAGTCGAGTGGGCCTGTACAGATTTTGGAATCGGCTATCCTGCCATGGAATAAGCATGCTGGATAGTGAGTCTGATCCAACATGCAGTTGACTGCTTTGAAGCAAGACACCCAATCTTATTGGGATCGTAAAGAACAAACAGTGAGTACGATTTCCTGTGACGAGCTGTTCTTTTCACATAAACCTTCAAAGCCCTCACATCATCCAAAGACTTTGAAGTAACAGAGGTGCCGGTAACAACCGGAACCACAATTGCTTGGTTGATGTGAAACGCCGACACCACTTTAGGAAGAAATTGCTGACGAGTCCTGAGTTCAGCTCTGTCCTCATGAAAGATTAAATAGGGATTCTTGTGAGACAACGCCCCCAGCCTTCCACGTAAGATATTTTATGTCTACCTCCTGTAACGGTTCAAACCAGTCCGATTGGAGGAACTGCAGCATCACATTGAGATCCGAAGGTGCCGTAGGAGGCACAAAGGGAGGCTGGAAGCGCAGAACCCCTTTTTCAAGAACATCTGGACATCAGGAAGAGACGCCATTTGTTTCTGAAAGAAAATGGATAAGGCCGAAATCTGGACTTTTATGGAGCCCATACATAGGCCCACATCCACACCCAACTGCAGAAAAAGCAGGAAACATCATAGATGAAATTCAACCGCTGAATATATTCTGCTCTCACACAAAGAGACGTATTTCTTCTAAATACGGTGGTAATGTTTAGACGTTATCCCTTTCCTGGTGTCACGATCCGGGTATCTGGACGCCATTTCTTACCCATCAGATGCCTCCTAAGGCTGGCTCAGCGCTCCAGGACCGGATCCCATCTGTTATCCTGATGTGTACATTCCTGTATCCTCTCCTGTCACTCTGGGACGCTGTCACAGTAAACGCCATATTACACCTGGCATGGCGTCTCCCGCGGCCTCCGCCGCCCCCCCTGAACTTCTGCATGCAGAGTGTCTGAGTGGCGATTACGTCAGCCGCGGCCTCCGCTGTGTCCGCGTGGTTGGATGTGCATCTGTCAGCCTGGCGCCTCCTGTCTCCGGTGGCCGGCGCCGCCATTACTGTTTTCATTACCACATGGATTACAAACCAAACTTCCCTCCAAGTGTCTGCATGGGCGCAGCCATCTTGGATTCTGTCAGCTGATCATTTCCACCAATCTGTTCTCAGTATTGATAATCTGCATAATTGCCTAGCCAATCCCTTCCTTGCGGCAGGTATAAATACACTGTGCCTGAGCAAGGAAGGCGTCAGTGCTTTGGTTGTCAAACCTAGTTCCTGTTTGTCTCTCTCCTGTGATTGTCTTCCAGGTTCCAGCTCCTGTCTCAAGACTTCCACCATAGAGACCCGCACCAGCATTCCACCTGCGGTGTAGCCTGACTCTCCAATCCATTGTGGATTCATCTGTTTCCAGCTACAACATTACCTGCTTCCAGCTCAGCTTCCAGCAGAGTACAGCTTCCCTTAAAGGGCCGGTGTCCTTTCTACACTTTACCACTCTCCACCGGTATTATTATTTCTCCGCTCTCAAGTTCTACATTTCAGTTCATATTTCATCGCTCCCAAGTTCATTTATTATTTAACTGGTTCCAGCCAGTATCCACTCCGTGCTAACAACAGTCTGGTTCCAGCCAGTATCCACAGCAGCTGTTTTATCTTCAGCAACCCAGCTTTTCCTGGAACACCAGCTGGCACAATCCTGGGTTATCTCCATTGCTACAGTCGGGCCTGGTAAGGACTTTCCATCTAGAAGATCATAAGAACTATCTCACACTACCAGTGCCCTGTGGCTCCTGCCATCCTGTAGTACCCAGGAACTGTATTTATTCTTTGCTGACTTTTACGTTTTCTTTTACTGCTGCTGTGTTGCGGAGTTGTCATAATAAACATCATTGACTTTTATCCAAGTTGTCGTGGTCACGCCTTCGGGCAGTTATTATTCATGTTACTTACATGTCCAGGGGTCTGATACAACCTCCCAGGTTCCGGTACATCTCAGCCCCTACAACTGAGGCTGCCTCCCGTCAGCTCAGGCCCTCAGTTGTGACAGTAAGCACTGACCTAATGAATCCAGCCGGAGACCAGGATCAAGCGGCCAGGCCGATGCAAGAACTGGCAGCCCGACTAGAACATCAGGAGGCTGCACAGGGCCACATCATCCGCTGTCTCCAGGATCTCTCTACTCGGCTGGATGGGATTCAGACAACTCTCCGTGGATCAGGCGCGTCTGGTGCGTCAACCACAGTGACTCCAGCTATAACCCCACCCATCTTACCCATTTCTGCTCCACGTCTTCATCTTCCAACGCCAGCAAAATTTGACGGATCTCCAAGATTCTGCAGGGGATTTCTCAACCAGTGTGAGATTCAGTTTGAGCTACAACCTGGCAATTTTCCCAGTGACCGTACAAAAATTGCCTACATTATTTCTCTTCTCAGTGGCTCAGCCCTTGATTGGGCATCACCGTTATGGGAGAGGTCCGACACCCTGCTATCTTCCTACACTGCCTTCGTGTCAACATTCAGGCGCATCTTCGACGAGCCAGGCCGGGTAACCTCAGCTTCATCCGAGATTCTCCGTTTACGCCAGGGGTCACGTACTGTAGGACAATATCTGATACAGTTCCAGATCCTGGCATCCGAACTGGCATGGAACGACGAGGCCCTGTATGCTGCATTCTGGCATGGCTTATCTGAGCGTATTAAAGATGAGTTAGCTACCAGAGACTTACCTTCTAAGTTAGATGAGCTAATCTCACTCTGCACGAAAGTGGATTTACGTTTCAGAGAGAGAGCAACTGAGCGTGGAAGATCATCTGCTCCAAAATCTTCTGCTCCTCCTCCTCGTCAACTGTCACCATCTAAAGATGAGCCCATGCAACTTGGCCGTTCCCGTTTAACTCCTGCTGAGCGCCGAAGACGTCTCTCCGAGTTTCTCTGTCTCTATTGTGCAGCTCCGTCTCACACCATTAATGCCTGTCCCAAACGTCCGGGAAACTCCAAATCCTAGCTCGCCAAGGAGAGGGCCGGCTAGGAGTAATGATCTCCTCTCCATCTCCTCAAGATTGTAATCTCCCAGTCTCGCTTCAAGTTGCTCAACGTTATCGGAACATCATTGCCCTCCTTGATTCCGGAGCAGCTGGGAACTTTATTACCGAAGCCTATGTTAAACGGTGGTCCCTACCCACCGAGAGACTTCCTTCGTCCATTTCTTTAACTGCCGTGGATGGCAGCAACATTTTTGATGCAGTTATTTCTTTAAGGACTCTACCAGTTCGTCTGAGAGTGGGAGTTCTTCATTCCGAACTTATTTCTTTTTTAGTGATTCCAAGAGCCACACATCCTGTGGTCCTGGGCCTTCCATGGCTCCGTCTTCACAATCCTACAATTGATTGGACGACTACGCAAATCCTGGCATGGGGTTCCTCCTGTGCTGAGACATGTTTGTTTAAAGTATTGCCTGTCTGTTCTTCCTCCCCCAGGTCGTCTGATGTTCCACCTCCTCCATATCAAGATTTCACGGATGTGTTCAGTAAAGCTTCTGCTGATATCCTTCCTCCTCATAGAGAATGGGACTGTCCGATTGATCTCGTTCCAGGGAAGGTTCCACCTCGAGGCCGAACTTATCCGTTGTCTCTGCCTGAGACGCATTCTATGGAGGAATATATTAAAGAGAACCTAGCAAAGGGGTTCATTCGACCTTCTTCTTCTCCAGCCGGCGCAGGCTTCTTTTTTGTAAAAAAGAAAGATGGTGGTCTGCGGCCGTGCATCGACTACAGAGGTTTGAACGACATTACCATCAAGAACCGTTATCCTTTACCCCTGATTACTGAGCTCTTTGACAGAGTTAGCGGAGCTACCATCTTTACAAAGCTGGACTTGCGAGGTGCATACAATCTCATCCGGATCCGTGAGGGTGACGAGTGGAAGACCGCCTTTAACACCCATGATGGACATTATGAGTACCTCGTCATGCCCTTCGGATTGAGCAATGCTCCAGCTGTCTTCCAGCATTTTGTCAATGAGATCTTCAGAGACATTCTATACCGTCATGTCGTGGTCTATCTAGATGATATCCTCATTTTTGCCAACAATTTAGAGGAACATCGTTTTTGGGTAAAGGAGGTTCTGTCCCGTCTCCGTGTCAATCATCTCTATTGCAAATTAGAGAAATGCGTCTTTGAAGTCAAGTCCATTCCGTTTCTAGGGTACATTGTGTCCGGTTCCGGACTAGAGATGGATCCTGAGAAACTACAAGCAATCCAGAATTGGCCGGTACCCTTAACCCTCAAAGGGGTCCAGAGGTTCTTAGGGTTCGCCAATTATTACCGAAAGTTTATACGAGACTTTTCCACCATTGTGGCGCCTATTACTGCTTTCACCAAGAAGGGTGCTAACCCGTCCAAGTGGTCTGAAGAAGCCATGCAAGCTTTTCATCTTTTAAAACAGAGGTTCATCTCTGCGCCTGTCCTGAAACAGCCTGACATCGACTCTCCTTTCATCCTAGAGGTGGATGCCTCCTCCGTTGGAGTAGGAGCGGTGTTATCTCAGAGGGCTAAAGATGGCCATTTACATCCTTGCAGTTTCTTCTCACGGAAGTTCTCCCCAGCGGAGCGCAACTATGCCATTGGCGACCAGGAGTTGCTAGCCATCAAGCTTGCTCTAGAGGAGTGGAGATATCTGTTGGAGGGAGCCTCTCATTTAATCACCATCCTTACAGACCACAAGAACCTTCTATATCTGAAAGGCGCACAATGTCTCAACCCTCGTCAGGCCAGATGGGCACTTTTCTTTTCCAGGTTCGACTTTAAACTCCAGTTCTGTCCGGGCTCTCAGAATCGCAAGGCCGATGCCCTTTCCCGCTCATGGGAGCAAGAAAATGAGTCAGAGTCTTCAGACAAGCATCCTATTATAAGTCCGTTGGCATTCTCCACGGTAGGGATGGACTCTACGCCCCCATCAGGGAAAAGTTTTGTGAAGCCGATGCTAAGGAAGAAGCTCATGCATTGGGCCCATGCTTCCCGTTTTGCCGGACATACAGGTATCCAAAAAACCCTGGAGTTTATCTCTAGGTCCTATTGGTGGCCAACTCTGAAAAAGGACGTCTTGGAGTTTATTGCATCTTGCCCAAAGTGTGCCCAACATAAAGTATCCCGCCAGTCGCCTGCGGGGCAACTGGTTCCACTATCCGTTCCCCATCGACCATGGACCCACTTGCCGATGGATTTCATTACAGACTTACCCATGTGCAACAAGTTCAATACCATCTGGGTGGTAGTTGACCGGTTCACCAAGATGGCACACTTCATTCCTCTCACCGGTCTTCCGTCAGCTTCCAAGTTGGCTCAAGTATTCATACAAGAGATCTTCCGACTCCACGGTCTTCCTGAAGAAATTATCTCAGATCGAGGAGTTCAATTCACAGCCAAATTCTGGCGAAGTTTATGTCAAGTCCTCCAAGTCAAGCTAAAGTTTTCCACGGCTTACCATCCTCAGACCAATGGTCAAACCGAGAGGGTGAATCAGGACTTGGAGGCCTTCCTCCGCATCTATGTGTCCTCCTCTCAAGATGACTGGGTTCAATTACTTCCCTGGGCCGAGTTCTGTCATAACAACCAGTATCATTCTTCATCTGCTTCAACACCATTCTTCACTAACTTTGGATTCCACCCTAAAGTCCCTGAGTTCCAACCGCTTCCAGCAACTTCTGTTCCCGCAGTGGATATCACCTTGCATCAGTTTGCCAATATCTGGAAGAGCGTACGATCAGCTCTGCTCAAGGCATCGTTCAGGTACAAGAAGTTTGCGGATAAGAAGCGTCGAGCAGTTCCTGCTCTCAAGGTGGGTGATCGGGTATGGTTATCCACGAAGAATTTGAGGTTAAGAGTTCCCAGTATGAAGTTTGCACCTCGCTATATCGGTCCTTTCAAGATTGAACAAGTCATCAATCCTGTTGCTTACAGACTCCAGTTGCCTCCCTTCTTAAAAATACCCAGGACATTCCATGTTTCCCTGTTGAAACCGCTGATCTTGAATCGGTTTCATTCCTCACTTCCTCCAACTCCGAAAGTCCAAACTCAACGAGGCATTGAGTATGAAGTGGCCAAGATCCTGGACTCACGTCACCGTTACGGTCAACTACAATATCTTATTGACTGGAAGGGTTATGGTCCTGAGGAACGTTCATGGACCAATGCTTCTGATGTCCATGCTCCTGCCTTGGTCCGGAGATTCCATTCCAAGTTTCCTCAAAAGCCAAAGAAGTGTCCTGGGGCCACTCCTAAAGGGGGGGGTGCTGTCACGATCCGGGTATCTGGACGCCATTTCTTACCCATCAGATGCCTCCTAAGGCTGGCTCAGCGCTCCAGGACCGGATCTCATCTGTTATCCTGATGTGTACATTCCTGTATCCTCTCCTGTCACTCTGGGACGCTGTCACAGTAAACGCCATATTACACCTGGCATTGCATCTCCCGCGGCCTCCGCCGCCCCCCCCTGAACTTCTGCATGCAGAGTGTCTGAGTGGCGATTACGTCAGCCGCGGCCTCCGCTGTGTCCGCGTGGTTGGATGTGCATCTGTCAGCCTGGCGCCTCCTGTCTCCGGTGGCCGGCGCCGCCATTACTGTTTTCATTACCACATGGATTACAAACCAAACTTCCCTCCAAGTGTCTGCATGGGCGCAGCCATCTTGGATTCTGTCAGCTGATCATTTCCACCAATCTGTTCTCAGTATTGATAATCTGCATAATTGCCTAGCCAATCCCTTCCTTGCGGCAGGTATAAATACACTGTGCCTGAGCAAGGAAGGCGTCAGTGCTTTGGTTGTCAAACCTAGTTCCTGTTTGTCTCTCTCCTGTGATTGTCTTCCAGGTTCCAGCTCCTGTCTCAATACTTCCACCATAGAGACCCGCACCAGCATTCCACCTGCGGTGTAGCCTGACTCTCCAATCCATTGTGGATTCATCTGTTTCCAGCTACAACATTACCTGCTTCCAGCTCAGCTTCCAGCAGAGTACAGCTTCCCTTAAAGGGCCGGTGTCCTTTCTACACTTTACCACTCTCCACCGGTATTATTATTTCTCCTCTCTCAAGTTCTACATTTCAGTTCATATTTCATCGCTCCCAAGTTCATTTATTATTTAACTGGTTCCAGCCAGTATCCACTCCGTGCTAACAACAGTCTGGTTCCAGCCAGTATCCACAGCAGCTGTTTTATCTTCAGCAACCCAGCTTTTCCTGGAACACCAGCTGGCACAATCCTGGGTTATCTCCATTGCTACAGTCGGGCCTGGTAAGGACTTTCCATCAAGAAGATCATAAGAACTATCTCACACTACCAGTGCCCTGTGGCTCCTGCCATCCTGTAGTACCCAGGAACTGTATTTATTCTTTGCTGACTTTTACGTTTTCTTTTACTGCTGCTGTGTTGCGGAGTTGTCATAATAAACATCATTGACTTTTATCCAAGTTGTCGTGGTCACGCCTTCGGGCAGTTATTATTCATGTTACTTACATGTCCAGGGGTCTGATACAACCTCCCAGGTTCCGGTACATCTCAGCCCCTACAACTGAGGCTGCCTCCCGTCAGCTCAGGCCCTCAGTTGTGACACCTGGCTTGGATCATAGGGGGTCATTCAGCACAGCGATCAGGTCAGAAATGCACATGCATAGGTGCCGCAGTGCGCCGGTGCATGGCTGACAGCCAAAGGCTGTCATTGCCTAGCGATTGCCTCTGCCTGATTGACAGGCATGGGGGGTCGCTGGGTGGGAGGGGGTGGCACTGTGGTATTTGGTCGCCATTTTGTGGGCATGGTCCAGCTAATGCAGGTCTGGCTGGACCATGCGGGGTGCGGGCCGCAGCGGCTGCGTGATATCACACGCAGCCGCTGTGACCTGGGCAGCAACGAGTAGCTCCCGGCCAGCACCCAAAAGCTGCGCTGGCCGGGAACTACTCCTGAAGTTCAAAAGCATTGCCGCTGTGCAATGCTTTTACACTTCTGCGGGGGGAGGGCGGGCCTGACATGTGGGGCGTACTAGCCCTGTGCTGGGTGTCCTTCCGCACGTCAGTGTGCCTGATCGTAGCCCTGCAAAATTTTGCAGGGCTACGATCAGGTCTGAATTAGGCCCATAGTCGGGATGACTTTATCAGGAATTACCGCTCCTGGCTATAATCAGCCGTTCAACTTCAATGCCGTCAAATGTAGCCATGTTAAGTCTTGATAGACGAATGGCCCCTGTTGCAGGAGATCCTCGTGAAGAGGTAGAGGCCACGGATCTTTCAGGAGCATCTCCAGAAGGTCCGCGTGCCAGGCTCTTCTTGGCCAATCCAGAGCAATGCGAATTGCTTGAACTTTTTCCCTTTTAATTCTTTTTAGAATTTTTTGTATCAGTGGAAGTGGAGGGAACATGTACACCATCTGATAGTCCCATGGAGTTGTCAGAGCATCCGCTGCCACTGCCTGTGGGTCACTCGACCTGGAACAATACCGCTTGAGCTTCTTGTTGAGACGAGAGGCCATCATATCGATTTGTGGACATCCCAGTCGACGAGTCAAGCACCTGAACACCTCTGAGTGAAGGCCCCACTCCCCCGGGTGCAGGTCGTGTCTGCTGAGGAAGTCTGCTTCCCAGCTGTCCACTCCCAGAATGAAGACTGCTGACAACACCACAGCGTGTTTTTCTGCCCAGAGGAGAATTCTTGACACCTATGACATTGCTGCTCTGCTTTTCGTTCTTCCCTGTCGGTTTATGTACGTTACTGCCGTCACATTGTCTGACTGAACCTGCATGGCCTGATCTTGAAGAAGATATGAGACCTGCAGAAGGGCGTTGTATACAGCCCTGAGTTCAAGAATGTTGATTGGAAGGATGACTATCTGACTTGACCATCTTCCTATATGAGCTTATTGGGGACTTATGGATACACTTGTGTTTATGTATTTTGATGTTGGAGGCGGTATATATTGACCACTATAGTGCAGTGGAACGCAGCTAACTACCGGGTTCCGGTATGTGGAATGTATGGCGTTCTGGGCACGATAGTACGCCCGCAATATGCAGTGTCTAGAGACCTTTATTATTGAACCCAGGACTTTCCTAGGGATGGCTAATGTCCATAATTTGGTTGTATTTGTGTTGTATATTCTTATGTACACTGATACTTTGAGTTAATGCACTGTTGTGCATGGTCCGTGGTACTTCCGGGTCAGGTGGTATATATACATCCTGTTGTTGGCTTTGATCTTTGTGCAGCCCTGGCGAGCATGGTGACTTGTGCTGCAATGTAAGTTTATATTCTATTGATGCCTTGATTTGTGATAACTGGGGATCGTGAAGTTTAAGTACATTTTATTTTCAGAGTGTCTGTTACCCTGTGGATGCCCGCAGCAGGCCCGGCCAGGTGCTGCTCCTACATCTACCCTTCTGGATGTCTAGGTATATATTGAGGCCTTTTGTGATTAAATCATTAAAAATCTCTTTGTAAGTCTTTACATATTGAATGTTATGTTTCATTCAGTAATATAGGTTTTTCTGAATGGACTTGGCAATGGTTTCACAGTTCTGCTGTTAGAGACCATGATTTGTAAGTTGAACATCTAGTAACCTAGTGTTGCACTACTCCTGCATGCCTTTGTGTAATGATAGTAGCACCCTGAGATAATATTGGAACATTATATTATTTGCTCTATTAATATTGAATGGTGATTTTGTTGGCTGGTTTGTTGGGGGTGTAAGCTTGTATGATGCACATACCTTTCTATACAGACTACACTTATTTTAGATATTATGGTGAGATATGTATATCTAATATTATCATCGTTTTGGGGCCTGGGAGGCTGAGTCTCTCTTAAATTTTTGTTTCTTTTAGATATTTTATACAAGTGTAAATATTGAAATTTGTTAACACTATACAGCCTTACTTGAGAAAGATCCCTGAGTGGAGATCGAAACGTCGAGATACGCCTGAGGCTACAATAAAGCTGATTCAAGATTGAAGATTGTACTCTTTGTGAGAGTGCACCCTCCACCTTGTGGAAACTTTTCTATATGAGCGGACATTGTTCTTCTACAAAAAAAACCCATTTACGGGTCACCACACATGCCAGAAAAAAAATCGGGGCCAAAGCGAAAGGGAAAGGACTAAGCAGGAAGAAGACATAGTGGTGAATTTATCAAAACGGAAGATCTCACCTATTAAATCTAAAGTATTGAACAAAGGTCTCACATTTATACCAACAGCACCTTTTGATGCATTTGAATGGAAAAAGGAACTATGGAAGTTCAATAGGAACCTTAAGTTAAAATAATTTTTTCCTGCGACAGAGGGTGGGATTCAAATGATATATCATGCCCAATTTCCTTTCTAAAATGATCTCCGTTATTGCGCATATTGCGCCCATAGTAATCAGTTTTAGCTGTGTAAAGGGTTAAGTGCCTCGCTACTCCGGGGGTAGTGAACTGAAATAATGATACAACCTCCGTGAGGACAGAAACAGAATGGGTGTGGAAAGGGGTGAAAAGAATTGAATCTCGCCCAATGAGTATCACAGTCACATAGCAAGATCAACTGTTGGCAACAAGTATTGCACAGGGGTGTATCACGGAGAAGACCAGTGATGCCCTGAGAATCAAATATCTAGAGGTACCCTTGATATACTCCTTGCCCAAGATCCATAAATCTATGGTGGCCCCACCAGGTCGCCCTATAATTTCTGCAAAAAAATCGTTATACAGTAACATCTCTAAGTACTTGGATCATTTTCTTCAACCTCTTTTTAAAAAAAGATACTGATACATTTCTAGACAAAGTTTTTGCCTTCGAGAATCTTCCAGACAACATATTGCTATGTACCATTGATGTAGTTGCATTGTACACCAGCATCCCACATGGATGGGGACTGCATTACATGCAAGAATTTTTACAATGAAGATCTGACTACGTGGGACCTCCCATCCATTTCTTTGTGGATTTATTGGAGAAAACTTTAACTCAGAATTATTTTCTGTTTAACAATGAATTTTTTGTATAGTTAGGAGGTTGCGCCATGGGCAGCCACGTGGCACATTCTTCTGCCAATAGCTATATGTTTCAAGTCGAACAGCTCCTTTTCTTTGATAATTTGGCTTCTCAACAGCACTGTTTTTTCTTTTCACGATACATAGATGACATCTTTGTTGCATGGTCAGGTTGGAATCCAGTTTCAGGGAATTGATGACATCCATCAATATGGCACATTCCAACATCAAGTTTACTTATGAATGCAATCAGCATCAAATACATTATCTTGATGTCAATGTCACATGAAATGGCTCTGAATTCAGTACCTCAGTATATATAAAGCCTACTGACTGCAATAATGTATTACATGCTCAAAGTCACCATCCAATGTCCTGGAAAAAAGGCCTACCCTATTCTGAAGAAGGGGACAAGTCCCCGAAATGTAAATCATTAAAGCACACCCTGTGGGGTTTGGATTTACACATGATGAGCAGTCTTTGAGTTCCGCCCGTCTCATGGAACATATGTGATTGCGGGTTTGCACCCATGAGGAGGGCAAAAGAGCAAGTTGTTGGTAAGACCAGAGTGCCGGGGCAAATTGCATACTATATATATATATATATATATATATATATATCTATATATCTATATTATACTGTATAACATGTATATATATATACCTGGAGTGCGCCCGTGGTTATTGCATGTAGCGGGTTGCATTGGGAGCCCATTTCTAGAGGGCATCCAGCATGATCAATTACCTGAGCATCTGAGTGCCCGTCATTGGAGTGTGTGTATATATATATATATATGTGTGTGTGTGTACTTATGGGTTAATATATATATATATTGTCGAAGTAAAAAATATTACATAGAGAGAACATACAGACTCCACACATTATGAGCAAATACGCGCAGCGAACACAGCAATATATGGTAACATACGCATTTACACAGACATGTCACAAAGATAGATTCAACACATATTTCATACAGCACATAAATTTATACATATCAAGCAGCAGACATCATAAGGTTTCCAATTATATAATGGAATAACGTCATGTATGTGTATCATTGGAGCGGAGCAAGATGGACATGTCGTGCTTGGTGTCAAAGTAACCAGATTAATGTGTAGATTCAGTTGATGCCTGTTATTAGGTTGTAGAACATTGCCATGAGAAGATATGATTAAATGTAGGAATATAAAGCCACCATTCTGAAGAGAACAATGGACATTCCATTTAAAGCATGTGATGGACAGGAAACCAGTCAACCAGCAACCTTGAACAAAAGCCCTCACACTGACCAATGACTCATCTGTTTGAGAAAGTTCCCTTTCCTAGACTAATAACAAGAGACCTGTGCATGCCCCCAACTCTCAGGTGTATTGCTGAACACACATACACACAGATGGCCCTGTTTGTCCCAGATGCTGAACGAAATGGGTTTCTGCCGATACTCTGCTGTGAGCATGGAGGGGGAGCGTACTGAGCATTTGAGCAAAATATAGTAATTGTATTGCTGGCCATTTCTATATTTGAATTAGTTTGTAATAACTGCTTACTGTATAAACTGTAACCATGTAACTATATATATACTGTACACTGTGATATATTGAATACATATCCTTTTAATAACAAACATATACATCAATGAGCTTTGGAACTCAGGTAATGTGTGGGTGTATTGTTTTCTCTTATGGGATGTTGTGTTTTGCGATGTATAGTGCACATTCATGGCACATGGTAATAAGATGTGCAGGCGTCCACAGTATACATATTAGAGCTGGCATTTTAAATATTTGTTAGAAAGTAATATGACTTCAACAATAAATATATATATATATATGTATATATAGTATATATATATATATATATATCTATAGTATATATATATATACATACACACATACATACACAGTATATAGAGGTATATATGGTTTTAACTGTGAGGTGAGCCGGTGACAGGAGGAAGCGTGAGCCAGGTATTAGAGACAGGAATCCAGGACTGCTGGTGCCAGCTGCGCTGTGTTACTGACATGTCCAGTTGTCCACTCTCATTCGCGCCAGGCACCTGATGGTTAATTAAAAGGCTGCCACTGGCAGCTGAATTAGCATGGCCGCCCAAAGCCACCACACTGGCCTCAGAAAGCAAGCAGGGGAGGAGACGGAGAGTGGCATAGAGAGAGGACGGGGCTACGCATCTTCACCATACTGATTGGCACGGCCTCTGGAAATAGTATGGCGGACGTGATGCAACACTGCAAGAACCAGTGGCTGGCCAAAGTTGCAGAAAATGAGACCAGCTCGGGGGGCATCTGTCATCCTGCCCCCCAGCCCAGCCTGCCTCTGAGGGGCACACATATTTGATAGAGTATCTTGAAAAAGGAGCTGAAGATGCTGCTGCTGCCGAGACCATTATTCCTAAGGGAATCTTAAACTTGGTCAGGTGAGTACTTACTATATAATGAGTGCCTACTGCCAACAGATTAGTTCATCCCACTCTGTACTGCTTCCTTCCTCTGGAATTCTCTACCTCTCCCTATCAGACTCTCCACCTCTCTACAAAACTTTAGACAGGCTTTCAAGACCCACTTCTTCATCAAAACTATCCATTTCTCATCCTAACCCTCTGTCCCATGCTCACTGTCTGTTACCCCTGTCTGTGTCTCTATTCCAGGATTACTGTCTACCCCATCTGTGTCACCCCTATCTGTCTGCCACTCCCCTTTGCAAGCTGTCATGAGCAGGGCCCTCTCCCCTCGTTTGATGTCTTTCTCTTACTTTTACTATGATCTATTCTATATACCCCTACAACAGCACTTAACCCTTGGTTTCTGCCATCCTGTTGCTTATTGGAGTATTATGACCGCTGATGCAGAACTGTTTATAAACCATATACTTGTCTTATACTGTAAGTCATTGTTTTCTTGTTCTGTTCATGTGTTTATGAAATTTGTAAGCCCATACAATAACATAGGCACTGATCCACTGCACTCACCACTCTGGGGTACATGTGGTATGTGACCACATTGTTTAAATAAAAATAACAAAAGCTCAGTAGTCACCATTTATACTATAGATACTCCAAGCTGTATCCTCCATACTTTAGAAACACAATTTCCTTAGTAAAAGTACTGGCTAGTACAGATGGGGCAGGATCTATGGCTGCAAAGAATGTATGTTCAATAATGTCAATCCTGCCTAGGAAACCAGGATGAGGTGCTGGGTGTTTGAGCTTATGCTTATTTCAGGTATATGTTATGTGCACTGCCCTGGAAATGTGTCATGATTAAGTAACGTACATGTGTTTTCTGCAATGAAACCACAAATCTAAAATGGTATTCATCCACCAGTAACAGATTACAGCAGTGAAGACGCAGGAAGCCAATACTTAAAAATGATATCTAAATTGCAAAAGTGTGTGTGAATCTAAGCTATATATTTGAAGCCATTGGTAGAAATGAATGAAATACCTTCCTGCGTGCTCTTCCCATCAGTGCTAGAACTGAGTGCTGGGAACCTGGCAGAAAAAAAAGAGATAACATCACTATTGTGTGGTAACATAAGTCTATTACAGATCTGTGAAATGTACTTCAGAGACTATCCAGAAACTTGACCACTGCAAGCTTTATAATTAAGCCACCAGCAATCATCTACTGTAGGCATACGTTGTTGTAGTAAGCATTAAATATTTATTGCCTTCACAGTATACTCAAATATAGTGCTAGACACCACAGGGAGACCAACCTTATAAATCACACCCACAAACTAAATACTCTGCTTTCAATAAAAGCTAAATTTACCTTTTTCCAATTTGTGAGTCAAAGGTTGTGACTGAAAATGTGCTTACACTGAAAGTGCAAGATGACCCATAATTGTGCCTGCACAATAGATTTATTATACTGCCACAATCACATTGACATAGTTATGGGCTGGCCAGATGTCTCCTGTTAAACCCTCATTTTCAAAGCTTTTAACATTGGAGCTGTGAATAAGATTAGGCTGTTTTGGTTGGATGCCTGGTGTGAAAATATATGTCACTGTTGGGGAGAAAATATCTATGGAATTTATTTTGAGAAATAAAAACCTGCTATTGAATAAACTTGATCCAATGTAAACCCTCTATACGGCGAAAACATATTTATAATACAGATATGTCCTCATAAGAGATGAGCTGGTTCGGTTCTCAGGTTTTCCCGCCAGCCTCGGAAACCAGAACGACATTGGAGAGTGTAGAGAGAGGACGTGTCTCCGTTCTCTCAGTGTCCTCAGTATCCTCAGTGTCCGTGTCTTGTGCAGAATCTGTCCAGTCACAGTGCTTGTGTCCTCTGCTGCCATATGTCCAGTGCTGCTGTATAGGGTGCTGTGTTGTGCTACATCAGTTCAGGGTGGTGTATTGTGCTGCATCAGTCCAGTGCTAGTGTCCTGTGCATCAGTCAGTCCAGTGACCATTCACAGTGGTGGTGTCATCTGCTGCCATATACCCAGTGCTGCTGTATAATTATCTGTGTTGTCCTGCATCAGTATACATTGCTAGTTTCCTGTGCATCAGTCAGTCCAGTGACCATTCACAGTGGTGGTGTCATTTGCTGCCATATGCCCAGTGCTACTGTATAATTATCTGTGTTGTCCTGCATCAGACCAGTGCTAGTGTCCTGTGCATCAGCCATCAGTCATTCCAGTGACCAGGCAGTCACAGTGTTATATGCTATTGCTATATGTTCACTGCTACAGCATAATAATAATAATAACAACAACAACAAGTCCCTTACAGTGTTGCTGTGTTGTCCTGCATCAGACCAGTGGTAGTGTTCTGTGCATCAGCCACCAGTCATTCCTGTGTTGCATATTGTGTTATATAACTCCAGAAAAATAATGGAGAACAAAAATTTTGGAGGATAAAATAGGGAAAGATCAAGAACCACTTCTGCCTAGTGCTGAAGCTGCTGCCACTAGCCATGACATAGATGATGAAATGCCATCAATGTCGTCTACCAAGGCCGATGCCCAATGTGATAGTAGAGGGCATGTAAAATCCAAAAAGTCAAAGTTCAGTAAAAAGACCCAAAAAAAGAAATGTAAATTGTCTGAAGAGAAACGTAAACTTGCCAATATGCCATTTACGACACGGAGTGACAAGGAACGGCTGAGGCCCCGGCCTATGTTTATGACTAGCGGTTCAGCTTCACATGATGGATGATGACATCCCTCATCCTCCCGCTAGAAAAATTAAAAGAGTTAAGCTGGAAAAAGCACAGAAAAGAACTGTGCGTTCTGACATAGCATCACAAATCCCCAAGGAGAGTCCAAGTGTGTCGGTGGTTGCGATGCCTTACCTTCCCAACACTGGACGGAAAAAGGTGGCACCTTCCACCATTTGCATGCCCCCTGCAAGTGCTGGATGGAGCACCCACTGTCCAGTTCCTGATATTCAAATTGAAGATGTCACTGTTGAAGCACACCAGGATGAGGATAACGAGATTTATGGTAAGAACTTACCGTTGTTAAATCTTTTTCTGCGAAGTACACTGGGCTCCACAGGGAATGACATTGGGTGTAGAGTAGGATCTTGATCCATGGCACCAACAGGCTCAAAGCTATGACCTTCTTCCCAAGATGCATAGCGCCGCCTCTTCTATAACCCCGCCTTCGTGCACAGGAGCTCAGTTTTTGTTAACCAGTCCAATGCAGTAGCAGGTAAAAGAGATGACAACCGTTAGTAGCCACATACACCACATTCTCATGACAGGAGAAGGTGTCAGCGGCTAATGCCTTACCAACCTTAAGAAGCTAAGTGCGTCAGGGTGGGCGCCCTGTGGAGCCCAGTGTACCTCTCAGAAAGAGATTTAACAACGGTAAGTTCTTACCATAAATCTTGTTTTCTGCTGCGGGGTACACTGGGCTCCACAGGGAATGACATTGGGGATGTCCTAAAGCAGTTCCTTATGGGAGGGGATGCACTGTAGTGGGCACAAGAACCCGGCATCCAAAGGAAGCATCCTGGGAGGCAGATGTATTGAAGGCATAGAACCTTATGAACGTGTTCACTGAGGACCATGTAGCCGCCTTGCACAATTGTTCAAGGGTCGCACCACAGCAGGCCGCCCAAGAAGGTCCAACCGACCGAGTTGAATGGGCCTTTATGGTAGCAGGAGCTGGAAGGCCAGCCTGTACATAAGCATGTGCAATCACCATTCTAATCCATCTGGCTATGGTCTGCTTGTGAGCAGGCCAGCCACGTTTGTGCAAACCAAACAGAACAAAGAGAGATTCTGACTTCCTGATGGAGGCAGTTCTCTTCACATGGATACGTAGAGCCCGTACCACATCCCAAAACCACTCTTTGGTAGACAATTCAGGAGAGGCCAAGGCTGGAAACACAGTCTCCTGATAAAGGTGGAAAGAAGACACCACCTTAGGTAAATACCCGGGATGTGTTCTAAGAACCACCCGATCACGGTGAAAAAACAGATATGGAGACATGCAAGACAAGGCACCCAAATCCGACACCCTTCTAGCAGAGGCAATAGCCAGCAGAAACAATACCTCAAGTGAAAGCCACTTAAGGTCTGCAGATTCAAGAGGCTCAAACGGAGACCCTTGCAACGCCTCCAATACCACCGACAAGTCCCAAGGGGCCACAGGTGGGATATAGGGAGGTTGAATCCGCAGCACACCCTGAGTAAACGTATGTACATCAGGTAAAGTTGCAATTTTTCTCTGGAACCAAACTGACAAGACAGAAATATGAACCTTGATGGAGGCCAGACAAAGGCCCAAGTCCAGGCCCTGTTGTAGAAAGGCCAAAAGTTTGGCCGTACTAAACTTGTAAGCGTCATGATTGTTATATGCGCACCAAGCAAAGTAAGAATTCCAGACCCTATGGTAAATCTGAGCAGAAGCTGGTTCCCGGGCCTTCAACATGGTTTGAATAATCACCTCAGAGAATCCATTGGCCCTCAAGACGGAAGCTTCAAGAGCCACGCCATCAAAGCCAACCGGGCTAAATCCTGATACACACAGGGGCCCTGAACGAGGAGATCTGGGCGCTGTAGAAGTAGAAGAGGACGCTCTATTGAGAGACCCTGAAGGTCTGAGAACCAATGCCATCTGGGCCACGCTGGAGCGACAGAAGTAGGATTCCTCCTTCTTGCTTGAACTTCCTTATTACTCTGGGCAGGAGTGACACCAGAGGGAACATGTATGGCAGCTGAAAGTTCCATGGAATTGCCAGTGCATCCACAAACGCTGCTTGAGGATCCCTTGTCCTTGCTCCGAAGACCAGAACCTTGTGATTGTGTCGAGACGCCATTAGGTCCACATCTGGAAGGCCCCACTTGTCCACGAGGAGTTGAAACACTTCTGGATGGAGGCTCCACTCTCCGGCATCTACGTCCTGATGACTGAGAAAGTCCTTTTCCCAGTTTAGGACCCTGGGAATGAACACTGCCGATATGGCTGGCAGATGGCATTCTGCCCACTGAAGAATCCGTGATACTTCCCCCATTGCCATGCGGCTTCGAGTGCCGCCTTGATGATTGATGTATGCCACCGTGGTGGCGTTGTCCGACTGTACTTGAACAGGTCTGTTCTGTATTAAATTCTGGGCCAAGTTCAATGAGTTGAACACCGCCCGCAATTCCAGAATGTTTATCGGGAGGAGAGACTCCTCCTTGGTCCACCGACCCTAAAGGGAGTGTTGCCCCAGCATCTCACCCCAACCTCTCAGACTGGCATCTGTTGTCAGAAGGACCCAGTTGGAGATCCAGAAGGGATGGCCCCTGCTCAATCGTTGATCCTGAAGCCACCAGCTCAGTGACAGACGGACATCAGGAGACCAGGAGATCATTAGAGATCTGATCCGGTGTGGCAGGCCATCCCACTTGGCAAGAATTAGCTTCTGCAGGGGGCGGGAATGGAATTGAACGTACTCCACCATGTCGAAAGCCGACACCATGAGACCTAGCACTTGCATTGCCGAATGTATCGACAGACGGGATAGGAAGCATTGAATCCTGTCCTGAAGCTTCAGTACTTTCTCCTGAGACAAGAACAACCGCTGGTTGTGAGTGTCCAACAACGCCCCCAGGTGCACCATGCTCTGAGCAGGGACCAGGACATATTTCTTCCAGTTGATGAGCCACCCATGGGCTTGCAGAAACTGGATAGTCAGATCCAGATGGCTTAGCAGAACTTCTGGGGAATTTGCCAGGATCAGCAAGTCTTCCGGGTACGGTACGATCCTGACCCCTTGACGGCGGAGTACAGCCCTCATTACCGCCATGACCTTGGTGAAAACTCTCAGAGCCATGGTCAAACCAAAAGGTAACGCCCAAAATTGGTAATGGAGTTTGCCAACCACAAACCTCAGGTATCGCTGATGCGACACTGCAATGGGAATATGCAGGTAAGCATCCTGTATGTCCAGGGAGACCATATAATCCCCAGGTTCCAAAGCCAGAACAATAGAGCGAAGAGTTTCCATACGAAACTTGGAGACCTTCACACATTTGTTCAAGGACTTGAGGTTGAGAATGGGCCGGGAAGACCCATTCGGTTTCGGAACTAGGAACAGCGGTGAATAGTACCCCTTGCCTCTCTGAGCCAGAGGCACCTGTACTACCACTCCTGCGTCCAGGAGGGACTGTACCACCAAATGAAGAGTTTTTGCCTTCACCTGATCCGAAGGGACGTCTGTCAGGCAAAATCGATGAGGGGGACGATTCTTGAAGGATACGGCGTAACCTCGAGTGACGACTTCCCATACCCAGGCATCGGAAATGGTCTTTGACCATTCCTGGGTAAACCCTAGAAATTGGCCCCCCACTCTGTGATCCCCCAGAGGGAGGCCCGCCCCGTCATGCAGCAGGCTTGTCAGTTTTGGTAGCAGGCTGACAGGCAGCCCAGGCCCATTTGGGTTTGGGCTTATTGGGTTTGGAAGTGTGAACCTGTTTTGGGTACGCCTGACCTTTTGCTTTCCCTGAAGGATGAAAGGAGGGAAAGGAAGTACTCTTAGCCTTCGGCACTGAAGGAGCTGTACTAGGAAGACATGCTGTTTTAGCAGACACTAAGTCAGCCACTATCTTGTTGAGGTCTTTTCCGAAAAGAATGTCTCCTTTGAAGGGGAGTACCTCCAGAGTTTTCTTAGAGTCCATGTCCACAGACCAGGACGGTAACCAGAGAATTCGGCGAGCCAAAATGGACGTAGTAGAAGCCTTCGCCACCAGAATACTGGCATCTGAAGCCACCTCTTTAATGTAATGAGACGCTGTAACAATATACGACAGGCATTGTCTAGCATGATTAGAAGCATTGGAAGGCAACTACGCCTCCAGCTCCTGAGCCCTCGCTTCCACAGCTTCTGCAGCCCATGTCGCTGCAATAATGGGCCTATGCCATGCACCGTTCAGGGTGTAGATTGCCTTCAAACAACCCTCCATATGCTTGTCCATTGGCTCCCTCAAGGACGTGACAGTAGTTACAGGCAGAACTGAGGATACTACCAGCCGCGCCACTTGCGAATCCACTGGCGGGGGTATTTACCAATTTTTACTAAGCTCCACAGTGAGGGGGTAGCGAGCCAGCATCTTCTTGTGAGGCATGAACTTCTTTCCTGGATTTTCCCAGGAATCCTGACGTATGTCAACTCAATGTTCAGAGTGAGGTAAAACTTGTTTAACCACCTTCTGACGTTTAAACCTGTCTGGTTTCTTAGGGGCAGCGTCAGGTTCCGGTTCATCATGAACCTGAAGAATGAACCTGATAGCCTCTAACAAGTCAGGAACATCCACCTGCGAAACAACTTCCCCATCAGAAGCATCAGGATCAGAATCTGTTGTGTCCGTATAAACACCATCCTCATCAGACAAGGTGTCTGGGACGTTGGTGGATTGGAGAAAGTAATTGCCTTCTTAGAGGCCCCCTTGGTCTTAGGCGGGCGAGGGTTACACTTTTGAGCAGTCAGTGATTGGTTCAATTGCTGTAACTTTTTGGACAGTTGATCTGCCCACAGCGGGTTAACCGCTGGGACCATAAATGGTTGTACTGGCACAGGAGGTCCCATAGGGGGCGTTAGTCTAGTTACCAGCGTATTCAATAGCGTGGACAAGGTAGCCCAAGGTGGGTCATTTTGCACCCCTGTTGCTACAGTCCCACTGGGGGGTAAAGAACCCCCAGAACCTGAACCCTCAGCTGCTATGTTATCCTCAAATATGTCTGGAGCGTCAACACCACGCAATGTGGCATCAGCCCCAGCTCCGTTGCCCTTTGTAGCTGACATAATCAAAAGCTCAATGCAAGGCAACACAGTACAATATCAGCAGCGCAATACCTGACAAGAACCCCCTGTGCAGTGTATTAGCACAAACAGGGAATTCAAGAGGTATATGGTGACTAAAAATCACAGAGAAAAATACACACTGAGTATATCCTGTGAACTGCCTATATTATGATAAACCTGACACACTTAGCCCCCTCAGGTTATAGAATATAGGAATAGCAATCTGAGTGAGATACACGAATGGAGGTCACACAGCAGCTATATGCACACACACAGAGTCACAGTTTGTACAATGCAGAAATTATGAAATGCAATAAAACTGCACTGGACTAGCAATACAGAGTAGTACTATGTATAGCTATACACTTAATAGATATAACAATGCACAGTAAAGACTGGATGTATATCACAGGGTACTTGTACTAAATAACCCTGACTAAATGCACTTTTTCTTAACTAAGACTGTCAGCAGACATGTGGAATACTAAAGTGTCCTGTAAAGTGCACAGTGCTGACAGGCAGGCGGCTTTATAGAGGAGGATTTGCCCAAACAGTCCCAGGATCAGCTCTGCTTGCTATAATGGCGCACAAATACTGACAGGGAGTGAGGGAGAGAGAGATGTGCAGTTCCAGGGTGGGAACATTTACTCTAAATGGCGCCCTGGGGCTGGGGGAGGGACTACAGGTCAAAGCCTTATCCCCCTGCTGGACTTCACTACCGGTACTGGGGGCTGAATAAAACGGTTTTATGAGAGAAAACCGACCTGTGCCCATGCCCTGGTGGTCTAGTGGGGTCCCTGTACTACCACAGTGTCCACGCCAGCGTGCGCGGCCCGCCTCCCACCGGCTGCGCAGGATCGCGATTTACAGTGGGTCCCGTCGAAGGGACCCCTTACCTCCTCCCTGAATGCGGCCACGCGATCCGGGAGAACAGCGGTCGTGTGCGTGACTAACTTGGAATAAAACCGGAGCCTCCGCTGTAGGTACCCGGCAACCAGGGCGCGGGAGTGTACAGCGCCGCTGAGGGAGGTGATGGAGCTGCAGCAGGAGATGTCTGACTAACATCTAACACAGTCAGTGTCTCTGCTGCAGCCCTTGAAGTCTTCAATATTCTTTAAAAGCTTCTTTCAGGGCTGCTGGAGCAGCCCCCCTGTTGTATGCCTGCTTACTGCATGGCACCAACTACAAAACTGAGCTGAGCTGCTCTGTACGGAGGCGGTGTTATAGAGGAGGCGGCGCTATGCATCTTGGGAAGAAGGTCAAAGCTTTGAGCCTGTTGGTGCCACGGATCAAGATCCTACTCTACACCGAATGTCATTCCCTGTGGAGCCCAGTGTACCCCGCAGCAGAAATGGGTGTTGCTGGCGCTGAGGAGGAAGTTGACAATAAGGATTCTGATGGTGATGTGGTTTGTTTAAGTCAGGCATCGGGGGAGACACCTGTTGTCCGTAGGATGAAGAAGCCCATTGTGATGCCTGGGCAAAATACCAAAAAAGCCACCTCTTCGGTGTGGAATTATTTCTCCACAAATCCGGACAACAGGTGTCAAGCCATCTGTTGCCTCTGTCAATCTGTAATAAGTAGCGGTAAGGATGTTAACCACCTAGGAACATCCTCCCTTATACGTCACCTGCAGTACATTTATCATAAGTCAGTGTCAAGAGCGTAAGCAGTCCACTGGCACCTAAATCCCTTTTTCCTCCTGTACCCAAGCTTCTGCAAGCCACACAACCAACTCCCTCAACGTTAACTTCCTCCTCAGTCAGGAACGTCAGTAGGCCTGCAGGCCATGTCATTGGCAAGACTCAGGAGTCCTCTGCTAACCGGGATTCCTCTGGAGGATCCTTGAGTGGTACGCCTGCTGTGGCTGCCGCTGTTGCTGTTGCTGCTGGGAGTCAATCATCATCCCAGAGGGGAAGTCAAAAGGCCACTTGTACTACTTCAACTAAGCAATTGACTGTCCAACAGTCCTTTGTGAGGAAGATGAAATATGACAGCAGTCATCCTGTTGCAAAGTGGATAACTGAGCCTTGACACCTGGTGTTAAACGTGCGTCCGGTATCTGCAATTAGTGCAGTGGGATTTAGAGAATTGATGGAGGTATTGTGTCCCTGGTACCAAATCCCATCTAGGTTCCACTTCACTAGGCAGGCGATACCGAAAATGTACAAAGACGTCAGAAAAAGAGTCACCAGTGTCCTACAAAATGCGGTTGTATCCAGTGTCCACTCAACCACTGACATGTAGACAAGTGGAACAGGGCAGACTAAGGACTATATGACTGTGACAGCCCACTGGGTAGATGTATGGCCTCCCGCAGCAACAGCAGCAACAGTAGCAGTAGCAGTATCTCGCAAACGCCAACTTGCTCCTAGGCAGGCTATGCTATGTATCACAGCTTTCCATAAGAGGCACACAGCTGACAACCTCTTACGGATACTGAGGGACATCATTGCAGAATGGCTTACCGCAATTAGACTCTCCTGGGGATTTGTGATATCAGACAACGCCACCAATATTGTGCGTGCATTACATCTGGGCAAATTCCAGCATGTCCCATGTTTTGCACATACAATTAGTTTGGTGGTGCAGAATTTTTTTTAAAAATGACAGGGGCGTGCAGGAGATGCTGTCGGTGGCACGAAAAATTGTGGGCCCCTTTCGACATTCTGCTACTGCGTGCCGAAGACTGGAGCGACAGCAAACACTCCTGAGCCTGCCCTGCCATCAACTGAAGCAAGAGGTGGTAACGAGGTGGAATTCAACACTCTATATGCTTCAGAGGATGGAGGAGCAGCAAAAGGCCAATACATCCACCTGTGATATAGGCAAAGGAGGGGGAATGCACCTGACTCAAGCGCAGTGGAGAATGATTTCTGTCTTGTGCAAGGTTCTCCAACCCTTCGAACTTGCCACACGTGAAGTCAGTTCAGACACTGCCAGCTTGAGTCAGGTCATTCCACTCATCAGGCTTTTGCAGAAGCAGCTGGAGAAATTGAAGGGGTTAAGACCGCAAAGTATGTGGGACTTTTGGATGGAGCCATTCATTCGCTTTGCCAGGATTCAAGGGTGGTCAATCTGTTGAAATCAGAACACTACATTTTGGCCACTCTGCTCGATCCTAGGTTTAAAGCCTACATTGTAGCTCTCTTTCTGGCAGAGACAAGTGTGCAGAGGTGCTAAGATCTGCTGGTGAGTAAATTGTAAACTCAAACGGAATGTGACCCGTCAACAGCTCCTCCTTCAATTTCTCCCACCACTGGGGCTGCAAGGAAAAGGATAAGATTTCCTAGCCTACCCGCTGGTGGTGATACAGGGCAGTCAGGAGCGAAAGCTGACATCTGGTCCAGACTGAAGGACCTGCCAATGATTACTGACATATCTACTGTCATTGCGTATGATTCTGTCACCATTGAAATAATGGTGGAGGATTATATGAGTGACAGCATCCAAGTAGACAGTCCGTATGTATACTGGCAGGAAAACGAGACAATTTGGATGCCCTTGCACAAACTGCCTTTATTTTACCTAAGTTGCCCCCCCTCCAGTGTGTACTCCAAAAGAGTGTTTAGTGCAGCCGGTAACCTTGTCAGCGATCGGCGTAGGAGGTTACTTCCACAAAATGTGGAGAAGATGATGTTTATCAAAATGAATTATAAATTCCTCCGGGAAGACCTTTACCAGCAATTGCCTCCAGAAAGTACAGAGGGACCTGTGATGGTGGATTCCAGTTTGGACGAATTAATACTCTGCGAGGAGTAGGATGTACAAAGTGAAAGGGGTGAGGAATCGTAGGATGAGGTCGACATCTTGCCTCTGTAGAGCCCCTTTGTGCAAGGAGAGATTGATTGCTTCTTTTTTGGTGGGGGCCCAAACAAACCAGTCATTTCAGCCACAGTCATGTGGCAGACCCTGTCGCTGAAATGATTAGTTTGTTAAAGTGTGCATGTCCTGTTTATACAACATAAGGGTGGGTGGGAGGGCCAAAGGACAATTCCATCTTGCACCTTTTTTTTTTCTTCTTATCATCATGTGCTGTTTGGGGATGATTTTTTTTTAAAGCCATCCTGTCTGACACTTCCGTATATGTCCAGTGGTACTGCCATTTAATTCCAGTGATTTGCACCTATAATTCCAATGGTTTTGCCATTTAATTCCAGTGATTTGAACGTATAATTCCAGTGATTTTGCCATTTAATTCCAGTGAGTTGGACGTATAATTCCAGTGATTTTGCCATTTAATTCCAGTGTGTTGGACGTATAATTCCAGTAATTTGGACGTATAATTCCACTGGGAATTGTTTGTGTCGCTTGGCTTACTCATACAGCTACCTCATTGCACCTCTTCAACATCTTTGCATGAGGTGCTGTTTGGGGCCTAGTTTTTGAAAAGTGCCATCCTGTCTGACACTGCCGTATGAGTCCAGGGGTACTGCTGTATTAGTCCTGGGGTACTGCCGTATAAGTCCACCAATTACAGAATTTTGAAAAACTGACAGGGGCGTGCAGGCGATGATGTCAGTGGACCGAACAATTGCTGCCCACTCTCTACATTCAGCCACTGCGTGACACTACTAGATGGGCCAGGTGGTTGTGTCGCTTAGCTTAGTCATACAGCAACCTCAGTGCACCTTTTTTTCTTCTTTGCATCATGTGCTGTTTGGGGACTATTTTTTTAGAGTGCCATCCTGTCTGACACTTCCGTATATGTCCAGTGGTACTGCCATTTAATTCCAGTGATTTTGCCATTTAATTCCAGTGATTTGGACGTATAATTCCAGTGATTTGGATGTATAATTCCAGTGATTTTGCCATTTAATTCCAGTGATTTTGCCATTTAATTCCAGTGATTTTGCCATTTAATTCCAGTGATTTTGCAATTTAATTCCAATGATTTGAACGTATAATTTCAGTGATTTTGCCCGTATAATTCCAGTGATTTGGACGTATAATTACAGTGATTTTGCCATTTAATTACAGTGATTTGACCGGATATGTCACATCTGAGGGCTGAGGCTGACTGAGGGAAGCCTAAGATGTAGGGGCTGGTGTGTAGGTGAACCGTGGAGGTGAGATAAGGTTCCAAGATTTACAGGATGTTAGAACACCATGAACCCGAAGGCGTGACCACAACAACGGAGTAAAATATAACAATCAGTTTATTGAACACACAGTGTAAATCTTGGCAATGAGATATCTTCAACAGTGAGTGCAGAATAAAAATGCAGTACAGTTCCTGGGAATGCAACTGGTATTTGAGACTGTGGCTATGCAGAACAAGATAACAAAGTCCTTGCCAAAATCCGGAGTTGGAAAGTCGGTGGCCACAGCTAACCGCTGTAATGAGGAACGAGCAAGAACTGCCCAGTAGGTGGTAGACAGGAGACTGGGATAGGCACTGATACACTAAGGTTGATGAGATGTAGATAGGATTGCCAGAGAGTACCGGACAGAACCGGTATGAGGAAAGATGTGCTGAACTCACCACTGGAGCAACAGTTCAATGGTGAGCATTGATGGATACTGTGGTCCGATGTTGTGTGGAATGATATGCAGGGCGATATATGAATACCTCTAGAGATAATGTGAAGCACCGCTGTAGGCAGATGGTAACACCGATCACTGCTGGGAGCTAAAAGTAATGTAAGTGACACGCTGGAAGCTGGAAGCCAGTGACCCTTTACTACAGAAGCTAATGAGTGATGCCGTAGATATTGGAAGCAGTAGCTATACCAGGACACCGCTGGAAGCTGGAGGCAGAATAGAACCAACGCTGGAAGCTGATGTCAGAACCGCAGTAGAAAGCCAGGAAGCAGAGCTGGAACACTGCAGGAGTCAGGCTGCACCGTAGGATGATAATTGGTGCCGGTCTCTGGGAGAAGCTGAATCACAGGAATACCTGGAAAGTCAAGCTGAGAATTCATCAAACAGGAGTCCAGACTGCAGCGGAGAGGCTGAAACAACATGTGATGAAAATAAACATGGCTGCGCCCATGTTTGAAACTGGAGGGAAAGTCTTTTTGTATTTAACATGTGAGAATCGGCAGTAATGGCGGCAGATGCCGCAGAGGGCAGGAGACGCCATACTTTAAACAGATGGATGTTTAATATAATGTTGCGATGTCAGCACTGCTGCGATCACAGAGGAGATCCTTGAGACACAGATATGCAGCGCGCTGCCGGAAGACAGCGCAGGTGGAACCCAGGCCTGGAACGCCAGGCCAGTCTAAGAAGGCACTTAGCAGGTAAATAATGGGGGCTAATAACCCAGATCGTGACAGTATAATTCCAGTAATTTGGACGTATAATTCCAGTGGGAATTGTTTGTGTCGCTTGACTTAGTCATACAGCTACCTCATTGCGCCTCTTCGACATCTTTGCATGAGGTGCTGTTTGGGGCCTAGTTATTGAAAAGTGCCATCCTGTCTGACACTGCCGTATGAGTCCAGGGGTATTGCTGTATTAGTCCTGGGGTACTGACGTATAAGTCCACCAATTGCATAATTTTTTTTAAATGGCAGGGGCGTGCTGGAGATGCTGTCAGTGGACTGAACAATTGCGGCCCACTCTCGACATTCAGCCACTGCGTACACTACTAGATGGGCCAGGTGGTTGTGTCGCTTAGCTTAGTCATACAACAACCTCGGTGCACCTTTTTTTCTTCTTTGCATCATGTGCTGTTTGGGGCCTTTTTTTGATATCTGCCCTCCTGTCTGCCACTGCAGTGCCATTCCTAGATTGGCCAATTGTTTGTGTCGCTTTGTTAGGCTCCGGAGCCTTACCTCCGGCGGGTACTCCCGCGGGTAACCATCCCGCTGGTTGGCCCGGCTGTGGCGGCAGGGACCTGCTGGCGGTGGGTCCTTCTGGATGGATGTGCGGCTGCCAAGGGCCGGGGGCCGAGTGTCTGGAGAGCCGGGCGCTGCGGCGGGGATCGCTGCGGTAAGGTCCTCTAGTGGTGACACAGTATAGTGTGTCAGAGACAGAAGCTGGCTAAAGCTGTGTGCTAACAGCTAAGTATGTCTCCTGTGCTGGGGGCAGCCATGTTGGAGTATTACCAATGAAGTTCCCAATCTGTGTCCAGCCAATGCTGCATGTTCTCCCCTTACAAAAGGGGGCTGGCTCAGAGGGAGAGTGCCAGTGCTTCATGTTACCTCCTTGTGAAAAGTTCTCCAGCTCTGTGCTCCCAGGTTACTTCTGGTTCCCTGGTCCTGGTTGCTCTCATCCATTGGTTACCTAAACGCTGCTACATTCCTTCTGTCTAAGTCCGTTGCCACTCGTGGATGCGCTCATGGGGTCCCAGGTCGTAGAGGAACTCCAGGTGCTAACGGCGGTTCCTGCAGACATCTTCATTTCTTCAAAGTCCAAGTTCTTCAGCCTCATCTTTCACTCACAAACCACAGTCTTTATTTCTTCAAAGTCCAAGTTCTTCAGCCTCGTCTTTCAATTACAAACCACAGTCTTCATTTCTTCAAAGTCCAAGTTCTTCAGCCTCGACTTTTAATCATAAAACACAGTCTTCAGTTCTTCATTACCGGAGTTCTTCAGCTTCACTCTTCAAGTCATTTAACCATAGACTCTAATTCTTCCAGTTTCTCCAATTGCTCCAATATTCGTGTACAGCCTGATTATTTATTAAAACTACAGTTATCTTCCTATGAAGTCCTCCTTTTCTTTACGCCCTCCGGCCAACGTAAACACTTAGTTTGGCTTCCACCCCATGAGGAGGAATTACATTCAGCCACCTCGTTTACTCTCCTCACAGGTAGCTGTCCCTTCAGCCAAAACTCAGTTATCAGAACCCCAACTTACGCCGAGCGTGACAGTAAGCACTGGCCCAATGGATCCGACAAGTGAGCAGGCTACCGGGGGCGATGCCTCTGTGGATATTCTGTCTCATCTAAATAAACAGGAGGCCATGCAGGCACAGATTGTACAGTTCATGCAGCATATGTCCACTCGTTTGGATTCTCTTCACACAGCCATTTCCACATCTCGGACTCCAGTTCCAGCTTCCAATCCACCAGCACCTAATCCTCTAGTGTCGATTCCAGTTCCTCGTTTACAACTACCGCCACCCAGTAAATTTGACGGTAGTGCAAAGCAATGCAGAGTGTTCCTCAATCAATGCGAGATTCAGTTTGAGCTTCAGTCAGCTAACTTTCCATCTGATCGGACCAAAATCGCATACATCATTTCACTTCTGACGGACCAGCTCTGGATTGGGCTTCACCCTTATGGGAGAAAACTGATCTTATACTCTCGAATTACCCAGAATTCGTGGCAACTTTTCGTAAAATCTTTGACGAGCCAGGCCGGACCACCTCTGCCTCTTTGGAGATTCTGGTCTGTGTCAGGGAACCCGTTCCGTCGCACAGTACGTGATCCAATACTCTGTCTTCCGAAGTGGGCTGGAATGAAGAGGCTCTCATTGCCGCCTTTTGGAACGGTCTCTCCAACAAAATTAAAGATGATCTGGTCACTCAGGATGTGCCAGTTAAGCTCGATCAGCTAATTTCTTTATGTAACAAGACTGATCTAAGATACAAGGAGCGCTGTCTTGAGAGAACAAGGTTTAAGCGACCCAAATCTCGGGCCTGTCCCACTCCTAGACCATCCTCACCGTCTACTGAAGAACCCATGCAGGTCAACCGTTCTCGTCTCACCAATGAGGAACGTCAAAGTCACAAACAGGGAAACCTCTGCATGTATTGAGGGGCGGCCGACCACTTTGTTAAGTCTTGTATTCAACGACCGGGAAACTCCCGCACCTAGCTTACCCAGGAGAGGTTAAGCTAGGAGCATTCCCCAACCAATTTACCAGGAAGGAATCACTGTTGGCTGTATGTCTGGAATTTCCCTCTACCTCCTTTCATGTTACAGCACTTTTGGATTCTGGAGCTGCAGAAAGTTTCATTACTTCCGCCTTAGTCCGACAGTCTGAAATACCAACCACTCATTTGGAGCGAGCTATCTCTATCACCGTGGTTGACGGAAGTTATATTCCTGAAGGGATCATCACCCACCGTACAGTTCCTCTGAAGATGAAAGTTGGTATTCTCCATTCTGAAGTTATCTCATTCCTGGTAATTCCCAAAGCCTCTCAAAAAATAATCCTAGGATTCCCATGGTTGCAGGAGCACAACCCCCGCTTGGATTGGCAAACTATGGATATACTCGCCTGGGGGGAGTCGTGTTCTCAGAGCTGTTTATCCACCGTCAAGCCACTCTTTACCCTACACTCCAGTGATCTCCCAGATGCCTATCAGCTCTTTCTGGACGTGTTCAGTAAGCAAGGGGCGGATACCTTCCCTCCCCACCAAAGTTGGGACTGCCCTATCGATTTACTGCCTGGTAAAACACCTCCCAGAGGCCGAACGTACCCTTTATCTCTCCCAGAAAACCAAGCAATGTCTGAGTACATACAGGAGAATTTGGCCAAGGGGTTCCTTCGCCCTTCCTCTTCTCCAGCCGGGGCAGGGTTTTTTTTGTTAAGAAGAAGGATGGGGTCCTACGGCCTTGCATTGACTACCGGGGCCTCAAAGAAATTACAGTTAAGAACAGATACCCCTTACCCTTGATTCCTGAACTATTCGATCGTGCAAAGGGGGCTACCATTTTCACCAAATTGGACCTGGGAGCTTATAACCTTATATGCATTTGCACAGGAGTGGAAGACTGCGTTCAATACTCGCGACGGGCATTATGAATATCTGGTGATGCCCTTTGGCTTATGCAATGCTCCAGCAGTCTTCCAGAATTATGTCAACAAGTTATTCCGAGATCTCCTCTATAAGTGCCTGGTTGTGTATCTGGACGATATTCTAATATTTTCCAAAGATCTGAAAGTCCATCGGGAACAAGTCAGAGAAGTCTTGAGACGTCTAAGGGAAAATCGACCCTTTTGTAAACTAGAGAAGTGCACATTTGAGGTTCCCTCCATCCCTTTTTTAGGTTACATCATTTCTGGGAGGGAATTACAGATGGATCCTGCCAAAGTCCAAGCAATCAGAGATTGGACCCTTCCTACCACTCTGAAGGGAATCCAGCATTTTTTAGGCTTCGCCAATTTCTAAAGGAAGTTTATTAAAGATTATTCCTCCATCATTGCCCCGATTACAGCACTAACAAGAAAAGGGTCTAATTCTGCAGCTTGGCCACCTGAGGCACTAAAAGCCTTTTCGTTTCTAAAAGAGGCCTTCATGTCTGCTCCTATCCTTCGGCAACCTGATCTCAGTTGTCCTTTTCAGGTGGAGGTGTATGCTTCTTCAGTAGCAGTGGGGGCCGTCTTATCCCAGTACTTCGAGGATCAGAAAGCTCATCCTTGTGCTTATTTTTCCTGAAGATTCTCTCCGGCAGAACAACACTACGCCATTGGAGAACAAGAATTGCTTGCCATAAAACTTGATTTTGAAGAGTGGAGGTACTTACTGGAAGGAGCCAATCTCAGTAACCACAGATCACAAAAATCTTTTATATCTTCAGACCGCCTGATGTTTAAACCCACGGCAAGCCAGGTGGGCACTGTTCTCCCATTTTTTTTTCAAGCTCAGTTATCGTCCAGGGTCTCTTAATCGGAAAGCAGATGCGCTCTCTCGTTCATTGAGTTCAGATGAGTCCACAGATCTTCCGGACAGACAATTCATCCTAGATCCTACCTCCTTTGCTGCAACTTGTACTACTCCACTTCCTCCACCAGGAAAAACCTTTGTTGCACCAGAACTCAGGAAAAAACTGCTCACGTGGGCTCATACCTCACTGTGATTGGGACACGCAGGTAGCCTCAAGACTCTTAAGTTCATCCAATGCTCCTATTGGTGGCCTCATCTGAAGACGGATGTTTTGGAATTCATAGCTGCCTGCCCAAAGTGTGCCCAACATAAAATTCTAAGAGGATCACCATCGGGTCTTCTTCATCCGCTATTGGTTCCACAAAAAACCTGGACACACATCTCCATGGACTTTATAACTGACCTACTTGTCTCCAAAGGACGAAACACCATTTGGGTCATTGTGGACCGATTTTCCAAAATGGCGCACTTTGTCCCACTCACAGGTCTTCCAACTGCTCCACAAATGTTCATATCAAAAATGTTCATATCAGACATCTTCCGGTTACATGGACTTCCACAAGAGATAGTTTCCGATCGAGGGCCTCAGTTTGTGGCTAAATTCTGGAGAGCACCGAGTTCAGCTCTTGGAATGGCATTAAGTTTCTTCTCTGCATACCATCCCCAAATGGATGGCCAGACTGAGAGAGTGAACCAAGACGTAGAGACTTTCCTACGACTCTTTATGTCTTCTCAGGATGATTGGCTGGACTATCTTCCATTTGCTGAATTTGCTCACAATAATCTACAATTCTGCTACTCATTCCACACCCTTTTATGTGAATTATGGACTTCATCCACGTGTTCCTGCTTTCCAATCTCTTCCAGCTCTCGAAGTACCTGCCGCAGAGTTAGCCCTTCAGCAATTCACTAAGATGTGGAAACAAGTTCATGAGGCTCTGCTTAAAACGTCCACTAAATACAAGTTTTTTGCAGATCGGAAACGGAAGGCTGTCCCTAGTCTCAAAGTGGGTGATCAAGTCTGGATTTCTACTCGAAACTTAAGACTCAAGGTCCCTTCCAAGAAATTTGCCCCCAGATTCATTGGACCATATCCTGTTGAAAAAGTATTGAATTCAGTAGCATACAAAGTGACATTGCCTCCGTATTTGAAGAACCCAAATACATTTCACATCTCCTTACTGAAGCCTCTCATACTGAACCGTTTTCGGGCTGCGCTCCCTAGACTTCCCAAGGTGCAAGCTGCTCAGGGAGAAGAATTTGAAGTTCGTAGGATCCTTGACTGTCGTAAAAGATATGGTCGTCTCCAATATCTTATTGATTGGAAGGGATATGGACCAGAGGAAAGGTCCTGGGTTTCTGAAGAGGACGTCCATGCTCCAAGATTAGTCCGGGCCTTTCATACCAAGAATCTGATGAAAGCACATGGGTGTTCAGAGCCCACCCTAAAAATGGGGGGTACTGTCAGGCTCTGGAGCCTTACCTTTGGTGGGTGCTCCCGCGGGTTACCATCCCGCTGTTTGGCGCGGCTGTGGCGGCAGGGAGCTGCTGGCGGACGGATGTGCGGCTGCCAAGGGCCGGGGGCTGAGGGTCTGGAGAGCCGGGCGCTGCTTTGGGGATCGCTGCGGTAAGGTCCTCTAGTGGTGACACAGTATAGTGTGTCAGAGACAGAAGCTGGCTAAAGCTGTGTGCTAACAGCTAAGTATGTCTCATGTGCTGGGGACAGCCATGTTGGAGACCAGAGTATTACCAATTAAGTTCCCAATCTGTGTCCAGCCAATCCTGCGTGTTCTCCCCTTACAAAAGGGGGCTGGCTCAGAGAGAGAGTGCCAGTGCTTCATATTACCTCCTTGTTAAAGGTTCTCCAGCTCTGTGCTCCCAAGTTACTTCTGGTTCCCTGGTCCTGGTTGCTCTCATCCATTGGTTACCTAAACGCTGCTACAGTCCTGCTGTCTAAGTCTGTTTCCACTCGTGGAAGCGCTCACGGGGTCCCAGGTCGTAGAGGAACTCCAGGTGCTAACGGCGGTTCCCGCAGACATCTTCATTTCTTTAAAGTTCAAGTTCTTCAGCCTCATCTTTCAATCACAAACTACAGTCTTCATTTCTTCAAAGTCCAAGTTCTTCAGCCTCATATTTCAATCACAAACCACAGTCTTCATTTCTTCAAAGTCCAAGTTCTTCAGCCTCATATTTCAATCACAAACCACAGTCTTCATTTCTTCAAAGTCCAAGTTCTTCAGCCTCGTCTTTCAATCACAAACCACAGTCCTCATTTCTTCAAAGTCCAAGTTCTTCAGCCTCGTCTTTCAATTACAAACCACAGTCTTCATTTCTTCAAAGTCCAAGTTCTTCAGCCTTGTCTTTTAATCATAATACACAGTCTTCAGTTCTTCTTTACCAGAGTTCTTCAGCTTCACTCTTCAAGTCATTTAACCATAGACTCTAATTCTTCCAGTTTCTCCAATTGCTCCAATATTCGTGTACGGCCTGATTATTTATTAAAACTACAGTTATCTTCCTACGAAGTCCTCCTTTTCTTTACGCCCTCCGGCCAACGTTAACACTTAGTTTGGCTTCCACCCCATGAGGAGGAATTACATTCAGCCACCTCGTTTACTCTTCTCACAGGTAGCTGTCCCATCAGCCAAAACTCGGTTATCGGAACCCCAACTTACGCCAAGTGTGACACGCTTGGCTTAGTCATACAGCTACCTCATTGCACCTCTTCTACATCTTTGCATGAGGTGCTGTTTGGGGCCTAGTTTTTGTAAAGTGCCATCCTGTCTGACACTGCAGTGCCACTCCTAGATGGGCCAGGTGTTTGTACCGCACACTTGTGTCGCTTAGCTTAGTCATACAGCCACCTCGGTGCAACTTTTAGGCCTAAAAACAATATTGTGAGGTGTGAGGTGCTCAGAATAGACAGTAAATGAGTGTAAATGAATGTTATTGAGGTTATTAATACCGTAGGAGCAAAATTACCCCCAAATTCTGTGATTTTAGCTATTTTTATGTTTTTGCAAAAATCGTCCAGATCCAAAACCAAAACACGAAAGGGTGGTTTTGGCAAAACCAAGCCAAAATCAAAACACGAAAGTGGAATTAGAACCAAAACCAAAACACAAAAAGTGCCAGCCGCACATCTCTAGTCCTCATACATCTTTGCTGCAGTAATGCCAAACAGCCTCTCCTGGGTGCCAAGTCGCGTGAGAATCTTCTAGCGTTGGATGTTTTTTTAATTCTGTTTTGCCGAAAATGCAACTTAGTTGCAATGCAATGTGACTAGGATGCACGAGGAGTCTGCTGATTAATTTGATATACAGTATGATACTGGTATATCTGTGTACGACTGAGTCTCTGAATCTGTACATGAAGTGCTACAATGTTGCAGCCACAGATGGTCCAGTCTGTTTAGCGGTAAAACATGTTGGTTTGGGCAGGAAACTAGGTTAATGGTGTGGAGGCTAGCAAGCCTCTCCACCCCTATATAGGAGCTTGCGTGCATGGGCCTAAAGCACGGGACCCCTCTCTACAGTGCTGTAGTTACAGATAATTCAATCACAGAATGGGAAGCCACACCTGGTTAATTTTGTATTCAAAGATATGTATTGGAGTGAAAACAAGAAAGGAGATGGACCCTGGTGGAACTATGAAATCAGTAGTAATATACATTACTTAATTAATAAATTAAATTAAGTAACTGAATGAAAGTAATAAACTGTATAATTTAATATGTATGCAATAATTCAAAAACATGGATAGATAATATAAAAAGGAATAGAAAAATAAAAATAAATAATAAAACACACATACAGTATACTGCACAAATGACAAAATGTCTACTGCAATATGCAATCTCAATTAACCACGTAGGGACTAATGGAGCTTCTAGTCAATTGTCGTCCAAAAAAATTTGAGAATCCCAATAAGAGAAAAGAAACGATGTGTTGCCAGTTCCGCAGAAGGTGAGTGAAAAGATTTCTGCAATCCTTAGGATAGTGTGGACTGTGACAATGATTTGACTCCAAAATTTAATAAATCTGCACTACAGCTTCATGCAGTCCCATCTGGGATAGAGGCAAAAGTGAGCCGGATTTGTAGTGTAATAGAAGTGGACTGGTAATTAGCAGTGGTATAAGACGTGATCTTCTGTGATATACAGTATGCTGTTGCAGTAATGTTGATGATGCAGCTGCGGGGAATCAGCTTGCCAAGGCTATAGTGTGCAGAATTAGCTCTGTAAGGTGCCCAACTTTATGAATGGGCAAATGCGTTTCACTAACCAATGTCAGCTTCATCAGAGGCATTATTTATTATTTATTTTCATTTTTCTATTCCTTGTTATATTATATATCCATGGTTTTCAATTGTTATATTGCTGAGCAGTACATATTAAATTATAGATTATTTTAATCACACAGTTATGTTATATGTTTACTTTGAATATTTTAATTGCATTTCCGAATTGCTAATGTAAGATAGTTCTTTAGATAATATAATTGATTTATATCATTATTTGTATATTGTTCTGTCCTTGTTCTCTCTGTCAGGGGAGTGGCTCCCCATTTGTGAACTGAATGAGGCTCATGTACAGTTGCACCAAATATGTAGGCATAAATTGTATTCATTTAAAAAAAAATAGCCATTTTTATAATATGCAATTTGCATAAAATACATTAAGCCACAGGTTCTCAAACACGTTCCTCAAGGCACTCCAATGGTCCAAGTTTTAGGTTTATTTATGCTTGGCCACAGGCGACTTACTTAGCACCTCAGTCAATTTGATTTAACCATCTGTGCTGAGATATGGATATACCTAAAACCTGGACGGTTGTGGTGCCTTTGAGAACCTCTGTATTAAGCTATTTTGTCTTAAGCTATCAACAAAGAAGACCCTCCAGACCAAGAACCACTCGACCCATCTAGTCTGCCCTAAGCACATGAATATGCACACACTTACATTCAGTACTAGGGTTAATCATTATTTTTGGACAGGAGCTAGTTAGCCTACCAGTATATTTTTGGATTTTGGGAGGAAACCAGAGTACTCGGAGAAAACCCACACAAGCATGGGGAAAATATACAAACTCCACACAATTAGGGTCATGGTGGGAATCAAACCAATGACCTTAGTGCTGTGAGGCAATAATGCTAACCATTACACCACCTGTATTGCCCCTGAATTTATAAGAGCACACTGGATGAAAAACATTGTGTGGATGTGTTTTTATTTTAATTCAGTGTCTTTGGTTTGGTGTTTTCATAATTTCTTTTTGGAGCCCTTCAGGTCCAGCTTGTCCTGAATGCCAGGGCATACTGGCACTTATGGTTCCTCAAATGCCAGCATGGCCTGGCATCAATAAATATTCTATAGGGGATACATCAGGATGTCGGCGGTCATGTGTTCGATGCCAGAATCCCGACACAGCTCTGAAGACCAGCACCAGGACACCGTCAGCCGACATCCCGAAGGTAAGTATCAGTGGGCATTAGGGTTAGGGCCTGAGGTGGGGTAGGGTTAAGGTTAGACATTAGGGGGGGGGGGGGGGGGGGTTAGGCACTAGGGGGGAGGTTAGCTATAGCTGCCACACCTGAAATTTAGCCCTAGCCGCCACCCCCCTAGACTTAGCCCTAGCCGCCACCAGAAGACGGGTTAGGGGTGTGTGTGTCTGTTGGAGGGGGGCTTAGCCTACTTACCCCCAAACGTGTTGGGATTTTGAACATTGAGATATCATACTAAACCCATTCTGCAGATTTTCAGTTCTACAAATGCCAGCATGTTCAACCACCTATAGACAGCCTGGGCATCTTACTACCTGGGAGGAAATTTGCTGAAGGTCAGTTTTTGCCTTTTTGTGTGAAAAATCCACAGTTTTGCAAAACGCAAATTTAATAAGGATCAGTTTGCATGGAAGTCGCATGTCAAATCGCAACAAATCACTAAGAATCATCTGTGCAAATGTGCACAAATTCACACCAAAATCACATCAAAGTCGCACCTCAATGTACAAAATCAATGCACTGGATTTTTTTTTATCGTGTTGACATGTGAAAACTATTTTTTTGCTTAAGTTACATTAAAAGCCCCACCAAAATCACACACAAAAATCATACCTTGCATGGATGACACCGGACGGGTGACACCCGGTTGCGGCCCGCACCCCCATTGTGACTCCACTGCCTTAATGCACCACTTGCATAAAGCAACTGTGTAAACCATTATAATTAAGACTAAACCTTTCAGAATGCTAATAAAAGACCACAAGTTACCTGCAGCACTCACTTTCTGCTCTCAGCAATGGCAGAGGTAGGTTTTGGTGGAGCCTGGATCCAAGCAGTAATTTCTTGTGGCCTGCAACAGCTGACTGACAGGGCCCAGGTCCGAGAAACAGAACAGAGGAACCAGCAGATCGGAATGTGTTTGGGGATTTTGTCGCTTTACGGCGACTTGTGGTGTGAGCTGTGGGGGTATATTTACTAAGGTTCGTATTTGTAGTGATTTGGCGGGAGATTAATCTCGAATGACATCGGTTGTGTTATTTTGCAACTTTTTGTTTTTTTACATGTCATTTACTAAGTTGCCGAGTTTTCTTCTTTTGTATTTTCCGATGTCGATGTGATTTGTATTGTCGGGCAGTGTTTTATGGGAGTGATTAATAAAACACTGCCGGACTTAACACAATGAATCCTGGCCAAATCAGTGAGATCTGTGCAGGGCTTCATTGTGTACATTATATGAAGTGTTGAAAGTGTTAAAAATCAGAAGAAAATTTGTGTGAGGTCCCCCCTCCTAAACATAACCAGCCTTGGGCTCTTTGAGCCGGTCCTGGTTGAAAAAATACAGGGGAAAAAATGACTGGGGTCCCCCCATATTTTATCAACCAGCACCGGGCTCTGCATTCGGTCCTGGTTCAAAAAATACGGGGGACAAAAGACGTAGGGGTCCCCCATATTTTTTAAACCAGCACCGGGCTCCACTAGCCAGAGAGATAATGCCACAGCCGGGGGACACTTTTATTCTGGTTCCTGCGGCCGTGGCATTACCCACCCAACTGGTCACCCCTGGCCGGGGTTCCCTGGAGGAGTGAGGACCCCTTAAATCAAGGTGCCCCCCCCCCAGCTACCCAAGTGCCAGGGGTGAAGCTCGAGGCTGTCCCCCCCCATCCGTGGGCGGTGGATGGGAGGCTGATAGCTATTGTGTAAAATAAAAGAATATTGTTTTTTGTAGAAGAACTATAAGTCCCAGCAAGCCTCCCCCACAAGCTGGTACTTGGAGAACCACAAGTACCAGCATGCGGGGAAATAAAGGGGCCGCTTGTACCTTTAGTTCTACTACAAATAAAGATACCCCCCAAAAAACACACAAGACACACACTGTGATAGTACAACTTTAATTTACATACATGCACACTTACACACACACACACACACATACTTACCTATGTTGACACGGAGCACCTCGGTCCTCTTGTCCAGTAGAATCCACGGGGTACATGGAAATAAAAATTATACTTACAAACAATCCAGTGTAGATCTGTCCTCTTCTATATCTTTGTAATCCAAGTACTTGTTGGAAAAAAAAAAGAAGAAACTGGTCCACGCTACTAAAGGGGTTCCATGTTCATACATGGAACCCCTTTCCCCAACTGGCGGGACCCCCCATGACTCCTGCACGTCATGGCACTCCCCTGATTGGCTGTGCGCTCCTGCACTGTCAATCAGGAGGAGTGCACTGGTTACAATGTAGCGTAGCGCAGCTACATTGTAACCAATGATGGGAACTTTGCAGTCTGTGGTTAACCGCAAAGTTAATTAATGCTGGTACTTGTGGTTTTCCAAGTACCAGCTTGCGGGGAGGCTTGCTGGGACTTGTAGTTCTTCTACAAAAAAACAATATTCTTTTATTTTACACAATGGCTATCAGCCTCCCATCCACCGCCCACGGATGGGGGGACAGCCTCGGGCTTCACCCCTGGCCCTTGATTTAAGGGGTTCCCACTCCTCCAGGGAACCATGGCCAGGGGTGACTAGTTGGGGGCGGGAGGTAATATACATGAAGTCCAATATATATACACAGTAGACTACTGAGTAGACCTTTTCCATCCCACTTCCATCTTTCTGTATCTAACATTAAATCTCACCTGTCCCCCCCTATTCCGCTGCGTGGTGTCATCCTTGACTTCTCTCTCTCCATCACCCATTACATTCATGCTATCCCTAAATCCTGTCACTTTCACCTCTGCAACATATCCAGGATTAAACCTTTCTTCACCCTGGAGGCTCTCTCTTATTCATGCTCTCATCTGGACCACTGCAACCTACTACCTCTGATCTTCCACTCTCTCACATTTCCCTTCTTAAATCTATCCTTAATGCTGCTGGTAGTCTTGCATTCCTGTGTCATTGCTCTTATTCAACCTCTCTTCTCCTTTAACTTCTTCATTAGCTTCACTTTTCCAACAGAATTCAGTTTAATCTCCTCACTCCTGCTTTGAGTACTCAACCAACCCTCCCCTTTTTACACCTATGACCTCACCCCCACTACTCTCTCTTTTGAGTGTCAAATTTCCACTGCACTCATTACTTCCTCATACTTCCACATCCAACTGTGAATCCAGAAGTTGTCAGCAAAGGTAGTTGAGTCTGCACTACATTGTTGTCTACCTACATATTCCAGCTGTACACACCTGTAGTCAAGGTAGAGAGAACTACATCACTGACTTTGTTACTACACTCCAATATATGCTTCTGTGGCAGTAAACTTTCTTTGTGCCAGCTTGATCATATAACCAGCCCTTTCGCATGTATGTTGTTTAATTGATGCCACATTACTTTACATTATGCCATCCTTTATTCTAGAGCTATTGAAGGTCATCTTGCTGCATATTTACATCAAGTTTTCTTGATCACTTCCATCTTTGTCTACTAAAGATCCAAAATTCCCATTGGCCCAGCTCCAGCCAACCATCCATGGATATTTCTCATATTCAAAGATCGTATTGCGGTAACTTAGAACATTTATAAAATTACCTTTTCCATGGTGAAATTTGATTGCCTCAAAGTTCTGCCATAACTGCATTCAAATCTAATGTCTATGTAAAAGCAAATCTATAAATTGGTGTCAGAAATATTCTTCATCAAAGAAGGAAAAGCTATTCCTTGTTTTTTTAATAACAGCATAATCTATGCAAATTAATTAGCCTTTTCCTTTATGTCATTCTGCTTTCACTATCGCTCAGCAGATTCTCTGTTTTTCTTGTCCTGATCATAGACTCTCAATAAAGTTTGGCCATGCATTAAATTATGCCACCATGCTTCAGTTCTTCCTCTTTTGCTGACTTTGTGTATGGGTGGTTGTAGATCAAGGAACTACATGCATTTCTGAGAAATGTAACATCTGAGGTTGGTAATGCTGTTTATTTGGAGACTGCTACAAATTGAACACTATCACTCCCTTTGTTTAGCCCAAAGACCCCCCCCCCCTCCAAGCCTTACCTTTAAAAATGACAAGTCCCACATTAGAATTTTAGCTAAGAATCTTCTACACCAATTGTAATAATATGGTAGCATAGTACACTATGAGGGCGATTCAAATGGTTATTTGTGCGCCCATCACAGCAATTCAATTGTTGCTCTGATGGGTCACCCATTACTTTACACAACCAAATAGATTGGGTTTAGGCATGAGTATCAGACTTTGCACACATTTCTACTGCAGATCAGGAGGCAGCAAGAAGAAATGACATCCCGTTGCTAATGGGCGTCTAAATGGTGCAACAATTGAATTGCTCCATTTGTCACCCCCCCTAGTGGTAGCAGTGGGGGAAAACAATTGAATAGCCGCTTACAATATCTGTCTTCAAATACTTGTCCATCATCTTCATCTAAGGTCGAAATTATCTACTGCCATATAACACCACTATCCAAGTGCTGTACTTTTGTCACTTTCCAGACAGTGACCACATTGGTTTTGTGCATGTAATGAAGGATTCCTATGGATCTTATCCACTTACAGATGTGTACACATACAACTATCCTCAAATGGGCTATATGGCATGCACCAGACTTTAAAAATATTTGTTTAAAATTAGAGCATCAAATTGCTAAAATGATTTGCGGAATGTTTTGTTCATTATTCTTCTTTCACGTAGACATTAAAGCTGACGCTTGTTGAAAAAATAAAGGAAACCTTCTCATTTTCACATTTAACAGTGGTCTAAGTATGTTCCCATAGTTCTCTTACAGCACAGTACACAGGCACATTTGCTTAAATTATCTTTTGGACTAACAACATTAAAGTACATTTACGAGGCTTTATGACTGTATTATACTAACACATATACTGTAAATAGATCACCTAAGGTTAACTATATAGGTACACCACCGATAATCCGGCACCCTTGGTTCCAGCTCTATGCCAGATCATCCATTTTGCTGGACTATCGGTAGTACAGTGACAGCGGCAGCCCAACGACTGGAACAGTTTTTATCATATGGAAAAGTTTTATCATTCACAATGAGTTTTAGCCCTTGTTGAAAAATGGGCCCTTTAGTGTTGTACTTGTCACGCTTGGCTTGAGTTGGGGATCTGTCGACTGATAATTGACTGAGGGAGCAGCTATCAGCAAAGGAAGGAAACAAGGTGGCTGAATGTAGTTCTTACTCATGGATTGAAGGCTTAGGCCTGAAGATGTAGAGGGGTAGGCAATGAATGAGAACGATACACTGAAGAAAGATTACTTCAGCTTTACTGAGACCTCAATCATACACAACCACTAGGAAATAAGTCTGAATGAATTCTGAAAGACAAAATGTTTGTGACTTGTAAACGATGCTGAAGAATACTGAATAAATAAGTGACTTCTGATTTGTAAACGATGCTGAAGAACACTGAATGAAGAGTTGAATTGAAGAACGATGTTGAAGAGAGGATTGCTGTGAGCACCGTCAGCAAGCAGAGACCCTCTACCAGATAGGGGACCCAGCGGTTAATCCGTAAGAGCAGGTGGACTGGGAGCAAAGGACCGCAACAACAGAACTGACCACCATGCAGCCGCAACAGAACCAGGATACCAGGGGTTAACCTGGGAGCACAGAGCTTGAGCACTTTACAGCAGCAAGTAACTTGAAGCACTGGCACCATGACTAAGCATCAACCCCTTTTTATAAAGGAAGTCTGCACCATATTGGCTGGATGCGAACTGGGATACCTATTGGCTTGGCTTGGTCTCCAACATGGCGGCTCCCTGCACAGAGGACACATGTGGAACCAGCACACAGCCACTACCTCAGGCCTCAGCCTCCCAGACGCCGCACTCCAGCAACAGAACATTTGCAAACAGACACCTCCGGCTGCCATGCTCTACTCCCCAGGACCGGATCCCGGCCTCCAGACACCCAGCAGCCGCACTGGAGGACCTCGCTGCCACAGCTCCTATCCACCGCAGCCACACAAGCCAGCTAACAGGAAGGCTGCAGGAACCAGAACCGGAGGTAAGACTCCGGATGCTAACAATACCCCCCCTTTATAGGGTGATCTCTGAACACCTACGCTGTTTAGTGGGATTCTTGGCATGAAAGGCATGAATCAGTCTTGGAGCATGAACATCCTCTGCAGCCACCCAAGATCTTTCCTCCGGACCATATCCTCTTCAATCTATGAGATACTGGAGACGACCATACTTCTTGCGGGAGTCAAGAATCTTATGAACCTCGAATTCCTCATTTTGAGTGGCTTGAACCCTGGGAGGTTTAGGGAAAGTTGCCCGAAAACGATTTAGTACAAGAGGCTATAGCAGAGAAATGTGAAAGGCATTGGGAATTTTCAAATAGGGAGGTGGTTTCACTTTGTAAGAAACAGGATTCAACACTCTTTCAATAGGATATGGACCAATGAATCTTGGAGTGCACTGTTTGGTAGGAACTTTGAGTCTGATGTTTCTGGTGGATATCCAAACATGATCTCCCACTTTGAGACTAGGAACAGTCCTCCGTTTCCGATCGGCGTATGTCTTATATTTCTGGGAAGTATTAAGTAGCACCTTATGAATTTGTCCCCAAATCTTAGTGAATGGACGAAGAGCGGATTCAGCAGCAGGAACCTCGAGAGCTGGGAGAGATATCGAAGGAAGGAACTTGTGGATGAAAACCGTAGTTAATGAAGAACGGAGTGGAGTTGGTAGAAGAATGATATCGGTTATTGTTTGCGAACTCAGCAAATGGGAGGTAATCCATCCAGTCATCCTGAGCAGGGGACATGAACATCTGTAAGAAAGTTTCCAGATCTTGGTTGACTCTTTCAGTCTGGGGATAATAGGCTGAAGAGAAGTTCAACTTGATTCCTAGGACAGAGCTGAGAGCTTTCCAGAACTTGCCCACGAATTGAGGACCCCGATCAGAAACTATTACCTATGGGAGACCATGCAAATAGAAAATCTCTGAGAAAAACAATTTGGATAGCTGAGGAGCAGAGGGAAGGCCGGTGAGAGTTATGAAGTGAGCCATCTTCGAAAATTGGTCCACAATAACCCATATGGTGTTGTGCCATCTAGAGACTGGCAATCGGTTATGAAATCCATAGAGATGTGAGTCCAAGGCTTTTGAAGTGTTGGACGTGGATGAAGAAGACCTGAGGGAGATGTTCATGGACTTATATTGAGCACACTTGGAACAAGCTGCTACAAATTCAAAGACATCCATTTTAAGATGAGGCCACCAGTAGAATCACTGAATGAACTTGAGAGTCTAAAGACCACCACCATGAAAGATGAAGAATGAGCCAACAGAAGCAATTTCCTGCAAAGTTTTGGTGCCACAAAAGTTCTGTGAGGAAGATGAACAGTATGAGTTGAAGCAAATGAAGCCGGATTCAGAATAAACTGTTTCTCAGCGGAGTCGAGTGAATCATCCATTTGAAAAGAACGAGAAAGTGCATCTCCTCTTCGATTTAAGGTTCCTGGGTGGTAAGAGAGTTTGAAGGAGAACCGAGAGAAGAAATGAACACACCTGGCTTGCCGTGGGTTTATTCTTGTGATCTGTGGTAACAGAGATAGGGTGTTGAGCTCCCTCTAATAAATATCGCCACTCTTCAAAAGCTAATTTTATGGCCAACAGTTCTTATTCACCAAAAGGATCATTTTGCTCTGCTTGGGAGAATCTTCGAGAAAAATGTGCACAAGGATGACTTTTCTTATCTTCAAAGAGCTGAGAAAGAACTGCCCCAACTCCCACCGAAGAAGCATCTACTTCCACCTGAAAGGGGCGACTGAGATCATGTTGGTGAAGAATTGGAGCGGACATGAAGGCCTCTTTTAAGAACATGAAGGCTTTCAGAGCTTCGGGTGGCCAAATCGAAGGATTAGCTCCTTTCCCGGTTAACATGGTAATTGGGGCGATGATAGTGGAGTAGTCCTCGGTAAATTTTTTTTTTACAGTTGGCAAAGCCAAGAAATCATTGGATCCCTTTTAGAGTGGTAGGAAGAGTCCAATCATGAATCGCTTGGACCTTGGTTAAATCCATCTGTAGCTCCTGTTCAGAGATGACATAACCGAGAAAGAAGATGGAGGTGCACTTTTCTAACTTGCAAAAAAGATGATTCCACCTAAGACAGTTTAACACCTCTTTGACTTGCTCATGATGGACCTTCAAATCTTTAGAAAAAAATGTGAATATCGTCCAAGTATACCACTAGACAACTGTAAGAAGATCTCTGAATATCTTGTTCACAAAGTTCTGGAAGACCGCTGGAGCATTGCAGATACTGAAGGGCTTCACTAGATACTCGTAATGCCCATCCTGGGTGTTCAAATCGGTCTTCCATTTGTCTCCAGAACGAATACGTATCAGGTTACAAGTAGTGATGTGCACCAGACATTTTTCGGGTTTTGTGTTTTGGTTTTGGATTCGGTTCCGCGGCCGTGTTTTGGATTCGGACGCGTTTTGGCAAAACCGTCCTGAAATTTTTTTGTCGGATTCGGGTGTGTTTTGGATTCGGGTGTTTTTTACAAAACCCCCTCAAAAACAGCTTAAATCATAGAATTTGGGGGACATTTTGATCCCATAGTATTATTAACCTCAATAACCATAATTTCCACTCATTTTTAGTCTATTCTGAACACCTCACACCTCACAATATTATTTTTAATCCTAAAATTTGAACCGAGGTCGCTGGATGACTAAGCTAAGCGACCCAAGTGGCCGACACAAACACCTGGCCCATCTAGGAGTGGCACTGCAGTGTCAGGCAGGATGGCACTTCAAAAAAATAGTCCCCAAACAGCACATGATGCAAAGAAAAAAAGAGGTGCACCAAGGTCGCTGGATGGCTAAGCTAAGCGACACAAGTGGCCGACACAAACCCCTGGCCCATCTAGGAGTGGCACTGCAGTGTCAGGCAGGATGGCACTTCAAAAAAATAGTCCCCAAACAGCACATGATGCAAAGAAAAATGAAAGAAAAAAGAGGTGCAAGATGGAATTGTCCTTGGGCCCTCCCACCCACCCTTATGTTGTATAAACAGGACATGCACACTTTAACAAACCCATCATTTCAGCGACAGGGTCTGCCACACAACTGTGACTGAAATGACTGGTTGGTTTGGGCCCCCACCAAAAAAGAAGCAATCAATCTCTCCTTGCACAAACTGGCTCTACAGAGGCAAGATGTCCACCTCCTCCTCATCATCCGATTCCTCACCCCTTTCACTGTGTACATCCCCCTCCTCACAGATTATTAATTCGTCCCCACTGGAATCCAGACTGCCCTGCATCACCGCCAGTGGGTGGGCTCGGAATTCTTAGCCTTTTCCTCGCACCCCCAGTTGCAGGAGAATGTGAAGGAGGAGATGTTGATGGGTCACGTTCCGCTTGACTTGACAATTTTCTCACCAGCAGGTCTTTGAACCTCTGCAGACTTCTGTCTGCCGGAAAGAGAGATACAACGTAGGTTTTAAATCTAGGATCGAGCACGGTTGCCAAAATGTAGTGCTCTGATTTCAACAGATTGACCACCCGTGAATCCTGGTTAAGCGAATTAAGGGCTCCATCCACAAGTCCCACATGCCTAGCGGAATCGCTCTGTTTTAGCTCCTCCTTCAATGTCTCCAGCTTCTTATGCAAAAGCCTGATGAGGCGAATGACCTGACTCAGGCTGGCAGTGTCTGAACTGACTTCACGTGGGGCAAGTTCAAAGGGTTGCAGAACCTTGCACAACGTTGAAATCATTCTCCACTGCGCTTGAGTCAGGTGCATTCCCCCTCCTTTGCCTATATTGTAGGCAGATGTATAGGCTTGAATGGCCTTTTGCTGCTCCTCCATCCTCTGAAGCAGATAGAGGGTTGAATTCCACCTCGTTACCACCTCTTGCTTCAGATGATGGCAGGGCAGGTTCAGGAGTGTTTGCTGGTGCTCCAGTCTTCGGCACGCGGTGGCTGAATGCCGAAAGTGGCCCGCAATTCTTTGGGCCACCAACAGCATCTCTTGCACGCCCCTGTCATTTTTTAAATAATTCTGCACCACCAAATTCAATGTATGTGCAAAACATGGGACGTGCTGGAATTTGCCCAGATGTAATGCACGCACAATATTGGTGGCGTTGTCCGATGTCACAAATCCCCAGGAGAGTCCAATTGGGGTAAGCCATTCTGCGATGATGTTCCTCAGTTTCCGTAAGAGGTTGTCAGCTGTGTGCCTCTTCTGGAAAGCGGTGATACAAAGCGTAGCCTGCCTAGGAACGAGTTGGCGTTTGCAAGATGCTGCTACTGGTGCCGCCGCTGCTGTTCTTGCTGCGGGAGGCAATACATCTACCCAGTGGGCTGTCACAGTCATATAGTCCTGAGTCTGCCCTGCTCCACTTGTCCACATGTCCGTGGTTAAGTGGACATTGGGTACAACTGCATTTTTTAGGACACTGGTGACTCTTTCTCTGAGGTCTGTGTACATTTTCGGTATCGCCTGCCTAGAGAAATGGAACCTAGATGGTATTTGGTACCGGGGACACAGTATGTCAATCAAGTCTGTAGTTGCCTGTGAATTAACGGTGGATACCGGAAACACGTTTCTCACCGCCCAGGCTGCCAAGGCCTGAGTTATCCGCTTTGCAGCAGGATGACTGCTGTGATATTTCATCTTCCTCACAAAGGACTGTTGGACAGTCAATTGCTTACTGGAAGTAGTACAAGTGGTCTTCCGACTTCCCCTCTGGGATGACGATCGACTCCCAGCAGCAACAACAGCAGCGCCAGCAGCAGTAGGCGTTACACTCAAGGATGCATCAGAGGAATCCCGGGCAGGAGAGGACTCGTCAGACTTGCCAGTGACATGGCCTGCAGGACTATTGGCTTTCCTGTGTAAGGAGGAAATTGACACTGAGGGAGTTGGTGGTGTGGTTTGCAGGAGCTTGGTTACAAGAGGAAGGGATTTAGTGGTCAGTGGACTGCTTCCTCTGTCATCCAAAGTTTTTGAACTTGTCACTGACTTATGATGAATGCGCTCAGGTGACGTATAAGGGAGGATGTTCCGAGGTGGTTAACGTCCTTACCCCTACTTATTACAGCTTGACAAAGGCAACACACGGCTTGACACCTGTTGTCCGCATTTGTGTTAAAATAATTCCACACCGAAGAGGTGATTTTTTTTGTAATTTGACCAGGCATGTCAATGGCCATATTCGTCCCACGGACAACAGGTGTCTCCCCGGGTGCCTGACTTAAACAAACCACCTCACCATCAGAATCCTCCTTGTCAATTTCCTCCTCAGAGCCAGCAACACCCATATCCTCATCTTGGTGTACTTCAACAGTGACATCTTCAATTTGACTATCAGGAACTGGACTGCGGGTGCTCCTTCCAGCACTTGCAGGGGGTGTGCAAATGGTGGAAGGCGCCACCTCTTCCCGTCCAGTGTTGGGAAGGTCAGGCATCACAGCCGACACAATTGGACTCTCCTTGGGGATTTGTGATTTAGAAGAACGCACAGTTCTTTGCTGTGCTTTTGCCAGCTTAAGTCTTTTAATTTTTCTAGCGAGAGGATGAGTGCTTCCATCCTCATGTGAAGCTGAACCACTAGCCATGAACATAGGCTAGGGCCTCAGCCGTTCCTTGCCACTCCGTGTCGTAAATGGCATATTGGCAAGTTTACGCTTCTCCTCAGACGCTTTTAATTTTGATTTTTGGTTCATTTTACTGAACTTTTGTGTTTTGGATTTTACATGCTCTCTACTATGACATTGGGCATCGGCCTTGGCAGACGACGTTGATGGCATTTCATCGTCTCGGCCATGACTAGTGGCAGCAGCTTCAGCACGAGGTGGAAGTGGATCTTCATCTTTCCCTATTTTACCCTCCACATTTTTGTTCTCCATTTTTTAATGTGTGGCGATGCCTTTGTATTTGAGGAGTTACTCCCGGCCAGCGCATCTCCTGTGGCTGGCCGGGAGTTGCTTGTCGCTCCCGCTGGCTGCAGCGGCTGCGTGTGACGTCATGTAGCCGCCGCGGCCCGCCCCCCCAACGGTCCGGCCACGCCTGCGTTGGCCGGACCGCTCCCCCTAAACGGCGGCGTTAGCCCCCTCCCGCCTAGCGACCGCCTCTGTCTCAGAGGCGATCGCTAGGTAACGAAAGCTGCCATGTACCGGCGCACTGCGGCGGCGGCGCATGCGCAGTTCTGACCCGATCGCTGCGACAAACTGCAGCGAGAGTGATCGGGTCGGAATGACCCCCATTGTACTTTGCCTGAGTCAAAGCCATCCTGGGTTCTAGTGGTTCATTTACTAAAGATTCTAAAAATGAAAATTGGTGATGTTGCCCATAGTAACCATTCAAATTCTGTCTATCATTTCTCTAATGCATCCTAGAAATATGATAGACAGCATCTGATTGATTGCTATGGGCAACATCACCACTTTTAATTTTTAGAACCTTTAGTAAATGTATCCCCTAGTGTCTGCGTGCTGATTACGGAGTATGGCACGTTTTAATTTTAAAGGCAACATTTTGGTTGCGACGCATCACTACAGCTGTGTAGTGTATAATGAATTGTGCACTAAAGTGTGGTATTGTATTTATGGGATGCAGTCACCATGTCAGCAAATCCAATGTCAGAAGTTATGATGTCAAGTCTAGTGATGTGCACCGGACATTTTTCGGGTTTTGGTTTTGGATTCGGTTCCGCGGCCGTGTTTTGGATTCGGACGCGTTTTGGCAAAACCTCCCTGAAAATTTTTTGTCGGATTCGGGTGTGTTTTGGATTCGGGTGTTTTTTTACAAAAACCCCTCAAAAACAGCTTAAATCATAGAATTAGGGGGTCATTTTGATCCCATAGTATTATTAACCTCAATAACCATAATTTACACTCATTTTCAGTCTATTCTGAACACCTCACGCCTCACAATATTATTTTTAGTCCTAAAATTTGCACCGAGGTCGTTGGATGACTAAGCTAAGCGACCCAAGTGGCCGACACAAACACCTGGCCCATCTAGGAGTGGCACTGCAGTGTCAGACAGGATGGCACTTCAAAAAATAGTCCCCAAACAGCACATGATGCAAAGAAAAAAAGAGGTGCAATGAGGTAGTTGTGTGACTAAGCTAAGCGACCCAAGTGGCCGACACAAACACCTGGCCCATCTAGGAGTGGCACTGCAGTGTCGTGCAGGATGACACTTCAAAAAATAGTCCCCAAACAGCACATGATGCAAAGAAAAAAAGAAGTGCCTGACTTAAACAAACCACCTCACCATCAGAATCCTCCTTGTCAATTTCCTCCCCAGCGCCAGCAACACCCATATCCTCATCCTGGGGTACTTCAACAGTGACATCTTCAATTTGACTATCAGGAACTGGACTGCGGGTGCTCCTTCCAGCACTTGCAGGGGGCGTGCAAATGGTGGAAGGCGCAACCTCTTCCTGTCCAGTGTTGGGAAGGTCAGGCATCGCAATCAACACAATTGGACTCTCCTTGGGGATTTGTGATTTAAAAGAACGCACAGTTCTTTGCTGTGTTTTTGACATCTTAACTCTTTTAAGTTTTCTAGCAGGAGGATGAGTGCTTCCATCCTCATGTGAAGCTGAACCACTAGCCATGAACATAGGCCGTTCCTTGCCACTCCGTGTCGTAAATGGCACATTGGCAAGTTTACGCTTCTCCTCAGACGATTTTGATTTAGATTTTTGGGTCATTTTACTGAGCTTTATTTTTTTGGATTTTACATGCTCTCTACTATGACATTGGGCATCGGCCTTGGCAGACAACGTTGATGGCATTTCTTCGTCTCGGCCATGACTAGTGGCAGCAGCTTCAGCACGAGGTGGAAGTGGATCTTCATCTTTCCCTATTTTACCCTCCACATTTTTGTTCTCCATTTTTTAATGTGTGGAATTATATGCCAGTAATATATCAATAGCAATGGCCTACTGCTATATATACTGCGCACAACTGAAATGCACCACAGGTATGGATGGATAGTATACTTGACGACACAGAGGTAGGTAGAGCAGTGGCCTTCTGTACCGTACTGCTATATAGTATATACTGGTGGTCAGCAAACTGTGCAAAACTGAAATGCACCACAGGTATGGATGGATAGTATACTTGACGACACAGAGGTAGGTAGAGCAGTGGCCTTCTGTACCGTACTGCTATATAGTATATACTGGTGGTCAGCAAACTGTGCAAAACTGAAATGCACCACAGGTATGGATGGATAGTATACTTGACGACACAGAGGTAGGTAGAGCAGTGGCCTTCTGTACCGTACTGCTATATAGTATATACTGGTGGTCAGCAAACTGTGCAAAACTGAAATGCACCACAGGTATGGATGGATAGTATACTTGACGACACAGAGGTAGGTAGAGCAGTGGCCTTCTGTACCGTACTGCTATATATTATATACTGGTGGTCAGCAAACTGCAAAACTGAAATGCACCACAGGTATGGATGGATAGTATACTTGACGACACAGAGGTAGGTAGAGCAGTGGACTACTGTACCGTACTGCTATATATATAGTTATACTGGTGGTCAGCAAACTGTGCAAAACTGAAATGCACCACAGGTATGGATGGATAGTATACTTGACGACACAGAGGTAGGTAGAGCAGTGGCCTTCTGTACCGTACTCCTATATATTATATACTGGTGGTCAGCAAAATTATGCACTGTACTCCTACTATATACTACAATGCAGCACAGATATGGAGCGTTTTTCAGGCAGAGAACGTATAATACTGGTGGTCACTGGTCAGCAAAACTTTGCACTGTACTCCTCCTATATAATACTGCTGGTCCCAGTCCCCACAATAAAGCAGTGTGAGCACAGATATATGCAGCACACTGAGCACAGATATGGAGCGTTTTTCAGGCAGAGAACGTATAATACTGGTGGTCACTGATCAGCAAAACTCTGCACTGTACTCCTCCTATATAATACTGCTGGTCCCCAGTCCCCACAATAAAGCAGTGTGAGCACAGATATATGAAGCACACTGAGCACAGATATGGAGCTTTTTTCAGGCAGAGAACGTATAATTCTGGTGGTCACTGGTCAGCAAAACTCTGCACTGTACTCCTCCTATATAATACTGCTGGTCCCCAGTCCCCACAATAAAGCAGTGTGAGCACAGATATATGCAGCACACTGAGCACAGATATGGAGCATTTTTCAGGCAGACAACGTATAATGAAAATGAATTTTATAGGTTGCTGCGCTGTAAAGAGCTGCTCAGGTTGTGAGGGTAAGGAATAAAGTTATTATGGACCGAGCGCTGTGTGGTGGTGAGTGCAAAAATAATTAAATAAAATAAAATAAAATGAATAAAATAATTGTAAAATAAATGAAAAATAAAAAATAAATAAAAGGGAAAGAGGAAAAAAGGGGGTTGGGATTAATGCAATGTTTACAGCTCCTTTATGGATATGTGGAGCCGAGTGACACTGTCTCTGCAGGAAAAGGATTCAGTCTTTTGAATTCAAAACTGTCCCTGTCTTACCCTGGGAGTTGCTTCCGATGGTTCAAGGGAAGGTATAGCCGTGACAGTTTCACTGTGTTATCTCCCGCTGGCCGTGCTTGGTTGTTATTCCGCCTGAATCGCCGCGACCGGAAGTTCGGGTCCCCGCTTCCGGTTGTTCGTGAAACGGCTGGTGATAGCGGTTCTCGTGTCCTTTGTGTCAGCTCCTTCTGTTCCAACGCGTTTCGAATCCTATTCGGGTTCTTTCTCAAGGAAGTAATGGAATTTCTGTCATTGTTTTACTTTTTATAGGAAAACTTTATTAAAAAACAGGAAGTGGCCGGAACCGGAAGTGAGGTTTCCGGCGGCATCCTCATGGTAAAAAAAGGGGAATGTATTCCATAGTATTCCCAAAGTTAAAAATTGCATTTGTGGATGGGAAATAGGGGATTGGGGGAAGGAAATTACACTAATTAAAGTTAAATAAATAAAAAATAAAAAATAAAATTAAAAATTAAAAAATAGATAAAAATAAAATAAAAATAAAAATAAAAATAAAAAATAAAAATAAATAAAAATAAATAAAATTAAAATGTGAAATATATAAAAATAAAAATAAAGTGTTCATGTAAATGAAAAGGTTTTTTGATGTCAAGAGTTCTTGAAATAATGATCATACATTATAGGAAGACATTCAGCTCTATGTCGATATTAAGGCCATGTGGTTCTAGAGTCTTCATTTTATATATCCACTCTGTTTCTTTTTTCTTTAATGTTTTTACTATATCCTCTCCTCTCCAATGGGGTTCGACATTTTTGATCCCAATGAATTTTAATCCAGCTGGATTTTGATTGTGTTTGGTGAGAAAGTGGGCTGAAACACTGTGTGTTTTTAAACCTCTTTTTATGTTGTAGATGTGTTCTGCTATCCTTATTCTTAGTTTACGTTTGGTTTGTCCTACGTATTGTTTGCCACAGGAACATTCCAAAATGTAGATAGCCCCTTCTGTGTGACAAGTTACTTGATCTCTGATTGTAAATTCTTCTTTTGTTGTGTTGGAGTGAAAGATGGTTATCGGTTTTGTGGTCGTTCGTTGATTTTTGCACCCTGGACAGGTTGTGCAGGGGTGGAAACCTTTACTTTTTTTATTGCAATTCTTTGGTTCTTGTAAGTTTGGTAAAAAACTTTGGGTCAGTTGCTGTTTTAAATTATTTGCTTTTTTATATACTACTTTCGGTTTGTTTGGAATAGATTCTTTGAGATCTTCATCGAGTGAAAGAATGTGCCAATGTTTTTCTAGAATTTTTTCAACGTCCTTATAATTACTATTAAACTGTGTTATAAATGTTACTGGTAATTCTTTTTTGTCTTTAGGTTTGAAATTCAGTAATTCTTTTCTTTCCAGGGTTTGTACTTTTTCCAATTGTTGTGTTAAATGATTTTCTTTGTATCCTTTTTGGAGAAATTTGGTCTTCAATTCAAGTGCCTGTTGTTCAAATATTTTGTCATCTGTGCAGTTCCTCTTTAGTCGGTGGAATTGCCCTCCTGGAATATTTTCTATCCATTGTCTATGGTGGTTGCTGTTATGTGAAAGCATATTGTTTCCATTTACTTTTTTGAAATGGGTTCTTGTACAAATTTTATTGGCTTCAATGTAGATTTCTAAGTCTAAAAAGACTACTGTATTTTTACTGTGTGTGGTGGTAAATTCCAAGTTCATATTGTTGTTGTTGATGTACTCTTTGAATTGCACTAGTTCTTCTTCGGTTCCTTTCCAAATGAAGAACACGTCGTCTATGTAACGATGCCAACTGACAATGTTTGATAGGAAGGGGTTATGGTCCCAGATGTTAGAGTCTTCCGAGTGTGAGACAAAAAGGTTCGCATAACTGGGGGCGAATGATGTTCCCATGGCTGTTCCGCATTGTTGTAAGAAGAAATCGCCATCATACCAAAAGTAGTTGTTATAGAGGATGTACTCAATACTGTCCATGATGAAATTGATTTGAGTATTGGTAATGGTCGTTTGTGTGCAGAGAAAATGGCGGGTTGCTTCGCATCCTGCTTGATGGTTGATAACAGTATACAAGGACCTGATATCACTTGTACCTAGTATGTATCCTTCCTGCCATTTGATGTTATTAAGGACTTGTAATATACTTGTAGTGTCTTTAAGGAAGCTTTTTTGCTTTCCTACAATGTCCTGAAGAAAATAATCAATATATTTTGATAAGTTTGAGGAAATTGAACCGATACCGGATACGATGGGTCTCCCCGGTGGTCTTTCCAGGTTTTTGTGGATTTTTGGGAGGTAGTAGAAGGTGAGAATTTTCGGGTCTTTAATGCAGATGTAGTCGTATTCTTTCTTATTGATGACTCCTATTGCTAAACCTTCATCCATTTGTTCTATTAGTTTTGATGAAAATTCGTATGTCGGATCTTTGGTCAATTTCTTGTATGTAGCTGCATCTGAGAGTAGTCTTTCTGCTTCTTGTTTGTAGATATCCAGATCTAAAATAACCACACCTCCCCCTTTGTCTGCCGGTTTTATGACGATGGTATTGTCTTTCTTCAGATTTTTCAGGGCATTCCTTTCTTCTTTTGTGAAGTTGAATCCTTGCTTTGGTCTTATTGATAGGTTCTCTATTTCCTTTTCCACTAAATTTTGAAATGTGGTAATATGAGGACCCTTTACATGGTTGGGGAAGAAGGTAGAAGTAGGCTTAAGGTCTGTATGTTGAAATTCGGTATTTGCTGTTTGTAATCTGAATTTTGTTCTTGATTTTTTGCGAAGAATTTCTTAATACACAATTTTCTTACGAACTTTTGTGTATCGATAAAGAGGTTGAATTTGTTGGTACCTGAATGTGGGGCAAATTTGAGACCAGCCACGTCCTCTCACTATCATTTCCAATGCACGAGTGAAAAATGGCGGCGACGCGCGGCTCCTTATATAGAATCCGAATCTCGCGAGATTCCGACAGCGGGATGATGACGTTCGGGTGCACTCGGGATAACCGAGCCATACGGGAGAATCCGAGTATGCCTCGGACCCGTGTAAAATGGGTGAAGTTCGGGGGGGTTCGGATTCCGATGAACCGAACCCGCTCATCTCTAGTTACTAGCCCCTCGAAGGTCCAACTTAGTGAAAACTGTGTCCCCTTCACTCAATCGAATAACTCAGGCAGAGGATATTTGTTCTTCACAGTGATCTCATTCAAACCCTGGTAGTCTATGCATGGCCGCAAACCCCCTTCCTTCTTTTTCACAAAAAAAAAAACCTGCCCTGGCCGGGGAGGAAGAGGGGCGAATGAAACCCTTACTGAGATTTTCTGAAAATTAGTCTGACATGGCCTGGGTGTCTGGAAGGGATAAAGTGTATATTTGACCTCTTGGAGGAGTCTTGCCGGGTATCAGATCAGTGGGACAGTCCCAACTATGATGAGGAGGCAAAGTGTCTGCTCCCTGTTTGCAAAAGACATCTTGAAAGTCCTGATAGACTACCGGGAGTTCAGAAGGATTCAAACTGCAAAGAGGTTTCACAGACGCCAAGCACTCATGGACGCAAGATTCACCCCAAGCGAGGACATCCATAGTATGCCAATCGATGCGGGGATTATGTCTTTATAGCCAAGGGAATCTGAGAATTAATTCTTGAGAGACTTTATGAATTACTAGGAAAGAGATGTTTTCTGAATGAAGAGCTCCAATCTTTAATTTGAGAGTAACAGTGCAGTGAGTAATTGTTCCTTCAGGGATGTAACTTACATCAACTGCAGTGATTGAAATAGGATGATCCAACTTCACCACCTGAATTCCGGTGCGCTTGACTAGTGCCAAGGTGATAAAACTCTCAGCTGCCCCCAGAGCTGATTAGTGCAGAAACAAAAAGAGAAGAGGAGGAGAGCTCTAGACAAATGGTAAGCACAGATTCTTTCCTGAAAGGTAATTCCGAGGAGACTCCTAACTTAACCTCTCCTGCATAAGTTAGGAGTGGGAGTTTACTGGCCGATGACTGCAGGACTTAGCAAAGTGATCAGCTGCTCCGCAATACATACAGAGGTTTCCACGTCTCTGCCTCTGTCGTTCTTCATCAGTGAGATGGGACCTGCATGGTTTCCACTGTGGATGGAGAAGATGGTCTAGGAAGAGGAGCAACCCGAGGTCTCGGACGGTCCAACTTTGATCTCTCCAAGCAACGCTCTCTATACCTCAGTTCCAACTTGTTGCATCAAGAGATTAGTTTGTCCAACTTGTCTGGAATGTCTAGGGTTGCTAGATCGTCCTTAATCTTGTCTGAAAGACCATTCCAGAAAGCTGCTATGAGAGCCTCTTCGTTCCAACCAAGTTCAGAAGAGAGGGTATAAAACTGGATAACCTATTGACTGATGGTTCGAGTTCCCTGTCGCAAATGCAGAATCTCCAAAGAAGCTGAAGAAATCCTGCCTGGTTCATCGAAAATCTTTCAGAAAGTTGATACAAATTTGGAGTAATTTGAAAGAATGGGATCCGCCCTTTCCCACAGAGGAGATGCCCATTACAACGCCTGACCGGTCAGCAGAGAAATAATATAAGCTATCCTGGTCTGGGTGGTTCACAGACTGTAACTCAAACTGAATCTCACATTGGTTGAGGAATTCGCGGCATTGCTTTGGAGTACCGTCAAACTTACTAGGTGAAGTAGGTGAACTTACAGTACTGAAGCTCAGCCCAGTATTAATATCACTAATACTAGCACTGAGCTCCGTTACTGTGCCTCTGAAAAACGCTCCCAAAGGAGCACTGCGTGACCACCATGTGATGTCATGACATCACGCGACCTGCTTCGCATTCCCAGAGTCCTACTGTCTGCGGTGCACTGGAGGGCCGCCAATCCCAGCCAGCCTCAGCACAGCAGCAGTTGCCACTGTTCTGTGGCAGCAACAGTGAAGAGCGGATGGACGGAGAGCGGCAGAGTCAGACTAACTGCGCATCACAGTGCAAGCAGGTACTGTACAAACACTATATATACTATTACCTTCTACATAATAATGATTGAATAATGTAGGATTTACTCTTTATGGTAGGTGGGGAGTGGACAGGACTGCTTTATATTATAACTACAGTATATTGTAATTTACATTATCATTAATTTGGCAATTATTAGCACATCGATTCAGGATAATGGTTAATTTTTCAATTATTTTTGATGGTATTGCACCCACTAGAACTTGTAATATAAGGCAGTGGTGTAAGTTCATCCCAGTCGCCCAGAGGCGAGTTGATGTTCGGTGCCCCCCTTAAACAAAATGGAAAAATAATATTATGTGAGTGAGCGTGCATATTAAGTATATATGTAAATATATATATAATACAGGATATATATATATATATATACATATGATGTTCGGCACCACTGCGGATCAATTGTGGCATACCTAGGTGCCCTCCCCGGTGTGCGTGAGCACAATTACATATACAGGAGTCAGCAGGCGGCACTCAAAGGACTTTTAGCAGTAATAATCACATCCAAGTATAGACCAACGTTTCGATTTTAGTCAAATCGTCATCAGGATCCTGAAGACGATTTGAGTAAAATCGAAACTTTGATCTATACGTGGATGTGATTATTGCTGAAAGTCCTTTGAGTGCCGTCCACTGTCTCCTGTAGAGATATATATATAATAGAGATGAGCGGGTTCGCTTTTACTCGGATTTACTCTGGTATTTTGGGTTTTGCTTATTGGCTAACCAAAACGCGTGACATCCGTGATCCAATAAGATGCCGTTTCAAGCCCCAAGTAAATCCGAGTAAAACAGAACCGAACATCTCTTATGCTCAGCACAGGTTACCGTTCCCAATTGCAGTCCACGTGGATCGTTAAGTATGAAAAAGGTCAAAAAATGTAAAAAATTGTGAAAAACTCATGTCGACCTTTTTGCACGTCGACCTAGTACATGTCGACCTAATGACCATGTCGACCTAGTGGCCATGTCAACCTAATGCATGTCGACTTTCAGTGGTCGACCCAATGTATGTCGACCTAACGACCGCCATCCATTGATATACTGTATACACACACACACAACTTACAGAGTGATATAGACAGCGCTCAGTGAATTGGCAGGGCTTCAGCTACGCTGTGTGACAACAGCCAGTGGTTTAGGGTCAGACTCGCAAGATTCAGTCATCTGCAGCATGCAGAATCAGCTTTCACTGGTGGGTCCCATCCCACTGTCTAACATCACCATTGTTTGCTGCAGCGCAGGCTGAGCGGTACCAGACGGAAACCATCCTTTCCCCTTTTTGCAGGTGTTAACATGGCTCCTGAGACAGAGACGATTAACTCTGCAGCAGCAGTGGGTGTGCCGCAGAGCTTTTGTTGGAAGAGCAGCGGTCACACTTGGATCCCGCTGTGAACCACACAGGTGCTGCTGTACATGCAGGAGCCCCTTTCAGGGTTTGGAGCCCGGATGCAGGCATCTCCTTTGCCTTTGGGACTTATGCTTCTGACATAAGGCAGTCCTGTCCACTCCCCACCTACAGTACCACAAAAATAAATCCTAAAGGGGGGTGGGGTTGAGTTGGGGGGCCCAAACCAGTATCTTGCCTATGGATCCATGAGGTCTAAATCTGGCTCTGCTATAAGACTATCTTGGAAAGCAATCAGTATACATCATTGCCAATATCCAGCTCATAAATCCTTATTCTAGAGGGTCACATTCAGGTACTGTACAGTACGTCAGGGCCTTTTTGCTGCTTGCATACATGATCATATGAGAAGTTTCGGGGGAGAGGGACTTTAACAACTCTGATCAGACTATTAAATGGATGTACTGTACTGAGACGCTGAATAACCTGTTCCACAAAGCATCGGTAAATAAAAGTATGTATTTTATTTTAAGTCACTTTACGCCACACAAGTCTATTCATTTGGGTGATGGAAGCTTTAAATATTTCCTTATGTTTCATTACCTTTTTCAATAGAAAGCACAAAAATAAATAATTATAACTTGCAAGCCATCACATTATTAATAGAAGACTTGAGCTAAAAGAAAGAAAACGTGTGGAGGTCTCTTTCACACAAAATTACTTGACCCAGGGGTGTGCCTATAATGAGGCAACTTGAGGCAGCTGTCAAGTTTTGGTGGCTATAAAAATGAAGATAATTTAAAACAATGCCAATTTATATGCAAATGTATTAATCAGTGGTATTAGTTACGACATAGTTCTAATAATACCTAAAAATATTATATTTTGTTATTTAAACAGCCATTAACTTAAATACAAATGTTCACAGTAATTTCTATAATAGATCACAAGTGCACCATTTATTTATGATCATTTATACAGTGTATACTTATAAAGAGTGTTTTACAGAGAATATGTAACCCCACGTTACTGTTGGCGTGCCTCCACCCAAGCATACACACCCAGGCTTGCTTGGGAAAGCCTTATTCTTGTAGGATAATGGGTGTGAAATATAGCAGATGTAGTTGTTCAGGAATAACTATGTATAATGATATTGTTTCCTCACCTGTTTAAATATCGCCTCTTTATCGGGTCTTCTTCTCTTTCCCAGGGCTTTCCAGATAATAAAGATCGACTACTCAGTATAAGCTATAACAGGTAAGTCATTTATTTTAGTAGATTATTAACAGTTTATTCTCTATTTCAGGTACATCTTACCTATAAGATGAGATTCTAGTAACTCCTATACCTTACAACTTTACAATATTATATGTCACATTAGTAACCGCATGCATTACACAAAATTACCTCCCACAGTCTATTTGACTATGGACCCGGGGTTTTGGATCAAAATTACCAGATTACCTTTACCATTGGTACCAATATACAATCATTTTGAGTATGAGTTAATATTATAAGTGATCACAATAGTTAACACTTGGGACCGGTCAGTATCAACTCAGCCGACTGTGGAAGTTGCTCCTGCAATAAAACTGTAGTTTTATATACTAATGGGGATATGCGATGGGCAATCTTCTTCCCCTTTTTTCACTTTCCTCAGCATATGGGTGTATCTTTGTCTTAGATTAGTACCTTATACACCACCCACCTTTTAAGGAGGAGGGCTGCGGCCACAGATAGTATTCCTCCTGCGCAATATTGTAGATGGGGTACTGGAATTCAATATTTACCTTTCCCGTTAACCGAATGCTGTAATGGTAGTATTCTATCAATCCAATATAGATATACTTATATCCAATAGTATACACACCGGAACTGTATTAATGTGGTTGATGATATTAATTCATCTAAACTACATTCCTCTAGTCAATTTCCTTTTGAAGACTCCCTAGGCAGGTATCTCACCCAGTGGCACATTAGAGTAGTTTGACTGCCATATAGTTCCTCTCTTTCAGTAGCTATCTGACGATCAGGTCATTAGTTGGTATTGACTATCAGAGACCCGACATGGGATTAGTTGTTATTCCTAAGTCTCTAATTCCAACAGCAATATTATAGGTATCAAATCCATAGACTCCTCTATTAACACCAAGCGTGACCCTATGATATTTTATCAAGTCTGAGGCAATCGGATGACTGAGTACTACTCCTTTTTAGTACATCTAACTGTGTAATTATATTCAAGATTAATACTGGGCAAACCAATTATATATGACTGTCCTCATCAATTAGGTTTGTAGTATCATTTCATTCTAAGAGTCCCTTACTTAGAAGTTATGCACAGTTTCATTGGTAAATTGATACCCTTCCCCATCTGGCATTGGGAGGGTTAATTAATAAGTCACCCACCTTTTTGGGAGTATCTCCCTGCACTAGCTCCTCCTGATATGGGCTAGTCTTTTCCTCCGCCTCTCATTAAGCAGGACTGGTCGGGAGGGCGTTGTATAACTGAGTCCAGTCACGGTGACAGAGACTCTTTCTTCCCGCCCAGGCTTCTCCTGTCATGTACCAGTTCGTTCCCTCCTCCTCTCCGTAGGCGGACTTTGTGTGAATGGCGTCGTCGGGCCGGAGCGTGTCACAATGACAGCGGCGTGGGGTTTATCTTGCCTGGCAGGTGGAGCTACACGGGGATCCGGACAGCTTCCTTCCCGCAGGTCAGTGTCCTTTTTCTCATTCACAGCGCCTCCTCGATCAGGCGCTCCTCGTCACTCTCCCCGTCGTCCGTTTCTACCCACCGCCTCATCTGCACTGCGCACTCCGTCTCCTCTCTCCCTTCACCTCTCTCGTGCCAGCCTCTCAACCGCTTTTTCCCCCGTGCAGGCCCCCCTGGCCTGGCAGCACGCGGGGCTCTGGAAGCTTCCAGCCTCCCTGTTCCTTACTTAGACATAACAGCCCCATATACAATGGTCTACCCACATATAATACATATATATATATCAAAACAGACCACTATAATATTGTAAGATATTATACCTACACCTAACATATCACATGAGAGATTACTTTATTATGTACATCAATTCCTACCTACCCACTATAAAGGGTTACATTCTCCCCCTGGGGAGTTCACAGTTTAACCTTAACTGACACTGGAACTTCCCACTAATTCTGTTTCTAGAACTCCTTCCAACCATTTTATGTTATTTCCTCTTCTTTATATAACACTTCCATAATATGGCCAAGTCCACATAATACCCAGATGAATGACTAATGGGACTTCGGAGGGTACTCCCAATTGATCATATGTTAATATCCTCGGCGGTCTACACTTCCGTTGTGGTCTAGAACTTTCATCTATCTCATTTTCCATTATACTGGAGGGGTATTCATTAGAGTCCTCCTGATCATGAGAATTTGAAGTTCCTCCTGTATTCCACCATTCATATTCTCCCTCTTGAGGTGAAATATGTTCCTCGATTCTAGGTTCCTGTCGTAATGTTTGTCTATCCTCATGAGAGTCACTTGAATTTCTCTTTCCACCTTCCAACATCTCAGTGTTTTCCTCACAGTAATAATATCCATTTCCATATTCTAATGTATCCCTTTCCTCGAGATCCTTATGCTCCCCCGACTCTTCAATATTGCTTATATAATTTTTTTTTCTGGTACAAGTCTTACTATCATCCTCTTTCGCTTCCTCCCATCTAACATCTTGGGATACCGGTAATAGATGTTGTCTATGATAGGTAAGGACTGAACCTGTCCCATTCTCTGGAACTAATTGGTATACCGGGATATTAGGCAATTGTTTTAAGACTATATACAACTCAGTTTTCCATCTATTGGCCAATTTTTGTTTCCTTGGACGTCCAAGATCTCGAATTAGTACTCGATCTACCGGGTTTAACAAATGATGTTTCACTTGTCGGTCATGCCGGACTTTATTTTTCATTCCCATCTTCTGGGACTCTACCTGAGCTAAAGCATAGGCCTCCTTTAATTGCTGACGAAGTCGGCTGACATACTGAGAATGCGAAGATGTCAAATAATCCGCCTGTTTAGTCTTTAAACAGACATCGATAGGCAATCGAGCCTCTCTCCCGAACATCAGGAAATACGGTGAGTACCCCGTAGACTCATTGCGGGTGCAGTTGTAGGCGTGTACTAAATGAGCCACATATCGATTCCACTGTGGTTTACTACGACTGTTTAAGGTTCCTAACATATTTAACAATGTGCGATTGAACCGCTCCGGCTGTGGATCTCCTTGTGGATGGTATGGAGTAGTTCGAGATTTCTTTATACCGCAGCATTCACACAACTCCTTGATCAATCTACTCTCAAAGTCCCTACCTTGATCTGAGTGTATTCTGGATGGAAGCCCATAGTGTATAAAGAACTTTTCCCATAACGTATTTGCCACGGTTGCCGCTCGCTGATTGCGGGTTACATAGGCTTGGGCATAGCGAGTGAAATGATCAGTAACAATCAAGATGTTACTATCTTTCCCTTTCGGTCCCTCAAAAGACAAGAAATCTATACATACTAAATCCAGGGGACCGGAACTAGTTAGATTGATCAAAGGCGCCACCCCAGGCTTGGGTAGGGTCTTCCTCATTATACAATTCCCACATGTCTTGCAGAATTGATCAATCTCTTTGTTCATAAGCGGCCAATAAAACCGATCCGTAATTAATCCATGTGTCTTCTCATAACCCAGATGTCCGTGGTTGTTATGCAAGGCTTCCATCACTAAATGTCTATATTTATCCGGCAATACCAGTTGTAAGTGGTATCTTCCATCCACCATCCGGGTACGTCGATACAGAACCCCTTGTTGTAGTCTCAGTTTGGGGCGTTGTCTCAACAATATTTTAGATGCATTAGTAAGGTTCAATTTCACTTTACTTTCATCGGTACTATTAAGGATCTGTATTACAGGAGATATGACCCTGTCCTCTCTTTGATCCGATGCCATCTGTTGAGTTCCTACTCTGTTCATACCTTCCAAATCAATCTGGTTTAGCCCACAATATAGTGATGGTATGACTTGTTCAGATACCCCTAAAGATGAAACAAGAGCTGTTTCGGAACGTTGTCCTACATGAATTTGATGACACAATCCTCGTACATCTGCCGCAGGGACTTCTATCCATTCATCTGTTGTCTCAATCTCCTTTCGGTGTGATAATCTTGACAGAGCATCAGCATCTTGATGGGTTACTCCCGGCCTGTATTTGATGGTGAAATCGTAAATAGACAATGCAGCCAACCAACGATGTCCCGTAGCATCCAGTCTTGCTGTTGTCTGAACATAGGTAAGAGGATTGTTGTCGGTTTGTACCGTAAAAGGTACCCCATATAAATAGTCGTGGAATTTTTCCACAATGGCCCATTTAAGTGCTAAGAATTCCATCTTATGTACTGGGTATTTTCTTTCACTTTGGGATAGTCCTCGACTTATATATGATACAGGTCTTAACTGATTATTCTGCAATTGATATAATACTCCCCCTAGGCCCTCCAAAGAGGCATCTACATGGACCTCGTAAGGGAGCTCCGGGTTAGCATAGGCTAATACAGGAGCATGGGTCAAACAATGCTTTAGTTGTAGGAACGCCTCTTCACATTTTGTGTCCCATCTTTCTCCAAACGGGTCTTGAATTCGGTGATACTGCGATTTATTATGCGCACTATTCTGCCTTTTATTATTATAGGGGGGGATATCCCTTGGTAAGTTCTGTTAATGGTCTAGCAATTCGAGAATAATGTCTCACAAACTTCCTGTAATACCCACAAAATCCTAAAAACGATCGAAGGTCTTTCAGGTTCATAGGCTGTGGCCACTTCTGTACAGCTTCAAGTTTGGCTGGGTCGGTGGCAATACCTTCCCTACTGACGACATGACCAAGATATTTCACAGTATGTTGGCAAAATTTACACTTGTTTACTGACAATTTTAATCCTCTAGCCCTTAGTCGGTCTAGCACCTTACTTAATCTTTCGTTGTGTTCTTCTATGCTCTTGCCAAACACAATAATGTCATCTAAGTAAACAAGTACTTCTCGGTAGCACATGTCGCCCACTGTTTTTTCCATGGTTCTCTGAAAGGTAGCAGGTGCCCCCTTAACCCCTTGTGGCATTTTAAGAAATTCGTAGAAGCCAATAGGACAGATGAAAGCAGTCTTTTGTTGATCTTGGGCATTCATGGGGATCTGATAATATCCACACCTAAGATCTAGTATTGAGAACCATTGACTGCCCTGAAGACAGTCGAGGGCTTCATCTACTCGGGGTACGGTGTATTGGTCAGGGATTGTGCGATTATTCAATGTCCTGTAGTCTATACATAGACGGATTTCTCCATTTTTCTTTCGAGCTACAACGATTGGGGAAGCATACGGGCTTTCGGAGTCAGCGATCACCTTGTTTTCCAATAGGTGTCTAAGATGTTGCCGTACGTCCTTAAAGTCAGCTGGCACAAGTCTTCGTGATCTCTCTCTAAATGGGTTATCATCGGTCAATCTAATATGATGTTCCACACCAGTCGCTGTTCCCAAATCCCAATCCCCAATGGAAAATACATCAGCTCGGCGGTGTAGTTGAACCAATAGTAGGGTCTTTATTTCAATGGATACATCACTGTCTTGAAAGCAAGGTTCCAAATTAAGAACGGCTTGAGAACATCCAATTACACCTCCAACAGGACTTGAAGGAGTGTTTAGGATAGTTTCCACTCGACTACACCTACCTCGATCATCCTCGTCCTTAATCAGATGGCTTTCCTCCTGAAACTCTTTATCTTGTTTGTCACACCATTTGATTAAGTTTTTATACATATTCGTGTTAGTTCCTATAATGACTGGTAAATCCCCATTATCTCCCGGGGAATCCGGGCATACTAAAGCTACAAGGGGTACGGTATCATTGGGAACATGCAGTCCAGGCTCAAAAGAGATATTAGCGATTATGTATCCCAAATAGGGATACTTTTGTTCGCTCAGTCCCCAGATGGTAAGCCCGTTTAGGGGCTGTATGGGAACATCACTTATGTGAGATCTATACCATGACTCGAAAACTATAGAGATTTGAGAACCGCTGTCCATCAACACACTACAATCGTGTCCATTTAGTATGGCTTTAATTCTGGGAGCCCGTCCCATTAAATTTGCAGGAATGTCAGACCACTGGTAACTCCCCATAGCTTTAACATTTATTGTGGGGGAGTCTGTGAGGGGACCACAGTACTCCCGTTGGAGTTTTCCAATTGTTCATCCCTTCTATGAGCATTGTATCGATTTCCTCTATTATTTGGCTCATTCAGATGACATTCAAAGGAACGATGGCCAATTTGACCACACCGATAGCAGGTTATGGGAGACTGATTCCGCCTTGTCATCCCTCTTCCCACGCCGGTGGGCATATACGGTGGGGTTTGTCTATCAGTTTGTAATGCTATTAACTGATCTATTTTTTTATTCTGTTCTTCCAATAAATTCAATAGTCTGTCATCTATAGAAGAGTGAGGGGGAGTAGGAGCAGGCACTACCAATTTCACTTTCTTGATTGTTTTCTCTCTGTTCTCGATCTGAACCTCTTCTAATTTTACTTCCTTCACTAGCTCACTTAATGTAGGTGCTTGTCCACCTCTCATTGTACATCGTAGCCTTTGAGCGACGGGTTTAGTGGTCAGGGCGCCCTTAAGCACTTGACGTATTCGCCTCTCATCCACTTCGCTCTTTTCCATTCCTCCTTTTTCCACCAATTTATAAATCACTTTATCCACTCGATATATATAATCGGTGAGAGTTTCTCCATGCTCTTGGAAAGTGTGATTCATACGTGCTAATAATTCACATACATCTTCTAAAGTCCCGTACGAAAAATCTAAAGCTTCAAAATATTCTCTAAGGGTAGCCTGAGGGTTACTCCTTCTAGTAGCTTGGATCACTCCCATTGCCGGCCCTCGTAGGCTCTACACTACTCGTTGTTTTTTTATGGCGTCTGTACATGGCCACTCTTCCGAATGTTGTATAGCCGCTTCTTTCCATAACTCATAGGACTCCTCCCCCGCTGGCACCGGTACTATTCCTGAGAACATTCTCAGCCGTCGATAGCCCCCTTCATAGTGCCATCTTTCCAGTTTGTTTACTACTTTATCCATTACTGCTTCAGTCGAGGATCCTTCATTGTTTGGTTTACTGATCCCGGCCATTACTCGAGTTACAGAGTCTCCCTGAGGAGCATTATAAGCCGCTGTAGTAATGGGCCACAATAACTGTATTCGCCTCCCTGGTGCACACTTTAGCATAATCATCTTGGGGAAAAGTTCGGGTTCTAATGAAGTCTTATTAGTTATTAGCAGTGTCGAAGGGTCTCCCTTTTCTCCTCTTCTCTTATCCACTATAGCCGGTTGATAAATTCCATATAATCCAGATAATTCAGACAACACTTCTCCGTCTGAGATGGATGAGAAATTACCTATCAACCCTATACTGCAATCTATGTCCACCTCCTTCTCTCTGCACCATTGGAACACCTCATCTCCTGATATACTCTCCATCTTTTTATGTATTCCCGAGATTAAGGATCTCAGCAGTGCCTCCACATGTAACCCCACGTTACTGTTGGCGTGCCTCCACCCAAGCATACACACCCAGGCTTGCTTGGGAAAGCCTTATTCTTGTAGGATAATGGGTGTGAAATATAGCAGATGTAGTTGTTCAGGAATAACTATGTATAATGATATTGTTTCCTCACCTGTTTAAATATCGCCTCTTTATCGGGTCTTCTTCTCTTTCCCAGGGCTTTCCAGATAATAAAGATCGACTACTCAGTATAAGCTATAACAGGTAAGTCATTTATTTTAGTAGATTATTAACAGTTTATTCTCTATTTCAGGTACATCTTACCTATAAGATGAGATTCTAGTAACTCCTATACCTTACAACTTTACAATATTATATGTCACATTAGTAACCGCATGCATTACACAAAATTACCTCCCACAGTCTATTTGACTATGGACCCGGGGTTTTGGATCAAAATTACCAGATTACCTTTACCATTGGTACCAATATACAATCATTTTGAGTATGAGTTAATATTATAAGTGATCACAATAGTTAACACTTGGGACCGGTCAGTATCAACTCAGCCGACTGTGGAAGTTGCTCCTGCAATAAAACTGTAGTTTTATATACTAATGGGGATATGCGATGGGCAATCTTCTTCCCCTTTTTTCACTTTCCTCAGCATATGGGTGTATCTTTGTCTTAGATTAGTACCTTATACACCACCCACCTTTTAAGGAGGAGGGCTGCGGCCTCTGATAGTATTCCTCCTGCGCAATATTGTAGATGGGGTACTGGAATTCAATATTTACCTTTCCCGTTAACCGAATGCTGTAATGGTAGTATTCTATCAATCCAATATAGATATACTTATATCCAATAGTATACACACCAGAACTGTATTAATGTGGTTGATGATATTAATTCATCTAAACTACATTCCTCTAGTCAATTTCCTTTTGAAGACTCCCTAGGCAGGTATCTCACCCAGTGGCACATTAGAGTCGTTTGACTGCCATATAGTTCCTCTCTTTCAGTAGCTATCTGACGATCAGGTCATTAGTTGGTATTGACTATCAGAGACCCGACATGGGATTAGTCATTATTCCTAAATCTCTAATTCCAACAGCAATATTATAGGTATCAAATCCATAGACTCCTCTATTAACACCAAGCGTGACCCTATGATATTTTATCAAGTCTGAGGCAATCGGATGACTGAGTACTACTCCTTTTTAGTACATCTAACTGTGTAATTATATTCAAGATTAATACTGGGCAAACCAATTATATATGACTGTCCTCATCAATTAGGTTTGTAGTATCATTTCATTCTAAGAGTCCCTTACTTAGAAGTTATGCACAGTTTCATTGGTAAATTGATACCCTTCCCCATCTGGCATTGGGAGGGTTAATTAATAAGTCACCCACCTTTTTGGGAGTATCTCCCTGCACTAGCTCCTCCTGATATGGGCTAGTCTTTTCCTCCACCTCTCATTAAGCAGGACCGGTCGGGAGGGCGTTGTATAACTGAGTCCAGTCACGGTGACAGAGACTCTTTCTTCCCGCCCAGGCTTCTCCTGTCATGTACCAGTTCGTTCCCTCCTCCTCTCCGTAGGCGGACTTTGTGTGAATGGCGTCGTCGGGCCGGAGCGTGTCACAATGACAGCGGCGTGGGGTTTATCTTGCCTGGCAGGTGGAGCTACACGGGGATCCGGACAGCTTCCTTCCCGCAGGTCAGTGTCCTTTTTCTCATTCACAGCGCCTCCTCGATCAGGCGCTCCTCGTCACTCTCCCCGTCGTCCGTTTCTACCCACCGCCTCATCTGCACTGCGCACTCCGTCTCCTCTCTCCCTTCACCTCTCTCGTGCCAGCCTCTCAACCGCTTTTTCCCCCGTGCAGGCCCCCCTGGCCTGGCAGCACGCGGGGCTCTGGAAGCTTCCAGCCTCCCTGTTCCTTACTTAGACATAACAGCCCCATATACAATGGTCTACCCACATATAATACATATATATATATATCAAAACAGACCACTATAATATTGTAAGATATTATACCTACACCTAATATATCACATGAGAGATTACTTTATTATGTACATCAATTCCTACCTACCCACTATAAAGGGTTACATTTATTTATTCATTCAAATCTGTTCCTGTCCCAGTGGAGTTTCCAGTATATATTCCTTATCACACACCTCCCAACTGTCTCCCCGTCACTCACTGCCCTGCATAGCAGAGCAGCAGTGAATAGACGCTGTGTGCAAGTGCACAGTGTCTTTTCTTGGGAGTCAGAGGGACTGGGGCATGCCAGCAGCTCACAGAGCGCTGGGCATGCCTCCTCAGTGACAAATTCGGGGGGCGTGGCTTATGACCGTGGTACCCCCACAAAGCGACCCTTTATGAGGCCATACACCCTTTACGGGCACAGGGCATGGGTATGCCGCGCTGAAGTCCCGACTTCCTTTTTAACAATGTTGGGAGGTATGTTATCACACATAGATATGCACACACTACGTTAAATTTCATTAGCAGCCAATTAATATTGCTATATCTTCCGAGTGTGGAAAGAAACTAGAGCATCTATGCACATATGGCAAGAATATACAAATTCCACACTGACGGGGCCCTTGTCGGATACATACTCTGGAAGCCAGCACTGGAGAGCAGCTTTGCTATCCACTGTGACATTGTGCTGCCCATTGCAAATTCTCATTTGTCACTTTAAACAACATAAAAGTAAGACCCACCCATTACTGGAACTACCTCTAATTTGGTGGTGTGTTTATATAAATGTTCGTTACACCCTACTCCTGCTTGCACACAGAAGAAATTAAACTCTATTAAAACTCAGCTAACTTATACTCCTTTTCCACCAAACTTATAACCCAGGTTATTGCCGGGGTAACCCAAGTCCAGATTTGATGGGAGAGGGTAATGGTGCGGCGTAAATGTGCAACCTGGGTTATTTTACCTTGGTCACGCTAAAAGCAGAGAGAGAAACAGAGGAGCAGTGACCCGCGCTGTGTGGGTGTGGCCAGTGCCATGTGGGACATCCCATACTTACCTACTCTCCCGGAATGGCCGGGAGGCTCCCGAAAATCAGGTGGCCCTCCCGCCCCCCCGGAAGAACAGACAAGTCTCATGATTTTGTAAGAACCTACTGCCTGACCGCCCACCTAGTGAGTATAGTGGGTGGTCCAGGCAGTCAATGACTCAAATTTCGCAGAATCGTGTCATCATAGCCACGTCCCCTGCAGTATAAGGCTGGTAATCTCGGTATTACAGAGCGGGGGCGTGGCTACAAAGGCGTGATCTTGGTAACCAAACCCCCATCCCGCCTCCCCCCTTCCGCTGCTGAGCCAAAGTGGTTGCTCAGAGAGAGCAGCCAGGATATAGGCAACTACGGGACATCCCCCTACAGTATCAGTCCCAATATCTTTCTAAATAACCTATAGATTGTAAGCTTGTGAGCAGGGCCTTCCTACCTCTATGTCTGTCTGTTTTTGCCCAGTTTTGTTCTATTACTGTTTTTCTAGTTGTAAAGAGCAACGGAATATGCTGGGCTATATAAGAAACTGTTAATAAATAAATAAATGTAAAAGTATAAATGTAAAAGTATAAAAATTGCATCATTTTGTGGGGAAACTAGAAATACATTTGTAACACTTATGATTTATGGCCGACTGTGTGGCCAGTGGGGTGGCTGGTCATCATTTTGCAGTCATGATGATGGGTCTATTTTTATGTGGAGGCCTGGAGCTGTAGCTCCATTCGCCCCATTGTTAATCTGTCCCTGTGCACATGTGTAAAGCATGCTAGCTGCAAGTTATCTATAAACTTTCTATCGGCTGATGTCAGACTGCATGACATCAATACACAATAATCTTGTGAGGACCCCCCAGGGTTAACATTAGTGGGGACTAATCTCCTGGAGGCTGGCACATCATGACCCCCAGGGGATAATATTGTCTGTCCCCTTGTGGATCCCCTGTTGGTCATAACAGTGGGGACCAAACTCCTAGAGATTGGCACAGCAGTACCTCCAGGGGATAAAACATCCTGGTCCCTTGTGCGCGCCCCCGCCCCGACCCGCAGACCGGCTGGGCAGAGGGAGCACTAGTGGTAAGAGCCAGGACCCACTGGCAGCCTCCAGAGCGTGTCATGGGTCCCCCGGTGGCAGCTGCCGAGTTACCACCAGGGGTAACCCCCGTGAGTGCACCCGCCGCAGCAGCCCCTCTTGACCGCACATGGGGAGAGAATACTACCGCCGGGCAGGAGGATGGACAGTGGCACTGAGCGGAAGGCTCAGCTGAAGCCATCGCGGTCCCAAGGTAGTTGGCAGGGAGGCCACCTGTCTGAGTGGGCAAGCGGCCATGGTATCAGTTTAAGCAAACCCCTGGACAATATAGCTTAAGTAGAGAAATGAAAGGGGGAATAGAAGATAGCAAGGAATAAGTAGAGACAGAGGATATAAAGGAAGAAATAAAGAAATATAGAAAATTAGAGCAAAGAACTGCTAATATAAGAAACAAGGTGTTACTCACAAGAGCAGCACGACCTTCTCATGGAAAAATCCGGAGAGAAAGAGGCAGATGAAACTCCTGCCTCACACAAAATGTCAGCTAGCTCCTCCCTAACACTCCCGCTATTCTAATTAAATCCAGCCCCCCAAACCTATTAACTGTTTGATAACCTAACCAAACTGTGCAAGGCTCATGCAATCCTACAGCCTTGAAGTTTACAATCGCTTGCGCTTATTTGCACTCGCTATTCATTAACATTTTGACCAACATTTATGCATAAAAAGATGTCTATAGCAAGAACACATATATCTAGGTTTGATAAACTAAATAATCTGTGGTGCACAAAATATTTTTACTAACATAAAAGTGGCGTAAACACAAAAATGCCTGTGAGCACATTTTATTGATCTATTGTTTTTTTTTTCTTTTTAGAATGTTCTTTCATATCAGAGCCCCTCCTCATTCCTCTCCCCTGTCTTCTCCAGGCCCTAACACTCCGATTGATGTTAAGACACATTTGTTTGGTTTGGTAAAGTTTTTTAGACAAACTAATTGTCTCCATAATTTAAGTACATGAAAGTCATACAGTATACTGTAAAATACCAATTATTTTGGAGGCTCCATCACTTGTCAAAACCATACTGGATGGCAGCAAATATAAAAATTAAACTAACACAATAAAAGTTGAGAAGGTGCAAATCAACTCAGATGTTAAAACTGTAGATTAAAGGGACTAGTAGAAGCAGATGAGTGTAGTGAAAGTGAGTAGGTAAAAGAGAAGGTAAATCATACTTGCCCACTCTCCCGGCACGGCCAGAAGGATCCCGAAAATCGCAGACCCCCCGCATCTCCCCCACATTGCCGGTAAAACTTGGCATTGAGTGGAAGGGGCGGGACTATGATGATGTGATCACATGGTCACACCCCTCCTGGTCCGCCCCTATATAACGTAATTGACACATGCCATGCCCCATCATGACACACCATGCCCCAAGCTGTGCCAACCTGGCTGTACCCTCCTGGAGGTGGAGGCCAGAATGTCTGCAAATATGAGGTAATTTGAGTAGGTACATGGTAGACTGACAATACATAATTGACAACTAATCAGAGTATTTTCAAACTTTGCAAACATGTTTAATTGTGTTGAATGACAAACATAACCAGTGTCGGCCTGTGGCATGAAGGGCCCACCGAGGGAATGCAGTGGTAGGGGCCCATGCTCAGAGGTTTGGCTACCCATTAGCTAGTGCATGGTCTGGGGCACTTGAAACATATATATAGTAAATACTACTAGTGCATGCATGATAATGTACCAGATTAATTACAGCAATGCACTGTAGAAAATACACTGTAGTCCTGTGCACATAGCCAAATGCAGGGGGGTTTCCGATTGCCCAGAAACCCCCCTCCTCTTAGCAAGTGGCTCACATTATGAAAATACTAGTGCTGCCAAAATACCATGCAGTTTAAGGGAAAGAGCAGAGCTACTGCACATGCCCAGTGGTAGCAGCTTCTTCTACTAAGTTTGCTGTGTGTGTGTGGATCTGAGCCCTCAATCAGTTCACTGGACCAGAGAAAAGCTACCAGGAAGTAGAAAGGGGAGCCTTACCATGAGGTGGGAAAATGTGTGCTTAGAGAATGTAGTACTGGTTCTATTATGTTTGTGTATTTATTATGGTATATTTAATCTTTTCCTGACCACTTATTTATATAATTTAAATGTTTGATGCAGCCTATACTAGTGATAAATATTAATACTGTACTGTATTTCATCCAGTGCATAAAATGACCAATGTTTACATTAAGGTCCAGGGTCTTTACTAGGTTCTTCTACAGTTCCCCAGACTCCTGCACTTGCTCCAATGTTCCGCAGAGCGGGAGATTGTGTACTGCATTTGGAAACCCCCCTCTAGAAATCCTGCGTTTGCCACTGGTGCAGTATAAGGAATACTTGCCTACCTGACCCTCTCCATGAGGGAGAAAATGCTCTGTTCCTGGACTTTCCTGGTAATGTATGATTGCCATCACCTGTGGTGAGCTAGTTAATTGATAAGAAAGGTGTTTCACCACAGGTGATGGCAATCATACATTACCAGGAAAGTCCGGGAACAGAGCATTTTCTCCCTCATGGAGAGGGTCAGGTAGGCAAGTATGGTATAAGGTAACATGTATAAGGTATAATTCAAGTTCACAATCTGGAACCTGATCCATAGAGGAGGTAGGGGGCCCCAGTGGCAGGCTGGGCCAAGGGCAGGGTGCTATCTGCTTCCCGGGCCAGTCAAATTTTGGTGATCTAGGGACACCCCTGCAGAAAATCATGTATATGTGAGGGTGGCCCTTGATAACTCCATGAGTCCCCATCTGGCCGCTCTGTGATAGCACTATCGAGCAGCCGGGGAGCTCCACTTCCCTGAGCTCCGTCTCAGCAGGCACACATGTGTGATTTATGTTAAAAAGAATATATACAGGTTGAGTATCCCATATCCAAATATTCCGAAATACGGAATATTACGAAATACAGAATTTTTTGTGTGAGACTGAGATAGTGAAACTTTTATTTTCTGATGGCTCAATGTACACAAACTTTGTTTAATACACAAAATAATTAAAAATATTGTATTAAATGACCTTCAGCCTGTGTGTATAAGGTGTATATGAAACATAAATGAATTGTGTGAGTGTACACACTTTGTTTAATACCCAAAGTTATTAAATTTTTTAGCTAAAATTACCTTCAGGCTGTGTGTATAAGGTGTATATGAAACATACATGCATTCTGTGCTTAGACTTAGGTCCCATCTCCATGATATCTCATTATGGTATGCAATGATTCCAAAATACGGAAAAATACGATATCCAAAATACCTCTGGTCCCAAGCATTTCGGATAAGGGCAGGGCCGTCTTTTCGTATGGGCTCAGTGGGCTCTTGCCCAAGGGCCCCAAGAGTATAAGGGCCCTAGGCTGATAGCTGCGGGTCTCCTCTTTCCAGGGGTACCAGATTTTTTAAAATCGGCCCTGGGGAACCGGTGATATCCGACTTGAAAGCAGTGGTCCCCATCCAAGCCTGTTAATTGCTCTTCCCAGCCAAATATCTCAGGTCCTGTCTAACTTAGAGTTTTTCTGCGGGTATAATCCTAAAGCTGGTACTCTCCCCTTTCACTGGACACTGGCAGCTTGTCTCTACTATGCCCAGAACCAGAGATATCAGCCTTTAAGCAGCTGGTCCCTGCACCAGCTCCACACGCGTAATATGCAGTTTTAGATTTTCGTTGGTGAATTGCTCTGGCTCCTGAACTCTAATCCCCAAGTCCCCAGTACCTCCTGAAAGGTGTCCCCAGTACCTCCTGAAAGGTGGGACTCTCTAGTCTTTTAGCCCATTTTCAGGAACTTGAGATATCTGCAGTCAAGCAAGCTGCCCTCCCACCAGAAAATGATGAATATTAAGCCCACTCCCCTATCCACCCCTCCCCTACATATTAAACACCCCATACCACCCTGGCAGTCATGTACCAGGGCTTCTTCATTTAGCCTAATGCCCCCTTCTACAGTTTAGCCCCATCTGTGTAGTAAAGGAGTAATTAGCAGAAATTACTTCTCCAGGTCCTACATGCTGAGCGGAAGATAGAACACCCCTACCGCCCGTGGGACATCAAAGCTGCCACTGATAGCACCCCCCACCCCTACCGCTGGAGGATGGGTAGGGGGCCCAGTGTATTGCTGTGCCCAGGGGCCTACACTGCTGTTAAGACGGCCCTGGATAAGGGATACTCAACCTGTATCTACTTCATTAATTCATAAAAGGAAAATTCTTAAAAAAATATGAGATGTGCGGCGGACACTTTTCGGGTTTTGGTTTTGGCTTTGGATCTGGATGATTTTTCAAAAAAACACAAAAACAGCTAAAATCACAGAATTTGAGGGTAATTTTGATCCTACAGTATTATTAACTTCAATAAAATTAATTTTCAGTCATTTCCAGTCTATTCTGAACACCTCACAATATTGTTTTTAGGCCAAAAGGTTGCACAGAGGTAGCTGGATGACCATGCTAAGCGCCACAAGTGGGCAGCTCAAACACGGGGCCCATCTAGGAGTGGCATTGCAATGGCAGACAGGATGGCAGTTTTAAAAACTAGGCCCCAAAAAGCACATAATGCAAAGAAAAAAAAGAGGTGCAAGATGGAATTGTCCTTGGGCCCTCCCACCCACCCTTATGTTGTATAAACAGGACATGCACACTTTAACAAACCCATAATTTCAGTGACAGGGTCTGCCACACGACTGTGGCTGAAGTGATTGGTTTGTTTGGGGCCCCACCACAAAAGAAGCAATCAATCTCTCCTTGCACAAACTGGCTCTACAGTGGCTTGCTGGCACACTGGCATTTGATAAGAATAGGGTTGCCAAAAAAGGGTGAAGAGAGGTCCTGAGCAGGACATGTGTAGCCACCCTCCTCTAGTTATCTTTTAACTCTCTGGCACCACAGCTACCAGTGGCACCCTCACATCAGGGCCGTAACTAGGTGTGTGCCAGCAGTGCCTGGCACACAGCGCATGTGCACTGTGCATGCAGGACTGCTGGCAACACCTGCAGGTCCGCGGCGCCACCCGGATACTTGCAAAGTGCTGCAGGTTGTGTGCCTCCCTGGCTTCCCATCGCACCCGCGGCTCCTTCTCCTGCGTGTCCCGATCACTACTGGCCACAGTGATCGGGCAGCACGCGGCATCCCACAAGCACGGCACTGCTTCCATTATGGCCGGAGAGGAGAGGTGCCGTCCCCGCTCCTCTGCGCCGCTGACAGATTTTACAGCATAGCTCCGGCTGAGCATGAGGATGTGCCGCGCCTGTGATGAGCCGAGGGATGCGCTCCTCTTGTCAAATCCAGCACAGCACAAGATGCTGCGGACTGAGAGGGGAGGTTGCTGCCATTGAGAACGGCTGATGATGATATGCCAGCGGCAGGTGAGTTGAAGAGTTATGGGAGGTCTAATCTCCCCCCTCCTCCCCCTTGTGCAGTGTGTGTAACCCTATGCAGTGCAGTGTAAACCTGTGTGTGTGTGTGTGTGTGTAGCAGTGCAGTGTAACCCTGTGTGTGTGCTGGAGCTTTGCAGTGCAACCTAGTGTGTGTGTACTAGAACAGTGCAGTGTAACTATGTGTGTGTGTGCTGGAGCAGTACAGTGTAACCCCGTGTGTGTGAAGCAGTGCAGTGTTACCCTGTGTGTGTGGAGCAGTGCAATGTAACCGTGTGTGTGTGTGATGGAGCATTGCAGTGTAACCCAGTGTGTGTGTGTGTGTACTAGAACAGTGCGGTGTAATCTGGTGTGTGTGTGTGTGCTGGAGCATTGCAGTGTAACACAGTGTGTGTGTGTGTGTGTACTATAACAGTGCAGTGTAACCTGGTGTGTGTGTTCTGGAACAGTACAGTGTAACCCATTGTACAGATGTGTCCCGTTACAGTTTTGGGACTCTACCTGGTGCAGTGTGTAAAAGTGGACTCTACCTGGCGCAGTGTGTAAAAGGGAACTCTACCTGGCGAAGTGTGTAAAAGGAGACTCTACCTGGTTCAGTGTGTAAAAAGTGACTCTACCTTGCGCAGTGTGTAAAAGGGGGATCTACCTGGAGTAATGTGAGTTAGTGGCGCTGTGCGGCGTAATTTGAATAATGGAGACTACTGTACAGCGTGATATGAATTGGTATTATGTGTGGTCACGCCCCTTCCCTATGAAGCCTGGCCCCTATATTTTTGTTGCGCGCCTACGGCAATCACTGGCCCTATTTTAAATACGGGGGGGGGGGGGGGGGCTCCAATACTGTTTATTGCACATAGTGCTAAAATGTCTAGTTACGGTACTGCCTCACATGGTACCTCAACATCTAAAGGGCTAATTTCTGCCTCTCTTTTACTAATATTTATTTTTCTTCTAATTCTTCTTCCCTGTCTTCTGTCTTCCATTGTCTTTGAACAGCTCTTCTTCACTATCAGTAAAGTAACACAATGTCATGAGATCACGTGTGCTGCAGTGAATAGTAAGTCAGGTGTTAGATGTTTCTTCACAACACCGGGATAGTTCTTAGGGTGCTGGGTGCATCTTAAGCAGCATCCTCATGCCCCCTCCCCTCTTCCTCCCCACCGCCTCGTCATTGAGTTCTGAGCAGGGACACTAGGTACGGCAATGCAATGAGTGGATATATAGTTGGGAAGGTGTTTTTATATGTTTTACATTTTATTAATATGAATTGATGCAAGGAAAAGCACACTGCTATTACAAGTATTATTAATAGTTATGCAAGTAATCGTTTATGCAGTAAACTGTGTGTGGTGTGACAAAAAAAAGCTGAATTTTGACTGTTAACTACTTTCGCAACTGTTGCGTCTGGTTTTATTGCTCTTAGCAAGATGGCTTCTTTTGAAGGAAAATTTTTCTTGCTGGAGATTATTGGCAGATGGTCGCATTCCTTATGCAGAACTATCTAATTGGAATCACCAGCCTAAATCACTGTGACAAGAATTTGCTATGTACACAAGATATTAAAATGTTAAAATGAGCTATAAAGAGCAGAGCACAAATTTGATGGTGTTCTCACATTTAAAGGGTGTTGCAGGGCTTTTTCCATAGCATAAGCCTTTCATTTCGGCACCTCCTCCGAGGAGGTACGTTAACTACTTTTTTGCGTCCAAGGTGCATAAGGTGTGGCAACTGTCATAGTGTGATAAGAGTTTGGCAGTGTGTTTACTATTTCAAATCACATTATTATGGCACTTGAAAAATACAGTAAACAGTCAGTGGCTGGGGCAAGCACACAGAACAGGTCCACAAGCATAGGTCCATTCGTAAACAGTTGCTTAACCACTTAACTGGCTAATGTTTTTTCCAAAAATGTGCCCAAAATTGTTGCTTTAAAAAAAAAAAATCAAATTAGGTAAATAATAACTATTTAAACCTGATTCAATTTATTGTTTGTTTGTTTTTTTAACAAAAATGCTAAATCAATTTAACCATTTAACTGGCAAATTTTAATTTTAAAAACCACTCAGAAATGTTTTTTTCCCATTTGTTTTGTATCAGTGAATTATGTGAAGAGCATGTATTTAAAGTTATCCAAAATGAATAATAATAATATTTGTAAAAAAAATTGTATTCACCCCTCCCCCAAACATCAGAACATAGGATTGTGACTATCGGAACATCACTACCATTGCAATGTTGATTTTCCCAGGTACACAATGAGGGACTGGGGTAATTTACATTTCCCAAGCGGCTGCTAATATCTGTAGCCCATACTTACCTTCTTTACTAATCTCCTCTCTGAGAGATGCTCGGAGAGGAGAAGCAGGTGGGCGGCGATATTGGCGGTGTCGGGCTAATTGTGTCATTAGGCCCCGCCCTCGTGTTGAAAAAATAACACAATTAGCCCATACTTGCATAGGGGTGGGGATAAATGATGCAATTAGCATATAATTACATCATTAGGACTTACCCCCTCCACTGGATTTATCTCTGGATTTATCTCCCTGTTCTGCCTACTTCACTAGGAAGTGGGCAGAATGTGGGAGGGGTGCCCACTCCTCCGGGGCTGAGGGGACTATGCGAGAAATCGGGTGTCTTCCACAGAATCAGGGAGAGTAGGCAAGTATGATGCAGCCACTGGGTGCTGGGTCCTGCTGTGCTGACCAATCAGCAGTGATCAGCAGCACGGCAGACACTGGAGGAGGGTTCAGGGAAGCAGAGGGACCCAAAGGTCCCTCTGAAAGCAGCAGCTGTGGGAAGATTCTCTTCCTGCAGCTGCCCACACTGTGCATCTGAGTGGTCGCATTGTTTGCAACCAGATCAGATAACACACTGTCTTGTATGGTCGCAAACAATGCAACCATGCCAGGCAAGTGGTTAAATAGCTATTATTTACATAATGTGATAATTACAATTGTTGTAACATTTATTAAGCTGACCAACTGTGCCAAACAAAGTCTTCCCCATCTGGTCAGTCCTACTCTATCACTCAAATTACAAACATTGCTATAACTTCACATCAGTGTTAAACATACAGTAAAACAAAAACATGCTTCCTGGTTTAAAGCTTAAATGTACACTACCTTTTAAAGGTAAGTTATCCACCAAGCATGTCAGCTGCAGTATATAAAACCTAAGAAAGCAGCTGAAACATGCTGGATTTAATGAGCAATCAATGTTGCAACAATTGTAACTAACATTCCCTGTTTATAATGTATATAAAGAGTACCAGTTTGGAGAGCTATTGATATATAGGGTGAGTGCAGAGTTTCTGTGAAATATAGACAGAGAGAGAGAGAGAGAGAGAGAGAGAGAGAGAGAGAGAGAGAGAGAGAGAGAGAGAGAGAGAGCACCCTGCCCAGCTTTGTCTGCCCCATCCCCTTTTGCTGCACCTCACTGACAACTGTACTTGCTCGTCCCGCTCCTCACCCGCCACCGCTCCACTCCATGGGGGTCATTACGAGTTGTTCGCTCGCAAGCTGCTTTTAGCAGCTTTGCACACGCTAAGCCGCCGCCTACTGGGAGTGAATCTTAGCATATTAAAATTGCGAACGAAAGATTAGCAGAATTGCGAATAGACACTTCTTAGCAGTTTCTGAGTAGCTCCAGACTTACTCGGCATCTGCGATCAGTTCAGTGCTTGTCGTTCCTGGTTTGACGTCACAAACACACCCAGCGTTCGCCCAGACACTCCTCCGTTTCTCCAGCCACTCCCGCGTTTTTCCCAGAAACTGTAGCGTTTTTTCACACACTCCCATAAAACGGCCTGTTTCCGCCCAGAAACACCCACTTCCTGTCAATCACATTACGATCACCAGAACGAAGAAAAAACCTCGTAATGCCGTGAGTAAAATACCTAACTGCATAGCAAATTTACTTGGTGCAGTCGCACTGCGGACATTGCGCATGCGCATTAGCGACTATTCGCTCCGTTGCGACAAAAAAATAACGAGCGAACAACTTGGAATGACCCCCCATCCTGATCCAGCCACACTCCTCTCTATCTAGCCTGCAACCTCCCCTCTCCTTGTGATACATCACCTCCCCCACTGTGTATAGTTTTTTAAAGTATTTTATTTGTTTATTTAAACTATAAAACTATTTTATTTTAACAAAAATTACCCCAAAATTGACAGGTTTTTCCCCACAAACATTCCCTGTTTAGAAAGCATAGAAAGTGAAACAGTTTGGAATGTTTTTAATATACATGGAGAGTGCAGAGCTTCTGTGATTTTTATTTAAACAATGTGGTCACATACCACATGTACCCCAGATGTGGGAGGGGCGAGTGCAGGGGATCATTGCCAAAGTTCCTTGAGCTGCCTGATCACTGTGATCGGAACATACTGGGGCTGGACCCATGGGTGCAAGGAGACCGGGAGGTACCTGTGGGTGTTTCTGACTGGTCACATCAGTACCATTAAGAAATGAGTCTACTTGCACCACTGACAGCCAGCCATCATGGCATTCACAAAAACATTTCCACCATAATTTATCATACCATCCTGGAGAAGTTAGAGTTAAAGTGGGAGAGACAAAGACTTGTGATACGTATTTTACACCTGTATAACGTTGTTCACAAAGGGCCTGATGCTAAGCTGAATGTATGGTAGTTGGTTAGCGTATCATGTGTGATTTTTTTTATATGTAATATTAAATAAGTATATTAATGACTTGGCATAAAAACATGTATTGTATTTAGTTAAACCTTAAAAACAAACACTCTGCTACACCAACAACTTGAGCAAAATAGTGTCCACCTCATATTGGTAAAATAAATAAATTCCTCACCTCTCCTCCTGTTGCGTTCCCTCTGACTCCACCTCTCCCAGTGCATTTGCAGTTTTGTCTGATGGATAGCTCCAGCCATCCACCAATCAGTGCTTGACTACGACCCAATCAGTAATCTAGCAGTCAAAACAGTCAGTGGACAGTGGACTGTGACTGCGGCACTGATTATGTATGGAGGGGTGTCATGTGACTTGTGGCCAAAAGTCTGGTAGAGAATGCTGCCCAGCTGCTGTGATCTTATTGTAGCAGTTCAATTTCCTTTGCCTAACTCCCAGTTGGGGCCCTGATTGACTGAAAGATTCCACCCTGTCCCTCAGCCCAGCCTGCCCCGGGGTAGGTGGTGGCAGTAGTAGTAGTAGTAGTAGTAGTAATAAGGACATATGATAAGTCGGTGGCAGTAGAAGTAGTAAGTATTTATAGCTAGTAGGTAAGAATAGTAGTAAGGACACAGGGTGACAGGTGGGGCTAGTACTAGTAGTAGGAACACAGGTTATGCTGGGAGTAGTAGTAGGGACACAGATGACAGCTGGGGGTAATAGTAGTAACAGTCACATAGATGACAGCTGGCATATGGTGGTAGGAGTCAGGGCCATTGACGAAGTAGGAATGGCCGGATTTGGAAGGTGGTGGCACACCCCCTTCTGGAAATAAAAAGGAAAATACTATGTGTCTTGTGCTGCAAAGGGGGACATTTGTACCACTCAGCAGCTGCCACGGGCGTACTGCTCCAAGAGGCACAGGCATGGGTAATTCGTAACACCCACCCACTCTAAGCACATGACAACTGGGTAGTAGTATTAGCAGCAGTGGCAAATATAATAGTTATGGTATGAAAATAGTAGTAGTAGTAATAGTAGAATTAGTAGTAATTGCAGCAGCAGGGACACAAGGTGAAAGCTGGAGAGAGTAGAGGGCATATTTACTAAAATGCAGATTTTTAGAAGTGGAGATGTTTCCAATCAGATTCTATGGGGTAAATTTACTAACATTCGTAATTTTCCGTTTAAAGTCAAAGTTCATTCACGAATGACATCGAAAGTGTAAATATGCAACTTTTTGAATTTATTACGACTAATTTACTAAGCTGCCGTATTCTGCATTTTCGGTTTTTCCGATGTCGATGTCATTCGTTTTTTTAGGCAGTGTTTTACGTGAGTGACTTGTAAAACACTGCCGACTTTAATACAATGAATCTCGGCCGGATCTGAGAGATCCGTGCTGGGCTTCATTGTGCACCTTGTAAAAAAAAAAAAAATGTTTAAACTTAAAAAAAAAAAAATGCGTGGGGTCCCCCCTCCTAAGCCAAACCAGCCTCGGGCTCTTTGAGCCGGTCCTGGTTGCAAAAATATGGGAAAAAAATTGACAGGGGTTCCCCCATATTTAAACAACCAGCACCGGGCTCTGCGCCTGGTCCTGGTTCCAAAAATACGGGGGACAAAAAGCGTAGGGGTCCCCCGTATTTTTGAAACCAGCACCGGGCTCCACTAGCTGGACAGATAATGCCACAGCCGGGGGTCACTTTTATACAGCGCCCTGCGGCCGTGGCATTAAATACCCAACCAGTCACCCCTGGCCGGGGTACCCTGGAGGAGTGGGAACCCCTTCAATCAAGGGGTCCCCCCCCTCCAGCCACCCAAGGGCCAGGGGTGAAGCCCGAGGCTGTCCCCCCCATCCAAGGGCTGCGGATGGGGGGCTGATAGCCTTTGTTGAAAGTGTTGAATATTATTTTTAGTAGCAGTACTACAAGTCCCAGCAAGCCTCCCCCGCAAGCTGGTACTTGGAGAACCACAAGTACCAGCATGCGGCAGAAAACCGGGCCCGCTGGTACCTGTAGTACTACTACTAAAAAAATACCCCAATAAAAACATAAGACACACCTTGAAAGTATAACTTTAATACATACATCCACACCACCACATACACATACTTACCTTATGTTCACACGAGGGTCGGTCCTCTTCTCCATGTAGAATCCATGGTGTACCTGTTGAAAAAAATATACTCACAAAATCCAGGGTAGAAGGCTCTTCTGCTTGTAATCCATTTGTAATCCAGGTACTTGTCAAAATAAAAAAACGGACACCCGACCTCGAACTGAAAGGGGCCCCATGTTTTCACATGGGACCCCTTTCCCTGAATGCCAGGAACCCCCTCTGACTTATGTCTAAGTGGGTTCCATCAGCCAATCAGGGAGCGCCACGTTGTGGCATCCTCCTGATCGGCTGTGTGCTCCTGTACTGTCTGACAAGCGGCACACGGCAGTGTTACAATGTAGCGCCTATGCGCTCCATTGTAACCATTGGTGGGAACTTTGTGGTCAGCGGTGAGGTTACTATTGGTCAACCGCTGACCACAAAGTTCCCACCATTGGTTACAATGGAGCGCATAGGCGCTACATTGTAACACTGCCGTGTGCCGCCTGTCATACACTACATACGTATTTTGACAAGTACGTGGATTACAAATGGATTACAAGCAGAGGAGCCTTCTACCCTGGATTATGTGACTATAATTTTTTCAACAGGTACACCATGGATTCTACATGGAGAAGAGGACCGACCCTCGTGTGAACATAAGGTAAGTATGTGTATATGGTGGTGTGGATGTATGTATTAAAGTTATACTTTCAAGGTGTGTGTCTTATGTTTTTATTGGGGTATTTTTTTAGTAGTAGTACTACAGGTACCAGCGGGCCCGGTTTTCCTCCGCATGCTGGTTCTCCAAGTACCAGCTTGCGGGGGAGGCTTGCTGGGACTTGTAGTACTGCTACTAAAAACAATATTCATTTTTTTACACAATGGCTATCAGCCTCCCATCCGCAGCCCATGGATGGGGGGGACAGCCTCGGGCTTCACCCCTGGTCCTTGGGTGGCTGGAGGGGGGGGACCTCTTGATTGAAGGGGTCCCCACTCCTCCAGGGTACCCCAGCCAGGGGTGACTAGTTGGTTATGTAATGCCAGGGCCGCCGGGAGCTATATAAAAGTGTCCCCCGGCTGTGGCATCGTGTATCTGGCTAGTGGAGCCCGGTGCTGGTTTCAGAAATACGGGGGACCCCTACGCTTTTTGTCCCCCATATTTTTGGAACCAGGACCAGGCGCAGAGCCCGGTGCTGGTTGTTTAAATACGGGGGAACATCTATCATTTTTCCCCCATATTTTTGCAACCAGGACCGGCTCAAAGAGCCCGAGGCTGGTTTTGCTTAGGAGGGGGGACCCCACGCAATTTTTTTTCTAAAAATGAACACTTTCCCATCCCCTTCCCACTGATAAACATGCACGGATCTCATGGATCCCTGCATGCCTATGCAAACACGGGATAAAAAAGCAGGTCTGTTTTTTTTAGCACTATTTTACGAATTGTATTTCTGCACGGCAGTGTTTGGCTATTGTCGGCAGTGTTTGTGATTTGCACTTTTTAGTAAATTCCCGATTTCTAACAAATTGCAGGCGTATTTGACCGATGGTGTATTGATTCGTGATTTTTTCCTAGGACTTCCAAAATATTACGAATGCCCTCATCACTGCCGAGATTTTTGCTTAGTAAATTACCGAAATGACACTTTGAAGAAAAATCGGCATCTCGGTCAAAATCGGGACCTTAGTAAATATACCCCAATGTATCATACTAACTAGAATCTAATTGGTTGCTTACGGCAATATCTCCACTTCTAAAAACCTGCACTTTAATAAATATACCTGTGACAGTGTTTTTGTAAATAGCAATAAAAATAGATTACACACAAAAATAAAATAAAAATAACTAAATATACCCCACAAGTAATAGGGACACAAAGGTGAGTATACTGGAAAGCTCTCCCGGAATATGGGATATGATGTCCTTCATCAGGCTGAAGTCTCAGTACATGAGCTTAGTGCACTCAGCTGTGTGGATGAAAGTTCTGTAGTGGCCTGATGCTGGATGTAAATTCTCTACTCACTATAGGCCTATTTAGCATACCCTATGACCCTACTTTTCAGATGCCAGACCAGTGACGCGATCCTCCCCCACATCATTTCCTGATACCATATTGTTCCTACAGGGCTCAGCCTGATGTAGGCTAAGAGAGTCCTGTAGAAGCAATACTAATTCAGCGCTGAATAAGCTACACAAAGGCTTTCCCAGATACTGTCCAGCTACACCTCTGGGTACCAGCAAAGGAGTAGGAGGCCCAAAACGTCTAGAGTGGTCCTGCACAGTGCACACGCTCCCCCTACCCTCCAGCCCTGTCCGACCCTCTTGACTGCACCCTGAATAAATGATAATCATGAGTTATTAAGATCTGAATAATAATGGCGGAAATCAGGGAAATGTAATTTTAATAAAAAGAGACCCACGTACTGTATATTGTACTGTAGAAATGGGATGTGTTTTGTAATGTCCTTTGAATCTCCATGAATACAGGGTTCCTGGACTACAAGTGAGCGCACAGAATAAGTCATCAAAGCCCAAAGAGGAAATTTTGGACATAAGTATTATTTGTAACATGTTTGCATTATCCAAACAATTTATGCTCTGATATTTAGACAAGTTATTCTTTGGCTGCTGAGAAGCTTCTTTGTGTGGCAGTACTACTGAGCTGAAGCTTGATATAAATGTCTGCAAGCCATAATCCTGCCCGAGCTGTGTGTCCCATGGGAGGGACAGTCTGCCGCACTAACAGGACCTGTGAGCTGAGTCTAACACAACTCATCGCTTATCAGGATTAGCATGGACACAGACAAAATAGTCAATTAAAAACAGATTAGCATAAATGATACTGATTGGGAAACCTCAGCCCTGTTTATCTGCATAACAGAAGAAATGGATTACTGTCTGCCAGCATTCATCACCCTTTCAGCTCCATCTACTTGCTTCCTTACCCTTACCTTCATCTCAGTGTTTGCCCCAGCCCTGACTATTACAGAAAACATGCCTTATTCAATTATTTTTGTCGCTTTAAAATTAAAATAACTTGATTTATTGGAGTTTCCTCAGCTAAGTTACTTATAGCTAAAGGGGGGTACTCACGGAGCGATAATCTAAGCAATCTGAGTAGATTGCTTAGATTTTAAGCATGATCGCTCCACCTGTACCCCCCCACAGCGATAGCGATGCGCAGCCCCGTGCATCTCTGTCGCTGGTGCTAGATTGGCCTGCATGCAGGCTCAATCTAGCAGGTTGCTCATTTAACCCGCTGGGTGTAATGATTGCCCCCTCTGTGTCCCCCCTCTGTGTCCCCCCCGCCCCCGCACGCTCAGCACACATCGCGCTGTGCTGAGCGGGGGGAGAGGGGAGATATGTGTGCTGAGCGGTTCGCTCAGCACACATCTCTCCCCAGATCTGCCCGTGAATACGGGCCTTAAGGGACAGTACAGACGGGGAGATGTGGAGGGAGATGTGTGCTGAGCGATGAGCTCAGCACACATCTCTCCCCCAGCTCAGCACAGCGCAATGTGTACTAAGTGAGGGGAGGAACACAGGGAGCCGCTCATTTCACAGCTAGATTGTGCCTGATCTAGCACCGGCGATAGCATCCCTGTCGCCGGCACCCCTACACACGGAGCAATGTGTTCTTAATTTCTAAGCAATCTAGTCAGATTGCTTAGAAATTAAGTGAATGTCGCTCCGTGTGTACCCCCCTCAAGGCTGTTTTAAAATATCAGTGTTGCCTCATACAGAAAAGAAGGTGCAATTTACAAATGTATCCCAAACAAGAGTGCCTTTTTTTTTCACAAAAGAGCACCCCAAGACAAAAGGAAAGTGTATTGCTGTGTGTTATAACTGTTACAACTAAGGCAATGCCTGAATGCAACAACAGAACTCTGCTAAGACTCAAGAGCTGCTAAGACTCAAGTATATTATACTGTATGATATCCCAACGACAACAAGGACAACACAACAAAAGCAGGGACATGGGTAATAATGATGAGCGGGTCCGGTTCTCCGAGAACCGGACCCACCCAAACTTTGCGTTCTGAGTCCGACTTGGGATTTCCCGCCAGACTCGGATCCCAAAACGAGGCAAACTGTCATTGATCCGCTGTAGGATTCTCACAGGGTTTGGATTCTATAAAGGTCCCGGTGATCGGCACCATTTTAACTCTGGCTGTGGGCAGTGTACTGAACGGACGTGTCCGTCTCAGTGCTGGGGTTGCGTGGTGTGGGGCTGCTGTAGGGCCAGTGTATCAGTCCAGGGGTGCTCTGTCTGTCGTCTGTTGGTGTGATCTGTCCATATAACATGGGGTGATCTGTCCATATACAGCCAGGGGCTCTGCCCCAGTGTTAAAGAAAAAATCCCAGTATACATCCAGGGGTTGCTGTATTCTATGTATCAGTATCAGTCCAGGGGTGCTCTGTCTGTCGTCTGGTGGTGTATCTGACAACAAGGGGTGATCTGTCCATATACATCCAGGGGCTCTGCCCCAGTGTTATAAAAATCCCAGTATACTCAGGGGCGGATTTAGGGGTGAGGGTGCCCCTAGATACAACAGTAACGGCCGCCCCCCACCTGCCTAATTTTATTATTTTTATTGATTGCCCTCATTTGATGAAAGCCAATTTAATAGAATAATAAAAAAGAAGCCACTGACTTTTTTTTTAATTATGTTTACATATTTACTAAGTAGAACAGCTTACAGGGGCAGTATGTGCATGTCCTACCCATTTACACTCCATTCATTCAAGATGGCATATGGTACAGTACAGTGGAAATATTTTGCAATTACTGGTACTTTTGGTGCTGACAGTACCAACACAAGCATCCAAGTGTCGCCCCAAACAAGTGCCTCACATGCCTTATGGGTAATTTGCTACATATCCTATTTATCGGTATCAGTCCAGGATTGCTCTGTCTGTCATCTGGTGGTGTATCTGACAACAAGGGGTGATCTGTCCATATACATCCAGGGGCTCTGCCCCAGTGTTAAAAACCCAGTATACTGTACATCCAGTTGCTGGTATGTCCGACTCCTATCAGCAGGGGCGGATTGGGATCGAACACCAGCCCGGGAAATTTATGGAAGCAGCCCTAATGGGGGCGGAGTCTGATGAGGGGGAGGGTTCTGTTAAGACGGAGGGGTCACTCCTCAGAGGTCCTGATTCTGAGATAGACACAATTGGGGCCTCCTTTGCTTTACATTATGTTAATGTTTACCTGCGACTTTATGCATACACTGCTACAATGCCCTTCCCTGATGTACATCTGTACGTCTGAATATACAAGGACTGATATGCCCACTTTCAGTGTCTACTTCTGATTTTATTGATTTTTCATTCTAGAAACCCCTTTTTTTTAACCTTATATGTTTCAAAGTGCAAGGAGGGGGAGCACACACTACATACAGCACAGTACAGGGAGGGGGCACACACTACATACAGCACAGTACAGGGAGGGAGCACACACTACATACAGTACAGTACAGGGAGGGAGCACACACTACATACAGCATAGTACAGGGAGGGGGCACACACTACATACAGCACAGTACAGGAGGGAGCACACACTACATACAGCACAGTACAGGGAGGGGGCACACACTACATACAGCACAGTACAGGGAGGGAGCACACACTACATACAGTACAGTACAGGGAGGGAGCACACACTACATACAGCACAGTACAGGGAGGGGGCACACACTACATACAGCACAGTACAGGGAGGGAGCACACACTACATACAGTACAGTACAGGGAGGGAGCACACACTACATACAGCATAGTACAGGGAGGGGGCACACACTACATACAGCACAGTACAGGGAGGGAGCACACACTACATACAGTACAGTACAGGGAGGGAGCACACACTACATACAGCATAGTACAGGGAGGGGGCACACACTACATACAGCACAGTACAGGGAGGGAGCACACACTACATACAGTACAGTACAGGGAGGGAGCACACACTACATACAGCATAGTACAGGGAGGGGGCACACACTACATACAGCACAGTACAGGGAGGGAGCACACACTACATACAGCACAGTACAGGGAGGGAGCACACACTACATACAGCACAGTACAGGGAGGGAGCACACACAAGTAGTGAAACACAGACACAGGGGACCAGCGCAGCGGAATCTGTCCCAGTGGCCAATCCGCCTCTGATTACATACATAGCCACCACATTACATACATAGCCACCACATTATTACACACCACATTACACGTACAGCACCACATCACACGTATAGCACTGCATTACATGTATAGCACCGCACTACACAAATAGCACCACATTACATGTATAGCACCTCATTATACAAATAGCACCACATTACATACATAGCCACCACATTACATACATAGCCACCAAATTACACACGTAGTCACTGCATTACATACGTAGCCACCGCATTACATAAATAGGCTCATCTTCATGGACAGACATTGGGCAGCTATAGGGCTGAAGGACTTTGCATAAGAGATTGTCCCAGGGCTGGCTGTGAGTACTGACTGACTGATCAGCTGGCATGCTGAGAACAAGGTACATCCTGCTACTGTCCAGTCCCCAAACCATACACTGTGACTGAGGATGCCCTAGCCCTTACACCAACATGATAATGCAAATAATGTAATTACAAATCATTTCTCTGCCGGGTCCCCTTCAGTGCTCAGTCGCCACTCTGGTCAGTTCATTGAGAGTGCGGGAGCTAAGGTGGTGGTGGGTATAGTGAACCTGGTTCCGACAATCGCTATGCTGCTGCTCCTGGGCCAGGCTCATTGAAGAGACCTTTGGCCAGGGCCAGAGAGAGGATGCTGCTGGGCTGGTTAACTTTCTCCAGGTCCCCCGGTGGTAGAATAGCTTCACCACTTATCATGGCTAGCAGCACCTGGAAGTCCTTTCTAGCCTAACTTTCGGATTGTGTTCCAATGAACCACAAGTACTGGAAGCAGTGTGAGCCAGCCCAGCCTGAGTGTGTCAGCCTGGCTGAGGGGGGTATGGGAACGGCCCATCAGAATCTGTCATGGTGTCCTGGTGGGCCAAGTATCAGTCCAGGAGGCGTGCTCTGTTGTCTGGTGATATATCTGACAAGAGGTGATCTGTCCATCCTAGGGGTGATCTGTCTGTTCATCCAGGGGACCTGCCCCAGTGTAAAATTAAAATAATAAAAGCTAAAAAGCCTAAAATATAATTATAAAAAAAATATTTTTTGTTTGTTTGAGCTGTACCCCAGTGTCAGACATTAGTATATTATTGTTTCTGATACACATATTGTGTGACAATGTGGATGAAATTAAACGGCAGTGTTTGCTCTGATTACCATTTCTGACTCATACACGTATTGTGCAATACTGTTGGTGAAATGAAACAGCAGTGTTTGATTACTATTTCTATTACATTTTTTGTACAAATTGTGGTATGTGCTGTACCCTACTTCATTCGTGTTTGTGGATATGGAGGATGAACAATTGAGAGGAGAGCAGGAAGCACATATTAGTGATGTAGGTGCTGCCACCAGTCATTACAATACAAGTCTGTCAACATCATCTACTAAGGCCAATGCCCAGGAGCATAGAGGGCTTAAGTCAGGGCATGTAAAATAATTTCATTTTACAATGGTGAAGAAAAAAACATCAAAAGGAAAGTTAGCTGTAGAGACAGTAAGACAAACTGTGCATTCACCACCATCAGACATTCTTGAGGAACGTTTAGGGGTGTCCACTTCAGCTATGTGTGAGTGACATTTCTCAAACTGTCCTCATAGAGAATCCTCTTTTACCTCCTTCTACCATTTCTGCACCATCTGCACATGTGGGGAGCAGTACAAATAAAGATGGTGATGGTGAGGAGGACATAATAGAAATTGAGGATTCGTGTGAGGATGTAGGACAGGATGTAGGGGATATGTGTATACTATCTGACAGTGAGGTTGTTGATGATGATGTTGTTTGTGTAAGTTAGCCACTAGTGGCTGCCGTTGTTGACCATGATAAAAAGAAATCCATTGCGATGCCTGGACAGAAGACCAAAAAAGCCACCTATTGGGTGTGGGATTATTTTTACCCAAATCCTTGTGAAGGTACCTGCTCCATTTGTGATATCGTAATTAACAGCTTGATCATCAACTTTCTCATCATTAGTGATTAGAGCTAGTCTTTCTAAAAAATTGTTTTGCGAGACCCCAAACAAAGCAAGCACTTCAGCCACAAAAGTGTATGTCCCTATCACTGAAATGCTTGCTTTGTTAAGTTGTGCATGTCCTTTTTAATATCCAACACAAAGGTGGGAGTGAGGTCCCAAGGACAATTCCATCTTGCACCACTTTCATTTCTGCACTGCCGTATGGCAATGTATAATAGATGTGCTATAAACTGCTGCGTGTTTTATGCCTCTGCTGTGTCGGTTAGTGACCAGCTGGATCACTGCAACCTTTGGCCTAAAATGTATGAAAACAATATTGTGAACTGTGAGGTGGTCAAAATTCATTCGAAACGACTGGAAATGAATGTTATTGAGGCTAATAATGCTGTAGGAACAAAAACAGGCCCAAATTCTGTGATTTTTAGCTGGTTTTATGATTTAAAAAAAAACAATATATATATATATATATACAGAGCCAAAACAAATACAGATCCAAAACCTGCAACGGAGGTTTTGGCAAAACAAATACAGATCCAAAATGCAGAGGAGATACAGATCCACAACACAAGATTTGGGCAGGCACACATCTCTTGTGATAATATGGTAGAGCCTGTGTTAGATTTATAGCACCTGACTCTGAGACATATGCAGCTCATTATACGGCCCCATATAGTGAGTTTAGCAAACTTTGCAGATGCAGAAGCATTTCTGTTGGAGCGATCTTGTCCAGATCCCTCTTTGTGTGAAATGGATATTTGTGAAGGGCAGGGTTTCCATCAGTTGTAATTTGACGGTGGAAACCATTCCACCTATGCCTGCCCACTCTGCCCAGCCACAGCAATTAAGTATATATTTGCCCTCTAGAAGAGACCGCGGCAGGCACCTCACATACACAGAAGGAGGAGGAGGACGACGGGTGCAGTGAGCAGTACCTCGGGCTGGGCACTGCTCTGCTCCCTGCTCCACAGCTGTCTCAGCACCAGCTCCCCACCATGGCTAATTACATCCATGTCCCGCATGGCTCTCTGTGAAGCTGACGTTGCTGGCGTGGCTGCTGCAGCAGCTCCGGACTAATGGAAGTCACCACCCAGGTATAAGCTTTGCTTACAGGGATATGAAGTGTAATGTGTTGGGGCTAGGCTGTGCGTGGGTGGGAGTAAGTGAAGGGATATGGAGTGTATGTGGGGGCATAGCGGGAGTAGGATGTCTGGCATTATGAGTATAAGTGGCACTTACTGTGGGCATTACCTGAAATGAGCACTACGCCACTGCTGTCGGCATTATATGTAAGATGCATTATGCTACTGCTGTGGGCATTGTGTATAAGCAGACTACTAATGTTGAACTTCTGTGTATAAGGGGCGCTACTACTGTGGGCATTGTGCATAAGGGGCACTACTGTGGGCAATGCGTATAATGGGCACTACTGTGTGGGCGTAATGTGAATAAGGGGCACTTTGTGCTTTGTAATGTGAATACGATTGTGCTACTGTACGTCGTAATTTGAATTTAGGGTAATATTGTGTGGTTATGCCCCCGTCTTGTGAGGCCACAACCCTTATTTGCGGCACGCACCTTTGCTGCACACTATTCCCTTCTAAATTATAGGAGGTAGAGTGCAAATTTATTGTTTGCAGGGGGACGTCAAACACCCTAACACTGGCCCTGGCTCTGCTAATTTAGGGTGGTGAGGTGGGGGGGGGGGGGGGATAGGTGGCAAGTGGAAATAAGATGAGTTCCTCCACCTCTCAAGGACCACTTTAAGCTCTGGTGAAGGGCATCTGGGCAGGAAAGCTGTGGTTGCACACAAGAGATCTGATCTGGGAGTACCATGGGAGTGTGTGCTATACCTCTGTGTTATTTTGTGTTGCAAGTGGCCTATTTCTGATGGATCTCTTGCATAGAGCAGAAGCAATTGCCGAAACTAATGAAGATGTTTGCTGGCTGTGGATGAAAAATAGTGGACGGTGAGGATCCCACTTGAAGCTGCATGGATATTCACATTAGCCCTATGTAAGCTGCATTTGCATACAGTAGTAATTTGGTCAATTAACACTTAAAACATGAGAATCCCAACTTTCGATCAACAGGCGTCTTATCTACTGAGGGTAACACAGTGCCTATATCATTTATATTCTATTATGAAAAAGTCTAGTAGCTGGTGACCAAAATAGGTTGGGACAGGGAAAAGGATATTTTCATTAAAAACATTCCAGCGCACAGCAATAATGGTGTATTTATTTAATACCCATGAAATCATATTCTGAAAATGTACAGTATATGGACAATGGGGGTCATTCTGACCTGATCGCATGCTGCCATTTTTCGCAGTGCAGCTATCAGGTCACTACTGCGCATGCGTATGCACCGCAATGTGCAGGCGCGTCATATGGGTACAAAGTGGATTGTTGCTGGGAGATGGATTTAACGAAGAATCCATTCGCACAGCCGATTGCAATAAGATTGACAGGAAGAAGGCATTTGTGGGTGTCAACTGACCGTTTTCAGGGAGTGGTTAGAAAAACGCAGGCATGTCCAAGCGTTTGCAGGGCGGGTGTCTGACGTCAATTCCAGGACCGGACAGGCTAAAGTGATTGCAGCAGCTGAGTAAGTTCAGACCTACTCAGAAACTGCACAAAAGTGCTAGGCTGCACAGGCGTTCACACACTTGCAAAGGTAAAATACACTCCCCAGTGGGTAGCAACTATGCGTTTGCACGGCTGCAAAAAGTAGCTAGCGAGTGATCAACCCGGAATGACCTCCAATGAGAAAAAAAAAACATATTGTAAAGCACTAATCACTTTTAACTGCAATATTTCAATCTCATTTTAAAGCATGCACACAGGAAACAATAAACTTGCTGGTACAAAACATCTTTTTACTGATTTCTGATGATGAAAACTTATACCCCTTTTCCATCGATCTGAAAATCCGTCATTATTGCACAGCAACCTGGTATGTAGGTTAGTGGAAAAGGGACCACCTGGTTCCAGTCACTAGGGAATCCTTACTGGGTATTTAACAGGGCTTTACCCAGGAAGGTCCTGGGTGACCTGCAGTGTAAATGGGTAACTAGAACCGCTTTCCTGGATCAAGGAGATGACGTGATCTCCAAGTACTGATGCTGCACACTTGTGTGAATGGTGTCTATCCAGGAATAACCTGGATCTGTGCTGCTGTGGAAATAGGGCTGTCCTGGGTCTGGCCCAGTTTGAAACTGTGTTCCAAATTTTGGGTCAGACCCAGGACATCACTGGAAAAGAGGTATAAGTAAAGTGATTGAACAGATTTCTTTTTCTTTTGCAGCTTCAGACCAATGAGTTGGGACAATACTATTATCGGAAGTGGTGGATGTCTCACTCATACTGTATGTGTACATGCATGCAACAACAACATATGCTTTTACTGTTATACTGGCAGCTTGTATTTGAGATTTTTGCACTGTCAGAAGAAGTAGAGCACTGGTAGATCATTTTATATGCGAATACATTGACATAATCCATTAATTTATCTTCTTTTTCACTTATTCAAGTGACGGATGCCAGTGGAACAAGGTAACAAGATGTTACTAATTTTGATGGTTTTGGTTCTGATTCATCATCGGGTTTTGTTTATGTTTTCTGTTTTGTCAAAACTGCCGCAAATGTTTTGGTGTTGGATCTGTATTTTTTTTTAAATGATAAAAACAACTATTTTGTTTGTTCCTTCAGTAATTTAACCTAAATAACATTAATTTACAGTCAATTTTGACTACCTCTCAGCTCACAATTTTATTTTTATCCAGTTTAGGCCAAAGGCTGCAGCAAGCTGGCTGGTTACTAAGCAACAGAGCAACAGCACAAAAGCACAGCAGTTTATAGCAAATCTATGAAACATTGCCTCACAGCAGTGGCAGAAAAGAAAAGTGGCACAAGATGGAATTGTCCTTGGGCCCTCCTACTCACCCTTATGTTGGATATTAAAATGGATAAGCACAGCTTAACAAACCAAGCACTTCATCCCCAGAGACACACTTTTGTGGCTGAAGTGCTTGGTTTGTTTGGGCCCCTACAAAACAAGCTACCAATGGGCTTAAGGCATCTAAGCTAACAGCTCCACAGTGGTATGATGTTATTATTGTCATTATCATCCCCATCAATGTTTACATCGTCCTTACACATATAAAGTCATCCCTGTGGTAATCCATCATTACAGAGGTATCTGTACTTTGATGTGATTGCTGGAAAATGCCTTCCTCATCGAATTTTAAGTTAATTTTGATGAACATCATCTTTTCCACAGTTTGAAAAGGTAGCCTCCTACGCCGACTGTTGTCTAGGTTCCCAGTTGTTCTGAAAACTCTTTCTGAGTACACATTGGAGGGTGGGCAGCTCAAGTAATGCAAAGTAAGTTTGATCAAGGTCCTCCAATTTGCCTTGTTTTCTCTTTCATGACTCAATGGGACTAAGTGACATGCCTATTTGTACGCTGTAATTGAAATAATCCTTCCCCACTCTTTGGATGTTGCGTGCATCAGATTGACTTATGGTAGAGGTATCACTAATTTGGGTCAATTCTTTTAGACCCGAACAGATGTCAAAATGTTGTGTTGACTCCTGTGTATAACCACTAGGTCTCTTGGGTAAGCTAAGTTTTTTCCTGGCACCAGCAGTTGAAGGAGACATCATTGTGCCACGTACCACTTGAGCTGACATCTTGCTCACCAGGAGTTCTTTGCATCTCTTAAGATCTTGGTCCATTGGCAAGAAAGACACAATGTACAACTTACACCTAGAATCAAGCACAGTTGCTAAAATGTAGTTATCCAATTTCAAGATATTGACTACCCTTGGATCCTGGAAAAGCGAATAATGCACTTGATATACAAGTCCGAGATACTTAGTGGAATTGCTTAGTTTCATATTTTCCTTCAATTTCTCAAGCTGAATTTCCAAAAGTCTAATTAGGGGAATCACTTGACTCCGGCTAGCAGTGTCTGTACTCATTTTACAAGTTGCTACTTTGAAGAGTTTCAGCACAATGCACAACACGCAAAGTATTCTCTGCTGCACTGGACTACGGTAAACTCTCCTCCTCTCCCAATCTCATGGCCTGTTGTATAGCTATGGGTAGCTGTTTGCTGTTCCTTCATCTGCTGAAGCATATAAAGGGTGGAATTCCACCTTGTTACCACCTCTTGCTTCAGTTGGTGGCAGGACAAATTGAACTGCTCTTGCAACTATTGCAATCTCTTACATGCTGCGGCTGAATTCCAAAAAATGTACTGAAATTTTTCAGGCCCCAGACAGCATCTTCTTCATGCCCGGCATTTAAAAAACAACAACCCTGTACCACCAAGCTAATTGTGTGAGCAAAACATGGGATGTGTTTGAAATCACCCAGTTGTAATGTTCTCAAAATAGTTGTGGCATTATCAGAAATCACAAATCCTGAGGAGAGTCCAAGCAGGGTAAGCTGTTCTCCAATGACATCCCTCAATTTTTCAAAGAGGATGTCAGCTGTATGCCTCTTAGTAAAGCCAGTGATACAGAGAGTAGACTGCCCCTGAATGAGCTGTCATTGTCTGTTAGATATGGCTGCTGGAGGCGTTTCACCCACCCAGTGGGTTATCACAGTCATATAATCTTTAGTTTTTCCATTTCCACTTGTTCACATATCTGTAGTTAAGTAGACAGTGGGTACAATGGTATTTTGTTAACTAATAAATAGTTTTTATTTAATGTCCTGGTACAGGTGAGGAATTGCTTTTCAGGTAAAATGGAATCAAGATGGAATTTGGTACCAGGGACACAGAACCTTAAATAGCCTCAATATGCGAAGAACCGCGAGAGTGGCGTGAGTGAGCCTGCAGCTCTGCTAATGTTGGACGTTTTTGGCCAAAAATGTGTCTTATTCACATTGCTATGTGACTAGGACGCAGAAGCAGCTTATACTGATGATAGTGTGTCTGTGTCTGCATTTGAAATGCTATATAACAGTGTTTTCTATGCAGATATGACATATAATTTTAATTAGCAGAGTATAAACAACACAGCGCTCAACCCCTGATAAGAACTAATGCAGTGTCGGTGTTCACTTTATCTATGTGTTCTTATTCATGATAATAATAATAATAAATCACAAGTTTAAATCATACTCTGTATTGATGTTGAAAAAGTGCTGATATCAGTTTGATGTAACAATTAAACTTTTATTTCCGGAGTCACAGTGCTCCTTGTAGATACTTAGTAAATATAAGGTTAACTTTATAACTAATTGGGGTTATTTCAGTCCATGCAATTGCGTGAAATTTCTCCTGTAAAATAATTATCAGGAGTACTTGACCTCTTTCAAAGGTCCAAATTAATGTGTCCAGATTAACTAGCCGAAAAAAGCATGAAAACAACATAAAAATAAAATTAAAAATAATGAAAAAATAAAAACGAAAAATAGAAATAAAAAGGGTCCAATTGCTGATCGCAAAAGTCAATATTAAATGTGTTATCACTGCCCTAATTAGGGCCGTCTTTTAGTCCTGCTGATCGCAGTAAATTTCCTGGTATAAATGTCAATGGAGATGTGAGTTGGGGGATATATGTTCTGGGGGTGCGGCGTCCCGTAACCCTCAGGTGCATATACTTACCCTTCTTCCTCTTGTCGTCTTAGCCTCTCGTCCCCCGCTGTGTCCGTTCGTCTGTCCCTCCGTCTCTCTCCCCGCGGCCGGCGCAAAGCCCCTGTGTGCAGCCTGCACACCGAGGCACGGACCTTCGGGGCGACGGAATCACCGGCGGCTACGGCACTTCCGGGCACTGTCAGCCTGTTATGGGCGTTCGGTCCCCGGCGCGCTGCAGCACCGACGGCGGCTCTACTTCACTGGCCAGTGAAGGAGACTGTGGAATCTGGAAGCGGCTGATCTTTACAGCGGGTGTTCGAATGATGCTAGGTGTTAGATGTGTTGGATGTGTCGTTTTTCTCCAACGCGTTTCAGCCTTAATTGGCCTTCCTCTGGGAGCTGTGTTGTTTATACTCTGCAAACTTTTCCAGTAGGTTAGATCACCTACAAACATCAGCAGCTCGCCACACCCAATAGGGGGTTGACATTACCTCAGTGCGCAGGTGGTAACTCTCCAAAATTGCTATAATTTTAATTAGCATAAGCTGCTTGTACATTCTATTCACATAGTTGTGCAATTAATGGAAAAAGAGAAACACATACTGTAAAGACGCTCGGCACTACCGAGTCCTCCATGGCATGGCGTGACTATAAGGGCTGTTTAATGTGACTGCAGCAAGGATGTAGGAGGACACATCTGTAACTGTGTAAAAGCCATTGCATCAATGGAGAATATTGGATGCAGATCTAATACTAGCATAGCCTTCATGGCATCAGTGATCCATTGTGCAGCTTAGTGACAGCTGTCATACCTGCTTTCACTTGCAAAGAATTGTTTAACATTCAATTGTTTTTTAAACTAACACTAGCAGTCCTCTTAGTACCCTGCTGGGGATGAAGGTCAACCTCCAGCAGCAGCAGGCCTAATGGTCAAGGACTCTTTTGAGGAATATAGGGGAGGAGTCACCTAGATTTATCAAATTGGATGCAGGACCTCCTCCAACCATTAGTGAGTATATTGATGAGGAAGGTGTTGGCGATGGAGATTGCAGGTGCTGGGAGCTACTGTAGTTGAGAGAATGGAGACACTTGATGCTGGATTACTTGTTATTTTTTTGCAAATGACGTAGCACTGGAAAGGTTCCTAGATGGTTAACAGCCCTTCCGCTACTAATTATGGCTTTACAAATGCTACAGATGGTTTGACAATTGTCAGGATTTTAGTAAAAATAATTCTACAAATAAGAGCAGGAATTTTGGGCCTATGCCCACACATGACAATGGGCGCCTTTTTATCATGGGCAAGAACTGCTTCCAGTGATGCCAGATTTGCACAAATAACATCCTCATCATCAACATTCTCAGTGCCAACATCAGCTACATAAATACCCCCCTCATCTTGTTGCACTTCCATGGGAGCATCCTCAATTTTCATGTCAGCATGTTGACTTGTGCTGCTCATCCCCACATTTGCAGAGGGTGCAGAAATGGTGGAAGGATTCTTCTTTATGAGTACAATATCAGGTCAGGCTCACACATAGACTTTCCTCAGGGATTTGTGACGTTTCTGAACACACAAGTTTTTCTAACCTTAGTGGTTTTTAGTTTCTTGACACCTCTTCTAGACTCTGAGTAAGAAAAGCTTACATCATCATGATGATAGTTTCAGAACCACCATTCATAAATAAAGACCTTTTCTTACCAATACGTATAGTATGGTGAATGAAATGTTTGCAATTTTATGGTTTTTACAACTGTAAAATATTGTTTTTTATTTTCAGATGCCATGACTTAAACTCTCTATGCCATGAGCATCGGCTTTAGTAGATGAAATTGAAGGACTAATATCGTTTTGACTGGTGGCAACAGCTGCAGTGTTATTATTTGGTTGCTGCGCCTGCTCTTCTCTCAACTTAGCATTATCCATATAGACGAACACACAAAAATAGTACAAACAATAGAATAATATATATTTTTGTTTTTGCAAATAACCACTCACACTGCAGGGTATCACAGTGCTTATAATGTATGTATGCAAACAAATGCAGTGGGGTACAATACACAGATGAAGTAGTACAAACAATAGAACAATATATTTTTTTTTCTACTATTTTCCCGCAAATGACTGCTCACACTGCAGGGTATTACAGCGCTTATATGTATGAGAACACAGACGTAGTACAGAACAATATAATTATATATTTTTGTTTTTAAAAATGTCCGCTCACACTGCAGGGTGCATGTACAGTATGTGAACAAACACAGTGGGGTACAAAAGTTTTTACAAAAATAATGTGTTTTTTTTTTACTCTTTTTTCCACATATGACACTGCCAAGTCACACCACTTATATTTATGTGAACACAGTGGGGGACATTGCATACAGGTGGTAACAAACAAACAGACTTCTTTTTACATTGCGGAGTCACATCGCTTATATTTATTTGAACGCAGTGGGTTACAGCCTGTGGAGTCACAGTGTAGCGCCAGTGTGACACACACAATAGATGTAATAACTAAATTCCTGCACTGAAAAAAAATAATAAATAATTATTTGCTATCTATACTGTACTGTACAGTACAATATGTACTGTACATCTAGCTCAGCCGACATTACACTATGGGGACTGCAGTTAACAGATACTGTAGGTAAGCTCAGCCACTGGCATGGATGGATACAGTGGACAGATAGGTCAAGATCAGCTCAGCCACTGGAGTGGATGGAAACAGCACAGCAGCAGCCACTGACTGGAGTTGATGGACAGTGGACACATTTCAACAGAGCAGCAGCCACCGACTGGAGTGGATAAACACAGCACAATGGAGACAGCACAGCCCAGCCGCCAGTGCAGGGTCTTATATAGAATCCAAAAATTGCAAGAGATCTGACACTGATGATGTTTTGCCTCATTCTGAAGTCTGGAATTGGTGGGGATATCACCAATATCACCAATCTCTGAGATCTGAGCCTGCTCATCTCTAGTAACAAGTAGCCAGTAATAAAACAATCCAGAAGTTTGATATTACTAGGTCTCATATTGTTTAAATGCACAGTAAACTGAATAAGTAGTAAGCTAAAATAAAAACAAATACGTCTAAATAACATAGGATCTGGGACACAGATGGTTAAATCACATTGACTGAGGTACTAATAAAGTCACCTGTGCCCAAGCATGGTTACCCTTAAAGCCAGGGCCATTAGGGTGTCTTGAGGACCAAGGTGGGAACCTCTTAACTAACCACTAGTTTCCCAAGGCTTCTTACATATTCCTTCTCCCTGATTTGGCCTAGCGAGAGATTACATCATCCCTAAACAACTCCGCATTGAGCATCAGCATTCGCTAGCTAAGGCCTATTCCTATGTTCTGCAGTAAACTTACAATTGTGTAAAACCAGAAACCACCTGCTAACACGCTCGGTCTCTTCTTTGTTTTTGAACATCTATCTAAGAGTGTTGTGGTCAGTAATTAGCTTAAACTGTCTTCCTAAGAGATAACATCTAAGCATTTTTAATGGCCGCTTAATTACCAACTCTTTTTTTCTACACTAGCGTACAGTATTTCCTGACATGATTATTTTTTTTCTGCTGAGAGAGATCAGTGGATGCTACTTATATTTACTACAAAGGTGTGTGTACAATAAACTTTTTGACATCACACACAATCGCCACAAGCTGAGAAGTTAGAACACAAAGCTATTTTTAAAGCCTGGGAAGATTTTACCACGACTGTTATACCTTGTTATGGTCTGTCAAAGAGAAAGCTAAGGTGGCAAACTTAGGTATAAACCTCCAATGCCTTTTGAAGGGATTCTCTATAATTGGTGATAGGACCACATGACTCCAAAAATGTGGCCTTGAGGCATTGTGCTGGCATTTAAGCTCGGGCACAAATAATATTTGGACTAAGCTTTATGAACTATTTGCCAGAAAAAACGTGGCAAAAGTCTGCCAGATGTATTTAATACCCATAAGTATTGTTCCATTAGGTTTATGCATATGTGTCATTCCTTAGTTAATAGACAATTTGCTATAATATATCCTTAGACATCATTTATGAAATAGTTTTGCATATTTTTAGATAATATAATGAGGTCGTATTAGGATCTCAAATAGAGATGAGCGGGTTCGGTTCCTCGGAATCCGAACCCCCCCGAACTTCAGCCTTTTTACATGGGTCCGAGGCAGACTCGGATCTTCCCGCCTTGCTCGGCTAACCCGAGCGCGCCCGAACGTCATCATCCCGCTGTCGGATTCTCGCGAGGCTCGTATTCTATCGCGAGACCCGGATTCTATATAAGGAGCCGCGCGTCGCCGCCATTTTCACACGTGCATTGAGATTGATAGGGAGAGGACGTGGCTGGCGTCCTCTCCGTTAGAGTAGATAGAGACACTTGAGTTGATTACTTAGTAATTTTGGGGAGCATTAGGAGTACTCAGAGTGCAGAGTTTTGCTGATAGTTACTAGTGACTGACCACCACCAGTTTTATTTATTATTTAATATAATCTGTTCTCTGCCTGAAAAAAAACGATACACAGTCACATACCATATCTGTGCTCAGCCTCAGTGTGCTGCATGATAATATCATCTATATGTATATCTGACTGTGCTGAGTGCTCACTGCTCACACAGCTGAATTGTGGGGGAGACTGGGGTGCAGTTATAGCAGGAGTACAGTGCACACTTTTGCTGCCAGTGTGACTGACCAGTGACCACCAGTATATTGTCTGCCTGAAAAAGTTAAACACTCCTGTGGTGTTTTTTTTATTTATTCTATAAACGCATTCTGCTGACAGTGTCCAGCAGGTCCGTCATTCATTATATTATATAAATATTTACCTGCAGTAGTGTTATATTTTTTTTGTTCATCTCTATCATCTTTATCATCTCTATACTAGCAGACGCAGTACGGTAGTCCACGGCTGTAGCTACCTCTGTGTCGTCAGTGCTCGTCCATAATTGTATACCTACCTGTGGTGGGTTTTTTTTTTCTATCTTCTTCATACTAGTAGTTTAGGAGTCTGCTGACAGTGTCCAGCAGGTCCGTCATTATATTATATATACCTGCAGTAGTGATATATATATATTTTTTATATCATTATCATCTCTATACTAGCAGACGCAGTACGGTAGTCCACGGCTGTAGCTACCTCTGTGTCGTCAGTGCTCGTCCATAATTGTATACCTACCTGTGGTGGGTTTTTTTTTTCTATCTTCTTCATACTAGTAGTTTAGGAGTCTGCTGACAGTGTCCAGCAGGTCCGTCATTATATTATATATACCTGCAGTAGTGATATATATATATTTTTTATATCATTATCATCTCTATACTAGCAGACGCAGTACGGTAGTCCACGGCTGTAGCTACCTCTGTGTCGTCAGTGCTCGTCCATAATTGTATACCTACCTGTGGTGGGGTTTTTTTTTCTATCTTCTTCATACTAGTAGTTTAGGAGTCTGCTGACAGTGTCCAGCAGGTCCGTCATTATATTATATATACCTGCAGTAGTGATATATATATATTTTTTATATCATTATCATCTCTATACTAGCAGACGCAGTACGGTAGTCCACGGCTGTAGCTACCTCTGTGTCGCCAGTGCTCGTCCATAATTGTATACCTACCTGTGGTGGGTTTTTTTTTTCTATCTTCTTCATACTAGTAGTTTAGGAGTCTGCTGACAGTGTCCAGCAGGTCCGTCATTATATTATATATACCTGCAGTAGTGATATATATATATTTTTTATATCATTATCATCTCTATACTAGCAGACGCAGTACGGTAGTCCACGGCTGTAGCTACCTCTGTGTCGTCAGTCACTCGTCATCCATAAGTATACTAGTATCCATCCATCTCCATTGTTTACCTGAGGTGCCTTTTAGTTGTGCCTATTAAAATATGGAGAACAAAAATGTTGAGGTTCCAAAAATAGGGAAAGATCAAGATCCACTTCCACCTCGTGCTGAAGCTGCTGCCACTAGTCATGGCCGAGACGATGAAATTCCATCAACGTCGTCTGCCAAGGCCGATGCCCAATGTCATAGTACAGAGCATGTAAAATCCAAAACACAAAATATCAGTAAAAAAAGGACTCAAAAATCTAAAATAAAATCGTCGGAGGAGAAGCGTAAACTTGCCAATATGCCATTTTTTTTTTTTTTTTTAATTCAACAATTTTTATTAGATTTTTATATAGAAATACAAAAAACAGGGAAGACCTTCATGGTACAGACAAACCAAAGACCGGAGAGAAACCGGTATAGTTACAGTGTTCCAACGTAAAGTGCTTTTAAATCACATCAGTGAAATCAACAAATACCTATATGGTCGGTAGCTGTGGGCTTGGGTAAAAGGCAAAGGATGGACAATCTTAATCTACTTAAGGTCTAAGAAATGATGAAAACAGTACCCGTTTGCGTCTCAGCATACGAAATCATCATATACCCACATTCAAGCACCTAGTTTTACATGAGAGTTTACAGAACATCAATATACCGGAGAGGTCAATGAAGAAGACAGACAGGAGGAGGGGGGGGGGGGAACAAATAGGGAAGACAATACAAGTATGATCAGTTCCTGAATGAGTAACGGCCAAAGACATCTTAGTTAAGAATAATAAAAAGGCATTTCCGGCATGGTTAGCCATTCTAACCAAAGAGAAGGTTCAGTATCTAATTGGCCTCGGACTAAACATACAGCGTGGGGTATTAAGATTAGTATGATTAAATTTCCTAGGAAAAGAACAGGAGGTCTCAAAGGAACAGCACATAGGCCTAAGTTATCACTAGGCCCTATCGATTTGTCTATATAGGTACCACTTTGTGGTCTCAAATAATTTATATATGAAAGATTGTATGTCCGGATCTAGAGTATGAATGTACCTCTCCCACTTCTTGGCAAACCGCCTGACCCCCATTTCTATGTCAGGAAGAGTAGCACGCCTCTCAAAATAAATAATTCGGAGGGTCATGTGTTTTACAGCCATCAAAGAAGGGGTAGACGGTTTGATCCAATTATTAAGAATTTGTTTCTTGGCAATTGTCAAAATGACAGAGATTACCGGAACAATATCTCTATCTTCAGGCCCAAGAGACCATTCCCTAAAATCAAGTAACAAGCAAGCCTTAGGACGTTTTATTAACTGTAAGTTAAATACTGTGTTGAGATAAGCGACCAACTTATACCAAAACTTAGATATTTTCCGGCAAGACCACATATTGTGGTACAAGGTGGCATTCTGCGCAGTACATTTGATGCAACAGCCAGTGTCGTCTGGGACCATGTGTGCCCTCTGATTAGGTGCTATATATGCCCTTTGGAGCGTTTTCAAGTGTACCTCTTGCAAAGAGGCAGAGTATAAGGACCTAAAAATGGGTAAAATGTTATCTAATAATTCAGCGCTCGATCCCATATTGGGGATATCTCTGGACCATGAGGACAGCGCGGGTTCCCAGAGCCGGTCTCTATATGAGACCCTAAAGGTGTTTCTGAAATAATTGAGATGGTAAGGACAATCTTTAGTGAGCACCATTAGGGTGCGCAGCGGGTCTGTGGTAGCCTCAGAAATCATAGGATGAGACTGGGATTGAGCAAAATGCCTAGCCTGTAGGTACATAAAAAATTCCCGGTGGGATATACCAAACTTTATCTGGATATCAGAGAAAAAGAGCACTGCGTTGGGTCATATATGTCTCTAATAGCTGCGATCCCCTTTTCTCTCCAACTCAAAAAATGTGTGTTATCAAGGCCAGGAAGGAAACACGGGTTACCCCAGAACGTAGTGTGAAGAGAGGTGTCAGGTTTTCTCTGTGCTTTAGTGTGTGTGACCTGCCATGCTCGATATGTATGCCAAAACAAAATATTCTGTTTTATCCCAGATGGGAGGCGGGAGTTTGGGGTGTGTAAGAGTGCAGCAGGGGAGAAAGGGTGAAATACGGCCAGTTCAAGTGTCAGGTTCGTAAATACTGATCTGCCCCAAAGCCAGTCTGTGATATACCTGTACATTGCTGCTCTACTAAATAGGACTGGATCCGGGATTCCCATACCTCCCTCTTCACGTAATAGCTGCAATCTAGCATAGGGGACTCTTGGTCGTTTTCCGGCCCATAGAAATCTAGTGAAACATTGCTTAAGGAAAAGGACATCTTTCTCAACGAGGGCAATAGGGAGCATAAGCAGGAAATAAGCAATTTTGGGAAATATCACAGATTTAATAACCTCTGCACGACCCATAAGAGATAAGGGCAGAGACGCCCAGTCAGTAAGTATTTTAGACACCTTGGACAAAATAGGACCAAAATTAATCGCATATAGATCCGGGAGAGAAGTAGGGATCTGAACTCCTAAATATTTAAGACTATCTCGGGTAACTGGGAATCGGGACAGGACCGGGTGTGATGGAAAGAGGGAGGAGTCCCCTGAAAGGAGGAGGAGCTCGGATTTGGATATATTAATCTTGTATCCCGCAAAAGAACCAAATTGTTTAATCAGGGAGACAATCGCAGGGATGGACGTATCAGGATGAGAAATAAATAGCAGCATGTCGTCGGCATACAGTGATAATTTTACCGTGGTGTCCATGATTTTTATGCCTGCAAATTCGGGAGAGTTTCTCAGGGAAACAGCTAAGGGTTCTAAAGCTAAGGCAAATAATAAAGGTGACAAGGGGCAGCCCTGTCGTGTGCCACTCTGGATAAGGAAAGGGGAAGAGAGAATACTATTCCCCAAAACTTGAGTGGAGGGAGATTCATATAGACGGGAAATAAGAGAGACAAAGTCCTCAGGTGCACCAAAGCGATGGAGCGTTTCATACAGATGGTCCCAGGTGACCAGGTCAAACGCCTTTTCGGCATCAATGGATAATAATACATTAGTATCCGTGGGTTTGGAAAGCTGAAAGGCCTGCATAACAGTCAAGACCTTTCGGATATTGCTCACTGATTGCCGACCCCAGACAAATCCAGTCTGGTCCGTATGCACTATGTCAGGGACTATGAATTTGAGTCTATTTGAGAGGATTTTAGTGAATAATTTGTAATCCGTGTTTAAAAGGGAGATCGGACGATAAGAGCTGGGAGACTCAGGATCCCGGCCAGGCTTCGGGATAACCTTTATGACGGCTGAATTAAAATATTGGGGCAAGGAAGCACCCTGCATAAAAGAATTAAATAAGACAAAAAGAGGTTCGCTCAGTCTAGTAGATAGAATTTTATAGTAGTCATTGGCGAAACCGTCAGGACCCGGAGTCTTCCCAGTCTTCAGTCCACCTATTGCTAGAGAAACTTCCTCAGTGGTGATAGGTGCAAGAAGAGAGGTACAGTGCGACTCTGACATTTGAGGCAGATCAGTAGAAGACCAAAAGCTAGACTTGTGTGTCTGGTTGATAATAGGACGTGCATACAGAGTGGAATAAAAAGACTGTAGCACCTCAGCAATCTCGGCCGAGGTCCGTACTCTGTCTCCACCTTGGGTGAGCAGAGAGTGAATGACCACTTTAGGGTGTATGCCCTTTAATAAACGTGATAACAGTTTGCCAGACTTGTTGCCATATCTGTAAATGCTACAGTCTCTTGAAAATGAATATTTCGCTTCCAATTGAGAAAGGAAGGTATCGAACAGTGTTTTTTGTGTAAGGTACCGTTCTCTAGTAGAAGGGGAGGGGGAGGACTTAAATTCCTGGAAAGTGAGAGTGAGAGTCACCTGGGCTTCCAAATATTGTGAATTTAAATCTAAATCCCTTTTTTTACTATAGGAAATAATGTGTCCCTGGATAACTGATTTTGACGCCTGCCAGAAAAGAGCAGGATCGTCGCTCAGAGTTTCTCCATTGTGCATATGATAATCCAGCCACGCTGCATCTAATGAGGAGCGGAATTTTAGAAAGCCACTTAAATGAGAGGGGAAGTGCCAGGAGCGGAATGGGGATTTTTCTGAGAGGAGCATCAATTTCATCCAGCATAGAGCATGATCTGAAATACAGATATTCTCAATTTTTGAGTCAGCCACTTTTGAGAAAAGGGATTCAGATAACAGCAGATAATCAATCCTCGAGAACGTGTGGTGCGCAGCTGAGAGACATGTAAACTCCCTTTCTAATGGATAGCATGCGCGCCACACATCCACTAAGGACAGCTGCAAGCAAATATAGGGGATACCAATATGCGGTAACGAGGGGGGAGTGCGGGGGGGAGGGGATTTATCCATGGTTGAAGAAGAATATATATTAAAATCTCCACCCAGTACTATGGGAATTTCAGAGTAACTTAGTAGCTTAGTGACCATGTTCGTATAGAATTGCCTAGAGTACTGATTAGGGGCATAAATATTACAAAGTAGGAACCTGGATGCATACAATGTGACATCTGCCAATACATACCTACCCTGAGTGTCATCTATAATAGCTTGGACAGAGATAGGGACCGTGTGTCGTGCTAATATAATCACTCCTCTAGCCTTAGAAGAGAAGGAGGAAGAGGCTACCACAGACCAACCCATAGTGTTCAGTTTTACCACCTCATTTGGCATAAGGTGAGATTCCTGAATGAAAACAACATCCATGCCCACCTTCCGAAGATAGAGCAAAATCTTTCTGCGTTTAGCTGGGGAGTTGATCCCTCCCACATTCCACGTGCCTACACTCAGACTAGCCATGCATCAAATGACCTGGGAGAACCTGAAAACATGCACAGTAACCATAATATCTACAGCCGTCGAGAAACAAATACCAAACATACCGGGGTGGACACATAAGGAAAAGAAGGGGTGGGGAGAAGAAAAGAAGAACAAAAACATAGAAAACACACAGAATATAACATTAAAATTGTGAAAGAAAGTCCTGCTAAGGACGATCATAACTTCAGAAAACAAGAACAACCGGTTCGAGCAAGCACAGAGGCCGTCATAGACCACCACTGAGCCAGCCAGAATTTGATAACCTGAGAAAAAAAGTGAGGGAGGGGGCGCCCTTACCCACCCTCGGCAACATATTATATGAAAATATATCTAAGAAAATTAACCAGAAAATATCGGAGCACACAGAGCATGTTACAGAAAAAGAAAAATGCAGCCTGTCACATAAATAAAAGGATGGAAATATCTCCTCTAAACATATGTAAACATTCTAGAAAGATTGCATTTCCAGGAGAAAACAGCAGATGTATAAGAAAAATCTAAAACATAAAACAAAGTAAAATGGTTCGGCCCGTTGTATAAGACCAAATGCTCTTTTGTGGGGAAAAATCACCTGCGGCAGCTTCTACCGCAATAATTAAATTATATTAGATTGGCGGGCATCGCCAGAAACAGAGAAGTCCAGGAGCAATACTCAGCCATCCCTCTCCAGGGTGTCGTCCACCTGAGATGAGTCGTCATCTGCCTGGGAGGCCTCGGAAACATAAGCCTCTGCATCTGCAAGGTTTGTAAAGTCTCGAAAAGAATTTCCATCAAACAGACGTAGTCTTGCAGGGAAGAGCAGAGCAAATTTTTTATTTGCCTTTACCAAACGAGAGCAAAGGGGGGTAAATTCTCGACGGGCCCGGGAAACCTCCGCGGAGTAGTCCTGGAAAATGGCCAAACGAGGTCCCTCCCATTGTAAATTTCTATGCTTCCTGGATGCCGACCATATTGCCTCCTTATGGAGAAAGTTCAGACATTTAAATATGACCACACGTGGTCTGCTATTAGGTGCAGAACGTGGGGGACCCAGTCTGTGGGCTCTCTCAATAACTAAGCCGGTGCATTCATCTTGGATATGCAGTAAATCAAGGAGGGACGTTTGCAAAAACAGAGTCAAATCAGGACCTTTCAGTGACTCAGGGAGCCCCAGTACCCGAAGATTCGATCTCCTCGATCTATTTTCAAGATCATCAACCTTGTTCAGCAGTTGAAAGTGAGATTTCTGGAGCTCATCATATCTGTGCTTAAGATCCCCAACATCCTGAAAAGTCTCCCCCAGCCTTTGTTCATTTGTAAGAACAGTCTTGGTGAGCTGCTTGATTTGGGATTTTAGATCTTTTACTGCCTGCTGCATTTTAACAGCATGTGCATCCATGATAGGCTCCATGGCATCCCTAACAGCTCTTACTACATCAGCATAAGTCACTGGAGAGACAGGGGTACAGTCAGGCTCACCTGAGGGAGAAGTGTGTTTTGCAGAAGCCTGTTTGGTGCTGCCAGCAGCCTGCAGACTCGTTTGTGAGTTAGATGCGGCGGCCATCTTGGATTCTCCCGGCCGTTTTTCAGACCTCGATCTTTGGACTTTAGGGGGCATAGGGGAGGACAGAAACCTCTCCATCCAGTTCTCTACACCTTCCCACTGGTATTGTGCGACCGGCGCGGAGAAAAGCCGCGAATTGGAGGCGCTGTGTGCTCCGGTTGCCGAGGGTGCAGGAGAGCTGCAGCAATCAGCTTCTCCTCACATGGGCGCCGGAACCGGAAGTCTGCCAATATGCCATTTACCACACGGAGTGGCAAGGAACGGCTGAGGCCCTGGCCTATGTTCATGGCTAGTGGTTCAGCTTCACATGAGGATGGAAGCACTCAGCCTCTCGCTAGAAAAATGAAAAGACTTAAGCTGGCAAAAGCACAGCAAAGAACTGTGCGTTCTTCGAAATCACAAATCTACAAGGAGAGTCCAATTGTGTTGGTTGCGATGCCTGACCTTCCCAACACTGGACGTGAAGAGCATGCGCCTTCCACCATTTGCACGCCCCCTGCAAGTGCTGGAAGGAGCACCTGCAGTCCAGTTCCTGATAGTCAGATTGAAGATGTCAGTGTTGAAGTACACCAGGATGAGGAGGATATGGGTGTTGCTGGCGCTGGGGAGGAAATTGACAAGGAGGATTCTGATGGTGAGGTGGTTTGTTTAAGTCAGGCACCCGGGGAGACACCTGTTGTCCGTGGGAGGAATATGGCCATTGACATGCCTGGTGAAAATACCAAAAAAATCAGCTCTTCGGTGTGGAAGTATTTCAACAGAAATGCGGACAACAGGTGTCAAGCCGTGTGTTGCCTTTGTCAAGCTGTAATAAGTAGGGGTAAGGACGTTAACCACCTCGGAACATCCTCCCTTATACGTCACCTGCAGCGCATTCATCATAAGTCAGTGACAAGTTCAAAAACTTTGGGCGACAGCGGAAGCAGTCCACTGACCAGTAAATCCCTTCCTCTTGTAACCAAGCTCACGCAAACCACCCCACCAACTCCCTCAGTGTCAATTTCCTCCTTCCCCAGGAATGCCAATAGTCCTGCAGGCCATGTCACTGGCAATTCTGACGAGTCCTCTCCTGCGTGGGATTCCTCCGATGCATCCTTGCGTGTAACGCCTACTGCTGCTGGCGCTGCTGTTGTTGCTGCTGGGAGTCGATGGTCATCCCAGAGGGGAAGTCGTAAGACGACTTTTACTACTTTCACCAAGCAATTGACTGTCCAACAGTCCTTTGCGAGGAAGATGAAATATCACAGCAGTCATCCTGCTGCAAAGCGGATAACTGAGGCCTTGGCATCCTGGGCGGTGAGAAACGTGGTTCCGGTATACATCATTACTGCAGAGCCAACTATAGACTTGATTGAGGTACTGTGTCCCCGGTACCAAATACCATCTAGGTTCCATTTCTCTAGGCAGGCGATACCGAAAATGTACACAGACCTCAGAAAAAGACTCACCAGTGTCCTAAAAAATGCAGTTGTACCCAATGTCCACTTAACCACGGACATGTGGACAAGTGGAGCAGGGCAGACTCAGGACTATATGACTGTGACAGCCCACTGGGTAGATGTATTGACTCCCGCCGCAAGAACAGCAGCGGCGGCACCAGTAGCAGCATCTCGCAAACGCCAACTCTTTCCTAGGCAGGCTACGCTTTGTATCACCGCTTTCCAGAATACGCACACAGCTGAAAACCTCTTACGGCAACTGAGGAAGATCATCGCAGAATGGCTTACCCCAATTGGACTCTCCTGTGGATTTGTGGCATCGGACAACGCCAGGAATATTGTGTGTGCATTAAATATGGGCAAATTCCAGCACGTCCCATGTTTTGCACATACCTTGAATTTGGTGGTGCAGAATTATTTAAAAAACGACAGGGGAGTGCAAGAGATGCTGTCGGTGGCCAGAAGAATTGCGGGACACTTTCGGCGTACAGGCACCACGTACAGAAGACTGGAGCAACACCAAAAACGCCTGTACCTGCCCTGCCATCATCTGAAGCAAGAAGTGGTAACGAGGTGGAATTCAACCCTCTATATGCTTCAGAGGTTGGAGGAGCAGCAAAAGGCCATTCAAGCCTTTACAACTGACCACAATATAGGAGGTGGAATGCACCTGTCTCAAGCGCAGTGGAGAATGATTTCAACGTTGTGCAAGGTTCTGCAACCTTTTGAACTTGCCACACGTGAAGTCAGTTCAGACACTGCCAGCCTGAGTCAGGTCATTCCCCTCATCAGGCTTTTGCAGAAGAAGCTGGAGACATTGAAGGAGGAGCTAACACTGAGCGATTCCGCTAGGCATGTGGGACTTGTGGATGGAGCCCTTAATTCGCTTAACAAGGATTCACGGGTGGTCAATCTGTTGAAATCAGAGCACTACATTTTGGCCACCGTGCTCGATCCTAGATTTAAAACCTACCTTGGATCTCTCTTTCCGGCAGACACAAGTCTGCAGGGGTTCAAAGAACTGCTGGTGAGAAAATTGTCAAGTCAAGTGGAACGCGACCTGTCAACATCTCCTCCTTCACATTCTCCCGCAACTGGGGGTGCGAGGAAAAGGCTCAGAATTCCGAGCCCACCCGCTGGCGGTGATGCAGGGCAGTCTGGAGCGACTGCTGATGCTGACATCTGGTCCGGACTGAAGGACCTGCCAACGATTACGGACATGTCGTCTACTGTCACTGCATATGATTCTCTCACCATTGAAAGAATGGTGGAGGATTATATGAGTGACCGCATCCAAGTAGGCACGTCAGACAGTCCGTACGTATACTGGCAGGAAAAAGAGGCAATTTGGAGGCCCTTGCACAAACTGGCTTTATTCTACCTAAGTTGCCCTCCCACAAGTGTGTACTCCGAAAGAGTGTTTAGTGCCGCCGCTCACCTTGTCAGCAATCGGCGTACGAGATTACTTCCAGAAAATGTGGAGAAGATGATGTTCATTAAAATGAATTATAATCAATTCCTCCATGGAGACATTCACCAGCAGCAATTGCCTCCACAAAGTACACAGGGAGCTGTGATGGTGGATTCCAGTGGGGACGAATTGATAATCTGTGAGGAGGGGGATGTACACGGTGATGAATCGGAGGATGATGATGAGGTGGACATCTTGCCTCTGTAGAGCCAGTTTGTGCAAGGAGAGATTTATTGCTTCTTTTTTGGTGGGGGTCCAAACCAACCCGTCATTTCAGTCACAGTCGTGTGGCAGACCCTGTCACTGAAATGATGGGTTGGTTAAAGTGTGCATGTCCTGTTTATACAACATAAGGGTGGGTGGGAGGGCCCAAGGACAATTCCATCTTGCACCTCTTTTTTCTTTCATTTTTCTTTGCGTCATGTGCTGTTTGGGGAGTAGTTTTTTGGAAGGGCCATCCTGCGTGACACTGCAGTGCCACTCCTAGATGGGCCAGGTGTTTGTGTCGGCCACTAGGGTCGCTTATCTTAGTCACACAGCTACCTCATTGCGCCTCTTTTTTTTCTTCTTTGCGTCATGTGCTGTTTGGGGAGTATTTTTTGGAAGGGCCATCCTGCGTGACACTGCAGTGCCACTCCTAGATGGGCCAGGTGTTTGTGTCGGCCACTAGGGTCGCTTATCTTAGTCACACAGCTACCTCATTGCGCCTCTTTTTTTTCTTCTTTGCGTCATGTGCTGTTTGGGGAGTGTTTTTTAGAAGGGCCATCCTGCGTGACACTGCAGTGCTACTGCTAGATGGGCCAGGTGTTTGTGTCGGCCACTAGGGTCGCTTATCTTAGTCACACAGCTACCTCATTGCGCCTCTTTTTTTTCTTCTTTGCGTCATGTGCTGTTTGGGGAGTATTTTTTGGAAGGGCCATCCTGCGTGACACTGCAGTGCCACTCCTAGATGGGCCAGGTGTTTGTGTCGGCCACTAGGGTCACTTATCTTAGTCACACAGCTACCTCATTGCGCCTCTTTTTTTTCTTCTTTGCGTCATGTGCTGTTTGGGGAGTATTTTTTGGAAGGGCCATCCGGCCTGACACTGCAGTGCCACTCCTAGATGGGCCAGGTGTTTGTGTCGGCCACTAGGGTCGCTTAGCTTACTCACACAGCTACCTCATTGCGCCTCTTTTTTTCTTTGCGTCATGTGCTGTTTGGGGAGTGTTTTTGGGAAGGGCCATCCTGCGTGACACTGCAGTGCCACTCCTAGATGGGCCAGGTGTTTGTGTCGGCCACTAGGGTCACTTATCTTAGTCACACAGCTACCTCATTGCGCCTCTTTTTTTTCTTCTTTGCGTCATGTGCTGTTTGGGGAGTATTTTTTGGAAGGGCCATCCGGCCTGACACTGCAGTGCCACTCCTAGATGGGCCAGGTGTTTGTGTCGGCCACTAGGGTCGCTTAGCTTACTCACACAGCTACCTCATTGCGCCTCTTTTTTTCTTTGCGTCATGTGCTGTTTGGGGAGTGTTTTTTGGAAGGGCCATCCTGCGTGACACTGCAGTGCCACTCCTAGATGGGCCAGGTGTTTGTGTCGGCCACTTGGGTCGCTGAGCTTAGTCATCCAGCGACCTCGGTGCAAATTTTAGGACTAAAAATAATATTGTGAGGTGTGAGGTGTTCAGAATAGACTGAAAATGAGTGGAAATTATGGTTATTGAGGTTAATAATACTTTGGGATCAAAATGACCCCCAAATTCTATGATTTAAGCTGTTTTTTAGGGTTTTTTGAAAAAAACACCCGAATCCAAAACACACCCGAATCCGACAAAAAAAATTCGGTGAGGTTTTGCCAAAACGCGTTCGAATCCAAAACACGGCCACGGAACCGAACCCAAAACCAAAACACAAAACCCGAAAAATTTCCGGTGCACATCTCTAATCTCAAATTGTAGCAACTTCTTGGTAATACAATTGGAACCTGGGAAGACCTTAGGTATTGGTGTTCAACCTGCAGCCCTCCAGCTACTGTGAAATGTAATAAAAAGGTGATATCACACGGCGCTGCCAACCAATACAGCGCTTAAACATTCTTCACATAAATATGCAAATGAACTTTCTTTTTCCCTGAAAAATATTTCTGAGAAACAAAGAAAAACATACAATTGTGCAATACAGAGAGGCAGAAAGTAAAATCCAAGAGTGTTTTTATTGGTCCCACTCACAATTATACAGATTATTGATTGCATATCACCCTCATTGGGTAATGTTTGGGTTTATGTGAAGAATGTTTAAGAGCTGTATTGGTTGGTAGCGCCGTGTGATATCACCTTTTTATTCCATATGCACCTAAGAGTTTATTGGTGAAGGCTCTATTTGTGTTATCACTGACTGCAACCTCATACTGTGAGCACGGTGTGGATTGCTATCTTTCCACTGTGAAATGTAAAGTTTGATTAATTTACAAGGAAAAGTAATACCATATAACTCTGTGGTTCAGGCCGCTGCAGCGGCTAAACGTAAGCAAATAACCGCTAACATATGTATGCACGTTGCGTATACACGGTGACACGCTATGTGCACAATGCAGTGACACGTGTGGCTGAATACACCTTATCCCCAAACAAGAATTGAATGTGAAACTAGTAGTTAAATGTAATGTTGTGGTCTAACGCATCAACAGTATTTACTCAAAAGATACAGAAAAAAATAAAACAATATTACAGAGAAGAGCTATAACCAATAGTACATATGTTTGTTCGCAAATGCTCCCGGATCCAGGACTCAGTCAGTCTTAGCAAGATGACCTTCAGAGAATAGCCTGAGCCTGGTCAAGAGGACTCTCTTTTATACAATGTGTCCAAATACAGTACAATGGGAAATGTAAGCTCTTCTTCCATAGGTCAAGGGGCAGGTAATTTACAGTACATGAGGGGTCATAGGTTGGTTTGAATGAATGGGCGATGCTTGGTACAGGTGTACTTGCAAGTGTTCGCCACTGGGTTCCCGCCGAATATCAAGAGTACAGTATTTACAATAGTTTGTGATATTACAATTCTGTACATATCTATGTGCAGAAACATGCTATAAACTGCAAATAGCAACCGGAATGTAGATCTCAAAATACTGCATGTCTGGATACCAAACATAAAGTCCTTACCTTGCTCTATCCCCTCACATCCTGTAAAGCTGAATAACTCTGTTGTTCTATCTTTTGAGTATATGTAACTTGTTAGAAAAGTGTGTGGAGACTATGTGTAAATTATGCACTATATAAATAGAATATTAAATATGGCTTTGTGGCTTTTCTGTGCGAATGCGTATGCTACCGTATTTACTCATACCATGCGCCAATACGCAAGGCTTGTGAACCAGTGTACGTAGCGTGCGTACACAAATTGCGCACACACAGAGGCCATTCTGTTTGGTGTTTGCATGTGGTGTGTATGTAATATTTTCGACTTTGACAGTCCACCCTTTGATAGTAAACAATAACTATCATAAATTACTAACAAAATATTTAAAAACACATAACAGGTGACCTAGACAAACATATGTACTTATTTCGCAAATCAGACACTGACTATGGTTGGCGAAGACAGGAAGGATGACGAGACATCCTCTATATGCACTCGGCGGTCAAGGGACCACTGGTTGGGTGTGGGATGACATTCAACCTATAGAGTATACTGGGATACATGTACCTATGTCTTTGCACACTGATGTCCGGATTTGGTAGAAGTTTTGCTGGGTAGAAGGAGAGAAAAACACAAAAAGATGGTGAAAGAAACAGGCAATGAAATTAATTTACATTCCTATCACAGCACTGTCTCTATCGTCGGATCGTATACCAGATCTGCTGCATTTACAAAACACCCGCTCCTTAGACTCATCAAATTTGTGTTATGCCTTTTTCGCTGCTTCAAAATCCGAACACATTTAAATATCAGGCCGATAATTATGACAACAGCTAGGATACAGAGGAGAAACTTCCCCACATTTGCAATCATACCTTGTGTCCACTCTCCTAACCCAGAGAACCACTTGAGTGGGTTCAACCATGAGGCCCATCCAGTCAATTCATTACCCACAGCCGCTAAATTGAGATTATGTTTCCTTCTAAACTCCCAATCTTTTGATCAATGATCTCTGTTGGGTCCTCAGTACTGTTCGTAATATACGTGCAGCATTTCACACCATATTGAGTAGCCAAGGTAACGCAATACCCACCCGTCATGGCCGTGACGTAATTCAAAACCATTCTGTGTTGAACCAGTTCCTTCTTGTAGGCCTGTAGTTCCCTACCCGTATACCTGAAGGTGTCACCATACATCTCAGTGATATTATCTATCAAGTTCGCTAGCGCATGGCTATACCTATAATTTATAATTCCTCTGGCAGTATGGGTGATATCTAATGCATGAAGAATCTGAATCCCGGTGGATTCATGAATCAAATTAGAGGCTGCGAGCTCTCTACTGTCTATGAGTTGTCTCTTGAAAATGTGTTCATAGTGGGTGTGAGTATAAGGAGGCAGAGCATTGTGGTGAATGTCTTTCATTTTGTCATGTGCAATGGTCATGACTTCTGGTAGTACTCTGCCTTTGTAACTCAACCCTTCAGAGCTCGGAGTAAGCCATTTGTACGCCTTCTTTCCACATATGAAATAAGCGTCATCTGGGAGAAAATAGGGGACAAAATGTATCAATATCATGTCACAGATAATTCTTTTTTTTTTTTTTTTAATTCAACAATTTTTATTAGATTTTTTTATAGAAAAACAAGAACAGGGAAGACCTTCATGATATAGACAAACCAAAAACCGGAGAAAAACCGGTATAGTTACAGTGTTTCAACAGAAGGTATTTTTAAGTCACATCAGTGAAATCAACAAATACATACATAGTCGGTAGCTGTAAGCTTGGGTAAGAGGCAAAGGATGAACAATCTTAACCTACATGAGGTCTAGGAAATGATGAAGACTGTACCGGTGTGCGTCTCAACATAAGAAATCATCATATACCTAAGGCCAAGCACCCAGTTCTACCTGAGGATTTACAGAATATCTATATACTCGAGAGGTCAGTAAAGAAGACAAACAGGAGGAGGGGGGGGGAGGGGGAACAAATGGGGAAGACAATACAAGTATAATCAGCTCATGAATGAGTGGCGTCCAAAGACATCTTAAGTAAGACTAGTGAAAAGGCATTTCAGGCATGTTTAGCCACTCTAACCAAAGAGAAGGTTCAGTACCTATATGGCATCAGACTGAACATACAGCGTGGGGTATTAAAATTAATATATTTACATTTCTAGGAAAAGAACAGGAGATCTCAAAGGAACAGTACATGGGCTTAAGTTGTCAAGAGGCTCTATCAATTTGTCTATATAGGTACCACGTTGTGGTCTCAAAAAGTTTATAGATGAACGTTTGAATATCCGGGTCTAGAGTATCAATATACCTTTCCCACTTCCTGGCAAACCGCCTGACCCCTAATTCAATATCAGGAAGAGTAGCACGCCTCTCAAAATAAATAATCCGGAGGGTCATGTGCTTCACAGCCATCAAAGAAGGGGCAGACGGTTTGATCCAATTGTTAAGAATTTGTTTCTTGGCTATTGTTAGGATAACAGAGAGTACCGGAACAATGTCCCTATCTTCAGGCCCAAGAGACCACTCCCTAAAATCAAGTAACAAACACGCCTTCGGGCGTTTTATTAACCGTAAGTTAAATACTGTGTTGAGATAAGCGACCACCTTGTACCAATACTTAGATATTTTTCGGCAAGACCACATATTGTGGTACAAGGTGGCACTCTGCGCAGTACATTTGATGCAGCAGCCAGTGTCGTCTGGGACCATGTGTGCCATCTGATTAGGTGCTATATATGCCCTTTGGAGCATCTTCAAGTGTACCTCTTGCAAAGAGGCAGAGTGTAAGAATCTAAAAGTGGGTAAAATGTTATCTAGCAATTCAGCACTCGATCCCATATTGGGGATATCTCTGGACCACGAGGACAACGCAGGGTCCCAGAGCCGGTCCCTATATGAGACCCTAAAGGTGTTTCTGAAGTAGCTGAGATGGTAAGGACAATCTTTAGTGAGCACCATTAAGGTGCGCAGCGGGTCTGTGGTAGCCTCAGAAATCATAGGATGAGACTGGGATTGAGCAAAATGTCTAGCCTGCAGGTACATAAAAAATTCTCGGTGGGAAATACCAAATTTTGTCTGGATATCAGAGAAAGAAAGCACTACGTTGCCTCCTGGGTCGTATATGTCTCTAATAGCTGCGATCCCCTTTTCTCTCCAGCTCAAAAAATGTGTGTTATCAAGGCCAGGAAGGAAACATGGGTTACCCCAAAACGTAGTGTGAAGAGAGGTGTCAGGTTTCCTCTGTGCTTTGGTGTGTGTGGCCTGCCATGCTCGATATGTATGCCAAAATAAAATATGTTTTATCCCAGATGGGAGACGGGAGTTTGGGGTGTGTAAGAGTGCAGCAGGGGAGTTAAAGTGTCAGGTTCGTAAATACTGATCTGCCCCAAAGCCAGTCTGTGATATACCTGTACATTGCTGCTCTGCTAAATAGGACAGGATCCGGGATTCCCATACCTCCCTCTTCACGTAATAGCTGTAATCTAGCGTAGGGGACCCTTGGTCGTTTTCCGGCCCATAGAAATCTAGTGAAACATTGTTTAAGGAAAAGGACATCTTTCTCAACGAGGGCAATAGGGAGCATAAGCAGAAAATAAGCAATCTTGGGAAAGATCACAGATTTAATAACTTCTGCGCGACCCATAAGAGATGCTTTAGCAATACCTTTCTTAACCCTTAATAGAACCCATGTAAATACCCTTACCGGCTGCACTTTCCCTCCCCCCTTCTCCACCCCCATTTATCTCACTACCACCATCCCTACTATACTCGCTGCATGACCCATAGTTTCTAGCTAAACCCTCCCCCCAGGCTCCTAGTTTAAAAGCTCCTCCAACCTACTAACCATCCTACCCCCCCCAGCACCACAGCCCCTTCCTCATTCAGGTGCAATCCATGACAAGAAAAAAGATGGCGCCTGACTGAGAAGTCCGCCCAGTGTTCCAAGAACACAAACCCCTCTTTCCTACACCAGTCTCTGAGCCACACATTTACCTCCCTAATCTTCCTCGGTCTCCCTGGGCTAGCGCGTGGCACTGGTAATATTTCGGAGAAAATTATCTTAGATGTCCTTTTTTTTAGTTTCTGGCCAAAGTCCCTATAATCTTTCTTAAGGACATCCCACCTACCACTAACTTTGTTGTTGGTGCCAACGTGCACCAAGACCGCCGTGTCTTTCCCAGCCCCTCCCAACAATCTATCTACCCAGTCCGCGATGTGCCATACCCGAGCACCCGGGAGACAACAGACCGTACGGCGATCACGGTCCCGGTAGCAGATTGCCCTATCTGCCTTCCTAATGATAGAGTCCCCTACCACCACCATCTGCCTGGGCGCCTCTCTAGCTTTCATCCCATCTGAGCCAGAGGGACCACTCCTCCGGTTGCTAGAGTGAGCAGTCTCCTCCAGCTCCGTCATTTCGTCGCTATCATCCACCGAATCTTCATCCAATCAGGCAAATTTGTTTGGGTTTGATAGATCCGAGATGTCGTGCCTCTCCCTCTTTTTCTCCCTTCTAACAGTGACCCAACTGCCTACCGGATTTTCCTCATCTACCAGTGACCCCTGCTGCAACTCCTCCACCATTCTATCTAAACTTTGCTCCAGATTGTATATCCCTCAGTCGCGTAACGGTCTGCTCTAGATCAGTTACCTGGGCTTCCAGGGCAACCGTTCGCTCACATCTCGTGCATATGTATTCGCCCTGATGAGGTGATGCAGATTACCTCTACCTCTACTTACGTCACTGTGATTGACCTTTGCTCTGCTCTTTTTTCTGTTCCCCCTCACCCCAACAGCCAGTACCTCTTTGCCTTCTCTTACAGGGGAGTACAGTACACCTGGACCCGTCTCCCCCAAGGTTTCATTGACAGCCCAAGTATTTTCTCCCAGGCCCTACATGACTGTTTACATTCCTTTCAACCTGAGAATGAGTCGGTGCTGATACAATATGTTGATGACTTGTTGTTATGCTCTGATTCATTTGAGTCGTCCCTGGCAGACACTAAACAGCTTCTGTTTCACCTCTCCCAGACAGGACACAAGGTTTCAAAAAAAAAAGGGAGGTTTGTCCTGCACCGGCCTATTTGGATATATAAGAAATGATGATACTTAAACCAAAAATCGGACAGTAATATTTAAATATTCATTATTCCCATCTGTCCATATGGCGGTGCGCCCAGAGTCAAAGAGAAGGCTAAATGTAACAGAGAAAGAAAAAGTATGACTCTTGTTGGGGCGCACTCTTGTTGTATCGTGTTGTCTAATGATTAGTGATGTGTATAAAAAATAGTCAATTCTTTATTTCTACTCTTAAAATAAATGGGAACTCAGCACAAAACAAGAATCAGTGTTGAAATTTAGCATAAATGGATGTTAGCATTCCAGGAATAAGACAGATAATCTCTAGAAAAAAATTGGGAATGTTCAGATCTTGTTTATCCTTGGATAAATGCATATTGGAAGATAGCTACGTACCATGCTGCTTCCGTCTGCCAAAGATCTGTACAAACTGTGTTTGTATTAATGGAGCCCTGAATAGGGATGATTTCAGGCGAGGGACCACCCCCTAACTGAGATCTAACCCTGATGGTTCGAGTCCGTCTTGGAGAAAATTGCATACGATGAACAAGGTGAGATCTGGACGCAGTGAAGTGATGGGAATAAGTGAAAGTGGTGATCCTGCTGTTAGTGTTATCTCAAATAAATGTGTAAGTGTCAAATATCACCCATGCAGTCTTCAGGTAGGAGAGGAGCCCTGCATTTACCTGCACTAACTAACTGTTCTTTTGGCTTTAATCAAAAATATCACTAGCCGAAGTGAGACCCTATTTTGCATATTGCCATCTGATTGATTTTTCTAGGGGCATCATAACTTAGCCTCAAGTGATTTGTAATTATAATCTGTTCAATACTAGCCAGGTAAAACTCCTCATTCAATGAATGCAGGTATCCTCAGGTACACACAGAAATATACATAAAAATTTTTTTTGTGTGTGGTTCCGCAGCCAAATCTGTTTCAAATATCTCAAACTGTGTTTTTTCATGGTTTCACTCTGGTACAACCCTTTTTGAGTCCTGTATATATCATGTTTTTCTGATAAATTGCATATGGTTCTTAAGACTGAAACCAAAAATGGTTTTAAAAGTATGATTTATTGCTTTGAAAATTTAAAAATTGCATATGGTTCTAAAGACTAAAATTATGATAACCAAATATATCCCCGGACGTATGACCTATTGTGCTGAAAATTGACTATTAAGGTTTTTTCAATCACTGGCACTCCATTATACAATTTAAGGTATACAGTTGGGACCAGTAGTGGTGTGTGATCTTGCACCAGGTCCTCCGCCTATATAGTGACCATACGCAGGGGGTACTTTTATATCTCAGTTCCTCCTGCTTTAATATCTTTATTACTAATATCCTTAAAAAATCTTTTCATCTATATAGCATGATTGGTTCTTGTTCAATATTGCAATATTCATCATAGTGTTTTTCATATTTATGCAATCCTTTTTCCTTTTCTTTCTTTTTTCTCTCTTTCCCATTTTTTTCAATCATTCCTTTTTTCCGTGAACTCTCATCCACGATTCAGGTGACCGTGTCCCCCAGGAGACACGTTTCTCCTGTCTAACGAGGACAGCAGATTCACGCTCCTAAGATCTATCCTTTCCCTTTTTTCCCCAATGCCTTTTCTCCACTCCCTTCTCGCAAGGTAACCCATTTTCTGTTTCGGTGCACTCTCATTAGTGGCACAGGACAAATTTTCTACGACCATACCCCTCCGCTTACGCCCAATCTCGTCCGATCTTGGAAGCTAAACGGAGGTGGGCTAGGTCAGTACCTAGTTGGGCGACCACTAGGGAATACCCAGTGCAGTAGGAAGGCTTCACTCCCTGTGAGATAACACTAACAGCAGGATCACCACTTTCACTTATTCCCATCACTTCACTGCGTCCAGATCTCACCTTGTTCATCGTATGCAATTTTCTCCAAGACGGACTCGAACCATCAGGGTTAGATCTCAGTTAGGGGGTGGTCCCTCGCCTGAAATCATCCCTATTCAGGGCTCCATTAATACAAACACAGTTTGTACAGATCTTTGGCAGACGGAAGCAGCATGGTACGTAGCTATCTTCCAATATGCATTTATCCAAGGATAAACAAGATCTGAACATTCCCAATTTTTTTCTAGAGATTATCTGTCTTATTCCTGGAATGCTAACATCCATTTATGCTAAATTTCAACACTGATTCTTGTTTTGTGCTGAGTTCCCATTTATTTTAAGAGTAGAAATAAAGAATTGACTATTTTTTATACACATCACTAATCATTAGACAACACGATACAACAAGAGTGCGCCCCAACAAGAGTCATACTTTTTCTTTCTCTGTTACATTTAGCCTTCTCTTTGACTCTGGGCGCACCGCCATATGGACAGATGGGAATAATGGATATTTAAATATTACTGTCCGATTTTTGGTTTAAGTATCATCATTTCTTATATATCCAAATAGGCCGGTGCAGGACAAACCTCCCTTTTTTTTTTGAAACCTTGTGTCCTGTCTGGGAGAGGTGAAACAGAAGCTGTTTAGTGTCTGCCAGGGACGACTCAAATGAATCAGAGCATAACAACAAGTCATCAACATATTGTATCAGCACCGACTCATTCTCAGGTTGAAAGGAATGTAAACAGTCATGTAGGGCCTGGGAGAAAATACTTGGGCTGTCAATGAAACCTTGGGGGAGACGGGTCCAGGTGTACTGTACTCCCCTGTAAGAGAAGGCAAAGAGGTACTGGTTGTTGGGGTGAGGGGGAACAGAAAAAAGAGCAGAGCAAAGGTCAATCACAGTGACGTAAGTAGAGGTAGAGGTAATCTGCATCACCTCATCAGGGCGAATACATATGCACGAGATGTGAGCGAACGGTTGCCCTGGAAGCCCAGGTAACTGATCTAGAGCAGACCGTTACGCGACTGAGGGATATACAATCTGGAGCAAAGTTTAGATAGAATGGTGGAGGAGTTGCAGCAGGGGTCACTGGTAGATGAGGAAAATCCGGTAGGCAGTTGGGTCACTGTTAGAAGGGAGAAAAAGAGGGAGAGGCACGACATCTCGGATCTATCAAACCCAAACAAATTTGCCTGATTGGATGAAGATTCGGTGGATGATAGCGACGAAATGACGGAGCTGGAGGAGACTGCTCACTCTAGCAACCGGAGGAGTGGTCCCTCTGGCTCAGATGGGATGAAAGCTAGAGAGGCGCCCAGGCAGATGGTGGTGGTAGGGGACTCTATCATTAGGAAGGCAGATAGGGCAATCTGCTACCGGGACCGTGATCGCCGTACGGTCTGTTGTCTCCCGGGTGCTTGGGTACGGCACATCGCGGACTGGGTAGATAGATTGTTGGGAGGGGCTGGGAAAGACACGGCGGTCTTGGTGCACGTTGGCACCAACAACAAAGTTAGTGGTAGGTGGGATGTCCTTAAGAAAGATTATAGGGACTTTGGCCAGAAACTAAAAAAAAGGACATCTAAGATAATTTTCTCCGAAATATTACCAGTGCCACGCGCTAGCCCAGGGAGACCGAGGAAGATTAGGGAGGTAAATGTGTGGCTCAGAGACTGGTGTAGGAAAGAGGGGTTTGTGTTCTTGGAACACTGGGCGGACTTCTCAGTCAGGCGCCATCTTTTTTCTTGTCATGGATTGCACCTGAATGAGGAAGGGGCTGTGGTGCTGGGGGGGGTAGGATGGTTAGTAGGTTGGAGGAGCTTTTAAACTAGGAGCCTGGGGGGAGGGTTTAGCTAGAAACTATGGGTCATGCAGCGAGTATAGTAGGGATGGTGGTAGTGAGATAAATGGGGGTGGAGAAGGGGGGAGGGAAAGTGCAGCCGGTAAGGGTATTTACATGGGTTCTATTAAGGGTTAAGAAAGGTATTGCTAAAGCATTAAATAATAACAATTATGTGTCATCATTAGAGACTATAGAAAATGTTGTACGGGACTTAAGGGAAAATACTTGTGTCAGGGCGGTGAATTTAGACGGGAACATTGGGTTGACCAAAAAGAAAAGTAAGGTGGGCAATACTAAGTACGATGGGGTTGGAGAAGGAGCGAGAAGGACTGTCTGTATTAGTAACTCTACGGATGCACTAGTTAACCAGGATGGGAAATCTTTAGGAAAACAAACAAACAAAGGAACCGATAAACTAAAATGTATGCTTGCAAATGCAAGAAGTCTAGCAGGTAAAATGGGGGAATTGGAATTGTTAGCATCAAAGGCTGAGTATGACATTATAGGTATTACGGAAACATGGTGGGATGACTCTCACGACTGGGTTGTTAACTTGGAGGGGTATTCTCTCTTTAGGAGGGACAGGGCTAACAAAAGAGGAGGAGGTGTATGTCTTTATGTTAAACCATCACTTAAACCATACCTAAAGGAGGTTATCTATGAGGAGACTGGTGATAATGTGGAGTCACTATGGGTAGAAATCTCAAGTGGGGGAATTGATGCAAAAAAACTAGTCATAGGCACGTGCTACAAACAGCCGGATATTAGCATACATGAGGAAGAACAACTATTGCAGCAAATCAAAACGGCTGCGGGATTGGGGCACATCCTTGTCATTGGGGATTTTAATTACCCGGATATAAACTGGAGTAATGATTCATGTGCTAAAGCGAGGGGCAGCAGGTTTTTAAATACTGTATGTTTAGGGATCACTACTTGTCTCAATTAGTCAAGGACCCAACTAGGGGTAAAACTACCCTGGATCTAGTAATTACTAATAATGTGGGCATTATATCAAACACTAAAGTTGGAGAGACATTGGGTAACAGTGATCACTATATGATCACATTCGACATCAGTTTCAGGAAACATAGCTACAGGGGTTCCACCAAAACTTTTAACTTTAGGAAGGCTAATTTCAGTATGCTTAGATGTGCACTTAACGACATAGAGTGGGAGGTTCTGTTTAATAACAAGAACACTTCAGAAATGTGGGATGTTTTAAAAGGGTTGCTGGATAGCAATATTCATAACTTTATTCCCATGGGCAGTAAACGCAGGAGTATTAAACTCAAACCGATGTGGCTTAACAAACGAGGTTAAGGCAGAAATGGATAAAAAAAAAGCGGGCTTTCAAAGCATTTAAATCTAATGGAAAGGAGTAGTCTTTCAAGTATTACAAGGAGTGTAATAAGAAATGCAAAAAATCAATAAGAGCAGCTAAAATGGAAAATGAAAAGCAGATCGCTATAGAGAGTAAAACCAATCCTAAAAAGTTTTTAAATACATAAATGGTGAAAGGTTAATAAAGGAGAATATAGGTCCATTAAAAGATGAATTCGGAGAATTGATAAATGATGACGAAATAAAAGCGGAAATACTGAACAAATTCTTTTCATCAGTATTCACCAGTGAAGAACTGATGGTGGGAGTAGAGCATAACAATTGTGACAGTAATGATTCATGGTTAGATACTTGTTTAAGCAAAGAAGTAGTCCGGGAGAGACTAAGCAAAATTAAGATGAATAAATCACCTGGTCCTGATGGACTTTACCCGAGGGTTCTTATGGAGCTTAGTTCACAACTAGCACGAACCCTATACTTGATTTTCAATAGTTCAATTAGATCAGGCATGGTACCGAAGGATTGGCGTATAGCTGAGGTAGTGCCATTATTTAAAAAGGGATCCAAAAATCTTCCAGGAAACTACAGACCAGTTAGTTTAACATATATAGTGGGGTTTATTGGAAGGAATTCTAAGGGACGGCATACAGGAGTATCTAAAGTCCGCTAGTATTATTAGCAAGAACCAGCATGGGTTTGTGAGGGACAGGTCATGTCAGACTAACTTAATTAGCTTCTATGAGGAAGTGAGCAATAATCTTGATCAAGGAAAAGCAGTGGATGTGGTCTTCCTAGATTTTGCAAAAGCCTTCGATACAGTTCCTCACAGGAGGCTGATGATCAAATTAAAGGAGATTGGCCTAGGAAAAACTATTTGCACATGGTTGGATAGCAGAGTACAGCGAGTAGTGATCAACGGGAAGTCCTCAACCTGGTCCCCATTAGTCAGCGGAATACCACAAGGGTCCGTACTCGGACCACTACTGTTCAACATATTTATCAATGACCTAGAAATAGGCCTGGAAAGCACAGTGTCAATCTTTTCAGATGATACTAAACTGTGTAAGGTAATTAAATTAATTCAGAATTGGATGTGGAGTCCTTGCAGAATGATCTACAGTCTACTGTATCTAAACTTGAACTCTGGGCGTCTAAATGGAAAATGAGGTTTAATACAGACAAATGCAAGGTTATGTATTTTGGTACTAAAAACAAACTTGCATCCTACATATTAAATGGGGAACACCTAGGGGAAACAGAGTTGGAAAAAGATTTGGGGGTATTCATTGATAATAGGCTTAATAACCGTACACAATGTCAAAACGCAGTAAAGAAGGCAAGTAAGGTGCTAGCGTGCATAAAAAGGGGAATTGAGACAAGGGACTCGGATGTAATCATGCCGCTGTATAAAGCATTGGTACGTCCGCACCTTGAATATTGTGTTCAGTTTTGGGCACCATTGTATAAAAAAGACATCAGTGAACTCGAAAGTGTTCAAAGGCGAGCTACTAAATTGATTAAAGGCCAAGAAGTCTGGACTATAAGGAAAGACTTACTAGGCTGAATATGTATACACTAGAAAAGAGGCGCCTAAGAGGAGATATTATTATCTTCAAATATGTAAAGGGACATCACAAAGAGTTATCAGAGGAATTATTTATTAAAAGAACACAGTTTAGGACACGTGGGCACTCGCTGCGACTGGAGGAGAGAAAGTTCCGAACGCAATGGCGGAAAGGGTTCTTCACTGTTAGGGCAATCAGGATGTGGAATTCCCTGCCAGGGAAGGTGGTAATGGCGGACTCTGTAATTGGGTTTAAAAAAGGAATGGATAAATTTCTGAATGAAAAAGCTATCCAAGGTTATAATACTTAAAATATCAACGTGGTTAATCCGGGGGTAACATGAGTTATAGTAGCTAACTAGTCATAAAACATTATGTAGCAAGTATGTAAAATCATCACAACTTAAAACAGGTTGAACACGATGGGCAATTTGTCTCTATTCAACCTCAAATACTATGTTACTATGTAGAATGACAGCTGGATTGGGCACTACAGGGAATTGGCTCTCGACTATTTTATTATCCCCCTTAAATCCTGCACTAGCCTGTAACCCCTCCCCCCACTCTTTTTCACAGGGAAGATGGGTCTATTGGCTGTGCTGGTTGTCCTGACTAGGATGCCCTGCTGTAGTAGCCGTTCTATGACAGGGTATACTCCTAATTCCACCTCTGGCTTCAGAGGGTGCTGGGGGATTTTTGGAGCTACCCTGCCATCTTTTATTTGTACTACTACTGGGGCTACATTTGCTATCAATCCAGTGTCCTGTCCATCTTTAGTCCATAAGGAACCCGGTATTTGTGAGATCATTTACTCTACCTGCAATGGACATGTGTCTAGAATGGCAGAGTGCAACATTAGCCTTTGAGGGGTGTCTAACATATCTTGTACTTCCTGTGCATGGCTTTCAGGGATATCTAAGAACACACCCTCAGGGGGTACAATATATAACACACCGCATTTTACATAATAAGTCTCTGCCAAGTAGGTTAGTCGGGGCCGACACAGCCAACAAGAATGAATGTTTGGTATGCAAGGGCCCTATCGTAACCTCTGCAGGTCTAATCAAAGGATATTGTTGCACTTTTCCCGTTACTCCCATTGCAAAATAGTTTTGCCCGTGGTCATTATTCCTGTTGAAGAGGTTAATACAGATCTGGCTGCCCCTGTATCTACAAGAAAAGGTTGTCTTGTACCAGCTACCTTGACCATGACCTCAGATTCGTCTCTGAGGCTATTAGTTAACCTCACTGGCTGTAATATACAGGATTGACCCCCTTCCTATTGTCTGTATTGTTGGTTTCCCCAGAGGGCGTTGGCAGCTATCATATGTGAGGGAAGTAACTGTGATGAGTTGGAGGCCTGCCTATCCCTCCTTGGGGGAAATCTATGAGTCTCCCCTCTATGTGGCTCAAAATCCCTTCTATATGTCCTTTGGTCCCATCTATGTGTTGGGTAATTTTGTGTATGTGGTTCGTGTCTAGGGACTTGTGGTCTTTTCAGTGTACAGTCCCTGGAGAAATGTCCCTCTCTCCCACAAGTGTAACACCTACTTACTCTCCTTCTCGTTTCTTCAAACACCAGGGGGGTAGGTTGTGTAGTTTGGCCTTTCAGAGCCTGTATACTCACCGTCAGCAAGCTTTACCCCTGCTGTTGTTTATGTTTGAAGATATTCTTGTCATGCTCAATAGCAGACTCTCTCAGAGCATCTACAGTGACCCCACTCCAACTAGGCAAAGAAGTCTGTACCCTGACTTTCAATGCCTCTTTGAGTCCGTCCATTAGCACAGAGACAGCCACCTCCCTGTGGTTCACATCATTCTTTATGTTCCTTATCCCAGTGTATTTAGCCATATCTTGTAAGGCTCTATGAAAATATTCGGATGCCAGTTCACTTTCTCTCTGTTTGATAGTGAAAATTTAATTCCATTTTACAATTGTGGGGAAATACAATCCTAGTTGTATATTGATTTGTTTCATGTTCTCCTGATTGTATTCATCAGTCAGAGGTCAATATGGGGGGGTAGGCACGCTCTTAACACTGTCCGCCAATCTTTGTGGGTTCATGGGCATTACCCAGATCCTTAATAAACTTGTGGCATCCAGCTAAATCTTTCCTGGGATCAGGGAATTCTGATATGATTGAACGCAGTTCCGACCTGGACCACGGGCAAAACATTGCAATATTCCTAATGGGCGTTACTCCCTGGTTATTAGTTCTCCCATTGGGAACTGCTATTACCTGGACCGGGTTTAACCCAACCACTTAATTCCTGTTTGTCTCAGTGCAGAGAGCTACTGTCTCTGCGTAATGAACAGTCCCATACCTACCGGTGGCTATGATCTCACCCGTCCCTCCAGTGGAAGACACAGACACTGCTCTTACTGGTTGGGCTGTGCCCACCTGGGTTTCTTGCATGGTGGCTGCCTGAGAGAGGGCTGAGAGCAGGCTGGGCTCGTCATCCTCCTCTGAACTATAATCCTTGGAAGAAATTAGGACAGGATACAATTTGCAATGGTTAGGGTTAATACATTTTTCAAATGCCTTTTTATCATCTCCTAGTATGCTATTGGTTGTAGCATCCTTCTCTCCATTGACATGTGGCGGTGGTGGTGTATTCGCATTCACATTCCTGTCTGGTTTGGAACTTGCTACACGAGCAAGTTCCCTTTGTATTTCTCCCTCTTGTTGCCATATGTTTAAACAGTTGTTATGTCTGATCCTTTGTTTCCTGGATTTGATCAGACATATTCTATTTCTAACATTTTGCAGCACCTCTGGTTCAAAACTACCAACCCTAGGAAATGATGCCCTGTCTTCAACAGTCATATGTACCCATTCATCACAAAAAGCCTCTGTGTATGGACCATATTTCCTACATATAATATACCGAGCGGACCCTCTCGGCCTCTGCTCCTCAGCCTGAACCCTGGTTCCTGAACGCCTCTTGCGTGCCCACTTGTCTCCCATTGTGGACTTTTTAAACACAAACACCAAATGGCCCACGCGAGACGATGGTGAAAAGTTCCTCCGAGCACTTTTCACAAACTCCGTCTCCTCTGGACAGTACCATGGTCCACTCCAGTAGTGATCGCCCCGCGTACCCAGTGAGGACCCCTACCAGACCCCTCAACACTGGAAGTATAAAGTATTAACAGCAATAAATCAATGCCCCACCTTTTTCAGTGGAGGTTGAAAGCCTGATCTTTTTGGTTTCTATCCACTGGAATTTTCCTGAGTGGGAAACACCTGATCGATCACCCTTTCCAATGAATGTCCACCAGGAATATTTCCTGAGAGAGAGTCAGCGAAAAATTCCTTTACTTTACACAAATTACGTCTATGTATGCTAACACAGCGCGTATGATGACGTAATTGTGCGAATTTATGCAATTGGTATTACGTTGCACCACATATCTCACACACACACGCGTGCGGTCCAATCGCACAGCTTATAGATACTTGTTATTTATACGCCCTACGATCACGGGAGTCAAATTTACAAGCTGCGCTCCACAGCCGGAGCGTAACACCAAATATCACACTCCTCCGCACATTTTAACTTTAAAAACACACACACTACGTGCCTTAATACCAATTAATACGTGAGGTCGCTAACCTCCACGCCACGGAGCCTCTGCTAACTCAGTGCCTCGCCGACAAGATCCCGCTTTTCGGGGTTCAATCCACTCACACTTACTTTTCAACAACCCACACTTTTAGATTTTCTGTACAGAAAAAAAATAAGATAAAATATACATAGTGTATTTCGTCTAAAACATGCATAGAGGATCAGATAAAATCTCTAAAAACATTATTTTATTTATCTTCACTTAAAACACACTTAGGGGATATGGATGGTCTCTCACCAATAGGAGTGGTCTACCAAATCAGTAGACAAAACAGCATGGGTAAAGATGGTAACATCAGGCGACCCTGGAACCCACCGTCAAACTTCAATGGTGATATCCCAAACGTCTCCCATAAACGGAAAAATCGTCCTACCAACGCGTTTCAACACATCCTGGTGTCTTTATCAAGGCATGATGAGGCTTACCAACTCCCAAACATTTATACCCCTCCCATCCAACATTGAAACTGTCCTATTTCCAGACACGGATCAACTACAGACTACTATTCCTATCCCACAAAGTAAATCACATCCCTTCCCTGAGTCCACTCCGTTCTTCTTATGGTTTAGAAGACTCCCGCCTCAAGATACGCGTGTCATGTCCAGAAATTATCATCGTCGCCCGGAAGTGGTAATCATACCATGCCGCTTTGTCATTACCGGAAGTTTTCCTGGTAATCGGAAGTTGTCATTCGCCTACTACACCCGGATATATTTGGTGCGTGGCTTCACTCGACCTCCCGGAAATGCGCTGTCCTCCTCATAGTGTTGTTCCTTTATAGCGGGAGAGTTTGACATATTCATAATTTAACATTGTGTTCACGGCCATGTCAGAGTGGTTTTGTATGGAAACCCAAAATTAATCCCCATATTTGATAGGAAAAATCCTCGAAAGAAGGGAACATAATAAAGTTAGGGTGTCTCAATTAAAAACAATCAATACCACATCTTGATAAACCACAATGTGACTTTACATAGAAACAAATTATATAAAAGTAATAAAAATCACCATCTGCTTGAATATCTAAAAACCCATTTCAACTCAAAATCCTTGTTCAGTCCCTTGGGAACAAGGGTCTTGCAGTTGAAAATCATGGTCATTTCATTCTGTGCCAGTTTAGATGCTAAATCATTCCCTCTAATATCTCCGGTAATATGTTTTAAGCCATAAAAGTTCCTTATTTGAGATGGATCACATTTATGGACATCTTTAAAATGAGAAGAAAGGGCATGTGTTTCCATGCCCTTCGTGATGTTCCTTAAATGTTCCCCCAGCCTGACTTTAAGGGGTCTACTTGTATGTCCAATGTAAAATTTACAGCATGTACATTCAATGCAGTAAACTACATTGGATGTATGACATGTAATAAGTTCTGATATTCTTATCTTTCTACCATTGATGTTCACCTCTGTGATCTTCATTCCAGAAGTATTTTTTACTTTTTTACAACCCATACACGTCCCACATCTAAAAAAGCCAGTGGTTAGTATTCTGGAATTCTTAGGCGATGTAGGACATAGACTCTGTACTAATTTTGCCTTAAGATTCGGGGCTCGTCTAAATATTCATATTGGGTTTACCGGCAGATCTTCTCCTATTACTGGATCTTTTTTTCTTAAAAATTTGTTGAACTTTATTGTGTTGTGAGGAAAAAATTGTGGTAAAAGCCCATTTGAATCTCTCATCATTTTTATTAGCATTTTTATCCACGGGTTTATCTAGGATGGCTCCCTATCCAAATTTAAGGCTTCCTGAAGTGCTTGTTTGGTTTTGCTTTTATCATGACCACACTTATTAAAACGGAGTTCCATTTCCTCAGCCTGCTCCTGAAAAACTTTCTTATCAGAGCAGTTCTTTCTTAATCTCCTGAGCTGTCCCGATGGAATAGATTCTAACCATTGGTCATGATGGCAGCTATCCCTAATGATAAAAATCTAGAATCCGTAGGCTTAACTAAATTCTTAATCTTTAAAATCCCTTCTTCTACATAAATAGTTAAATCTAAAAAGTTCACATGTGTTTAACTTATTTCGAAAGTGAGGACAATGTTCCTATCATTATCATTTAAAAAAGTACAAAAGAGGTCAAGTTGTTCCCTATCTCCTTTCCAAATAAAAAATATATCATTGATATATCTTCGCCAGGACACTAGATTCGCCCCAAAGGGGTTATTAGCCCAAATGGAGGTGTCCTCCCACTCCCCCATAAAAATATTAGCATAACCAAGCAGGACCAAGTTTTGTATGTGCTTTTACAAGTACCCACTAAACAAATACAATTTGTATATTAAATAACTTATCCGATTTTATGCAGATCTATAATAACTACTACAACCTATGGCAACAATATCTGAGAATATACGCAAAATATCTGTGTGCTTCTGCGCGTTTTCACGCCAAAGTAACACACAATAAAAATATATATTTTCCTTGCTGTCCCTTGGTTAGCACCAGCACCTCTGCAACTATACAAAACAGACGTGGTTTAACAACATTAGGTAGTTTTAACACAACAACAGAAAATAAGAATTTACTTACCGATAATTCTATTTCTCGGAGTCAGTAGTGGATGCTGGGGTTCCTGAAAGGACCATGGGGAATAGCGGCTCCGCAGGAGACAGGGCACAAAAAGTAAAGCTTTAGGATCAGGTGGTGTGCACTGGCTCCTCCCCCTATGACCCTCCTCCAAGCCTCAGTTAGGATACTGTGCCCGGACGAGCGTACACAATAAGGAAGGATTTTGAATCCCGGGTAAGACTCATACCAGCCACACCAATCACACTGTACAACCTGTGATCTGAACCCAGTTAACAGTATGATAACAGCGGAGCCTCTGAAAAGATGGCTCACAACAATAATAACCCGATTTTTGTAACTATGTACAAGTAATGCAGATAATCCGCACTTGGGATGGGCGCCCAGCATCCACTACGGACTCCGAGAAATAGAATTATCGGTAAGTAAATTCTTATTTTCTCTATCGTCCTAGTGGATGCTGGGGTTCCTGAAAGGACCATGGGGATTATACCAAAGCTCCCAAACGGGCGGGAGAGTGCGGATGACTCTGCAGCACCGAATGAGAGAACTCCAGGTCCTCCTTAGCCAGGGTATCAAATTTGTAGGATTTTACAAACGTGTTTGCCCCTGACTAAATAGCCGCTCGGCAAAGTTGTAAAGCCGAGACCCCTCGGGCAGCCGCCCAATATGAGCCCACCTTCCTTGTGGAATGGGCATTTACATATTTTGGCTGTGGCAGGCCTGCCACAGAATGTGCAAGCTGAATTGTATTACACATCCAACTAGCAATAGTCTGCTTAGAAGCAAGAGCACCCAGTTTGTTGGGTGCATACAGGATAACAGCAAGTCAGTTTTCCTGACTCCAGCCGTCCTGGAACCTATACTTTCAGGGCCCTGACAACATCCAGCAACTTGGAGTCCTCCAAGTCCCTAGTAGGCGCAAGGCACCACAATAAGCTGGTTCAGGTGAAACACTGACACCACCTTAGGGAGAGAACTGGGGACGAGTCCGCAGCTCTGCCCTGTCCGAATGGACAAACAGATATGGGCTTTTTTGAGAAAAAACCCACCAATTTGACACTCGCCTGGCCCAGGCCAGGGCCAAGAGCATGGTCACTTTTCATGTGAGATGCTTCAAATCCACAGATTTGACTGGTTTTAAACCAATGTGATTTGAGGAATCCCAGAACTACGTTGAGATCCCACAGTGCCACTGGAGGCACAAAAGGGGGTTCTATATGCAATACTCCCTTGACAAACTTCTGGACTTCAGGAACTGAAGCCAATTCTTTCTGGAAGAAAATCGACAGGGCCGAAATTTGAACCTTAATGGGCCCCAATTTGAGGCCCATAGACACTCCTGTTTGCAGGAAATGCAGGAATCGACCGAGTTGAAATTTCTTCGTGGGGCCTTCCTGGCCTCACACCACGCAACATATTTTCGCCACATGTGGTGATAATGTTGTGCGGTCACCTCCTTCCTGGCTTTGACCAGGGTAGGAATGACCTCTTCCGGAATGCCTTTTTCCCTTAGGATCCGGCGTTCCACCGCCATGCCGTCAAACGCAGCTGCGGTAAGTCTTGGAACAGACATGGTACTTGCTGAAGCAAGTCCCTTCTTAGCGGCAGAGGCCATAAGTCCTCTGTGAGCATCTCTTGAAGTTCCGGGTACCAAGTCCTTCTTGGCCAATCCGGAGCCATGAGTATAGTTCTTACTCCTCTACGTCTTATAATTCTCAGTACCTTAGGTATGAGAAGCAGAGGAGGGAACACATACACCGACTGGTACACCCACGGTGTTACCAGAACGTCCACAGCTATTGCCTGAGGGTCTCTTGACCTGGCGCAATACCTGTCCCGTTTTTTGTTCAGACGGGACGCTTTTGCCATTGCCCTCCTGCTTCTTGTGCCGCCCTGTCTGTTTACGTGGGCGACTGCCGTGATGTTTTTCCCACTGGATCAATACCGGCTGACCTTGAAGCAGAGGTCTTGCTAAGCTTAGAGCATTATAAATTTACCCTTAGCTCCAGTATATTTATGTGGAGAAAAGTCTCCAGACTTGATCACACTCCCTGGAAATTTTTTCCTTGTGTGACTGCTCCCCAGCCTCTCGGGCTGGCCTCCGTGGTCACCAGCATCCAATCCTGAATGCCGAATCTGCGGCCCTCTAGAAGATGAGCACTCTGTAACCACCACAGGAGAGACACCCTTGTCCTTGGATATAGGGTTATCCGCTGATGCATCTGAAGATGCGATCCGGACCATTTGTCCAGCAGATCCCACTGAAAAGTTCTTGCTTGAAATCTGCCGAATGGAATTGCTTCGTAGGAAGCCACCATTTTTACCAGGACCCTTGTGCAATGATGCACTGACACTTTTCCTGGTTTTAGGAGGTTCTTGACTAGCTCGGATAACTCCCTGGCTTTCTCTTCCGGGAGAAACACCTTTTTCTGGACTGTGTCCAGAATCATCCCTAGGCACAGCAGACGTGTCGTCAGGATCAGCTGCGATTTTGGAATATTTAGAATCCATCCGTGCTGTTGTAGCAGTATCCGAGATAGTGCTACTCCGACCTCCAACTGTTCCCTGGACTTTGCCCTTATCAGGAGATCGTCCAAGTAAGGGGTAATTAAGACGCCTTTTCTTCGAAGAAGAATCATCATTTCGGCCATTACCTTGGTAAAGACCCGGGGTGCCGTGGACAATCCAAACGGCAGCGTCTGAAACTGACAGTGACAGTTCTATACCACGAACCTGAGGTACCCTTAGTGAGAAGGGCAAATTTGGGACATGGAGGTAAGCATCCCTGATGTCCCGGGACACTATATAGTCCCCTTCTTCCTGGTTCGTTATCACTGCTCTGAGTGACTCCATCTTGATTTGAACCTTTGTAAGTGTTCAAATTTTTTTAGATTTAGAATAGGTCTCACCTAGCCTTCTGGCTTCAGTACCACAATATAGTGTGGAATAATACCCCTTTCCTTGTTGTAGGAGGGGTAATTTGATTATCACCTGCTGGGAATACAGCTTGTGAATTTATTTTTTTTTTTTCCATACTGCCTCCTTGTCGGAGGGATACCTTGGTAAAGCAGACTTCAGGAGCCTGCGAGGGGGAAACGTTTCGACATTCCAATCTGTACCCCTGGGATACTACTTGTAGGATCCAGGGGTCCTGTACGGTCCCAGCGTCATGCTGAGAGCTTGGCAGAAGCGGTGGAAGGCTTCTGTTCCTGGGAATGGGCTGCCTGCTGCAGTCTTCTTCCCTTTCCTCTATCCCTGGGCAAATATGACTCTTATAGGGACGAAAGGACTGAGGCTGAAAAGACGGTGTCTTTTTCTGCAGAGATGTGACTTAGGGTAAAAACGGTGGATTTTCCAGCAGTTGCCGTGGCCACCAGGTCCGATGGACCGACCCCAAATAACTCCTCTTCCTTTATACGGCAATACACCTTTGTGCCGTTTGGAATCTGCATCACCTGACCACTGTCGTGTCCATAAACATCTTCTGGCAGATATGGACATCGCACTTACTCTTGATGCCAGAGTGCAAATATCCCTCTGTGCATCTCGCATATATAGAAATGCATCCTTTAAATGCTCTATAGTCAATAAAATACTGTCCCTGTCAAGGGTATCAATATTTTTAGTCAGGGAATCCGACCAAGCCACCCCAGCTCTGCACATCCAGGCTGAGGCGATCGCTGGTCGCAGTATAACACCAGTATGTGTGTATATACTTTTATATGATATTTTCCAGCCTCCTGTCAGCTGGCTCCTTGAGGACGGCCCTATCTATAGACGGTACCGCCACTTGTTTTGATAAGCGTGTGAGCGCCTTATCCACCCTAAGGGGTGTTTCCCAACGCGCCCTAACTTCTGGCGGGAAAGGGTATACCGCCAATAATTTTCTATCGGGGGGAACCCACGCATCATCACACACTTCATTTAATTTATCTGATTCAGGAAAAACTACAGGTAGTTTTTTCACATCCCACATAATACCCTCTTTTGTGGTACTTGTAGTATCAGAAATATGTAACACCTCCTTCATTGCCCTTAACGTGTGGCCCTAATAAGGAATACGTTTGTTTATTCACCGTCGACACTGGATTCAGTGTCCGTGTCTGTGTCTGTGTCGACCGACTAAGGTAAACGGGCGTTTTAAAACCCCTGACGGTGTTTTTGAGACGTCTGGACCGGTACTAATTGTTTGTCGGCCGTCTCATGTCGTCAACCGACCTTGCAGCGTGTTGACATTATCACGTAATTCCCTAAATAAGCCATCCATTCCGGTGTCGACTCCCTAGAGAGTGACATCACCATTACAGGCAATTGCTCCGCCTCCTCACCAACATCGTCCTCATACATGTCGACACACACGTACCGACACACAGCACACACACAGGGAATGCTCTGATAGAGGACAGGACCCACTAGCCCTTTGGAGAGACAGAGGGAGAGTTTGCCAGCACACACCAAAAAACGCTATAATTATATAGGGACAACCTTATATAAGTGTTTTCCCTTATAGCATCTTTTTATATATTTCTAACGCCAAATTAGTGCCCCCCCTCTCTGTTTTAACCCTGTTTCTGTAGTGCAGTGCAGGGGAGAGCCTGGGAGCCTTCCCTCCAGCCTTTCTGTGAGGGAAAATGGCGCTGTGTGCTGAGGAGATAGGCCCCGCCCCTTTTTCGGCGGGCTCGTCTCCCGCTCTTCAACGGATTCTGGCAGGGGTTAAATATCTCCATATAGCCCCCGGAGGCTATATGTGAGGTATTTTTTGCCAAAAAATAGGTTTACATTGCCTCCCAGGGCGCCCCCCTCCCAGCGCCCTGCACCCTCAGTGACTGCCGTGTGAAGTGTGCTGAGAGCAATGGCACACAGCTGCAGTGCTGTGCGCTACCTTAAGAAGACTGAGGAGTCTTCTGCCGCCGATTCTGGACCTTCTTCTCTTTTCAGCATCTGCAAGGGGGCCGGCGGCGAGGCTCCGGTGACCATCCAGGCTGTACCTGTGATCGTCCCTCTGGAGCTAATGTCCAGTAGCCAAAGAAGCCAATCCATCCTGCACGCAGGTGAGTTCACTTCTTCTCCCCTAAGTCCCTCGTTGCAGTGATCCTGTTGCCAGCAGGACTCACTGTAAAATAAAAAACCTAAGCTAAACTTTTCTAAGCAGCTCTTTAGGAGAGCCACCTAGATTGCACCCTTCTCGGCCGGGCACAAAAATCTAACTGAGGCTTGGAGGAGGGTCATAGGGGGAGGAGCCAGTGCACACCACCTGATCCTAAAGCTTTACTTTTTGTGCCCTGTCTCCTGCGGAGCCGCTATTCCCCATGGTCCTTTCAGGAACCCCAGCATCCACTAGGACGATAGAGAAATTGTTTTACTTTAGATGCATCCTCCACCCTTTGTTGTTAGACCAAAGTCTGGTAGGCCCTGCAAGTCCACGAATATGAAGTGAACTGGACAGAGCCACCAACTGTAAAGTTCGATTAATTTACAAGGAGAAGCAATACCATATCACACTGTGGTTCGGGCCGTTGCGGCCACTAAACATAAGCAAATAACCGCTAAGATATGTATGCACGTTGCATATACACGCCGACACGCTATGCGCACAATGCAGCGACACGTGTGGCTGAATACACCTTATCCGCAAACAAGAATGGAATGTGACACCAGTAGTTAAATGTAATGTTGTGGTCTAATGCATCAACAGTATTTACTCAAAAGATACAGATAAAAGATAATACAATATTACAGAGAAGAGCTACAACCAATAGTACATACATTTGTTCGTGAGCGCTCCCGGATCCAGGACTCAGTCAGTCTTAGCAAGATGACCTTCAGAGAATAGCCTGAGCCTGGTCAAGTGGACTCTCTTTTATACAATGTGTCCAAATACAGTACAATGGGAAATGTAAGCTCTTCTTCCATAGGTTGGTTTAAATGAATGGGCGATGCTTGGTCCAGGTGTACTTGCAGGTGTTCGCCACTGGGTTCCCACCGAATATCAAGAGTACAGAATTTACAGTAATTTGTGAATATTACAATTCTGCGCTTATCTATGCGCAGAAACATGTTATAAACTGCAAATAGCAACCGGAATGTAGATCTCAAAATACTGCACATCTGGATACTAAACAATAAGTCCTAACCTTGCTCTATCCCCTCACATCCTGTAACCCTGAATAACTCTGTTGTTCTATCTTTTGAGTATATGTAACTTGCTGGAAAAGTGTGTGGAGACTGTAAATTATGCACTATATAAATGGAATATTGAATATGGCTTTGTGGCTTTTCTGTGCGAATGCGTATGCTACCGTATTTACTCATACCACACGCCAATATGCAAGGCTCGTGAACCAGTGTACGTAGCGTGCGTACACAAACTGCGCACACAGAGAGGACACTCTGTTTGGTGTTTGCATGTGGTGTGTATGTAATATTTTTGACTTCGACAGGAACTACACATCCCAGCATGCCCTGCCTCAGTTTTTAGCATACCTTAAGGGCATGCTGGGATGTGTAGTTTCACAGCAGCTGGAGGGCCACAGGTTGAAGACCCATGCCTTAGAGGATTGTGCACTTGGTACAGTCAGTGAGCTATACAGTATGTTGTGTATACCTGTTTGGAAGGCCAGAAAACCTGTACTGGATCATACAAGGAAAGGCCTAACTTCCCTCTTTGATTTACTCTAGAGACTTTAAAACCCAGTCTTAATAAGAGTATACAGCTGGCCCTCACCTTTCATATCTGTTGAAAATATGGGAACGACAACCTTTCTACAAAATACTATTATATCTTTTCCTAGAGTATTAAAAAAACAAAAAACAACATAAATCTGCCGCAAAACTATACATTATCAACTACAAACAAGTATGGACCATTTTAAATAATGGAAGCAACCATCATGACCCTTACAGGTGGCTCTGTATGATGAACAGTAGACAGGGGAAAAAATAAAATACTGTACTCTATCAGTTTGCTCATGTTGCTGATTACAGGTCAGCTTTTTTTTTATCCCAAATCTGGGATGAACTTTAAAAGACATATGACAACAACTACATTAATATACAAGGGTCAGAGGTCAGACAGTAGAATGAAGCCTTCTTTATGATGTATCAAACATTTTATGAGAACAGAATAGTTAAAGTAGCGTGTTGGGGATGGGAGCAATATATACAAATTTAAATTGATCTAATTCTTTACACTGTACATATTTTGTTTTTCATTTCACAATAATTGTCCATTAAGAGCACTGTAGCTGCAGTATAAACCCACACAATCTACTGATCCACTTCTGTTCTCAGTCTTTCTATCCGTCTCTTTGTATTTCCTGTCAGCTTATCTGGTTATTTTGTACTCGTTCTGCATCTGATGGTACCTAACCATCCGTGCCCCTGTCCATGTCCCCATCCTGCTTACATGTCTGTCACTACTGCTGCGCTGCATTTAGTGCCACCTCCTCGCTCACTGTTCTGTATCTCCCTCTGTGTATTACATCTGTCCCCAAAACTCATCCTGCAGTCCAGCAATGAATTAACCCTTGTTCTTTCCCTCTATTTCATATATAGTTGAAGCATCCAATGAGCGAGCCCATAAATGCATATACATGTGATGTTTGTCATGACAATGACATTCTCATGTGAGTGACATGATTAGTTTCCTCAGCTGCAGTGACATTTAAAGAGCAAAGCTCCCTATCTCCCAGTTTGTTAATAAGTATTTGTGGAGGCGCCTTCCTGGAGTGTCTGTGCAGCCTCTCATTCTCTCCAGCCACGCTAAGCTGGGACCCTATGTATGTGTGCTGCTGCATTGTCTGCACACAGGCTCTCATAACCCATTAATCAGCTGAAAAATAACGACTCTCCAACCTACTGCCATGCCCAAATACAGCAACTCAATTAACCTTATGGCCTAGTGTGGCACAGACCCACTAAGTTATGTTCTACCCTGGGCATTTCTGGATAGTTGATCTTGTCGGTCAAAATATTTTGTATTTGAAATAATGTGATGTAAGAAAATATAAAAATAGACTTTATAATGCCAGGATGGTAAAGATATTCTAAGCATGCAAGTTTGATTGTAGTAGCAGTATTACATATATATTGTATAACAATATATATATATAACAATATATATATATATATATATATATATAGATATATATATACACAGCAGGCTTTTTCAACCAGTTGCAAGGTGTGGCGTGGAACCAGAGCAGCTTCCTGCATCTTCAGAGTGAACTGTTGGCCCAGGCTCTTCTTAGAGGATCAGTCGTGCTCCGGCCATGACCTATGCCTTGCAAACGGTGTGATATCATAGGTCACAGCCGCCGCGTCTCACCACCCAGCCTGCCCACCCGCCTGCATACACATCTTCCAGTTCCTGCCTGCGTACACAGCTTTCCTTGCCCACCCACATCCACACCTGCCCGACTGCCCGACCGCCCGCTGCTCAGTATTCGCAGAACTCCACTGTGAACAATCCCTGCCAATGAGGGACAGGGAGGAGGACAGCTGATAATAATATTTGTTATTTTATTTCTCCTGTGGGGAACAATAGGATTTCAATAGGATTTATGTGGGGAGAATAAGAATTTATGGATTTATGGGGGGAACAATGTGAATAATTCATGTGGGGAGCAATAGGATTTCTGTGCGGAGCAATGTGATCGTTTTTTCTGTGTAGGCCAATGTATGTGTGGATTTTTTTTTTTTTTACTGTGAGGGCCAATGTGTGTGTGTTTTTTTTTTTTTCTGTGGGGAACTGATGGTGTGCTTTGGCAATTTTAAAATATTGTTCGGTGTGCCGCGAGTAAAAAAAGGTTGAAAATCACTGATATACAGTATTGTAAACAAGATTTGGTATGTTGTTGACAGGAAAGGGTTACTTCTATGTAGACGGTCCTTGGCAAATATACTGTAACAAACAAACAAGAAGACAGCGCTGAGTGAAATTGAGCTGAACATTGTCTTTTATAGCAGCTGCCTAATAAATCCCTTTGCTTCCATGTAGGTTAAATTGGATAAAGGATTGACAAGGACATCTCTTTGTACGCAGGTCTATGAGGGACATTGTCTATGAATTAGCTAAAAGGAATGTAATTTTGCTCTTCTTTATGTTGCTTGATAGGCCTATTATAAGAGGATGCACAGGCGGAAGATATTAGACCAGTGTTACCGTGTTGTGAAAGAGTTACAGGGGGCTTATATTTGTCCATCCGCAAACAATCCCCAGAGTGTGGGAAATATTAAAACAGGGTCCCTTTAGAAGGTGTCAGAGAAACCGGACGAGAAGCTGGTTATATAGATGAAAAGAATGCTTTGCATACCAATGACATGAGACGCACGGCTGATTACAGGAGGGGCAGGTGAGGGGTATAGAGCGATGTGGGGACCAGTCTGGCACAATTCACCTCCCAGCTGCTCCCACCAACATGTCATGTGTAAGGTGTATCAGGCAGCTGGTATTAGGCTAGAGAGCAGGTGGTTATGACATCACTGCCCTCTGCCAGACTGAGCACCCATCTCCCTTCTGCCTTTCACTAATGCCCAGCCCAAGTCATATTAGCCCTGGAAATTTATTTTCTGCTTGGCCCTAGTTCCACTCATTACAGTCACTTCTCTGCATTCTGTACATAAACCAAGTGCCGCATACAGGATTTACATGGACATGTCTTCTATGTTCTTTTATTTGCTTCTTTTCCTGACATAGAAATGACAGTTGTTTGCACCTGAAGCAGTTATGCTGTAGTTTACATTGATGCCGTGTGCAGTATTAAGAATACTGTAAACATGACAATGTACACCACCAAATCTTAACCCTCAATCAGGCAGCAGCCTGTCACTGCCAGCACAGATGGGGTTACTCTTTGCAAGTTGTACCCAGAGGCTCATGGACAGTTTACTTTAGGTTTACAGAAAATGTTGTCATAAAAACGATTTACTGTCCTCAATTTATTTACATCCTACAGCTGAAAGCAAAGAAATGTTCATTACCATCCAGGCAGTGAGCATGAGCTGCAGATACTCTGGAAGGCGTTAGGATAAATCACATCCACATCCCTGTCCTTTTTAGCCTGGTGTTGACCTGGTTGTGCCTAGTTGCCCATGAGTGGGTCACATAAAGCTGTCACTTTGCCCTTGTACTATAGACAAGACACAAGGTATAACCACGTATTTATAAAAAGAACACTGGCCTTAGGCAGCCATGTGACAATACAGGACACATAGTGACCAGCATTCAATGCAATAAGGATGACCAGCATTTAAAACGCTTTCCATGACCTTTGTATGCTATACCAGAAGAATTCTAAACGCTGTATCTCACGTGGATGTGCTGAGTGCTCTGACATCTCATATAGCATTCTTTCCATGTCCCTTAGGCTTGCAGCATTTATCTATTTCATCTGAATATTACAGCAATTACTTTTTCTCCCTGTTTTGACCTATTGCTGCTCTAATGTTAGCATTGCAGCCAGAACCTGTCTACTGAAGTTGCAGAATGGCAGAAGAACACACTGAGAGTGGGCTGGGCACGTATTACTGCCACCGCTGCTGCTTGGCGAATGCCCGACTAGTGTCTGGAGCACTGTATTGATAGCCAGGAAACAAATTTCAGGCAACATAAATGGCATCTCCCCAGACCTTCTTTTTCTCACAGGAATCGCAGCAGTAAGTGCGAGGAAGGAAGCGAGACAAAGGACCCTTCTATCCTCTCCTAGGAAACTCATTGATTGATGTACCACAGACAGTGCAATCTGCAGCTGTTACTTCGGATGAATATATATATATATATATATATATATACATACACACACACACACACATACACACACACACACACACACACACACACACACACACACACACACACACACACACACACACAGTACATACTGTATGCAGTGTATACACACATTCACAGTAAAATATAGCTTCATTGAAAGAGCAGAGGATTTAACTCATTCACAACCAGATTTACACAACCCCCTTAATAGCACAGGGGCTGGATTATGTTCCAATTACTACTCTGAAGAATCACCTGCTGATAATTGAACCCATGCAGTGTGTTAGCACCATTAAAGCCACATATTCCTGTCACCGTCTCATGAATGACGATTGAGCAGATAAGTGATTGTGTATATATACGCTGCTTCCCAGATGTTGCTCTTGTTGGGTCAGAGCAGTGGTTAATGAATAAGGTACAGTAGGTGTTGTCTACCCTGTTTCCCAAACTAGGTGAACAAGCTTTCATTTTATTTACTTTGCCTACAGCTGTACAACACAGCAAAACCATTCGATCACAACTGCTAAATTGATGGCATTACAATAGGAAATCAGATGTCTGTGACATGCTCCTGATACCACTGAGACTACCATCATCTTAATTAGAGGATGTCCAAAATGATCCCTGTTATTCCCAATCCAGTGCATTCCCAGCAAATAGAGCTTCTGTTCACCTATTGTCTTGTTTCCAGGTTCCTATTTTTCACACTCCGGTACACACATCCACCTGCATCTCATTTTCCAGGATGTTCTTGATTTAGGTTAAAAACGTATTACTATTGATCTAAAATGTGCTGCTGTCTGTGCAAAAATCGAAGATGAAAATAGCAGAAAATAATATTAGTTTTTAAAATAATAAATGTGTTTTGTGCAGGATTTTAAATCCTGAATTTATAGATTACTTAAATTCTAGGGGACTCGACGGTTACTAGACTCGATTCCAAATCTGTCTCACTTGTGGAAAAAACGATGTTCCTCATGTTAGTTTGATATACAGGTATACTAAGATTAAATAAGACAAAATGTAAATAGTTTTCTTCCACAAACCAATGAGTCAGTCACAGAGGTGGTTTAAGAGAAGAGAGAGCCTGTGTGCGGTCTCCATTTGGCGCCCTCTCTTTCTCAGGCACCATGTAAATTTTGGCACTATTAGAGTTTACTGCACAAGTGCAATTTATGGAACAATGGCGCAGCACTATTTCCCTGTGATACCTCTACTGTGCATTTTCCCAGTGATTTCTGGAATGGCACCCCGCATATTGGCACTCTGCAGTCTGCAATCAGAGCAACGCACTTACTGGTGCTTGTAGCCACACCCTCTCTGTGCGATGTAATGACATCATCTGTGTGACATCACTGACATCGTGCGCTCAGTGGTCGGTGCTAGCACTAGAGCCCTGCTACGGCAGTACCACCCTGAACCCAGGGGCCTGTGTGCATTACACACATTCGTCTATTATAAATACACCCATTGTCAATCAGAATGCATGAACATGAGTGTGGTGATTTTCCGTATAAGGTCAGACAAGAATGTAATCACTTGTGCACAATATATGCTCCATCCATGATTCATAGATCCTGTAACTCATGAGACCTATGTGGCACGCCTGAGTGATTATCCCAGGGACTGCAGCGGTTAACAGACTCAGCAAGGCTTAACCCCCCCAACCCCCCCCAGCCCCCAAATCTCCCCCCCCCCCCCGCACCCCCCCACAACATGAGTCCACAGTGTGCTCTTTAAGGAGGCCTCTCGGACTCAGGACGAGATCTGGTAATGTGTGCTTCATGTGGCTGAATGTGAAAGTTAAAGTGAGTACTGGTAGCACACAGGCAGCAATGTGTGCTAGAGAGAGAGACTCGGGCAGCACTGTGGAGAGATCTGTATTTGGGAGTGTGAAAATTGGGCAGAAAGGGCAGTTGTGGCGGTCATACACCCCTTGGGCCAAACAGCGGGCAATAGTGCTTGTGAGCAGTGAGGTGAAAGGCTACAAACTGACAGCAGCAGAGCAACCATGTACAGCAGCAGAGCCAGTGACCAGCTACAATAGTCACATTACTCCAGTGACCAGTTACAGCAAAGAGCCACATCACTCCTGTGACCAGCAACAGTAAAGAGCCACTATAGCAGTGAGTACAACTACACTTGCACAGGTACAGCAGTGAGCCCTGATCAAATACTACAGCAGTGTGGTGAGCCCTGAACTTGTGTTGTTCTGCATCTCTAATATCACTTACAGACAACTACGGTAGTAAACTTTTGAGTCTATATATTCCTGGAAGCAAAGCTGACTTTAAGTATATTAGCTGTTATACATGTATTTACAGTATGTGTTCCCTGGCTAGAGAACTTGAAGTGAACCTTGTTATTGTCAAAGGAAGTGTATTGATAATCAACTCAGCATACACAGTTTCCAATATCCGGAGATCACCGTCCTCTTCAATAAACAAGTTATCCTAGGAGGCACCTGTTTGAATCACCCTTTGTGTGGTCCCATCTTCTTTACCTCTTTGAACCATTACCAAGAACCTGAACTGGGTGGAAGAATTCAGTTACCAGGTGAAGCAGAATGTCACTCTTATAAATCACACACGCACCATCTCATTCAATACGTGGGTGCAACATATATGTATAAAATGGCAGTTTTCACTGGATTTCCACTCTGTTTAGAGTCAAGCCATTTACCATAAGGATCCATCAATTTTTGTTATGAAAATGGCCAAATGTCCAAGCTTGTAAAAGCGTAACTTTTCAGAGTTGACTCCCGGTAGTAGCTGCAGCCTGCATGTCTTTTACACAAGCATGAGATCTTCAGATCCCTACCCGCCATACTAAACTTGCAATATTCGTAAAGCCCTGGAATATAGTGATTGCTGGGTCACTCAAGCGCACATTCCCATAGAGGCTGGCATGTTAAAGCTTAGCCTCATCGATTCCGGACAGATAGTGTACTTTATTGGTAAATTGTAAAGGTAAATGATTTACTTTTTTTAACTTCTTTAGTAGTTTTCAAATAGGCATACAGAAAGTAAAAACAAGGGAAGAGGAGTGAACAAAGGAGTGGGGTTTACAGCCTAATGCAACATTATAAATCAAACAAGCCAAAGACCTGAAGGGCCATATATATAACTAAATGAACTTTCCACAAGCATGAGACATACATAGGTACTGAGAAATATCTGACAAGCGTGCAGACAGTACAGTATGTTAGATCGATGTGAGACCGCTCTGGAAAAGAAAAGGAACAGATATGTGCAAGTGCACAGTCAGCAGCAGCTGGAATGGGGATAGTCAGACACTGTGTGTGTGTGTGTGTGTGTGTGTGTGTGTGTGTGTGTGTGTGTATATATATATATATATATATATACAGAGAGAGAGAGAGAGCGAGAAAAGGAGTACGATCAACAAGATCATTACAGTGGAACAAAGGTTAAAAAAATGAGTCTGCAAACGAATAGTCATCTAACAATCTCTGTGCTATAAACATGCCCAAGGCTACATTTCCCCAATGTAAAAGAGGCCAAAGTAGAAAAAGCACAATAAAGGATCTCTATTTTAATACTATGGTACATTTTGGCTATTCATTTTAGATAAAGGTGGGGAATGTGGAATATTCCAACTTGATTTGCTACCATTACAAGTAGTGATAGTCAACTTTATTGTTGCAGATCAATAAATACGCCCGTTTGAGACAGAGAAAAATTCATAATCTATTTTATTTCTTTTACGAAATAATCATAAAAAAACTATTTATTCCAAGGCAAATAAAGGGGTTTCAGTGTGTAAAAATAGGAGTTTATCTATGTGGCATAAATGCGTTTCAACCTGAGCTTTTTCTTACAAGTTATATATTATTATTTTTTTAGCTTGAAACAGTGTTCTATTATAATGTGGAAATGTTCGATAAAACCAATCCATGCACTAATACCCCTTTCATACCCCTTTCACACCACACAAATAACCCGGTATCGACCCGGCACGGGTCAATGTGCTGTGTGAAAGCGCCATCTCCGAATTTCTGGGTCGCCTGACCCGGTAATTCAACCCGGGTTATAAGCAGTGTTATTCCCGGGTTGAATACCGGGTCAGTGGCTGCATAAACGGACTCCAGGGTCGCACCCGTTTACTAGATAGGGGGAGGCGGCGCGGAGATGAGCTCATCTCTCAGCGCTGCCTCCGCCCCCGCAGCCGGCTCCACCCCCTGCCACTATGGCAACCGACCCAGCATATTGCTGGGTCAGACAGGCAGTGATAGGGGTAGGGGGAGTCTCCAATGCTGGATCCCACCCTGGAAGGACCCGTTTCCAATTCCCGGGTGGGATCCGGCATTGGAGATGTGAAAGGGGTATTACATAACCAAAATAACCCGGGTTATTGTTGGGTTGACCAGGGTCGAGCTGCATTGTGAAAGTGCCAAAGTGAAATAACCCGGGTCGAGCAACCTGTCATTTCAACCCTGAATTAAAGCAGGGTTAAACCCAGGTCAGACCCGGGTCAAGTGCAGTGTGAAAGGGTCTGACCCAGGTTATTCAATCCGGGACTCCAAAAAAAAAAGGTGCTGATTCGATGTTCCTGTGTCTCCCTTGATGATGACATCAACCACAGCCCTGGGCACACAGCACACTGCAGACATCAAGACAGCAGCATTTTAGAAGTTCAGCAGTGTGCGGGTGAATTGCCATGGCCAGTTGGAGAGATGAGGAGGTGAGGGAGCTGTTGAGGATCAGAGGGGAAGCTGAGATATGAAAGTAAATTACAGGCACTCACAGAGATGTCATATTTGGCTGTATCAAACAGCAGAAACAATCATGAACTCAGGGCTACACATATGTTCTCTGCTGGACATGATTGCTGCAATGCTGTGAGCTGTCCCCGCCCCCTCATTATGTTTCCTTTTGACACCTCATCTTTGTGTGCCAGAAAAACTCCATTTAAAATGTCATCCATAGTGTTTACATGGGTGACCCAGGTTCAGTGTGAAAGGGGCCAGCCCGGGAATAACCCGGGTCGAAAGTGCAGTGTGAAAGGGTCTGACCCAGGTTGCAACCGGGTTCAAAATCCCGGGTCGGACTCGGGTTTGCGATTTCAAAGTGGTATAAGATATGTGCAATATTACATTAGTTTTAAAGGGTTAGTCTGCAAGGGCTTCTCAAACTCTTATACACACATATGCTCCAGGTAAAGGGCAGTAGCCCAGTGGTTCCCAAACCGTGTGCCTAGGCACCCTGGGGCAAATGTATTAAGCCTGGAGAAGTGATAAAGCAGTGATAAATACAAAGTGATACACACCAGCCAATCAGCTCCAATATGTAAATTGACAGGAGCTGATTGGCTGGTGCATTATCACCTTACACTTGTAACTGCTTTATCACTTCTCCAGTCTTAATACATCTGTCCCCCTATCCCTGGGGTACCACAAAGCTCTTGCAGGGGTGCCTCAGGTTGGTGGGCCAGGACCAAATCAAATTACAGTCAAAGTGATAGGCAAAACCAGTGCTTGTAGCTGCTAAGCATAAAACATGTGGGCAATCAGAGGCACAACTGTACACCACCACATAACTGAACCTAAGAATGACAGGTGGGCACAATTTACTTAATTTGATATCCCCCCCCCCCCCCCCCTCCAAATTTATCAATAAAAAACTTTTATCCTAGGGGTGCCATGATCTTGATACTCTAGGGTGCCATGATTCAAGAAAATTTGGGAACCACTGCTGTAGCTACTTGGCATCTTTATCATACTGTATAATGCTTCGTAAATGATGTGCCTGTAACCTGATAAACAGTCTGTAGTGTGCAGCTATCCACTGCTTATCAGGTTACAAGTTTAATTTCTAATGTTAATGCAAAGGTACAGTGTAGAGCAACAGAATAATGATCAGCAGTAAAAAGAGGTGGATGCGGCAGCATCTATACTTGGGTCTGTCAGTGGAGTGACAGGAGTCATAATATGCAAATGATACTTTCATCCTCCCCCTTGTGTACGTTCTGCGCCCTAATAAGCTATTACTGACATACCCATTTTCTGCTGCCTGTATACAGTAGCACTGGTGGCAGGGCCAGATTAACAATGGGGCGGATGGAGCTCCAGCTCCAGGCCTCCACATAAAAATAGGCCATCATCATGACAGCATGATCACTAGCCACCTGCTGGTCACATGGTAGGCCATCAATCATAACATTTAAGATTGCATTTCAAGTTTTCTCAAAACATTATGCATTTTATTGATATTTTTACATATTTAGGGAGACATTGGAGCTGATAGTGTAGGGTTGTACACGCCCACATGGCTCTGGCCACACCCATATAGCATAAATCACACCTCCCCCATTTCTCATAATAGGCCCTTGAATATTTTCAGCTCCAGGCCCATGTGGCCCTTAATCCGGCCCTGGCTGGTGGTGGTTGGAGCCACGACCACACCATTGGTGCACCATAAAAAATTCCACGTAAACCTATGACCTGTGCAGTGTCGCCATCTGAACATGGTATCTGTGGAGCAGCTGTGCATTTGAGAATGCAGCCACTCTCAGGGGGAGATGTACTAAGCCTTGAAAAGTGATACGTTTCATGGTAATAAAGTACCAGCCAATCAGATCCTGACTGCCATGTTACAGGCTGGGTTTGAAAAATGACAGTTAGGAGCTGGTTGTTGGTACTTTATCAACATGAAATGTATCACTTTTCAAGGCTTAATACCTCTCCCCCTCACTGATACACACTCAAAACCCCATAACATGCCCATGAGATAGATATTTCTACATTCACTTCGGGCCACCTCCCAGTCATTTCCCAGGAACGAATGTTGCCTGTCTGTGAATATCTGAATTAAAGGCACAAGGACTTCAGGGTAATGCCTGCAACCATCTGAATTTTTTATGCATTTACAGTAGCAATGACCATCAGCACTGCATGCACCTCTTAATGAGACCCAGTATCTGAGTGCAATAGACACACTATACTATAAAGCCTGATTCACAGTGGCATACAGAGACCAAACATGGCATACAGTACTTACGCATTTTGCACATCTGTGGGACACACCAATGTTGATCACATCTCCACTTGTGGCTAAATGGGTGTAACTGGGCATGAATAGAGACTGATTTGGATTTGTATGCAAACCTGATGGTTTTCATACAAAACTGATGGTTTGGTGTCTGCACATGTGTAGAACGGGTCTTGCGATATCGCTCATTGTAGGCGTGTTGGGCATTGTCATGTGCAGACGTCCTGGATCTGGCTGTCCGGATCCATCGGCCAGTCTGCGCAAGCTTCGGCTTACACAGACTGACCGCAATCCGCTACTATTGTGAGTCACGACTGATGATTGTGATGGTGATCCAATGCTGCGCACTCAGACGCAGCACTCGGATCTTGCAGATGCATGCAGGAGGAGTCTAGCTCCAAAAGGTGCCTCTCAGTTCCTTTTTTATTTGTACAGAACTGCACAGCTGCTTCCCTGCGCCTGTGTAATTCCTTGCATATCGGAATCGGACTCTTAGCATAAGTTGGCTGTGGGTGTATTGTGGGCACGTAAACAGAATTGCAGCCTATTCAGAGGCAAGTGTATACTATGCAAACATACAGCATTTGCAATCAGATGGATCCTATGCCCCCAAGATAGGGTTAGTGTAAACCGGTGCTGATAATGATGACAGCTGCTCTCACAAGTGGATGTATCAGGGAGGTACAGTCACATATATGTGTTCCGACGCTGAATACAGGCGGACATCTGTGGCTATTTTCAAGCACGTAATGTTGTTGCTTTGTGAACGCCTCTAAATCAGACCCATGGAAAAAATTCAATACGAACACTGAAAATAATGTAATAATGTAAATACTTCATAGAATCACAGTTAAGAAACTTAAAAAAACTTTTAGGCAGGATAAAATAATTGCCTTTGAATATGAAGAATATGGCGATAAACCAATATCTTGTTGTTACTAATACTCTTTGCTTAAATCACAGGCTAGTGTGGTAGAAACGAGAGCTAAAACAGTAACTCTTAAGTTATCATCGAGCACACACCCTGATAAAAGACAACTGGCATCTATACACCATACGGCGTAAGATGCCCAGTGCGACTGAGCTGCTCCAAGAGGTTCTTATGTGCATCGCAAATGCAGCATACAGTAACACCACTCATAGTGTTCCTGGCGTGAGAAAAAGCCCCGACCACTGGATCGTAGCCCCAGGTTCAGACTAATTTGCACACATATGTACAATGTCCCACAACAAGTTGATCAGTGTAATTTTGTAAAGTAGGTTTTGTTGCTCCTTGATGATGTATTTACATAAACCTCATATAGTCTGAGGATTGTCTGTAACCTTAAACCATAACATCTTAACACTTAAATATAAATAAAGACACGGAGACTTGAATTTGGCAGAAAATTTTTAGCTTTTTATTTACATTAACTAATAACTGATGAATAATTAATCTAAAGTATGGTGGCCAGAAAGAACGGCTAAAACAACCCTATCCCATGAACAAAACCTATCCTATAAAAACTGAAGTAAACCATCCAACACACAATAGGTATCCGCTCAACCTCCATCTTGACTACCCACCCATGAAGGTGATGAGGCTGCCCCCGTGAAGGCCGTACAGCAGATGTATACCAGTCAACGAAGGTGAGCACACCTAAAAACCAACCACCAAACGACCTCCAAGCAACTTCTTTAATCCTACAAAAAGTTAACTTGCCGTTCTTTCCCGCCACAACAAAAAACGTGATATCACGAATCACCGAAATAGCCAATGCAAACACCGCAACAAACAACCACCACCATTAGGGAGGGAGGGTGGGATGAATAAAGCAAAAGAGGCTGACCCAGCCCCTTCACCAAGCTCAAAACCCTTTCTGCCCACCCCCAACGTTCACACCCATAGGCTACCAGAATACTCCCATAATGCCTTACTGTCCTGCCCCCAGCCTAACTGAGGTTTAACCCACTCCTCTTCTATTCTGTCAATTCATTCTCCTAAACCTCATATAATCTGAGGATTGTCCGTGACCTTAAACCATAACATCTTAACAATTAAATATAAATAAAGACACGGAGACTTGAATTTGGCAGAAAAATGTTAGCTCTTTATTTAAATGAATTAATAACTGATGAATAATTAATCTAAAGTATGGTGGTCAGAAAGAACGGCTAAAACGAACCTTATCCCATGAACAAAACCTATCCTATAAAAACTTAAGTAAACCATCCAATACACAATAGGTATCCGCTCAACCTCCATCTTGACTACCCACCCATGAAGGTGATGAGGCTGCCCCCATGAAGGCGGTCCAGCAGATGTATACCAGTCAACGAAGGTGAGTGCACCTAAAAACCAACCACCAAACGACCTCCAAGCAACTTCTTTAATCCAACAAAAAGTTAACTTGCCGTTCTTTCCCGCCAACAGCGAAGTTCTGCTCAACAGAAACTACGCTCCGCCACCATACCCCTAACCCAAAGAACCAACCACCGAAAACAGATCCTTAAGGAATATACACAATCCCAGTCTAGTCAAGTGAACCCCATCTGGTGTAAACAAGTAAAAGCACCGGAACTTGATCCGCTGGTGCCAAACTACAGCACCACCATGAACCACCACAAACTTAGCAACTGCGGAATTGACCTTCTGCCGAGCAACATCGATTGCCTTACAATCTGCCACTCCTCGCCAACACAAACATGGCACCATACAAGACCAGATAAGCCTACAGCCCGGCCAAGCGCCCGCAATTACCTGTAAATCACGAACAATGGCCAATCTAAGATTCACTGCCTTCCTCTTACCCAGGTCATTACCACCTAAGTGAATCACCAACAGTTTGGGCAGCCCAAACCACCTAACCTGCACTAGAAGTTTGGCTTTCAGATCTTGCCACAGTATACCCCGCACTCCTATCCACCGCACGTCATCCGACCTGACAAAGCTAGGAGCCCCCTCCGAAGCCATAAACTTGGCAGCCCAAAAACCTAGGAGTGACCAATCACCCAAACACCAAACTCATCCTCCCGCCAACCTATAAGGGAAAGACATACAAACAAATGTGAATATGCAAGGTAAAAACAAGCCCAGACCAGAACAGGAACTAACTACCAGAACGAGGATCTGCCAAAAAGAAAAATTGAATTGAGGACCATGAATTTCCTCTCGGACAAACTTCAGGCCAATCGAAGCAACAGAAACAAACAGAAGGAACAGTCAAAACAATAAAAGGGGAATGTTAGGGTTGAGGGGGGGTGTTTCGGGATCACACAGAACAACTCGGCTGGAGGTGAAACGTAAAAACCTGCTGAGGAACTTTTAATTAGATGTCAATTAGCCGAATTGAATGAATTAAGCCAAATCAGTCTGTCAGTTCAGGCAAAAAATCGCAAAGCACTCCAGACCTCCACTGCCAACAGTGGCGAGTAGCTAGCCATCCGAGTAGGGAGGACATGGGAGACAAACAAAACAGCACGAACAAACTGAACTGAAGCGCATAAACAGTCAAACGAACAAAATGTTAGTAGTAAACAACAACTCGCTTACGCAACAACGGACCAAATGTAACGCTTATAAGAAGCCGACTTCCAGCGGCCCAAAGCCTTAATTTTGGCCACAGCACGCCCTACAGATGCTGCGGAAGTGGCAGCCCCAATTCTCAATTAATGCGAACAAAAGTCCCGAGGGGAGAGGCCCAAACTGGACAGGCAGCGCCGCATCATCCATGTAAATTGGTATTTCGTCAATGGCAACCCATCGTAGTGCAGAATCCAAGACCCTTTTAATAAGGGCCTGACCTCTGCGTACAGATTTGCCAATGCCACCGGACAACATTCCCCATTACATGATGGTGCCAAAGTGATCCAATGACTTTTACCCATCTGATCAGTTTTGGAGCGACGCAGCCAGCACAGCACGGACCCCACACCCACGACAACATCCGCACGCCGCATAATGGCATCCGACTTTTTGGAAGCTGCGACCAACTCAGAGACCCTAAACGCTCTATGGAATGCCATGGAAAAAGCCAATTGAAATAAAAGCGCTTCAAAATGGGAGTCCGCCACCCCCGCCACCGCCCCAATGAGGGAAGGAAGCAGGGACGCATCAATAGGGCGCCTATAATCAGGAGGCACCGGATATCCCAGCAAGGTACTGAGACACCACGGCTCTCAATCTACCTGTTACAAAGAGTTGCCAAACGAAGTCCAGAAACAACCTCTGACCCCTCTTACCTCTAGGCCCTTGGTCATGGGAAAAGTCTTCCCCTTCCTTCCAGGCCTGACGGTGTCCCGTGAGAGTGGATGGAGCCAAAGATAGCTTGGCTAGCCCTTCCAATCCGCCTCGATGACCTGCCAAACATAAGAAGGGCAGGGCAAACCCGCTAAATCAGCCTCCGGGGCCAAGAAACGGAACCTATCCCACTGCTCCCTGGACAATGCGCCGGCAATCCCATTATCAACCCCGGGGACGTGCTGAGCCAGAAACAGAATATTACAGCGCATGCAAGTCAGCACAAGCCGCGACAATACCCGCAGGACTCGCAGGGCTTTAGCCCTTTGGTTGTTAACAGCGTGCACAACCCCCAAATTATCGCAACGAAAAAGAACACTGCGATTGCGAAGACGTTCCCACCAAACTTCCAAGGCAACCATGGCCAATATTTACTAATATTCGTGTTTGTGTCGGATTGTGTAGTGTTTAAAATCGTCTTGTATCGGGTGCATTTTCATGCAACTTTTTGAAACTATATACGCCAAGTTACGAAGCAGTCGACTTTATGCTTTTCGTGTTTTCCGATGTCGATGCCAGTCGTTTTTTTTTGGCCCATTTGCGGCCGTCATTGTTGTTTGCGTACGTGTTTTTGTTTTTTTTGGTGTTTTTTTTCTAAGTTAAACGCGGCAGGGTTATTTTTTTCCCGCTGTCGCATTTTCACTTTTAGTTTCGTTTTTCCTCCCCGTTCATGATTGGTTGCGTTTCAGATGGTAGGAGTGTCTGTGCGCAACCATATAAATACGCACCAAACCGTCCGCACCTCGTGGGTTTAGTTAGTGGTGAGGAGGGAGGTTGTGCTGTGGAGGTTGGTGAGTAGTTGGTTTGGTGAGTAGTTTTTTGGGCGATTTCTGAGTGTAGTATTGTGTTTGAAAGTAGTCTTGTCATTGTTGTAGTCTTGTTTTTTGTGGTTTTGTATCATTTTTGGTCCAAGTTTTTTTTTATAGTCCCTTGTCACTGTTTGTGTGTGTGTGTGTGTGTGTGTGTGTGTGTGTGTGTGATTTGTGCAGTGGTAGTTGCGGAGTGTGTTGTTTGTCTTTTTATTTTTCTGTGTTAAGTGTTTAGACACACAATTATGTGTGACTCACAGGTGGGTGAGGTGGAGGGTGTGAGTGAGGGGGAGGAGGTCGGTCAGGTGGAGGAGGTGAGTGTGAGTGAGGTTAGTGAGGTGGAGGAGGTGGGTGAGGTTGCTGCAGCAGCCTCAAGTGACAGTGATAGTGACAGTCAGAGTGCTCCGCAGCCACGCACCACTACGACTGGGCGGAATGTCAAGTTTACTTATGCAGAAAATGTTTCATTGGTGCAGGAGCTGATGAAGTATCAGTGGCAGCTATTTGGCCATGAGTCCGCCAAGGTGCCAACATGGAAGAAGACGGTGTTGTGTGCGAAAGTTGTTGCTGCTGTCAATAGTGAGGGGGTGGTCAAGCGGACGGAGGACACATGCGGCAAACGGTACTATGACATAAAGCAACGTGTCAAGTCCAAAATGGCCAAGGAGGCGAAGTCGGCTCGAAAAGCCGGTGGTGGCCAGCCCTATATTGCAAGATATCTGGAGTATGAGGAGCCCATGCGGAGTGTAATCCCTCCAGAAGTTGTCTCTGCAACCCATGTCCGGGATTCAGATAGGCCCAGGAAGAATGGTGAGCATGTGTATTTGCATTAACATTCTATGTTTTTTATTTATTTAATTCTAATGTGTGTCATGTGACGTTGCATATTACTCCCATCTTCAAGTGTGTGTCAGCAAATACCAATGTTTTATACAAAAGCCAATGTAACATCTTACTTTATTGTATGTCATGTTATTTTTTTCACTATATTTTCCATGTGTAGTTTGGACTTGGTGTGTCCTAGAATTGTCCTGCAATAATGTATTCCTTTTGCACATTTTGAAAGTTTACATTTTGACTAGGTTTGAGATTTATGTTATCCATGTGCAATGTTGTTAAAACTGTGATTGTCATGTTAGAGGCTGGAGTAGTGGAAAGTGGTTTTAAAACCACTTACATGTGTAATGTCCTTATTACTGAATGTTTTCTTTTTTGACAAAAAAACACTATTTGTTTGTTCAGTTTGAGTCTGTATTTGTACCCAGACACAACACTGTTTTTTTTATTTTTTTTTATTTTTTGGTGTTGTATTTTTGGTTGCCTCATATAGTGGTAATGTGTGTTTGGAGTGCCACATCACAGAGCAATTTCTATATTGCATATGTAATATTTGACCTTTCATTACCAAATGAAGATGTGTGTGCTTTTGGTTGTTATTGACTGTATTTTGACTTGTGTCCTATGGTGGTCATTCCGAGTTGTTCGCTTGGTAAATTTCTTTGCATCGCAGCGATTTTCCGTTTATTGCGCATGCGCAATGTTCGCACTGCGACTGCGCCAAGTAAATTTGCTATGCAGTTAGGAATTTTACTCACGGCATTACGAGGTTTTTTCTTCGTTCTGGTGATCGTAATGTGATTGACAGGAAGTGGGTGTTTCTGGGCGGAAACTGTCCGTTTTATGGAAGTGTGTGAAAAAACGCTACCGTTTCTGGGAAAAACGCGGGAGTGTCTGGGCGAACGCTGGGTGTGTTTGTGACGTCAAACCAGGAACGAAACTGACTAAACTGATCGCAGATGCCGAGTAAGTGTGGAGCTACTCAGAAACTGCTAAGAAGTGTCTATTCGCAATTCTGCTAATCTTTCGTTCGCAATTTTATTTTACTATGCTAAGATTCACTCCCAGTAGGCGGTGGCTTAGCGTGTGCAAAGCTGCTAAAAGCAGCTTGTGAGCGAACAACTCGGAATGAGGGCCTATGTCTGTGTCCTGTACATGTTTTCCTGTGTTGCACTTTCCATAGTGCATATGGCTATTGGACAGTCTTTATTGTTTTATGTAGTGGTTTCTTGGTTTACCGTCCTTATGTTTTTAAAAAATGCAAAACACGCTCTTTTTATTTAATTAATGTTTATAAGCATAATGGGTGGATGTATCCACAATAGCATGATTACATGATTTCTTATTTTGGTTTTACAGTGTTGGAAAAAAGCAGTACTGGTTGTCCGACAGTAACTCCCATTACATTTGAAGATGTTGACGCTGCGGAAGCAGGTAAAGTGTCCATTGTAGTATATGGTATGTTTGTAAAGGAATGGCCATAACAACATTTCACTTTCAATACTAGGTCCATCAAAAGAAAAAATGTAATATATATCAAGTATATATATACAGGCGCAATAAATGAGTGGTTTTCTCCTAGCTGCTGTGATTGGAGAAAGTCAATCTCCAGAACAAGGAAAACAAAAGGAAGTGAATTACAGCGCTAATACAACTGATGCTAATGATATACAAATTTATTCATTAAAACAGACTGATGTTCAGTATACATAAAAATCTAAAAATTGCTCTTAAACCAATTTATGGACATATAATAGACTCCTCAGCAATGACCTTATCTAGGCAAGTCCATATATTAATGTTTGGACAACAGGTCTAATTTTCAACAGGACCAGTTTTAATTAGTTACCCATCAGGTGTTCCAATGCATGGATCCGGATCAAGGTCCTTAGTGGAATGGACTCTGGTTCACAGTTCGTTTTTATTTGACATTTCAATGTCCAGCACACTGTGTTCCACTTATAAATGAATCCTGGAAAACTTTCCTTCCTTAGACCAAGTTGGATTCGGGATCCTGGTTCACAAATAGCATGAAGATGGGTGGTCCTGGGTGAAGAGCCTGATAATGCTGTCTTGAGTCGCGTCCAGTGGTTAAGAGCAGTGTTCCCTTACGCGTTTTGCCGCTCCAGGCAGCTTTCTCAAAGGGTGATGTGTTGGTAAGAATTTGGCCCCTTTTTATAGGGGAAATGATGTCATCAGTCAATTAGCATAAACAATTTACTAAAATTTAAGCATCAGATTTTTAATTTTCTATGAATACAGAAACAGCAGAGGATGATAAATAATAACATATGTTTATTGATATTTAAATAACTACTAACAGATCGCCTAGAAAATTGCATTATAAGTTCCCAATTATTAGTCATGTGATCGGGTCACCGATCACATGACGCTACGTGTGACAAGTTCCTCTAGTATTATCCACTTATAGGGGCAGTCTTCTGTCAATCTACATCTCCCGCCCCATTTAAGAATCACATGTTTCTCTGACCTCGGAAGTGTATTGCTCCCCATGACTACGGAGCCGTCACTTCCTCAGTAACTCGTCACCATAACTACAACGTCGTCACTTCCTGAATGGTCCGTTGCTAGGTGACCGCAACATAACAGGAAACGTAATTCTCGGAGGGGACGGTTTTGGCGGCCAGTGTGTTTACCGGAAGTGACTGGTTTCTATGGTGACAGGCCCGGCACATCCTGTTTTGCTTAGCTAATAGCCGTATGTCTCGTATAATAAAAGTAACCCGTTTTCTTTACCTACAAAACATGGTTACCTCATAACACGTAGTTCTGCTAGTTTACACAATATGTAAAAGGACTGCTTAAGAAACTTCATTATAATTACAAAATATTTATCAATTATAATTACAATTACCGGAAGTGATGGCTTCCATGTCAACGAAACCATCTCTACCCGATACATCGGAAGTGACCAATTTCTATGGTAACAAGCCCTGCACTTCATGTTACATTTGGCTAATAGCCAATTATCCTTTATATTGGAAGGGACTCAATAATTCTGACTACAGGATAAATACCTCATATCATATATTTCTACTGATTTTTATCACATATCGGAGGACTACATTAAAACTTATTTTAATTCATAAAGTGTTTATTAATTCTAAATACAATCACCGGAAGTGATGGTTTCTATAGCAACAAAACCATCCATACCCGGCATATATTAATACTAAACACCCACATGGATGAAAGGGACAATATGTCAATTACCAAAATTAATAGAGGTTAATTGGATAATATAACAAAAACAAGGAGGCATATATAAAATATTATAGAAGTACTTTCCAATTGTAAATTTAGAGTTTATAGAGACAATAATTTAGGGATAAATTCAACTTATTTTTGGTAAACAACTATTTTATCAATTCTTATCGAAAATATAGTAACGAAATCAATCAAGTATTGTATTAAGTTCTAAAGCCTCATTAAGACCTTGTGGATGTAATGTGTTTAATTGAAACGTCCAATAAATCTCTTGCTTACACAACCTAGCGAATCTATCCCCTCCTCTTTTTGTTATTGGAATGTACTCTAGTCCAATAATTCTTAGGGATGCTGGATTACTATCATGATGTTTGTTAAAGTGTCTGGGTATACTATGATTAGTAATTCTATTAATTACATTCCTTCTGTGCTCCATGAATCTTGTTTTAAGTGGCCGGGTGGTTCTTCCCACATATTTCAAATTACAACCACATATTAGTACATAAATGACCCAGCTGGAGTCACAATTAATAAAGCTAGTAATGGCATAATTCTTTTGTACCCAATCTCGGGGCAGAGTTAGTGTTCTATTTATCGTATGCTGACAGGTAGTACATCTTGTTTTACCACATTTGAAAAATCCTTTTTGTTTCGTTGGCAGCCAAGATTGGCATCCAGTATTCGTCTCTTTTTCTTTTATTGGTTTCATATAACTGGGAGCAAGAAGGGTTTTCAGAGATTTATTTTTCTTAAATGTGAATTTTGGATCAACGGGAATACAATCTTTCAAAATCATATCATATCTTAAAACATTATAATTTCTCTTGATAATGCGTTTAATCTCCCCCGATTGATTATTAAAAGTAGATATAAATGAAATCTCTCTCTCATTGTTTTTCAATTCTTGTTTAGATTTAGATGCCAATAACTCACATCGATCCATTAGTAAGACTTCGTCAAATGCTTTCTTTAATAATGATTCGGGGTAACCTCGACCTCTGAAAGTTTCCCACATTACTTTCGCTTGTGACTCAAATAAACTAACCGATGAACAGTTGCGTCTAATACGCATGAACTGTCCTTTGGGGATGTTCAATTTCCAAGGCTTGTAGTGGGAACTATTATAATGCAGGTAGGTCCCACTACCTACCTCCTTAATATGATTGGAGGTTTGGATGAAATCTCCATCTACTTTTAGGGTCACATCAAGGAAGGTAATTTCGGATGGATGATAAGTGTAAGTGAACTGTAAATTAAACGTGTTGGTGTTGAGAAAAGAAACAAACTCCTGAGCAGTTTTAAGGTCCCCATCCCAAATAAAAAATAGATCGTCAATGTAACGGCCATAGAGGACCAGGCTCCCCGAGAACCCCCCCCCCACACACGAGCCGGTCTTCGACCATGCCCATGTAGAGGTTGGCGTAACTCGGCGCGAACCTGGTCCCCATGGCCGTACCCATGACTTGAAGGTAAAACGTGTCTGAAAAAAGAAAAAAATTGTGCTGAAGAATGAAAGAGATAGAGTCCAACAGAAATTTCCTATGTCTCTCCGTGAGGTCACCATCTGCATTTAGTCTTTCTTCGACTGCCTGCAAACCCAATGTATGTGGAATGTTAGTATAAAGGCTTTGCACATCTAATGTCAAAAAAGCGTATGTCGATTCCCATTTGACATTTTGAATGAGTTGTAAAAAGTGAGTTGTATCACGTATATGGGACCTCAACGAAGAGACACGGGGCTGGAGAAAACTATCTACATAAGCAGAAAGATTAGAGGTTAAAGAATTCACACCAGAAATTATGGGACGTCCAGGGGGTAAAGTGATGGACTTGTGGATCTTGGGTAAGTGATAATAGATAGGAATGACTGGAAATAAAGGAAACAGAAATCGAAACTCCTCTCTTGATATGACCCCATCATGACAGGCCAGTGACAGCAGATGTTCCAATTCAACAGAAAATTCGGCAGATGGATTCTTTGTCAATTTCCGATAGAACAGCTGATTCTCCAGCTGTCTATTTGCCTCTTCTATATAGTCACACCTATTTTGAACCACTAGCCCCCCCCCCTTTGTCGGCCTGTTTTATTATTATTGATGTATCGCTGGTTAGTCTTTTTAAAGCAATCCTCTCTCTTTTACTTAGATTCCCACATGTTTTGAATTTTTTGTTTGATCTATCACATAAGGTTCTGAAGTTATCAAGTGTTGTTCTGTAGAAGCACTCAATACTACTGCTCTTTGAAGTGATAGGGAAAAAGTCAGATTTTAATTTAAATTTTTTCCTATTAATATCAAAAATCTTATTCTGGGTGGACATGATCTCATTAGTCACACCTTCCTGCTGTAATTCTTCTAATAGTGATAATAAAGGTTGATCTGTATCATCCAGCAGGACTGGGGAAAGATCATCATCAATTTTGTTGATTTTCTTTTGTGCAAAATATCTTTTTCTGCAGAGTGTTCTTATGAACCTATTAAGGTCCACAAACAAATCAAAAAGGTTAGGTTCTGTTGAAGGAGAGTATTTCAATCCTTTAGCCAATAATGAGATCTCATTTTTACTTAAAGTCTTACTAGACAGATTGAAGATACCTGTAGAGCCTGAACTTGTTTCTTGAGATGTTAGAAATTTCTTACGTTTCTCCTTTTTCCCTCCTCTACATCCTCTAAACTTGGGCTTCTGTTTCTCTTGGGGGTCTGTGGTTGGTGCGTTTTGTTCTGTTGATTTTTGCGACGGCTTTCTTCTAAAAAAGAGTCGCTAGAAGGGTCTACCCCCCATTTATTGCCTGTCTTTGGGCGTGCCCCTAGTTTTCTATCTTCATCAGAGTATCGGGGAGATGGTTGAGCATTCTTTCTATTATCCCTACTTGATTCTCTATTTTTCTGTTTTCTACTTTCTGAAAAACCTCTCTGTCTCATCTGTAGACGTCTAGAGGGATATCTATCTTCTCTATTTCTCCATCCAAGCTGTCTAGTATCTAGATTGGATGAATTGGTTCGTTCTATTTGATTTGTCTGTGATTTTTTCTTATAAGTCCTGACTTCCCCTTTCATGTAGTCATCTAAATCCCTTTTAAACTTTCTACACTTCAGATCAGTTATGGATTGTTCAAATTTTATGATTTTTTCAGTGATTGTTTGGTCTCGTTCTTTAAATTCCTTTGATAGACTATAGGGCTCAATTCTTTCTTTGATCTTATCAATCTCGCCTACTAGTGTCTTAACCTTATCACTTCTATATTTAATTACCAGTTCCATCAATGAGAAGGAACATTTATCTAAAATTGCCTCCCAGTTTTTCTGATATTCTTCATTTTCTTCAAAGATACTTGGTTTAAAGATGCGTAGTCCCCTCGGTATCATCCTTTTATCCAAATACTTTTGAAGATTAACACTGTCTAGCCAGTTCTTAGTTTCTTGTTTAAGCAAGTCCTCTAATTTAAAAAAATCATCTCTTAAAGATGTTTCCTCACAAGTGAGATCAACTGATTCATTAGTCTCCCATTTAGACATGTAATTTTGTCTTCTGCTGTTTCTGTTTTCAAAATTGGAAAAACAACTCATTTCTGCTGCCCGGACTGGACTATGTGTAAATGCAAAAATGTAATATATATCAAGTATATATATACAGGCGCAATAAATGAGTGGTTTTCTCCTAGCTGCTGTGATTGGAGAAAGTCAATCTCCAGAACAAGGAAAACAAAAGGAAGTGAATTACAGCGCTAATACAACTGATGCTAATGATATACAAATTTATTCATTAAAACAGACTGATGTTCAGTATACATAAAAATCTAAAAATTGCTCTTAAACCAATTTATGGACATATAATAGACTCCTCAGCAATGACCTTATCTAGGCAAGTCCATATATTAATGTTTGGACAACAGGTCTAATTTTCAACAGGACCAGTTTTAATTAGTTACCCATCAGGTGTTCCAATGCATGGATCCGGATCAAGGTCCTTAGTGGAATGGACTCTGGTTCACAGTTCGTTTTTATTTGACATTTCAATGTCCAGCACACTGTGTTCCACTTATAAATGAATCCTGGAAAACTTTCCTTCCTTAGACCAAGTTGGATTCGGGATCCTGGTTCACAAATAGCATGAAGATGGGTGGTCCTGGGTGAAGAGCCTGATAATGCTGTCTTGAGTCGCGTCCAGTGGTTAAGAGCAGTGTTCCCTTACGCGTTTTGCCGCTCCAGGCAGCTTTCTCAAAGGGTGATGTGTTGGTAAGAATTTGGCCCCTTTTTATAGGGGAAATGATGTCATCAGTCAATTAGCATAAACAATTTACTAAAATTTAAGCATCAGATTTTTAATTTTCTATGAATACAGAAACAGCAGAGGATGATAAATAATAACATATGTTTATTGATATTTAAATAACTACTAACAGATCGCCTAGAAAATTGCATTATAAGTTCCCAATTATTAGTCATGTGATCGGGTCACCGATCACATGACGCTACGTGTGACAAGTTCCTCTAGTATTATCCACTTATAGGGGCAGTCTTCTGTCAATCTACATCTCCCACCCCATTTAAGAATCACATGTTTCTCTGACCTCGGAAGTGTATTGCTCCCCATGACTACGGAGCCGTCACTTCCTCAGTAACTCGTCACCATAACTACAACGTCGTCACTTCCTGAATGGTCCGTTGCTAGGTGACCGCAACATAACAGGAAACGTAATTCTCGGAGGGGACGGTTTTGGCGGCCAGTGTGTTTACCGGAAGTGACTGGTTTCTATGGTGACAGGCCCGGCACATCCTGTTTTGCTTAGCTAATAGCCGTATGTCTCGTATAATAAAAGTAACCCGTTTTCTTTACCTACAAAACATGGTTACCTCATAACACGTAGTTCTGCTAGTTTACACAATATGTAAAAGGACTGCTTAAGAAACTTCATTATAATTACAAAATATTTATCAATTATAATTACAATTACCGGAAGTGATGGCTTCCATGTCAACGAAACCATCTCTACCCGATACATCGGAAGTGACCAATTTCTATGGTAACAAGCCCTGCACTTCATGTTACATTTGGCTAATAGCCAATTATCCTTTATATTGGAAGGGACTCAATAATTCTGACTACAGGATAAATACCTCATATCATATATTTCTACTGATTTTTATCACATATCGGAGGACTACATTAAAACTTATTTTAATTCATAAAGTGTTTATTAATTCTAAATACAATCACCGGAAGTGATGGTTTCTATAGCAACAAAACCATCCATACCCGGCATATATTAATACTAAACACCCACATGGATGAAAGGGACAATATGTCAATTACCAAAATTAATAGAGGTTAATTGGATAATATAACAAAAACAAGGAGGCATATATAAAATATTATAGAAGTACTTTCCAATTGTAAATTTAGAGTTTATAGAGACAATAATTTAGGGATAAATTCAACTTATTTTTGGTAAACAACTATTTTATCAATTCTTATCGAAAATATAGTAACGAAATCAATCAAGTATTGTATTAAGTTCTAAAGCCTCATTAAGACCTTGTGGATGTAATGTGTTTAATTGAAACGTCCAATAAATCTCTTGCTTACACAACCTAGCGAATCTATCCCCTCCTCTTTTTGTTATTGGAATGTACTCTAGTCCAATAATTCTTAGGGATGCTGGATTACTATCATGATGTTTGTTAAAGTGTCTGGGTATACTATGATTAGTAATTCTATTAATTACATTCCTTCTGTGCTCCATGAATCTTGTTTTAAGTGGCCGGGTGGTTCTTCCCACATATTTCAAATTACAACCACATATTAGTACATAAATGACCCAGCTGGAGTCACAATTAATAAAGCTAGTAATGGCATAATTCTTTTGTACCCAATCTCGGGGCAGAGTTAGTGTTCTATTTATCGTATGCTGACAGGTAGTACATCTTGTTTTACCACATTTGAAAAATCCTTTTTGTTTCGTTGGCAGCCAAGATTGGCATCCAGTATTCGTCTCTTTTTCTTTTATTGGTTTCATATAACTGGGAGCAAGAAGGGTTTTCAGAGATTTATTTTTCTTAAATGTGAATTTTGGATCAACGGGAATACAATCTTTCAAAATCATATCATATCTTAAAACATTATAATTTCTCTTGATAATGCGTTTAATCTCCCCCGATTGATTATTAAAAGTAGATATAAACGAAATCTCTCTCTCATTGTTTTTCAATTCTTGTTTAGATTTAGATGCCAATAACTCACATCGATCCATTAGTAAGACTTCGTCAAATGCTTTCTTTAATAATGATTCGGGGTAACCTCGACCTCTGAAAGTTTCCCACATTACTTTCGCTTGTGACTCAAATAAACTAACCGATGAACAGTTGCGTCTAATACGCATGAACTGTCCTTTGGGGATGTTCAATTTCCAAGGCTTGTAGTGGGAACTATTATAATGCAGGTAGGTCCCACTACCTACCTCCTTAATATGATTGGAGGTTTGGATGAAATCTCCATCTACTTTTAGGGTCACATCAAGGAAGGTAATTTCGGATGGATGATAAGTGTAAGTGAACTGTAAATTAAACGTGTTGGTGTTGAGAAAAGAAACAAACTCCTGAGCAGTTTTAAGGTCCCCATCCCAAATAAAAAATAGATCGTCAATGTAACGGCCATAGAGGACCAGGCTCCCCGAGAACCCCCCCCACACACGAGCCGGTCTTCGACCATGCCCATGTAGAGGTTGGCGTAACTCGGCGCGAACCTGGTCCCCATGGCCGTACCCATGACTTGAAGGTAAAACGTGTCTGAAAAAAGAAAAAAATTGTGCTGAAGAATGAAAGAGATAGAGTCCAACAGAAATTTCCTATGTCTCTCCGTGAGGTCACCATCTGCATTTAGTCTTTCTTCGACTGCCTGCAAACCCAATGTATGTGGAATGTTAGTATAAAGGCTTTGCACATCTAATGTCAAAAAAGCGTATGTCGATTCCCATTTGACATTTTGAATGAGTTGTAAAAAGTGAGTTGTATCACGTATATGGGACCTCAACGAAGAGACACGGGGCTGGAGAAAACTATCTACATAAGCAGAAAGATTAGAGGTTAAAGAATTCACACCAGAAATTATGGGACGTCCAGGGGGTAAAGTGATGGACTTGTGGATCTTGGGTAAGTGATAATAGATAGGAATGACTGGAAATAAAGGAAACAGAAATCGAAACTCCTCTCTTGATATGACCCCATCATGACAGGCCAGTGACAGCAGATGTTCCAATTCAACAGAAAATTCGGCAGATGGACTCTTTGTCAATTTCCGATAGAACAGCTGATTCTCCAGCTGTCTATTTGCCTCTTCTATATAGTCACACCTATTTTGAACCACTAGCCCCCCCCCTTTGTCGGCCTGTTTTATTATTATTGATGTATCGCTGGTTAGTCTTTTTAAAGCAATCCTCTCTCTTTTACTTAGATTCCCACATGTTTTGAATTTTTTGTTTGATCTATCACATAAGGTTCTGAAGTTATCAAGTGTTGTTCTGTAGAAGCACTCAATACTACTGCTCTTTGAAGTGATAGGGAAAAAGTCAGATTTTAATTTAAATTTTTTCCTATTAATATCAAAAATCTTATTCTGGGTGGACATGATCTCATTAGTCACACCTTCCTGCTGTAATTCTTCTAATAGTGATAATAAAGGTTGATCTGTATCATCCAGCAGGACTGGGGAAAGATCATCATCAATTTTGTTGATTTTCTTTTGTGCAAAATATCTTTTTCTGCAGAGTGTTCTTATGAACCTATTAAGGTCCACAAACAAATCAAAAAGGTTAGGTTCTGTTGAAGGAGAGTATTTCAATCCTTTAGCCAATAATGAGATCTCATTTTTACTTAAAGTCTTACTAGACAGATTGAAGATACCTGTAGAGCCTGAACTTGTTTCTTGAGATGTTAGAAATTTCTTACGTTTCTCCTTTTTCCCTCCTCTACATCCTCTAAACTTGGGCTTCTGTTTCTCTTGGGGGTCTGTGGTTGGTGCGTTTTGTTCTGTTGATTTTTGCGACGGCTTTCTTCTAAAAAAGAGTCGCTAGAAGGGTCTACCCCCCATTTATTGCCTGTCTTTGGGCGTGCCCCTAGTTTTCTATCTTCATCAGAGTATCGGGGAGATGGTTGAGCATTCTTTCTATTATCCCTACTTGATTCTCTATTTTTCTGTTTTCTACTTTCTGAAAAACCTCTCTGTCTCATCTGTAGACGTCTAGAGGGATATCTATCTTCTCTATTTCTCCATCCAAGCTGTCTAGTATCTAGATTGGATGAATTGGTTCGTTCTATTTGATTTGTCTGTGATTTTTTCTTATAAGTCCTGACTTCCCCTTTCATGTAGTCATCTAAATCCCTTTTAAACTTTCTACACTTCAGATCAGTTATGGATTGTTCAAATTTTATGATTTTTTCAGTGATTGTTTGGTCTCGTTCTTTAAATTCCTTTGATAGACTATAGGGCTCAATTCTTTCTTTGATCTTATCAATCTCGCCTACTAGTGTCTTAACCTTATCACTTCTATATTTAATTACCAGTTCCATCAATGAGAAGGAACATTTATCTAAAATTGCTTCCCAGTTTTTCTGATATTCTTCATTTTCTTCAAAGATACTTGGTTTAAAGATGCGTAGTCCCCTCGGTATCATCCTTTTATCCAAATACTTTTGAAGATTAACACTGTCTAGCCAGTTCTTAGTTTCTTGTTTAAGCAAGTCCTCTAATTTAAAAAAATCATCTCTTAAAGATGTTTCCTCACAAGTGAGATCAACTGATTCATTAGTCTCCCATTTAGACATGTAATTTTGTCTTCTGCTGTTTCTGTTTTCAAAATTGGAAAAACAACTCATTTCTGCTGCCCGGACTGGACTATGTGTAAATGCAAAAATGTAATATATATCAAGTATATATATACAGGCGCAATAAATGAGTGGTTTTCTCCTAGCTGCTGTGATTGGAGAAAGTCAATCTCCAGAACAAGGAAAACAAAAGGAAGTGAATTACAGCGCTAATACAACTGATGCTAATGATATACAAATTTATTCATTAAAACAGACTGATGTTCAGTATACATAAAAATCTAAAAATTGCTCTTAAACCAATTTATGGACATATAATAGACTCCTCAGCAATGACCTTATCTAGGCAAGTCCATATATTAATGTTTGGACAACAGGTCTAATTTTCAACAGGACCAGTTTTAATTAGTTACCCATCAGGTGTTCCAATGCATGGATCCGGATCAAGGTCCTTAGTGGAATGGACTCTGGTTCACAGTTCGTTTTTATTTGACATTTCAATGTCCAGCACACTGTGTTCCACTTATAAATGAATCCTGGAAAACTTTCCTTCCTTAGACCAAGTTGGATTCGGGATCCTGGTTCACAAATAGCATGAAGATGGGTGGTCCTGGGTGAAGAGCCTGATAATGCTGTCTTGAGTCGCGTCCAGTGGTTAAGAGCAGTGTTCCCTTACGCGTTTTGCCGCTCCAGGCAGCTTTCTCAAAGGGTGATGTGTTGGTAAGAATTTGGCCCCTTTTTATAGGGGAAATGATGTCATCAGTCAATTAGCATAAACAATTTACTAAAATTTAAGCATCAGATTTTTAATTTTCTATGAATACAGAAACAGCAGAGGATGATAAATAATAACATATGTTTATTGATATTTAAATAACTACTAACAGATCGCCTAGAAAATTGCATTATAAGTTCCCAATTATTAGTCATGTGATCGGGTCACCGATCACATGACGCTACGTGTGACAAGTTCCTCTAGTATTATCCACTTATAGGGGCAGTCTTCTGTCAATCTACATCTCCCGCCCCATTTAAGAATCACATGTTTCTCTGACCTCGGAAGTGTATTGCTCCCCATGACTACGGAGCCGTCACTTCCTCAGTAACTCGTCACCATAACTACAACGTCGTCACTTCCTGAATGGTCCGTTGCTAGGTGACCGCAACATAACAGGAAACGTAATTCTCGGAGGGGACGGTTTTGGCGGCCAGCGTGTTTACCGGAAGTGACTGGTTTCTATGGTGACAGGCCCGGCACATCCTGTTTTGCTTAGCTAATAGCCGTATGTCTCGTATAATAAAAGTAACCCGTTTTCTTTACCTACAAAACATGGTTACCTCATAACACGTAGTTCTGCTAGTTCACACAATATGTAAAAGGACTGCTTAAGAAACTTCATTATAATTACAAAATATTTATCAATTATAATTACAATTACCGGAAGTGATGGCTTCCATGTCAACGAAACCATCTCTACCCGATACATCGGAAGTGACCAATTTCTATGGTAACAAGCCCTGCACTTCATGTTACATTTGGCTAATAGCCAATTATCCTTTATATTGGAAGGGACTCAATAATTCTGACTACAGGATAAATACCTCATATCATATATTTCTACTGATTTTTATCACATATCGGAGGACTACATTAAAACTTATTTTAATTCATAAAGTGTTTATTAATTCTAAATACAATCACCGGAAGTGATGGTTTCTATAGCAACAAAACCATCCATACCCGGCATATATTAATACTAAACACCCACATGGATGAAAGGGACAATATGTCAATTACCAAAATTAATAGAGGTTAATTGGATAATATAACAAAAACAAGGAGGCATATATAAAATATTATAGAAGTACTTTCCAATTGTAAATTTAGAGTTTATAGAGACAATAATTTAGGGATAAATTCAACTTATTTTTGGTAAACAACTATTTTATCAATTCTTATCGAAAATATAGTAACGAAATCAATCAAGTATTGTATTAAGTTCTAAAGCCTCATTAAGACCTTGTGGATGTAATGTGTTTAATTGAAACGTCCAATAAATCTCTTGCTTACACAACCTAGCGAATCTATCCCCTCCTCTTTTTGTTATTGGAATGTACTCTAGTCCAATAATTCTTAGGGATGCTGGATTACTATCATGATGTTTGTTAAAGTGTCTGGGTATACTATGATTAGTAATTCTATTAATTACATTCCTTCTGTGCTCCATGAATCTTGTTTTAAGTGGCCGGGTGGTTCTTCCCACATATTTCAAATTACAACCACATATTAGTACATAAATGACCCAGCTGGAGTCACAATTAATAAAGCTAGTAATGGCATAATTCTTTTGTACCCAATCTCGGGGCAGAGTTAGTGTTCTATTTATCGTATGCTGACAGGTAGTACATCTTGTTTTACCACATTTGAAAAATCCTTTTTGTTTCATTGGCAGCCAAGATTGGCATCCAGTATTCGTCTCTTTTTCTTTTATTGGTTTCATATAACTGGGAGCAAGAAGGGTTTTCAGAGAAAAGTTTTCCAGGATTCATTTATAAGTGGAACACAGTGTGCTGGACATTGAAATGTCAAATAAAAACGAACTGTGAACCAGAGTCCATTCCACTAAGGACCTTGATCCGGATCCATGCATTGGAACACCTGATGGGTAACTAATTAAAACTGGTCCGGTTGAAAATTAGACCTGTTGTCCAAACATTAATATATGGACTTGCCTAGATAAGGTCATTGCTGAGGAGTCTATTATATGTCCATAAATTGGTTTAAGAGCAATTTTTAGATTTTTATGTATACTGAACATCAGTCTGTTTTAATGAATAAATTTGTATATCATTAGCATCAGTTGTATTAGCGCTGTAATTCACTTCCTTTTGTCCATCAAAAGAAGTCTGGAGCAGCAGAAGTTGGACTTCAGTAATACAACAGGCAAAAAAAAATGGGGCAGCAAAGAAAGCAAGGTCTGATGTCCAGGGCCAACCACAGCAGGCTACCCCACCACGAAGATTATCGACAGTATGTTCGGGCCCCACACTCCAAATTTTGGACACACCTCCAAGACATGAACCACACTCCCCTCAGCTTGATTGTGAGTATCAAACTGTAAAAATTAAAAAAATATATATTAATCAAACTTTTACTTAAACGCATTAAGTCCAAACACATCAAAATATGATATACTTACCGAAGTCAGTAAAAGATGAAATGGAATCCGAGCAAAATGGCCTTGTCCACATCCTGTAAATATATGTATGTCCACTTCAGCCATATAGTAGCACATTGTGTGTAAGATGCTGCAACAGAAACTCATGTTTATTTTGTGAAAATAGTACGGTAATTTTACAATTTAACACGTGTGTTTGAACTAACATGGCCAAATACATATAAAAACATTACTATGTTTGTTTAAATACAAATATAAGGTAACACATTATGGATTTCAAAGTGTTTTTATGGTGGAGTATGTGTGATCTACAAGAAAACTAATGTGTTTGCTTTCACAATGAAGTAACCAGACCCATTTGCCACAAACATACATATGTATGTATTTAAGTTATGAGTGATGATGTTGCTATGCAGGATATCTGTAAGCAACAGTCAATGACATGTGTTCCATGTGTAGTGATTTGTTAGAATTGATCAAACACATGGCTAGCTAATGTGTTTTTTTTTTAATTTCTGCTTCTAGTCCTGGTAACAGCATCCCTCTGCAACATCAGCAAACAAGCAGCAGTTCTGGTACGACTACTCCAAATATCACGACAATGTCATCACCACCAAGACGCTCCACCAGAGCACGCCAACATGACAGTGGTAAAGGCAAAGGGCAGGACAAGCAGCCAACCAAAATCAATTAACATTGAAAACTCACATTTTTTATTTCAGAGAAGTAAATAAAAATACTTCGTAAGTGTATGTTTGTTAAAAAAGATATAACACTTAGCTCCTTGACAATTTGAACAACATCATTAATTAGAAGTGGTACAAACAGCAACAGGAAATTCGTATGCACATTTATTCTGTACCATTTTTGCAATTTTTTGGAGGAGGGAAATGTTTGTGATGCACATAGATGTTAGCAGGAAGTAACCAGACCACTTGATTTTTTTCTAATCATTACTCTTTCTAGATTCCAATCAATCTCAGATCCTGCACACACAATAATTGGCAGCCAGCAAGAATGTCTTTAGCAGGAAGTAACCAGACCACTTGATATTTTTCTAATCATTACTCTTTCTAGATTCCAATCAATCTCAGATCCTGCACACACAATAATTGGCAGCCAGCAAGAATGTCTTTAGCAGGAAGTAACCAGACCACTTGATTTTTTTCTAATCATTACTCTTTCTAGATTCCAATCAATCTCAGATCCTGCACACACAATAATTCGCAGCCAGGCATAATCATCCATGACCAATGCAACTTACAATGTGAATTAAAACTGGTTTACATTTCTTCTGTGGACGACTTTACAAGAAAAACACAATAGAGTTGTGTAAAAGTGTCCTAATATGTTTGTGTACATTTATAATTTTTCATAACCAAAATGAATGACATTATTGTTGTGGCATGTTTGTGTGTGTAAAAAATGAGTAATAATATTTAAAAACCTGAGGCACAACCCACAAAATAAAAAAGATTTTAACTTTTAACACTAATGTGTGTAATAATGGAAATATATTGAAAAATGTGTATTGACTTTTAAAAGTCCAAATTTACTCCAGCAAACATAAGGCAATAAATTATTTTGGATGAGACCGTTTGTGTCCCTTTTACAGGCTTGATAAGTCAGGTGTGAATGATTTGTAAGTGTCAGCACATGTAAACACGGCTGAAAAAAGCAGGTCTATTTTTTGCAGATTTTTTTAACGAATCGCATAATAATACGACCGCATTTGACCACTCAGAGACTGACACCCAAATACGAATGAATAGTGAATTCCCGTATTGTATGAAATAACAGCCGCGTTTGACCGATGGTCTATTCATTCGTATTTCTGAACTTTGCTAATCAAACCATTACGAATAGTCAAAACACTGCCGAGATTGGTGCTTAGTGAATTCCCGGATTGGGACTTAGAAAAAAAAACACAAATCGGACAAACTCGAATTCTTAGTAAATATTGGCCCATGATGGGGAAGAGCTCCAGCAACAGATCGCTGGTCAGCCCCTCCCGTGACCATGCCTCGGGCCACGAAGCCGCGCACCAAGCCCCGTCCAGATAACAACCGAACCCCGACGAGCCCGCCACGTCCGTGAACAACTGCAAGTCGAAATTGTCAACGAGTGGGGCTATTCAGATCAGAACACCATTGAAGTCCGCCAGAAACGAAACCCACACAGCGAGGTCTCTCCTAATCTCAGCAGTTAAATGGACAAAATGGTCCACGGCTGGACACCCCAGCCGTGGACTGCTCCAACTTCCGACAAAAACCCTGCCCATGGGAATCACCCGACAGGCAAAGTTCAACAGCCCCAGCAGGGATTGAGCCTCCCGCAACGTCACTTTACGCCGCTCCAAGCACTGCGCTATGGACTCCCGAAGCTTAGCAACCTTGTCCTGAGGCAGCCGGCAAGTACCTGCGATAGTATCGATCTCGATACCCAAAAAAGACAAACAAGAGAGAGGCCCCTCCATCTTGTCCTCGGCCACAGGTACGCCAAAATGCCTCAACAACGCACGCAGTGAAAACAACAGGACACCACAACGAGGAGAATTCGCGGGCCCCATACACAAAAAGTCGTCAAGATAATGTGTGATCCCGCAACCTCTGCAAGAAAACTCCACACACCAATGCAAAAAGGTGCTGAACTTCTCAAAAAAGGCACACGAAACGGAACACCCCATAGTCAAACACTTGTCTATGAAGTATTCCTCCCCGACGCGGAAACCCATGAATCTAAACGACTCTGGGTGCAATGGAAGCAAGCGAAAGGCCGTTTCAACATCAAGCTTAGCCATGAGGGCTCCAGGGCCGCAGCCCCGTACCATGCCCAGTGCCTCCTCGAAAGACTGATAAACCACCGAACAATACTCCGGTGGAATGGCATCGTTAACCGAGGACCCCGATGGATAAGACAAATGCTGAATGAGCCGAAACTTCCCTGGGGCCTTTTTGGGCACCACCCCCACCGGGGAAATGATTCAATTCTCCACTGGCGGCAGCGCAAAGGTGCCCGCCATCCTACCCAGGCGAACCTCCTGCTCGACCATTTCCCAAAGTACCTTGGGGAAATCCCGAGCAGACTGCAGGTTCCTGGCGGCCCGAACTACAACCTCCCCCTCCACCGGCAATCGAAAACCCGACGCAAAACCATCAAACAAAAATTTTGCATCGTCTCTGTTTGGATACGACCCCAACCATTTGAGCATGGCCTCCAAACGAATCGGGGTCGGCGCCCTAGCTACCGGCAACCCCCCCTGCTGTCTTGCCGGCCGCGCCCCCAGCCGCCTTAGTTCCCTGTCGCCCAGCCCGACAGCAATTGGAAGCGGGGTGGGATCCATTACATCGCAAACAAAGGTGTCGAAAACGACAACGTTGACCAAGGGGGCACGCAGAATTGTTAAACGCGAAGCACTCCCCTTCGCCGGCACCTGCTGCGCACAACGGGTCGCACCCCAAGGGCGTCGCGGAGCAGACACCTCAAAAGCGGGCCGCGACTGATTCGCCCCTGTGGGCTGAGCAACGGACGCCTCTTTAGAAGCCTGCTTCATATCCTGCGCTCTTGTGACCCTAAGCCAAACCCGAAGTCAATGATGTGCAGGCAATCATGCTTCTGACGGAACTGTTTGTCATAATGCAGCCACGTATCGTCCTTAGACTGGCGCTGCATGTCATGAACAAGGTGTATGTACCTGATGATGTTGATGTGCTCTTCAGGCCGATCCTCCAAGTAGCATGCCGCGAACACGCAGAAACCCGCCAACCAATTGTCGTAAGAGCGGAAGGCCTCCGTCCCAATACCGCCCTTCGCAAGCGCTTCCTTACCTTCCCTCTTGGTATCATCAGTCAAAGTGAAAAGGTCAATGTATTCCCCCCGCCGAATCTTTTTCCTGCAACTCTACTGCAGACCCCGCAACACTGCCGTGTAATCGCAGTGTACCACGCCCGGCAAATTACGCCGTCTCCTGTCCCTACGGGAACCACTAGCAACCCTACTTTTCTTATGCCGCTTATCCCGGTGCCGCGCCTCACGTTGCGCATATTTGTAAGCCCTCTTCTTAGCCTTCATGGCGCTACTAGCCGCCGACTGCAAAGAAGATGAAGAGGAGGAAGACCTACTGGACCCACAGCAGGAAGAGGAAGAAGAACACCCGCCTGACAAATCGACCTTATCGTCTTCCCACTCACCTGGGGTCCCGCCTCCTGATGGTGAAATGTCCTCCACAACCGGCTCCTCCTCCCGATCATCCCCCACATCAGAATCTGAAAAAGTAGGGAAAGCCGCCCCGGGAGCCGAAGCCCCCCCCAGCAGGGATGAAAGCAGACGCCCCTGCGGGGGACAGGGCAGTGCCACCCAGCAACGCAGCGGCGGAACCTAGACTGCGGCACGCATGAAGAAATTGCGCAATGGCGGGGCCAGAAGTACCAGGGAGAACCGTTGCATCGACAGAAGCGGAAATGCCACCCGGGGACACAGCTGACAAAACCGGCGCAAACGCAGCCTTCATAGCCGACATTGCAGCCGCAACGGCGGAGGGATCCGGAACCACAGCCTCAGCCCCAATGGTCCCCCGGGTCCGAAGCAGGGATGGCCCCCACAGCGGAGCCATGCCGTCCCGGCCACCCCCGACTGGGACTGGCGCTAGCCGCCAGCTGACCACCCACTCTCCCCCGCGGTGGACCACTCGCCCCAACACCTCCCTGGCCCCCACCAGCCCCGCTCACCGGGAGAACAGCATGACCCCCGCTCCCATACCGACCCCCCCGCACCTGTGGCCCTGCACTAGCACATCTACAGGTGCCCTGGAGCCCCTCCCGCTGGAGCGGGGAGAGCTCCCAGGGAGCATCAGAGACAAATGGGCGCGCGGGCGTGCGTGCGCATGCGCCCACGAAACAGGGGCAGGCAGGGAGGGGCGGCCAGTGGGAGAGCCACTGGCCCCATCCCTCCACAAAGCCCCAACAGCATCCGGGGAGCCGCCAGAGACTCTCAGTGGTGGAGGGCGCAGAGACCGCGCGCGCATCCACGTGCCTCTGCAGCCGGAAGGGGATTCCCGCCAGTGGACACCCCTGCTGGCTCCCCCCCGCCGACCGCACAACCTGGTCCACCTCCGGCCACCCCCCTCCCCTCTTCGACAGCCGCTGCGCTGGAGAGATCCTCCGGCACCCGCGGCATCACCAGGGAAGGGCCGCTCACACGCGCCACTGCGCGCGCCCGGGAACCGGGCACCCGCAGCAGCACTAGCAGCCGCAGCAATGGCCGGGAGCGCAGGGCTCCGGCCCGGGGGATCGGACTGAGAGGGAGAAGCATCCCTATACCTAGCAGGGGCACCAGAGGAGCGGCGGGGACGGGGCATGGTGGCCACACAATTAATCCCGGGAGGCAAATGGTAAACAGGAGGGGCCTTATAGGGGGCACAGTAGAAAATGCACGCAGCAAGAAGCTGTACACTTTATTCATCAAAAACAGGGGCAAGCAGCACAACACAGGAGAAAGGGGGGAAGAGCACTTACCCTTACCACGAATAAACCAAAAGAGGCTGACCCAGCCCCTTCACCAAGCTCAAAACCCTTTCTGCCCAACGTTCACTCCCATAGGCTACCAGAATACTCCCATAATGCCTTACTGTCCTGCCCCCGGCCTAACTGAGGTTTAACCCACTCCTCTCCTATTCTGTCAATTCGTTCTCCGTATGTGAATAAGATGCACATTTTGGAAGTGACTCACGTGGGACTAGGTGCACCAAGAGGGACTGTTTGGCACGACTGAAGCCCCAGTGTATGAGGGCACATCTGTACATAACATCCACAACAGCTTTAGTGAGGTCAGACATACTTGGGCGATGAAGTCTGTCTTGCTGTTGGGGTTCCAATTCATCACAAAGTTGTCCTCCTGGCCTCCGCCAAATCCAAAGTCAGCCGTTAGATTGCCAGTTAATGAAACATGAATCATCACTCCAGACAACATGTTCCACTGCCCCAGAGTCTGTTGGTGGTGAACTTTCCACCTCTCCAGTAGATGTTTGGCAGTGTGCACGGTGATCAGATAGCCAATCCATACAGTCACATACGGCTCTAGCAAAGGCAGAAATTTGACTTCTGACGGAAATGTGGCATCCTATGACATGGTTACATTGAAAGTCTCTGAGTTCTTCCAGTCATGTAGAATAAATGAGATTCCCATGAGCAAGCTTACATTCTGTATCATAACAGGGACCTTCATTTGCAGCAAATTAAGTAGTAATAAGAAGTATTACAACCTTAATATCAGTAATGCGAATGGTGTCAACTATGTAGTATTACATCACTGTAGAACAGAAGTTGCAATGTGTGGAAAACTATGGGGGGAATTCAGACCTGATTGTAGATGTGCAAAAAAATGCACAGGGCAAGTCTGCCCTGCATGCTGAATCCAGCCCCCATCAGATATGCAAAAGCATTACACGGTGGCGATGCTTTCGCATGTTTCGATTAGCCCTCTGCCTACGCAGCCTAGCTGCTACCTGCCATGTTTCGGGTCGCAGCGTCTACGTCACACAGCCGCTGCGGCCCACCCCGCAAACGGTCCGGTCACTTCTGTATGGTCCGGACTGCGCTCCCGCCCCCAATGTGAGTCGGTGCCACTTTAACTCTGCCGCAAAACCTCCTGCTCCGTGAATGCCTCTGCTTGTCAATCAGGCAGAGGCGATCGCAAAAGTGAGAAAGCATGCCGTCGCATCTCACTGTGCGTGCAGGCGCAGTGCGGCTGTTGTCTGTGTGCAACAAGGAATAGCTTAGGGTGCTGTACTGAATGTAGCTTTTATTTCATGTATATCAGCAGCCGAGTGGGAAGAAGAGGTATGCCAGCCTCTTAAAACAAACCAGAGGAATATATATTCCCAGTTGGCGCTTAATAATACATGCATGAAACAAATGATAAATAAAAACACAATTTATTCACATAAAATATGAATTAACCTCCCGGGGGTTCACATTTACAATAGATACAATTTAAAAAATATATATAATGTACACAGTTTAGAACAACACCGGTGTACTGAATTGTCAGTAAACCGTATAGCTAGTTAGCTAGTGTTGTTTCATAAGCTGCCAGAAGAATCCACTATTAAACATCTGCAAGCTATTGATTTAAAAATAGACAATATGTTACCAGCTGAGTGTTCGTCCAAATTATACAGACTGCAATAATCATACAACCTGTCCCGATACTGGTAGGGAGCCTTATATGGATGGAGACTCCGTTTGTTTGATCCAACCAATGAACCCCACAGTGATGTGATGTCCCGATCACCGGGATCCGCACCGGTGAGAACTGTGGAGGCTCTGGTGTATCAGTAAGGTCATGGACAGATGACCAGTCAGTAGATATTTCCTGTGGTGAAAATGTCCAGTGGCCGGGATCTGCACACGGCAATGATACCGAGGCTTACCGGTAAGGGATGCAGGCTGTGAATGGATTGAACCCGCACACCACGGAGATGATGGGAGTCACACACAGCTGTGTAAAGGAAAGGTTCCCACACTGATGATGATCCGGTCTGTGATCTGTATACCAGCGCCGCTGGAGCCCGCACCAGTATTGATGCTGGAGACTATAGCGGCACAACACCCGATGTGACTGGGTGATCGGTAGGACCAGTGGGATTGACCTGGACACGCTGGAGGATGCCCGCAGCTGCAGTGGGTGTGATGTATGCTCCGGCTGTGCCGGGACTTACACATTCCGTGTCCTGTTAGTATACCTGTTTGCAGGTATTGGTGCAGATGGTAGTAGGTGGTAAAAATGGGGGTTAAACAGACCCTTGTATCGTCAACGCGTTTCCCCGCACTGCAAGGCGGCTTTTTCAAGAAGCAAGGAGTCTAGTATGCACACACCCATGGAGTTATATACCTGGATGCTAGGTGTAATCACCTTGCAATTATAATATTCAGTGCACTACAGGTGTGTGTTCACTTAGTCAAGGGCTGACAATTGTTACTAGATTTCTCAGAAACCAGCCACACACATCCTAGTGCAATGAATTAGTTACATCAAAGTTTAAGAATGTGTACAATATATCAATGCATAATCAATCATTTTATCATATTATTATTTCCATAGGAATGTGAAAAGCTAAACAAAGAAAATCATACAAATTTAATTTCTTATGTGAGTAAATTGTGTTTTTATTTCTCATTTGTTTCATGCATGTATTATCAAGCACTAACTGGGAATATATCTTTTTCTGCTGTGCGTGCGCACACTTCACTGGGCTTCAGTCTGTGAGCACTGCCGCAGCAGTGTCCAGGTCTGAATTAGGCCCTATGTTACTATGACTTGTCACAACACTGGATGATACTGCAGAGCCGGGCGCTGCATCTTCTCTACAGCGGGAATCAGACTGCACGGCTGTGCAGTCCTCCGTCCCTCACCACCGGAGACAACTCCTGATAAGTACCTCTACCACTGCTATTACCTTGTATGATATAAGGGACCCAATTACCTATATCAATACAGCATCTGAATCGTGTTTACTGAATAAACCTGCGTTACTGTTTAAGTTCATTATCTGTGTGGGCTGACGTCACTGCACCAGGCAATCCAATACACTCTGCCAACACCTGGCACCATTGGACTGAATCCGGGTTTCAAGGGAAATAAAGCAAAAAAAACCAACACACTTGTTTTTAGGATTTGGAACTTTTTCTAACCCTATTGCACCCTGTTCTAAGCTGAATGATATTCTACAATAGTATAATATGGTGTAACTTGTTCTTCTGTATCCAACACACACACACACACACACACACACACACACACACACACACACACACACACACACACACACACACCAACAGTTACCTTTGATTAATTATACAATATTTATGATATTTAATTTCCTAATTTTGTACTGAATAATGCTATTCAAAGTCATTATTTTGGAGGCAATCATGGCATTTGATGAATATTTACGCATAATTATGCATTTTAATTCATTTCAAGGGAATAAAACAACATAAAAAGCATGCTTTTAGTAATACACTTACCAGCCTCAAGGGTCTATCTTGGGTCTATCTGTGTCTGCATTATTGAAATCATGGATGACCACTGATGTAAAGGTTTGTCTCAGTTGCTTCTTGTAAAAGACAAATTCAGTATGAACAGGTAGCCCAACTCCAGTCCTATCTGCCACCCTACTATAATCTCCTTTACACGTCTCTATATTTTGGAGAAACACTTCATTCAATTGTCCACCATTCTCCAGCAGCATTGACTGCATCACAGACAACTGTTTTTCCCTGGGACCCCAATATCTGGCATATACAGGCAGTAACCTCAGGTCTCCACACAGCAATAGGCCCATCAGTATGACAACATGATGAAGATGAGTGATCAGACTCATTGGAGCTTGCTCATTGTAGGGGCTTGTATTTTAAAGTGTTGCTTGGATTTGTAAGTGTGAGTTGGTAACAGCAAAAGGTGAGTTTTGATTATTCTCTGTCTATCCATATAGGGATAGTAATATTGTGAGAGAAATTTAATCTGAATCTGATTGTTTGTATCTATACTGGTTCTTTTGTTTGTATCTGTACTGGGTTTTTTTTTTGGAGGGGAAAAAAAAAGTGTGAGAAAGCCAGAGGGAGGGGGTTGAATCAGGTGTGAGTAATCAGGAGGAGGAGGGGCTGACTAAAGCAGCTGGCTGAGCCTATATAATCAGTGATTAGACTCATTGGAGCTTGCTCATTGTAAGGGCTTGTATTTTAAAGTGTTGCTTGGATTTGTAAGTGTGAGTTGGTAACAGCAAAAGGTGAGTTCTAATTATTCTCTGTCTATCCATATAGGGATAGTAATATTGTGAGAGAAAGTTAATCTGAATCTGATTGTTTGTATCTATACTGGTTCTTTTGTTTGTATCTGTACTGGTTTTTTTTTTGGAGGGGAAAAAAAAGTGTGAGAAAGCCAGAGGGAGGGGGTTGAATCAGGTGTGAGTAATCAGGAGGAGGAGGGGCTGACTAAAGCAGCTGGCTGAGCCTATATAATCAGTGATTAGACTCATTGGAGCTTGCTCATTGTAAGGGCTTGTTTTTTAAAGTGTTGCTTGGATTTGTAAGTGTGAGTTGGTAATAGCAAAAAGGTGAGTTAGAATACAGAAAAAGGTGAGTTTTATAATACACAATCAGGAACACACATATTTGCAGTACCATTAAATTTCTGGTGAGGCTGCAAGGGGCTGACCTTGTGAGTGAGTGAGAGGGTCTCTTACTTGGAGTAGCAGAGGGGCTGTGATTGTGCGTGTGTGAGGGGCTTTTTTTTAATTTTAGCAGGAGCTGTAAGCCGAGTGAAAAGGAGGTGCAGTGAGCTGGAATAACTGCAACTGCTAAGTGGAGTATCGGTGCTGCAGGAGAGAGTACTACGGCTGCATAAAAGTGAAGGACCAAGAGCCGCACAAATATAGATAAGTATAAGCCAGCTTAATTATTGTATAAGTGAGATTGTTTGTCTTCTACTTTTTCTTTTTGCTTCTTTTTGAGAGTAACAGGGAGTTAGACCTTACAAACAATATGGGAGGGGCTGTGATTGGGGACCTCACTCAGTGCATGTCGTGCAAGATGTATGCACACCTGGAGCTACCGGCCCAGTGTGATTACATCTGCATGAGGTGTGTGTGAACAGTTGCCCTGGAAGCCCAGGTAACTGATCTAGAGCAACCGTTACGCGACTGAGGGAGATTCACAATCTCGAGTGAAGTTTAGACAGAACGGTGGAGAAGTTGCGGGAGGGGTCACTGGTAGAAGAGGATGATGATCAGGTAGCCAGGTGGGTCACAGTTAGAAGGAAGAAAAAGAGGGGGAGGCATCTCCGAACTATCAAACCCGAACAAATTTGCCCGACTGGACGAGGAATTGGAGGATGATAGTGAAAAAATGACGGTGCCGGAGGAGACTGCTCCCTCTAGCATCCAGAGGAGCGGTCCCTCTGGCGCAGTTGGGAAAAAAGATAGTGAGGTACCTAGTCAGATGGTGGTGGTAGGGGATTCTATCATCAGGAAGGCAGATAGGGGAATCTGCTACCGGGACCGTGATCGCCCGTACAGTCTGTTGTCTCCCTGGTGCTCGGGTATGGTACATCGCGGACCGGGTAGATAGATTGTTGGGAGGGGCTGGGAAAGACCCGGCGGTCTTGGTGCACGTTGGCACCAATGACAAAGTTAGCAGAAGGTGGGATGTCCTTAAGAAAGACTATAGGGACTTAGGAAATAAACTTAAGGCAAGGACATCTAAGGTAATATTCTCCGAAATATTACCCGTGCCACGTGCTAGTCCAGGGAGGCAGAGGGAGATTAGGGAGGTAAATGTGTGGCTTAGGTATTGGTGCAGGAAAGAGGGGTTTGTGTTCCTGGAACACTGGGCGGACTTCTCAGTCAGGCACCATCTCTTTTGTCGTGACAGATTGCACCTGACTGAGGAGGGGACAGCGGTGCTGGGGGGAAGGATGGTTAGAAGGTTGGAGGAGATTTTAAACTAGGAGCCTGGGGGGAGGGTTTAGCTAGAAACTACGGGGCGTGCAGTGAGAATAGTGGGGATGGCGGTAGTAAACGAAATGGGGGAGAAGTTGGGGGGAGGGTAAGAGCAGGCGGTAAGGTTACTAACATGGGTACTAAAAAAGATTTTACCAAAGCACTAACCAATGACGATTACAGGTCATCATTGCTACATAAGGTGAAAGATGTCCCTAACGCAAGGGAAAATACTTATCTTATGTATGTATGTAAACACTAGAAGCATTACTGGTAAAAAGGGCGAACTAGAAATACTTGCAGCAAGCAAACAGTATGATATTATAGGCATTACTGAAACTTGGTGGGACGAATCACATGATTGGACAGTCAATCTAGAAGGCTATACACTGTTTAGGAGAGACAGACTAAATAAAAAGGGTGGAGGGGTGTGTCTTTACGTAAAGCCGTTTTTAAAACCTGATATACGGGAAGATATTCAGGAGGGGACTGTAGACACTGTCGAGACATTATGGGTAGAAATTGCATGCGGGGAAAAAGGAATAAAAAAGTTAGTATTGGGTGTATGCTGTAGGCCGCCTGGTATCAACGTATCTGATGAGGAATTGTTACTAAAGCAAATTGAATGAGCAGCAGGAGTAGGAGACATAGTAGTGATGGGAGATTTTAACTATCCAGTGATAAACTGGAAAAATGATTCATGTGATACTGCTAGGGGCAATATGTTTTTAAACACACTTAATGATAACTACTTAGTTCAACTAATTGAGGAACCAACTAGGTCCAATGCAATCTTAGACCTGGTATTAACAAACAATGGGGATTTGGTATCAGGTATTATAGTAGGGGAACCCATAGGAAACAGCGACCACAATATGGTCACATACAATATCAGTTTTCATAAACAGCTCTATACTGGCTCAACAAGGACTCTAAACTTTAGCAAAGCGAATTTTGAAAAGATGAGGGTATTTTTCAGGGATATTGAATGGGAAGGTTAATTGTTTTTAGGAAAAAATACTACGGAGAAATGGGAGGTACTAAAATTCCTGCTAGCTAAAAATACACTCAAATTTATTCCTACGAGCAACAAAAAAAGGAATAAAAATCATAAACCGATGTGGCTTAACAAAAAGATAAAGGAACTTATGGGCAAGAAAAGGCGAGCATTTAAAAAATACAAATCTGACGAGGAAGCAGAGTCATTTCAGCACTATAAGGAATATAACAAAATATGCAAAAAGGAAATAAGAGCGGCTAAAGTAGAAACTGAAAAACTAGTAGCAAAGGAAAGCAAAGCGAATCCCAAAAAATTATTTAAATACATTAATGGCAAGAGATTAAAGAAGGAGAGTATAGGCCCTTTAAAAGACAAGTTGGCAGTCTTAAGCAAAAATGATAATGACATAGCAGACACACTAAATGAGTTTTTTCGACACATAATCTCAATAATGAGAATATCCCACTGATAGGTACTTATTTAAGCGAGGAAGTAGTCTGTGACCGATTAAAACATTTAAAGATTAATAAGTCACCAGGTCCCGATGGTATTCATCCAAGGGTTCTAATGGAGCTTCACTCTGAACTTGCAAAACCGCTATTTTTGATCTTTAAGGATTCAGTAATATCAGATATGGTTCCCAAAGACTGGCGTATAGCGGAAGTAGTGCCTATATTCAAAAAGGGAAGTAAAGCTGAACCAGGTAATTATAGACCAGTTAGTCTTACATCTATAGTGGGGAAAGTATTGGAAGGTATTCTAAGAGATAGTATTCAGAAGTTCCTTGAAGTCAATAAGGTAATTAAAAGGAATCAACATGGGTTTATGAAGGACAGATCCTGTCAAACTAACTTACTTGGCTTTTATGAAACAGTAAGCGCAAACCTAGATCAGGGTAAAGAGGTGGATGTAATCTTTTTAGATTTTGCCAAAGCATTCGACACTGTACCACACATGAGACTTATCTACAAGCTACAAGAATCAGGGCTAGGAAGAACAATATGCACTTGGGTCAAAAACTGGTTAAATAATAGGGAGCAGCGCGTTGTGGTTAATGGATCTTTTTCAACATGGACTGAAGTGCTAAGTGGTGTGCCGCAAGGCGCAGTATTAAGACCGCTATTGTTCAATATTTTCATTAACGATCTAACAGAAGGTCTAGAGAGCATGGTGTCAATTTTTGCAGATGATACCAAATTGTGTAAAGTTATAAATGCGGAGGGGGATGCTGAGTCGCTTCAGAATGACTTAGTTAAACTAGAAGCTTGGGCAGCGAAATGGAGAATGCGCTTCAATCCAGACAAGTGTAAGGTAATGCACTGTGGTAACAAGAACAAAAATAACACCTACCTACTAAATGGGGTAAAATTAGGGGATTCTGTACTGGAAAAGGACTTAGGTGTCCTCATAGATAGCAAACTAAGCAGTAGTACCCAAAGTAGGACTGCAGCAAAGAAGGCTAATAAGATATTAGCATGCATAAAATGGGGAATTGATGCTAGGGACGAGAGTATTATACTCCCATTATATAAATCACTTGTGAGGCCACACCTTGAATACTGTGTACAATTCTGGTCACCTTACTACAAAAAGGATATCCTGGAGCTAGAAAAGGTTCAAAGGCGGGCGACCAAACTAATTAAGGGTATGGAGATGCTGGAATACGAGGAATACGAGGAAAGGCTTGCAAGAAAAGGCATGTTTACACTGGAAAAGAGGAGATTAAGAGGGGACATGATCAACATTTACAAATATATAAGGGGACAATATACAGATCTTGCACAGGACCTGTTTTTGGTTAGCTCAACACAGAGAACTTGTGGACACTCGCTCAGGTTAGAGGAGAGGAGATTCCGCACAATACGGCGTAAAGGCTTTTTTACAGTAAGGACGATACATGTTTGGAATTCCTTGCCTGAGGGAGTTGTAATGGCCGACTCAGTCAACACCTTTAAGAATGGGTTAGATAAATTCCTAATGGATAAGGATATCCAGGGTTGCGGGGCATAGTCACGCACTATGGTTATTATAAAAAAAGAGGGGTAAAACGTAACGGCAGTCATCAACTTCAGTCAAAATTTTATACAAAATAATTGTGCATAGGAGACCACAAATAGGTTGAACTCGATGGACAATTGTCTTTTTTCAACCTTAGATACTATGTTACTAAGATCAGCCACCCAGGTGGCTACACGGATGGCCATAAATTATAATACTGACATTATGTTTCAACTTTTACATATTTTAAGGAGACATTAGGGCTAATAATGCAGTGGTATACATGCACACATGACACTAGCCACTACCACACAGCACTGGTCACATCTCCTCTGCTTCTCTCTATAGGCCCTTGATCATTTTCAACCCTAGGTCCAGATGTGTACAGTTTTCTTCATAACTCCACAGGAGCCCTGATGCAGAGATGGACGCAAAAAAGCTGCAAGTGCGGTTTCTCTGCAACGCAAATGCTGGTATCAGCAAGTGAAGCTGCCACTCACAAATGAAAAAAGACGCCCACCGGAGTGACCGCAACTCAGCTGCAATTGCATATGCAGCCTGTATGCAAGAACGGGAAACATTGACTGCTCGAGAAGGTCTACAGCTACACAGACTGGATGTGGCCAGGGCCGTCTTTTCGTATGGGCTCAATGGGCTCTTGCCCAAGGGCCCCAGGCATATAAAGGCCCTAGGCTGATAGCTGAGGGTCCCCTCTTTCCAGGGGTACCAGATTTTTGAAAATCGGCCCTGGCGAACCGGAGATATCCAACTTGAAAGCAGTGGTCCCCATCCAAGCCTGTTAATTGATTTTCCCAGCCAGATATCTCGGGTTCTGTCTGATTTAGAGTTTTTCTGAGGATATACTCCAAAAGCTGGAACTCTCCCCTTTCAGTGTACATGGGCAGCTTGTCTCTACTGTGCCCATAACCAGAGATATCAGCCTTCAAGCAGCTGGTCCCTGCTCCAGCTCCACACGCCTAATATGCAGTTTTAGATTTTCATTGGTGAATTGCTCTGGCTCCTGAACTCTGATCCCCAAGTCCCCAGTACCTCCTGACAGGTGGGACTCTCTAGTTTTTTATCCCATTCAAACCTAAGAAATACATTTTCAGGAACTTGAGATATCTGCAGTGAAGCAAGCTGCCCTCCCACCAGAAATTGATAAATATTAAGCCCACTCCACTATCCACCCCTCCCCTACATATCAAACCCTGGAAGTCATGTACTAGGGCGTCTTCATTCAGCCCAATGCCCCCTCTACAGTTTAGCCCCATCTGTACAGTAAAGGAGTAATTAGCAGAAATTACTGCTTCAGGTCCTACATGCTTAGTGGAAGATAGAACACCCCCTACCCCCCTCATGACATCAAACCTGCCGCTGATAGCACCCCCCACCCCTACTGCTGGAGGATGGGTAGGGGGCCCTAGTGCATTGCTGTGCCCAGGGGCCTACACTGCTGTTAAGACGGCCCTGGATGTGGCAGTAGGCACGCAAGCACTTTGTTTTTGTACGTTAAAGCACCCATCTGATGTCATAAACTTGGCCAAAAAAGGGCCATGACATGCCTGGGTTTTTACCTGTTAACACCCCCAAATGGCAACTTCCTGTCAATCACTTTGCAAAGGCATCCTCATTTCCTGCAGATACTCAGCGGCATCTTGGCACATGCCCAATTCAAACATAGCACATGCGCAGTCTGACGATAATTGCTCAGTTCTGTGTAACATCGGCTTGCGTCCATCTCTGAATCAAGCCCTGCATCGGACTGGGGCATGAAGGACACATAAGGGAATGGAAGAGACCTGTTGAAGGGGTATGGTCATCTGCCACAGTTAACAAAGAGGTGTGGCAATAATATGTGCAAATAGATGAAGGAGTAGATAACTAGTGATACAGAGCAAAAAAGCCACAGAAAGTGGCTGTCCTGATTAATAAACAGATCCCACTGAGTTATTTTTTTTTTAAATTATTTATTGAATTGCACTGTGCAAATCAAAGTGTTGCTGCATACCAAAATACTTCAAGCAATGGTTTGGAGACAGAGCTGGATTTAAACCTCATTAGCCCTAGGCAAGATAATGGTTTGGAGCCCCCCTCCATCCATAGCACTATATTTTCCCTAATACCTTAAACCAAACCACTATACTATCCCTGATACCCTATCACTAATACACTAACCCCATGTACGCCACAAATTAGTGTCCCTTATTCACATTACACCACACAGTAGTCCCCTTATACACAATATGCCACACAGTAGTACTCCTTATACACCTTACACCACACAGTAGTACTACTTATACACATTATGCCACACAGTAGTCCCCTTATTCACATTATGCCACACAGTAGTACTCCTTATATACCTTAAACCACACAGTAGCATTCCTTATACACCTTCTGCCACACTTTAGAACTCAATATACACCTTACACAACACAGTAGTAATCCTTATTCACATTATGCCACACAGTAGTACTCCTTATACACCTTACGCCACACAGTAGTAATCCTTATACATATTATACCACACAGGAATACTCCTTATAGATATTACTGCCACACAGTAGTACTCCTTATAGACATTACTGCCACACAGTAGTACTCCTTATATATGTTATGCCACACAGTAGTGTCCCTTAAAGATTATGCCTAATAGTAGTAGTGCCCCTTACACATTACACCTCACAGTAGTGCCCCTTACACATTATGCCCACAATGGCATAATAGCAAATTAATTCATGATTAGCTGACCATAATGGTCGCAATAATAAAGCACCTGTGAATCTGCCTGTAGGATCCAATTCGTCCTCCTAACTCTGCCGACAGTGTTTTTCCCACAGTCCCAAGTTCCGCTTCTGTCTCCTGGGTGGTGCTAGCCCTTGCAGTAGCTGTGCTGGGTGGCGCGGACAGGCCCACCCCACACCGATGTCCAACTCTGATACTGGTAATATAGGCAGGTCCAGCATGTGACACCATGATGTGGCGTAGGGGCCGGAACCAGATTTTGTGGTATCGTCCATGGCGGGCACCTAGGTTGACTTGAGAAAAAGCCAGCCCTGCGTGGAGAGAGCTAAAGTGGAGAGAGATAAAGTACCAACCAATCCGCTTTTGTCATTTTACAGACTGTATTTGAAATTTTTTTTATGAATGATTGGTACTTTATATATCTCTAAGCTTTAAAACTCTCCCCCCATGATTAATAATAATAATAATAATAATAATAATAATTTGATTTATATACAGTAGCACTCTTTCTCCAACAGGACTCAAGGGCTGAAGGTAGTAAGTAAGCCTACTGCATTGGTTTCCCAGTAAAGAGGATTGCCTCTTATACAGTATATGAATTTATCTGTAACTAGCTGTTCTACCCGTTCTGTGCACGAGAGTTTCTGGTTTTCACGGTTGTAAATATAAATGAGTGTTCAAAATTTGGTAAATCTACAGAGATGTAAAACTGAGACGTCTTAATGTAAGTAAATATTAATCCATGGTTCTTGGCATTACCCGAGGAGCATCCGTAACAGATATGGTAAAAAGTGACAGGACCATTTTTGTAGTTTATGAAATTCTATACACTAGTGGTGCAATTCAAATTTTGATCTGATTGTCCGTTTGGGCGTTATCGTTAACGTAACGCAAGCCACGCATTGGTAACAACGTCATTATGTCAACCCCCTTTTCATCCCCTTAGGGGAGGTTTATTAAAATACTAATTATATAGTTTTCCTATTTTCCTCCTGAAGAATACCTATGCTACATTTCAGCTTCCTAACATATCAGGAAGTAATTCAATACAATCATGAACTAGGCCCTTTATCTCTTTCCACTAGTCTCTGATAGCTTTGATAAATCTCCCTGAGTAAAAACATTTTTGACAGCAATCCCCTCTCTCCCCGAACACCCCCAGTCAAATTTACACACGTGGAATTCAAGGCTTCTGAACAGTCATACTGTACTTCCATAGGTAATAGGAAGTGTAAAGGGCCCTACACAGTGGGTGATTTGGAGGGTGAACGATCTGAACAATGAACGAGTTTTCAGTAACGATTGTTTGCATACACACTCAACGATTTGTATGAACGATTTGACATTGCAAACATCTATATCGTCCAAACTGGCTTGCAGTGATAAACGATGATAGACCAACGATTAATGACTGCGGGGACGTACATCGTTCATCGTTGGTGCCTCCACAATGCACGATATGAACGATATATCGTTCATTTTTTAACGATATCTTTCATATTTTTCTAAAATGTCGTCCAGAGTGTAAGGCCCGTAAGGTATATTTTTGTAAGCACTGTTATACTGATGCATTAATAAGCAAGTTTTATTCTTTTCACTTTTAGTTATTCAAATCTTAACATAATATGTGAGTAGTGCCTTATTCAAAGCATTTTCCAATGTAGCATATGGTTAATGAATTACATAGATTAGATTAAAACGTGCTGCAGCCATGTAATGGCAGTACCTTTTGTGCCCGTAGTAATATAATATGTGCCACTGTAGGAAAAGTTTTAATTATGATACTAAGGGAAAGGAGACAGTGTGAGTCAGGGGAGTTTTAAGAGAGGAGATGGCCGTATGTGCAGGCTCCGTGTGGGCCCCTCCTCTCTGGCAGAGCAGTAGACTCTGGTTTATTTACTGAAGTGTTTGTTTACAGAAGTGGAGATGTTGCCCAAAGCAACCAATCAGATTCTAGTTATTATCTTCTAGAAGGTGCTAGATAAATGATAAAGAGAATCTGATTGGAATGCTATAGGCAACAACTCCACTACTGTAGTGTAAACCTGCACTTATTAAATTTACCGCTCAGAGTCTACTGAGCCCGCACCTGAATCCCGGGGACATTTATATTGTCCTGTGTATTATTTTTTACCAAACTCTCCTATGTTCGCATGCATAGAACATGCGCCCATCCTGTAGTGTCAAGAAGCAGTTGTGTTTTTTTTTGTGAATGTTTGGGTGGAGACTGAACTGCTGCCTACTGTTACATTTGGAGAACTCCCTTAATACCTTTGAATGTTTACTTTTCTCTGACGTCCTAAGTGGATGCTGGGACTCCGTAAGGACCATGGGGAATAGCGGCTCCGCAGGAGACTGGGCACAACTAAAGAAAGCTTTAGGACTACCTGGTGTGCACTGGCTCCTCCCTCTATGACCCTCCTCCAGACCTCAGTTAGAATCTTGTGCCCGGCTGAGCTGGATGCACACTAGGGGCTCTCCTGAGCTCCTAGAAAAAGAAAGTTTAATTTAGGTTTTTTATTTTCAGTGAGATCTGCTGGCAACAGACTCACTGCTACGAGGGACTAAGGGTAGAAGAAGCGAACCTACCTGCTTGCAGCTACCTTGGGCTTCTTAGGCTACTGGACACCATTAGCTCCAGAGGGATCGAACACAGGGCCCGACCTCGATCGTCCGGTCCCGGAGCCGCGCCGCCGTACCCCTTACAGAGCCAGAAGCAAGAAGACGGTCCTGGAAATCGGCGGCAGAAGACTTCGGTCTTCACCAAGGTAGCGCACAGCACTGCAGCTGTGCGCCATTGCTTCCCATGCACACCTCACACTCCGGTCACTGATGGGTGCAGGGCGCTGGCTTGCAAAACTACACATAATATAGTCATAGAGACTAAATATGTGTAAAATCCCCTGCCAGATATACCTACAAAAAAGCGGGAGAAGTCCGCCGAAAAAGGGGCGGGGCTATCTCCCTCAGCACACTGGCGCCATTTTCCCTCACAGCTCCGCTGGAAGGATCGCTCCCAGGCTCTCCCCTGCAGTTTCCAGACTACATAGGGTAAAAAAGAAAGGGGGGGGCACTAAATTTAGGCGCAATATTGTGTATACAAGCAGCTATTGGGAAAATCACTCAGTTACAGTGTTAATCCCTGTGTATATTAGAGATGAGCGGGTTCGGTTTCTCTGAATCCGAACCCGCCAGAACTTCATGTTTTTTTTCACGGGTCCGAGCGACTCGGTTCTTCCCGCCTTACTCGGTTAACCCGAGCGCGCCCGAACGTCATCATGACGCTGTCGGATTCTCGCGAGGCTCGGATTCTATCGCGAGACTCGGATTCTATATAAGGAGCCGCGCGTCGCCGCCATTTTCACACGTGCATTGAGATTGATAGGGAGAGGACGTGGCTGGCGTCCTCTCCGTTTAGACACTTGATTTACTAATTTTGGGGAGCATTAGGAGTACTCAGTAGTGTACAGTGCAGAGTTTTGCTGATAGTGACCAGTGACCACCACTTTTATTTATAATCCGTTCTCTGCCTGAAAAAAGCGATACACAGCACACAGTGACTCAGTCACATACCATATCTGTGTGCACTGCTCAGGCTCAGGCCAGTGTGCTGCATCATCTATATATATTATATATCTGTCTGACTGCTCAGCTCACACAGCTTATAATTGTGGGGGAGACTGGGGAGCACTACTGCAGTGCCAGTTATAGGTTATAGCAGGAGCCAGGAGTACATAATATTATATTAAAATTAAACAGTGCACACTTTTGCTGCAGGAGTGCCACTGCCAGTGTGACTAGTGACCAGTGACCTGACCACCAGTATATAATATTAGTAGTATACTATCTCTTTATCAACCAGTCTATATTAGCAGCAGACACAGTACAGTGCGGTAGTTCACGGCTGTGGCTACCTCTGTGTCGGCACTCGGCAGCCCGTCCATAATTGTATATACCAGTGACCTAACCGTGGTTTTTTTTTCTTTCTTTATACATACATACTAGTTACGAGTATACTATCTCTTTATCAACCAGTCTATATATTAGCAGCAGACACAGTACAGTGCGGTAGTTCACGGCTGTGGCTACCTCTGTGTCGGCACTCGGCAGCCCGTCCATAATTGTATATACCAGTGACCTAACCGTGGTTTTTTTTTCTTTCTTTATACATACATACTAGTTACGAGTATACTATCTCTTTATCAACCAGTCTATATATTAGCAGCAGACACAGTACAGTGCGGTAGTTCACGGCTGTGGCTACCTCTGTGTCGGCACTCGGCAGCCCGTCCATAATTGTATATACCAGTGACCTAACCGTGGTTTTTTTTTCTTTCTTTATACATACATACTAGTTACGAGTATACTATCTCTTTATCAACCAGTCTATATATTAGCAGCAGACACAGTACAGTGCGGTAGTTCACGGCTGTGGCTACCTCTGTGTCGGCACTCGGCAGCCCGTCCATAATTGTATATACCACCTAACCGTGTTTTTTTTTTCTTTCTTTATACATACATACTAGTTACGAGTATACTATCTCTTTATCAACCAGTCTATATATTAGCAGCAGACACAGTACAGTGCGGTAGTTCACGGCTGTGGCTACCTCTGTGTCGGCACTCGGCAGCCCGTCCATAATTGTATACTAGTATCCAATCCATCCATCTCCATTGTTTACCTGAGGTGCCTTTTAGTTGTGCCTATTAAAATATGGAGAACAAAAATGTTGAGGTTCCAAAATTAGGGAAAGATCAAGATCCACTTCCACCTCGTGCTGAAGCTGCTGCCACTAGTCATGGCCGAGACGATGAAATGCCAGCAACGTCGTCTGCCAAGGCCGATGCCCAATGTCATAGTACAGAGCATGTCAAATCCAAAACACCAAATATCAGTAAAAAGCCTCTTTTTTTCTTTGCGTCATGTGCTGTTTGGGGAGGGTTTTTTGGAAGGGACATCCTGCGTGACACTGCAGTGCCACTCCTAGATGGGCCCGGTGTTTGTGTCGGCCACTAGGGTCGCTAATCTTACTCACACAGCTACCTCATTGCGCCTCTTTTTTTCTTTGCGTCATGTGCTGTTTGGGGAGGGTTTTTTGGAAGGGCCATCCTGCGTGACACTGCAGTGCCACTCCTAGATGGGCCCGGTGTTTGTGTCGGCCACTAGGGTCGCTAATCTTACTCACACAGCTACCTCATTGCGCCTCTTTTTTTCTTTGCGTCATGTGCTGTTTGGGGAGGGTTTTTTGGAAGGGCCATCCTGCGTGACACTGCAGTGCCACTCCTAGATGGGCCCGGTGTTTGTGTCGGCCACTAGGGTCGCTAATCTTACTCACACAGCTACCTCATTGCGCCTCTTTTTTTCTTTGCGTCATGTGCTGTTTGGGGAGGGTTTTTTGGAAGGGACATCCTGCATGACACTGCAGTGCCACTCCTAGATGGGCCCGGTGTTTGTGTCGGCCACTAGGGTCGCTTATCTTACTCACACAGCGACCTCGGTGCAAATTTTAGGACTAAAAATAATATTGTGAGGTGTGAGGTATTCAGAATAGACTGAAAATGAGTGTAAATTATGGTTTTTGAGGTTAATAATACTTTGGGATCAAAATGACCCCCAAATTCTATGATTTAAGCTGTTTTTTAGTGTTTTTGGAAAAAAACACCCGAATCCAAAACACACCCGAATCCGACAAAAAAAATTCGGTGAGGTTTTGCCAAAACGCGTTCGAACCCAAAACACGGCCGCGGAACCGAACCCAAAACCAAAACACAAAACCCGAAAAATTTCAGGCGCTCATCTCTAGTGTATATATAGCGCTCTGGTGTGTGCTGACATACTCTCTCTCTGTCTCCCCAAAGGGCTTTGTGGGGTCCTGTCCTCAGTCAGAGCATTCCCTGTGTGTGTGCGGTGTGTCGGTAGGGCTGTGTTGACATGTTTGATGAGGAGGCTTATGTGGAGGCGGAGCAGATGCCGATAAATGTGATGTCACCCCCTGCGGGGCCAACACCTGAGTGGATGTATTAACTGACAGTGTCAACTCCTTACATGAAAGGCTGGATGACGTAACAGCTGTGGGACAGCCGGCTTCTCAGCCCGCGCCTGCCCAGGCGTCTCAAAGGCCATCAGGGGCTCAAAAACGCCCGCTACCTCAGATGGCAGACACAGATGTCGACACGGAGTCTGACTCCAGTATCGACGAGGTTGAGACATATACACAATCCACTAGGTACATCCGTTGCATGATCTCGGCAATGAAAAATGTGTTACACATTTCTGACATTAACCCAAGTACCACAAAAAAGGGGTTTTATGTTTGGGGAGAAAAAGCAGCCAGTGTTTTGTTCCCCCATCAGATGAGTGAATGTAGTGTGTGAAGAAGCGTGGGTTCCCCCGATAAGAAACTGGTAATTTCTAAAAAGTTACTGATGGCGTACCTTTTCCCGCCAGAGGATAGGTCACATTGGGAGATATCCCCTAGGGTGGATAAGGCGCTCACACGTTTGTCATAAAAGGTGGCACTGCCGTCTTAGGATACGGCCACTTTAAAGGAGCCTGCTGATAAAAAGCAGGAGGCTATCCTGAAATCTGTATATACACACTCAGGTACTATATTGAGACCTGCAATTGCCTCAGCATGGATAGTGCTGCTACAGCGTGGTCTATTACCCTGTCAGGACAGGGATACTATTTTGCTAACATAAAGCATATTAAAGACGTCGTCTTATATATGAGGGATGCACAGAGGGATATTTGTCGGCTGGCATCCAGAATTAATGCAATGTCCATTCTGCCAGGAGGGTATTAGGGACCCGGCAGTGGACAGGCGATGCTGACTTTAGAAGGCACATGAAGATTCTGCCTTATAAGGGTGAGGAATTGTTTGGGGATGGTCTCTGGGACCTCGTATCCACAGCAACAGCTGGGAAAGAAATTTTTTTACCTCAGGTTTCCTCACAGCCTAAGAAAGCACCGTATTATCAGGTACAGTCCTTTCGGCTTCAGAAAAGCAAGCGGGTCAAAGGCGCTTCCTTTCTGCACAGAGACAAGGGAAGAGGGAAAAAGCTGCACCAGACAGCCAGTTCCCAGGCTCAAAAATCTTCCCCCGCTTCCTCTGAGTCCACCGCATGACGCTGGGGCTCCACAGGTGGAGCCAGGTGCGGTGGGGGCGCGTCTCGGGAACTTCAGCGACCAGTGGGCTCGCTCACAGGTGGATCCCTGGGTTCTGCAAGTAGTATCACTGGGATACAAGCTGGAGTTCGAGGTGACTCCCCCTCGCCGTTACCTCAAATCAGCCTTGCCTGCTGCCCTCGAGGGGAGGTAGTACTGGTGGCAATTCACAAGCTGTACTCCAGCAGGTGATAATCAAGGTACCCCTCCTTCAACAAGGCCGGGGTTACTATTCCACAATGGTTGTGGTACCGAAACCAGACGGTTCGGTGAGACCCATTCTAAAATTGAAATCCTTGAACACTTATATACGAAGGTTCAAGTTCAAAATGGAATCGCTCAGGGCGGTTATTGCAAGCCTGGACGAAGGGGATCACATGGTATCACTGGACATCAAGGATGCTTACCTGCATGTCCCCATTTACCCTCCTCACCAGGAGTACCTCAAAATTGTGGTACAGGACTGTCATTACCAATTCCAGACGTTGCCGTTGGTCTGTCCCCGGCACCGAGGGTATTTACCAAGGTAATGGCCGAAATGATGATACTCCTTCGAAAAAAGGGAGTTATAATTATCCCGTACTTGGACGATATCCTTATAAAGGCAAGGTCCAGGGAGCAGTTGTTGGTCGGAGTAGCACTATCTCGTGAAGTGCTACAACAGCACGGCTGGATTCTGAATATTCCAAAGTCGCAGCTGGTTCCTACGACGCGTCTACTGTTCCTGGGTATGGTTCTGGACACAGAACAGAAAAAAGTGTTTCTCCCGGAGGAGAAGGCCAAGGAGTTGTCATCTCTAGTCAGAGACCTCCTAAAACAAATACAGGTGTCGGTGCATCAATGCACGCGAGTCCTGGGAAAGATGGTAGCTTCTTACGAAGAAATTCCATTCGGCAGGTTCCATGCAAGGATCTTCCAGTGGGATCTGTTGGACAAGTGGTCCGGGTCGCATCTTCAGATGCATCGGCTGATAACCCTGTCTCCAAGGGACAGGGTGTCGCTGTTGTGGTGGCTGCAGAGTGCTCATCTTCTAGAGGGCCGCGGATTAGGCATACAGGACTGGGTCCTGGTGACCACGGATGCCAGCCTTCGAGGCTGGGGGGCAGTCACACAGGGAAGAAACTTCCAAGGACTATGGTCGAGTCAGGAGACTTCCCTACACATGTGTATTCTGGAACTAAAGGCCATTCACAATGCCCTAAGTCAGGCTAGACCCCTGCTTCAACACCAGCCGGTGCTGATCCAGTCAGACAACATCACGGCGGTCGCCCATGTAAACCAACAGGGCAGCACAAGAAGCAGGATGGCGAGGGCAGAAGCCACAAGGAATTTCCGATGGGCGGAAAATCATGTGTTAGCACTGTCAGCAGTGTTCATTCCCGGAGTGGTCAACTGGGAAGCAGACTTTCTCAGCAGGCACGACCTCCACCCGGTAGAGTGGGGACTTCATCCAGAAGTCTTCCAAATGATTGTACACCATTGGGAAAAGCCACAGGTGGACATGATGGCGTCCCGCCTCAACTAAAAAGATATTGCGCCAGGTCAAGGGACCCTCAGGCGATAGCTGTGAACGCTCTGGTAACACCGTGGGGGTACCAGTCGGTGTATGTGTTCCCTCTTCTGCCTCTCATACCCAAGGTACTGAGAATAATAAGAAGTAGAGGAGTAAGAACTATACTCGTGGTTCCGGATTGGCCAAAAAGAGCTTGGTCCCCAGAACTTCAAAAAATGATCTCAGAGGACCCATGGCCTCTGCCGCTCAGACAGGACCTTAGTAGTATAGAATACAGATGGAATACAGTACTCGAGTACTGTATTCCATCTGTATTCTATACTACTAAGGAAGATTTACCTCCAATCTCAAGTTTCACTTGAATTTTCCATCTGACAGAAACTGTTTGTATACATTGTCTATACATTCTGTAAAGAGATGTTTATATGCTCACAGATGTTTTATGCTATTGTGGCTTTTATGTATTAAAAACTGAAAGTTTAATCTTTTAAATCTGTTTGTTTATGATATACAGTACTATCCATTAGCGCACTTAGACTCTAGTTTGTTGGTTTGATATATATATATATATATATATGTGTATATATATATATATATATATATATATATTCTCTCCTAAAGATCCGGTACTCCACAATCTAATAACAACCTGGTCCGACTCTCAACTCCTGTTCATATACAGCGTTCTGGGAGTCCCATTTTCGCTGGATATATATATATACACACACACACACACACACACACACACACACACACACACACACACACACACACACACACACACACACACACACACTAGGAGGACACAGTGTATATAGATCTGTGTGTGTGTGTGTCTGTGTGTGTGTCTGTGTGTGTATGTATGTATATACTGTACATATGAGGTTAAAGTATAGTCATATGAGGCTAGCTGGACTATATACCAAGCGCTGGCAGGTACAGAAGGTGCTGCAAAGGACTAGCTGCTGCACCAGGGCTGGCCCTACCATTACACAGGGTATGATACTGAGGAGGATACCAGCTCTCTGTAACAGGTTGGGACTAAAGCTTCTAAAGTGAAAAGAGGTGATATTGCTCTTACCAGATTCTGTCTATCATATCTCTATTGCATCCTAGAAAATGATAGAATCTGATTAGTTGCTGTAGACAACATCACCTCATTTCCTTTTTAGAAGCTTTAGTAAATTTATTACCCCTGAGGGTAGGAGTTAGGAGGAGACGACTTGAGGAGCGGGTGACCACCATTCTGCCTGCATGTTTCCTGTCACTGGTTGCAGTGCAGTGCATTGCAGTGCAGTGTCAGGGGGCAGGGGCTTATCAGAAGAATCCTCCTGATTGTCCGGTATCTGCATTCAGTGACATGGTACATGCAGGCATCGTGGTGGCCACCCCTTCCCTCCCAGCATGTCAATCACATAAGAAGCTCTGCCCCTCCTGACTTCATGAAACGAGGAGCAACTTCCAAAGGACTCTTTTTTTGGTGAGGAGAACTGATGTGTGTGTGTGTGTGTGTGTGTGTGTGTGTGCAGGATGCAGGGGCAATTAAAGACATGGGCTGACAGGGCCGTTGCCCAGCACGCCGCAGCTGCTGCCTGAACTAACCGACCCTGTATGTATGTATGTGTGTGTATGGTGGGGGGAGGGGGTAAATAGTGCTGACATGGTAGCATGGGTCGCAACCGGGAGCCTGACACAGCTGCGACCCGTGCTACAGCCCCCTTTCCCACTGCGCTCACCAACCCGGCATATTGCCGGGTTGGTGACGCTGCTGCTGACACGGCAGGGGCGGCGCTGGGAGATCACATGTTCTCCCAGCGTCGCCCTTCCATTCACTGTGAACAGGAGCCGTGTCGTATCGACACGGCTCCCATTCACTACCGGGTTGAACACGTGTTCAACCCGACAAGCTACCCGGTTAGGATTCCCGGATCACTTGATCCGGGAATTTGCAGGGGGACCCTTTTCCACTAGGAAAAAACACGGGTAAATGCGCGCCCCCGGGCATTTACCCATGTTTTTTAAGCTAGTGGAAAAGGGGTATTATATAATATGAACCGAGGCACTGTAATGAGGCACAATATGAACAGAAAGCACTATACAGTATATCATAATGTGAATTGGGGGTACTGTGCGGCATAATGTGTACTGGCAGCTCTGAAATGTGACATAGGGTGAACTTAAGCACTAATACGATTCATAAAAGAAACAAGGGCACAACTTTGAGGCATAACTTTAAATAAGGCTCTATGGTTCAGAAAATGAATTAGGGCACTGTTATAGGGCATAAAATTAACATCTGCTGCAGAGAAGTGTCTCTCTAGGAGCATTGAGATGGGGGCCCCCTCAAAATGTTGCTATGGGGCCCATAAAGTTCTATCTACGCTCCTGGTCTCGTGTACCTTTTGTGGACTGCATCCTATAGGATACAATGGTTAATGCTATTTACCAAAGGCATAAGATTATGTGGCCTCACACACTGGAGCTTGGTAAATTTGGAAAATAAGCTGCTTTTGCAATTGAAAACAGGGATTCGGAGATATCTGCTGCAGATCTCTGCAGATTCACACAAGAATACTTAATATGTATGGTTACTAGGGATGAGCGGGTTCGGTTCCTCGGAATCCGAACCCGCCCGAACTTCATGTTTTTTTACACGGGGCCGAGCGACTCGGATCTTCCCGCCTTGCTCGGTTAACCCGAGCGCGCCCGAACGTCATCATCCCGCTGTTGGATTCTCGCGAGGCTCGGATTCTATCGCGAGACTCGGATTCTATATAAGGAGCCGCGCGTCGCCGCCATTTTCACACGTGCATTGAGATTCATAGGGAGAGGACGTGGCTGGCGTCCTCTCCGTTTATAGAGAAGAGAGTGAGACAGTAGAGAGAGACACAGTAGTAATTTTGGGGAGCATTAGGAGGAGTACTAGTTACTTGCTGAAGTGATAGATAGTGTGACTGTATATTATCTGACTTGTGGGGGAGACACTGACAGTGGGGAGCAGTTAGAGTCTGAGAGCAGGACTCAGGAGTACATATAATGTACAGTGCACACTTTTGCTGCCAGAGTGCCACACTGCCATTGTGACCACACTGACCACCAGTATAATATATATTGTGATTGTCTGCTTAGGAGTACTACTTGCAAGTTGCTGATAGTGTGACCAGTGACCTGACCACCAGTCACCACCAGTTTAATATATATATATATATATATATATATATATAATTGTATATAATATATATATAATATTGTATACCACCTACCCGTGTTTTTTTTTCTTCTTTCTTCTTTATACATACTACTATAGTAGCTTACTGTAGCAGTCTGCGGTGCTGCTGAGCTGACTGTGTCCAGCAGGTCCGTCATCAGTCATTACATAATAAATATATATACCTGTCCGGCTGCAGTACTAGTGATATTATATATATATATATTGATTTCATCTCATTATCATCCAGTCTATATTAGCAGCAGACACAGTACGGTAGTCCACGGCTGTAGCTACCTCTGTGTCGGCAGTCGCTCGTCCATCCATAATTGTATACCACCTACCCGTGGTTTTTTTCTTTTTTCTTCTTTATACATACTACTATAGTAGCTTACTGTAGCAGTCTGCGGTGCTGCTGAGCTGACAGTGTCCAGCAGGTCCGTCATCAGTCATTACATAATAAATATATATACCTGTCCGGCTGCAGTACTAGTGATATTATATATATATATATTGATTTCATCTCATTATCATCCAGTCTATATTAGCAGCAGACACAGTACGGTAGTCCACGGCTGTAGCTACCTCTGTGTCGGCAGTCGCTCGTCCATCCATAATTGTATACCACCTACCCGTGGTTTTTTTTTTCTTTCTTCTTTATACATACTACTATAGTAGCTTACTGTAGCAGTCTGCGGTGCTGCTGAGCTGACAGTGTCCAGCAGGTCCGTCATCAGTCATTACATAATAAATATATATACCTGTCCGGCTGCAGTACTAGTGATATATATATATATATATATTGATTTCATCTCATTATCATCCAGTCTATATTAGCAGCAGACACAGTACGGTAGTCCACGGCTGTAGCTACCTCTGTGTCGGCAGTCGCTCGTCCATCCATAATTGTATACCACCTACCCGTGTTTTTTTTTTTTCTTTCTTCTTTATACATACTACTATAGTAGCTTACTGTAGCAGTCTGCGGTGCTGCTGAGCTGACAGTGTCCAGCAGGTCCGTCATCAGTCATTACATAATAAATATATATACCTGTCCGGCTGCAGTACTAGTGATATTATATATATATATATATTAATTTCATCTCATTATCATCCAGTCTATATTAGCAGCAGACACAGTACGGTAGTCCACGGCTGTAGCTACCTCTGTGTCGGCAGTCGCTGGTCCATCCATAAGTATACTAGTATCCATCCATCTCCATTGTTTACCTGAGGTGCCTTTTAGTTGTGCCTATTAAAATATGGAGAACAAAAATGTTGAGGTTCCAAAATTAGGGAAAGATCAAGATCCACTTCCACCTCGTGCTGAAGCTGCTGCCACTAGTCATGGCCGAGACGATGAAATGCCAGCAACGTCGTCTGCCAAGGCCGATGCCCAATGTCATAGTACAGAGCATGTAAAATCCAAAACACCAAATATCAGTAAAAAAAGGACTCCAAAATCTAAAATAAAATTGTCGGAGGAGAAGCGTAAACTTGCCAATATGCCATTTACCACACGGAGTGGCAAGGAACGGCTGAGGCCCTGGCCTATGTTCATGGCTAGTGGTTCAGCTTCACATGAGGATGGAAGCACTCAGCCTCTCGCTAGAAAACTGAAAAGACTCAAGCTGGCAAAAGCACCGCAAAGAACTGTGCGTTCTTCGAAATCCCAAATCCACAAGGAGAGTCCAATTGTGTCGGTTGCGATGCCTGACCTTCCCAACACTGGACGTGAAGAGCATGCGCCTTCCACCATTTGCACGCCCCCTGCAAGTGCTGGAAGGAGCACCCGCAGTCCAGTTCCTGATAATCAGATTGAAGATGTCAGTGTTGAAGTACACCAGGATGAGGAGGATATGGGTGTTGCTGGCGCTGGGGAGGAAATTGACAAGGAGGATTCTGATGGTGAGGTGGTTTGTTTAAGTCAGGCACCCGGGGAGACACCTGTTGTCCGTGGGAGGAATAGGGCCGTTGACATGCCTGGTGAAAATACCAAAAAAATCAGCTCTTCGGTGTGGAAGTATTTCACCAGAAATGCGGACAACATTTGTCAAGCCGTGTGTTGCCTTTGTCAAGCTGTAATAAGTAGGGGTGAGGACGTTAACCACCTCGGAACATCCTCCCTTATACGTCACCTGCAGCGCATTCATAATAAGTCAGTGACAAGTTCAAAAACTTTGGGCGACAGCGGAAGCAGTCCACTGACCAGTAAATCCCTTCCTCTTGTAACCAAGCTGACGCAAACCACCCCACCAACTCCCTCAGTGTCAATTTCCTCCTTCCCCAGGAATGCCAATAGTCCTGCATGCCATGTCACTGGCAATTCTGATGAGTCCTCTCCTGCCTGGGATTCCTCCGATGCATCCTTGCGTGTAACGCCTACTGCTGCTGGCGCTGCTGTTGTTGCTGCTGGGAGTCGATGGTCATCCCAGAGGGGAAGTCGTAAGCCCACTTTTACTACTTCCACCAAGCAATTGACTGTCCAACAGTCCTTTGCGAGGAAGATGAAATATCACAGCAGTCATCCTGTTGCAAAGCGGATAACTGAGGCCTTGACAACTATGTTGGTGTTAGACGTGCGTCCGGTATCCGCCGTTAGTTCACAGGGAACTAGACAATTTCTTGAGGCAGTGTGCCCCCGTTACCAAATACCATCTAGGTTCCACTTCTCTAGGCAGGCGATACCGAGAATGTACACGGACGTCAGAAAAAGACTCACCAGTGTCCTAAAAAATGCAGTTGTACCCAATGTCCACTTAACCACGGACATGTGGACAAGTGGAGCAGGGCAGGGGCAGGACTATATGACTGTGACAGCCCACTGGGTAGATGTATGGACTCCCGCCGCAAGAACAGCAGCAGCGGCACCAGTAGCAGCATCTCGCAAACGCCAACTCTTTCCTAGGCAGGCTACGCTTTGTATCACCGGTTTCCAGAATACGCACACAGCTGAAAACCTCTTACGGCAACTGAGGAAGATCATCGCGGAATGGCTTACCCCAGTTGGACTCTCCTGTGGATTTGTGGCATCGGACAACGCCAGCAATATTGTGTGTGCATTAAATATGGGCAAATTCCAGCACGTCCCATGTTTTGCACATACCTTGAATTTGGTGGTGCAGAATTTTTAAAAAAACGACAGGGGCGTGCAAGAGATGCTGTCGGTGGCCAGAAGAATTGCGGGACACTTTCGGCGTACAGGCACCACGTACAGAAGACTGGAGCACCACCAAAAACGCCTGAACCTGCCCTGCCATCATCTGAAGCAAGAAGTGGTAACGAGGTGGAATTCAACCCTCTATATGCTTCAGAGGTTGGAGGAGCAGCAAAAGGCCATTCAAGCCTATACAATTGAGCACGATATAGGAGGTGGAATGTACCTGTCTCAAGCGCAGTGGAGAATGATTTCAACGTTGTGCAAGGTTCTGCAACCTTTTGAACTTGCCACACGTGAAGTCAGTTCAGACACTGCCAGCCTGAGTCAGGTCATTCCCCTCATCAGGCTTTTGCAGAAGAAGCTGGAGGCATTGAAGGAGGAGCTAAAAGGGAGCGATTCCGCTAGGCATGTGGGACTTGTGGATGGAGCCCTTAATTCGCTTAACAAGGATTCACGGGTGGTCAATCTGTTGAAATCAGAGCACTACATTTTGGCCACCGTGCTCGATCCTAGATTTAAAACCTACCTTGGATCTCTCTTTCCGGCAGACACAAGTCTGCTGGGGTTCAAAGACCTGCTGGTGACAAAATTGTCAAGTCAAGCGGAACGCGACCTGTCAACATCTCCTCCTTCACATTCTCCCGCAACTGGGGGCACGGTGGCGCGCCACACTATTTTATTCTCCCTCCAGGGGGGTCGTGGACCCCCACGAGGGAGAATAGTTGTCGGTATGCCGGGTGTCGGGATTACGGCGCCGGTATACTGTGCGCCGGAATCCCGACATTCGTCATACAGAAGACCACCCCCCTGGCCACACTGCAGCCCAGCACACAGCAACGTGTGCTGGGCTGAGATGAAAAGCTGCAGCTGCTGCTTCCAGGTAATGACAGGGGGGGGGGGCAGGATATGGGCACCCACTCTGCCCCTCCTTCTGACCTGGGCCCAGGTAATTTGTACTCTCTCCCCCCCTCTCTCGACGCCACTGAGTGCACATGGTTTAGCCCAACTGCTAAGAAATTTGCTGCTGCGATCAACTCTGAATTACCCCCAAAGTTCTGGAGGCGCTATTCCAAAGCACAGTAATAAAATAGAAAAAATGTACAGAACAGCTACTGAAACGTTCCATGAGCTGCAGACCAAAATGTATCCGAAAAGATTTTAACAGCTGAACACAGACATATGCAGAAGGTCCATTCATTGCTGTATAGTTCTGAATTTCTGTTTTATCACCATTGTTTATATATATGCCCCAGACAGAGCATATAACTGAATATTTGCAGGATAAAAGGGTCGTTTTCAGGTGGTAGGGATGTGCACTTGAAATTTTTCGGGTTTTGTGTTTTGGTTTTGGGTTCGGTTCCGCGGCCGTGTTTTGGGTTCGACCGCGTTTTGGCAAAACCTCACCGAATTTTTTTTGTCGGATTCGGGTGTGTTTTGGATTCGGGTGTTTTTTTCAAAAAACCCTCAAAAACAGCTTAAATCATAGAATTTGGGGGTCATTTTTATCCCATAGTATTATTAACCTCAATAACCATAATTTCCACTCATTTTCAGTCTATTCTGAATACCTCACACCTCACAATATTATTAATAGTCCTAAAATTTGCATCGAGGTCGCTGGATGACTAAGCTAAGCGACCCTAGTGGCCGACACAAACACCTGGCCCATCTAGGAGTGGCACTGCAGTGTCAGACAGGATGGCAGATTTAAAAAATAGTCCCCAAACAGCACATGATGCAAAGAAAGAAATAGGTGCAATGAGGTAGCTGTGTGACTAAGCTAAGCGACCCAAGTGGCCGACACAAACACCTGGCCCATCTAGGAGTGGCACTGCAGTGTCAGACCGGATGGCTCTTCAAAAAATAGTCCCCAAACAGCACATGATGCAAATAAAAAAAGAGGTGCACCAAGGTCGCTGGATGGCTAAGCTAAGCAACCCAAGTGGCCGACACAAACACCTGGCCCATCTAGGAGTGGCACTGCAGTTTTCTAACGAGAGGATGAGTGCTTCCATCCTCATGTGAATCTGAACCACTAGCCATGAACATAGGCCAGGGCCTCAGCCGTTCCTTGCCACTCCGTGTCGTAAATGGCATATTGGCAAGTTTACGCTTCTCATCAGACGCTTTTAATTTTGATTTTTGGGTCATTTTACTGAACTTTTGCTTTTTGGATTTTACATGCTCTCTACTATGACATTGGGCATCGGCCTTGGCAGACGACGTTGATGGCATTTCATCGTCTCGGCCATGACTAGTGGCAGCAGCTTCAGCACGAGGTGGAAGTGGATCTTGATCTTTCCCTATTTTACCCTCCCCATTTTTGTTCTCCATTTTTTAATGTGTGGAATTATATGCCAGTAATATATCAATAGCAATGTCCTACTGTACTGTACTGCTATATATTATATACTGGTGGTCAGCAAAATTATGCACTGTCCTCCTACTATATATACTGCACACAACTTAAAGGCACCACAGGTATGGATGGATAGTATACTTGACGACACAGAGGTAGGTAGAGCAGTGGACTACTGTACCGTACTGCTATATATTATATACTGGTGGTCATCACAATTATGAACTGTCCTCCTACTATATATACTGCACACAAGTCAAATGCACCACAGGTATGGATGGATAGTATACTTGACAACACAAAGGTAGGTAGAGCAGTGGACTACTGTACTGTACTGCTATATATTATATACTGGTGGTCAGCACAATCATGCACTGTCCTCCTACTATATATACTGCGCACAACTTAAATGCACCACAGGTATGGATGGATAGCATACTTGACGACACAGAGGTAGGTAGAGCAGTGGACTACTGTACCGTACTGCTATATATTATATACTGGTGGTCATCACAATTGTGCACTGTCCTCCTACTATATATACTGCACACAAGTCAAATGCACCACAGGTATGGATGGATAGTATACTTGACAACACAGAGGTAGGTAGAGCAGTGGACTACTGTACCGTAATGCTATATATTATATACTGGTGGTCAGCACAATTATGCACTGTCCTCCTACTATATATACTGCGCACATCTTAAATGCACCACAGGTATGGATGGATAGTATACTTGACGACACAGAGGTAGGTAGAGCAGTGGACTACTGTATCGTGCTGCTATATATTATATACTGGTGGTCAGCAAAATTATGCACTGTCCTCCTACTATATATACTGCGCACAACTAAAATGCACCACAGGTATGGATGGATAGTATACTTGACGACACAGAGGTAGGTAGAGCAGTGGACTACTGTACCGTACTGATATAATACTGGTGGTCACTGGTCAGCAAAATTCTGCAATGTCCTCCTACTATATACTACAATGCAGCACAGATATGGAGCGTTTTTCATGCAGAGAACGTAGATATTTTCAGCACACTGAGCACAGATATTTGCAAGCACACTGAGCACAGATATTTGCAGCACACTGAGCACAGATATTTGCAGCACACTGAACACAACTGAGAGAACGCTGCACGTCCTCTCCCTATCTTCTCCAATGCACGAGTGAAAATGGCAGCGACGCGCGGCTCCTTATATAGAATACGAATCTCGCGAGAATACGACAGCGGGATGATGACGTTCGGGCGCGCTCGGGTTAACCGAGCAAGGCGGGAGGATCCGAGTCTGCCTCGGAACCGTGTAAAATGGGTGAAGTTCGGGGGGGTTCGGATTCCGAACCCGCTCATCACTAATTTGGATGGGTAATATCGTTTCTGTGCAGGGTTAATACTGACTGCTTTATTTTAGTGATGAGCGGGTTCGGTTCCTCCGAATCCGAACCCCCCCGAACTTCACCCTTTTTTGCACGGGTCCGAGCAGATCGGATCCTCCCGCCTTGCTCAGTTAACCCGAGCGCGCCCGAACATCTGAGGAGAAGCGTAAACTTGCCAATGTGCCATTTACGACACGGAGTGGCAAGGAACGGCTGAGGCCCTGGCCTATGTTCAAGGCTAATGGTTCAGCTTCACCTGAGGATGGAAGCAGGGCCGGTTCTAAGACTTGTGGCGCCCCGGGCAAAATATGGGGGCGTGGCTTCAATTGGGGGCGTGGTCACGACGCTGAATGAAAAAAATAAAAAAAAATAAAAAGTATACTTACCATCCCCGTTCCTGATCCAGACAGCTGCAGACCCCCTCCGCTGGCGGCGCCGCTCTTCTCCTCTCCTCTCTTCTCTTCGATCTATGGGAGAGACGTTATTATGTCTCTCCCATAGAACAGCATAGACACTAGAGGTCAATTATGACCCCTAGTGTCTGTGCCACTATGCTGTGCGGTGCGCGATGACGTCATCGCGCATCGCACAGCAAAGGTCCTCTACACGAAGGGAAACTAGACCGTAGCGTCTTGTTTCCCTTCATGGAGAGGACCTTTGCTGTGCAGTGCGCGATGACGTCATCGCGCACCGCACAACTAAGGTCCTCTCAATGAAGAGAAACTAGACGCTACGCTTCTGGTTCCCTTCAAAGCGGGGGGGGGGACACAGCTGGGCACTGCGGGGTGCACAGTGGCGGATCTTGCCCTGGTGCGGCGCCCTCCGGAAGGCGGCGCCCCGGGCAAAAGTACCGCTTGCCCGTGGCAAGAACCGCCACTGGATGGAAGCACTCATCCTCTTGCTAGAAAACTTAAAAGAGTTAAGATGGCAAAAGCACAGCAGAGAACTGTGCGTTCTTCTAAATCACAAATCCCCAAGGAGAGTCCAATTGTGTCGGTTGCGATGCCTGACCTTCCCAACACTGGACGGGAAGAGGTTGGGCCTTTCACCATTTGCATGCCCCCTGCAATTGCTGGAAGGAGCACCCGCAGTCCAATTCCTGATAGTCAAATTGAAGATGTCACTGTTGAAGTACACCACGATGAGGATATGGGTGTTGCAGGCGCTGGGGAGGAAATTGACAAGGAGGATTCTGATGGTTAGGTGGTTTGTTTAAGTCAGGCACCCGGGGAGACACCTGTTGTCCGTGGGACGAATATGGCCATTGACATGCCTGGTCAAAATACAAAAAAAAATCACCTCTTCGGTGTGGAATTATTTCAACAGAAATGCGGACGACTGGTGTCAAGCCGGGTGTTGCCTTTGTTAAGCTGTAATAAGTAGGTGTAAGGACGTTAACCACCTAGGAACATCCTCCCTTATACGTCACCTGGACCGCATTCATCAGAAGTCATTGACAAGTTTTAGGCGCGGCGGTCTTCGGCCGTGCCCTGACTGAGCAGCGGTCACGGCCGCTGCGCCTCTCTCCTTCCCTGTTCCCCGCACGGCGCCTAGCAACGCCAGGACGCCGTGCGCACGATAGCCACCGGGTCCCTGGCAATGCAGGACGCCGTGCGTGCAGGGCCGCCGGGTGCATAGCAACGGGGACGCCACAGGTTCCCCGTTGCTAAGAATAGTTAATTAGGTTGCTCGTGCAGCAGGGCAGCTGCACGGCAACTAGTAATTAGGGTCTGGGGGGTGGTCCTGCTGGCCCTCCTGTTATTGGCCAGCAGGGCCTTTTTATGTGAGCCAGCACACTGCAGCCCCGCCGGTGATAGCTTCTTGTATGCTGTTCCTGCCTTGCAGAACTCTGTTCCTGTCAGCCGTGTTTGGTGGAACTTGCTCCCTGTTCTTTGGTACTTTGGAGGTCCGAAGCCGGTCCTGGGAATCCTTCTAGTCCTTGCGAACCTGCTTGTCATCTGGGGTTCTCGTCCGGTTTCGTGAGTAGCGGCTTCTGCCGCGTGTTGCGGCCTATGCCGCTTAGTGTTTACTTTACTGTGAATTGGTGCATTTGCGGAGGTTTCCGCTTTCACTGTCCTCCCCGGAACTCGGCGGTGCCGTGTAGGGGAGTGGACAGTGGTTTCTTTGTAGTTCTTTTCCTTTGGCGGCGTGCCGCACATACGTTTAGTTTTTAGGTAGTTTATAGCCCCTAGCGTGGTTGTTTCAGTTAGAGGTCCCCTTGTTATTACCATGTCTCAGTTCACGCCTTGTCTCTCTTTAAGACCTGAGGGGGCATCGGAGTTGGGCAGACCTAATCCGCCCTTCAAACGCGGCAGCCATGGGCCCAAGAAACCATAGTCGTTCAGGCGTGAATTGATAACACGGGTAAGACAACGGAGGTAGGGTGCTAGGGGTTATTTCCTTCCCATTTCCCAATCCCAGCATTCCGTCTTGGTGCTCAGGACTCACTACATAAGATCTCCCCTGTCCTGAGCATCAGGATCGTAACATTATCACCGGCCCACAAAAAAAAAAAAAAAAAAAAAAGGGGGTTTAATTTTTTCCGTTGTATTGGTGGGCCTAGAAATTCGACCTCATGAATCCGGCAGGTTTAGGGCCAAACCCCAGTCAGCTTTTGGTTAACCAAATACAGGAATTAACTCAGATGGTTCAGGACCTTACTCTTCGGGTGAGATCGCAGGAAGATCTTTTGCGAGCCTCCCCGAGTATGGTTCCAGAACCAAAGATGCATTTACCTGACCGTTTTTCGGGTAACCGAAAAGATTTTTTTAATTTTAAGGAAGCTTGTAAGCTTTATTTTCGTTTAAGGCCCTGTTCCTCTGGTACTGAGTCTCAGCGGGTCGGGATTGTGATGTCTCTACTTCAGGGTGATCCACAGACCTGGGAGTTTGGGCTAAGAGCGGATGATGCTGCTTTGTTATCAGTAGACGCCTTTTTTAAATCCTTAGGCCTCTTATATGACGACCCAGATAGAGAAGCATCAGCTGAGAGTCACCTACGTGCCCTTAAGCAAGGCAAAAATCCAGCAGAGGTGTATTGTACCGAATTTCGCCGTTGGTCGAACGACTGTGGCTGGAATGACCCGGCCCTGCGCAGTCAGTTTCGCCTCGGTCTGTCGGAAGTGATTAAAGACAGTCTCCTTCAGTACCCCGCTCCTGAGACTCTAGACAAACTCATGGAGCTCGCTATTAAAATTGATCGTCGTCTCCGAGAGCGGAGGGCTGAAAGAGGAACAACTTTTAGGCCTAATCTATGTGTATATACTTTTTCTGAGGACGTCAAGGAGCCCATGCAAATGGGTCTCTCCCGGCTGTCCCCAGAGGAAAGAACCAGAAGGTTAAGTTCTGGTCTTTGTTTGTATTGTGGTGGTAAGGGACATATCGCACGTAACTGCCCGAACAAGCCGGGGGAAACGCTCTGACCAAGTGAATTGTGAGGGGGTTCACTTGGGTCTGCAGTTAATCTCCTCTAATAATTCTCTATTAGTTCCGGTAAAGATTTCCTTTGGCAGCCTCAGTTCGTTGGTGTCGGCCTTCGTCGACAGTGAAGCTGCAGGAAATTTTATGGATTTAGCTTGGGCTAAGGCTTTAGGCGTTCCACTGATACCCTTAGATAGACGTATCACCATGCACGGCTTGGATGGGGGTCCGCTTTCCAATGGGGTTATTACTCACCGCACACCTCCAGTATTGCTGACAGTGGGGGCCCTACATTCAGAAGAAATAGAATTTTACCTTACACATTGTCCGGCAGTTCCAGTAGTTTTGGGTCACCCCTGGCTTGCCTTTCATAATCCCATCATAGATTGGCGGTCTGGGGAGATTTCCCAATGGGGTCCTTTTTGTGTTAAGGAGTGTATTTCCCATCCTGTCCGGTTTGCGGCAGTTACCCCAGAACTTATTCCTCTAGAATATCAGGATTTTGCTGATGTGTTCTCCAAGGGAAATGCGGACGTTCTGCCTCCCCATCGGTCCTATGACTGCGCTATAGATTTAGTTCCCGGGGCCACTTTATCTAAAGGGAGATTATATGCCCTCTCCAGACCAGAAACCACGGCTATGGATAATTATATCCAAGAAAGCCTGAAAAAAGGCTTCATTAGGCCTTCGAAATCTCCTTTGAGTGCAGGATTCTTTTTTGTTGAGAAAAAAGATGGGTCGCTCAGACCATGTATTGATTTTCGGGCTCTGAATAAAATTTCTGTTAAAAACACCTACCCTTTGCCTTTGATTTCAGTACTTTTTGATCAGTTACGCTCTGCCGTTATCTTCTCAAAAATCGATCTTAGAGGAGCTTACAATCTCATCCGAATAAGATCTGGGGATGAGTGGAAGACGGCTTTCAGCACACAGTCGGGTCATTATGAATACCTGGTGATGCCCTTTGGGCTGTCAAATGCTCCTGCGGTATTTCAAGACCTCATCAATGATGTTCTTCGTGATTTTCTTGGAAAGTTCGTTGTCGTTTATTTAGACGACATTTTGATTTATTCTGAGTCTATGGAACAACATATTACCCATGTGCGTCTGGTTCTTCAAAAACTACGGGAGAATCATTTATACGCAAAACCAGAGAAATGTGATTTTCACATCACGGAAGTGTCCTTCTTGGGGTATATTATTTCTCCCTAGGGATTTTTCATGGAACCGAAAAAACTCCAGGCCATCCTTAATTGGGCGCAACCCACAAATTTAAAAGCAATTCAGCGCTTTTTAGGGTTTGCAAACTATTATAGGCGGTTCATTCATACCTCTTCTGATTTGGTCGCTCCTATAGTAGCATTGACTAAAAAAGGAGCGGACCCTTCCAATTGGTCGCCTGCAGCCGAGTCTGCCTTTCGGGCCTTAAAGCAGGCCTTTGTCTCGGCTCCTGTTCTCAGGCACCCTAACCCGGAGCTCCCCTTTATAGTCGAGGTAGATGCCTCAGAGGTTGGAGTGGGGGCTATCCTATCTCAGGAAGATCCGGAGTCTCAGGAATTACACCCTTGTGCCTTCATGTCCAGGAAATTCTCCTCCGCAGAATCCAACTATGACGTTGGTAATCGAGAATTGCTGGCAGTTAAATGGGCTTTCGAGGAGTGGAGGCATTGGCTGGAGGGAGCTAGGCATACTATTACAGTGTTTACTGACCATAAGAACCTGCAATATATTGAGTCAGCTAAACGGCTTAATGCTCGGCAGGCACGTTGGGCATTGTTTTTTACTCGATTCAGGTTTATTATCACTTTCAGGCCCGGTTCCAAAAATACTAAAGCTGATGCCCTGTCACGTTGTTTTCTTCCGGTTCACAATAACCATCCTGCTACTACCCCCATAGTTCCATCATCTGTCATCCGGGCAGGCCTCACACAGGATTTATTTACTCAGTTAGTCCAGCTTCAACAGCAGGCTCCTAAACCGACTCCTGCTGATCGTCTCTTTGTCCCTGAATTTCTGAGAGGCACTGGTTTAGCTGAGTTTCATGACAACAAAGTCTCTGGTCATCCAGGTATCACTAAGACCTTGGAGTTAGTGTCTCGCTCGGTGTGGTGGCCTAGTCTTTCTAAAGATGTAAGGGAATTTGTCCATTCCTGTCAGGTTTGTGCACGGCATAAGGTTCCTCGTTCATTGCCGATTGGGCAACTCGTACCTTTAGCCGTTCCTCTCAGGCCATGGTCACATATTTCCATGGATTTCGTGGTGGACCTTCTTCTTTCAGCCGGATTTCGAGTCATTTGGGCGGTAGTAGATCGTTTTAGTAAGATGGCTCATTTCATTGCTCTTCCCCGATTACCCTCTGCTCAAGGGTTGGCAATCTTGTTTCTCCGTCATGTGTTCAGGCTCCATGGGTTGCCCAGGGATATTGTCTCTGATCGGGGTCCGCAATTCATTGCTCGTTTCTGGAAACGTTTTTGTGCCTCATTAAATATGAAACTCTCTTTAACATCTGGGTACCATCCACAATCTAACGGACAAACCAAAAGAGTTAACCAGTCATTAAAACAGTATTTACGGTTGTATTCGGCCAAACTCCAGAATGATTGGTCTGAATTTCTTCCGTTAGCCGAATTTGCTTATAATAACTCTTGTCATTCTTCCACCAAGGAGTCCCCATACTTTTCAGTCTTTGGCTTTCATCCTAGCGCCAACTCTTTTTTTCCTCATTCTCCAGTCTCCTCGTTGACCTTAACCTCCCATCTCAGAACAATTTGGAGAAAGGTGCACCTTGCCTTGAGAAAAGCTGCCTTCCGAGAAAAGAAATTTTCTGATAGGCTCCGACGTCCTTGCACTTTTAAGGAGGGAGATAAGGTATGGTTGTCAACTCGCAACATCAAGCTCCGACAACCTTCGGCTAGATTGGGACCCAAATTTATTGAACCATTCCTTATCATTAAGAAGGTCAACCCAGTTGCTTTTCGGCTACGCTTGCCGAGATCTCTCAAAATTGGCAATACTTTTCACTGTTCTCTTTTGAAACAGTATTTTTCTTCCAGGAGATTTCCTCGGAGGACTTCCCAGGGTAGATCTCCGGTGGATGTTCAGGGGCAACAAGAGTTCTTGGTGGAGAAGGTTTTAGATTCTAAGCTTTCTCGGGGTCGGCTCTATTTTTTGGTCCACTGGAAAGGTTATGGCCCTGAAGAAAGATCTTGGGTGTTGGATAAAGATTTACATGCTCCCAAGTTGAAGAGGATTTTCTTTCAGGAGTTTCCTCAGAAACCTGGCTCTAGGGGTTCTTTAACCCCTCCTCAAGGAAAGGGTACTGTTAGGCGCGGCGGTCTTCGGCCGTGCCCTGACTGAGCAGCGGTCACGGCCGCCGCGCCTCTCTCCTTCCCTGTTCCCCGCACGGCGCCTAGCAACACCAGGACGCCATGCGCATGATAGCCGCCAGGTCCCTGGCAACGCAGGACGCTGTGCGTGCAGGGCCGCCGGGTGCATAGCAACGGGGACGCCACAGGTGGACCGCGTTCCCCGTTGCTAAGAATAGTTAATTAGGTTGCTCGTGCAGCAGGGCAGCTGCACGGCAACTAGTAATTAGGGTCTGGGGGCTGGTCCTGCTGGCCCTCCTGTTATTGGCCAGCAGGGCCTTTTTATGTGAGCCAGCACACTGCAGCCCCGCCGGTGATAGCTTCTTGTATGCTGTTCCTGCCTTGCAGAACTCTGTTCCTGTCAGCCGTGTTTGGTGGAACTTGCTCCCTGTTCTTTGGTACTTTGGAGGTCCGAAGCCGGTCCTGGGAATCCTTCTAGTCCTTGCGAACCTGTTTGTCATCTGGGGTTCTCGCCCGGTTTCGTGAGTAGCGGCTTCTGCCGCGTGTTGCGGCCTATGCCGCTTAGTGTTTACTTTACTGTGAATTGGTGCATTTGCGGAGGTTTCCGCTTTCACTGTCCTCCCCGGAACTCGGCGGTGCCGTGTAGGGTAGTGGACAGTGGTTTCTTTGTAGTTCTTTTCCTTTGGCGACGTGCCGCACATACGTTTAGTTTTTAGGTAGTTTATAGCCCCTAGCGTGGTTGTTTCAGTTAGAGGTCCCCTTGTTATTACCCTGTCTCAGTTCACGCCTTGTCTCTCTTTAAGACCTGAGGGGGCATCGGAGTTGGGCAGACCTAATCCGCCCTTCAAACGCGGCTGCCATGGGCCCAAGAAACCATAGTCGTTCAGGCGTGAATTGATAACACGGGTAAGACAATGGAGGTAGGGTGCTAGGGGCTATTTCCTTCCCATTTCCCAATCCCAGCATTCCGTCTTGGTGCTCAGGACTCACTACATAAGATCTCCCCTGTCCTGAGCATCAGGATCGTAACAACAAGTTCAAAAACTTTGGATGACAGCGGAAGCAGTCCACTGACCACTAAATCCCTTCCTCTTGTAACCAAGCTCCTGCAAACCACACCACCAACTCCCTCAGTGTCAATTTCCTCCTTAGACAGGAAAGCCAATAGTCCTGCAGGCCACGTCACTGTCAAGTCTGACGAGTCCTCTCCTGCCTGGGATTCCTCTGATGCATCCTTGAGTGTAACGCCTACTGCTGCTGGCGCTACTGTTGTTGCTGCTGGGAGTCGATCGTCATCCCAGAGGGGAAGTTGGAAGAGCACTTGTACTACTTCCAGTAAGCAATTGACTGTCCAACAGTCCTTTGCAAGGAAGATGAAATATCACAGCAGTCATCCTGCTGCAAAGCGGATAACTCAGGCCTTGGCAGCCTGGGCGGTGAGAAACGTGTGTCTGGTATCCACCGTTAATTCACAGGCAACTAGAGACTTGATTGAGGTACTGTGTCCCCGGCACAAAAAACCATCTAGGTTCCATTTCTCTAGGCAGGCGATACCGAAAATGTACACAGACGTCAGAAAAAGAGTCACCAGTGTCCTAAAAAATGCAGTTGTACTCAATGTCCACTTAACTACGGACATGTGGACAAGTGGAGCAGGGCAGACTCAGGACTATATGACTGTGACAGCCCACTGGGTAGATGTATTGCCTCCCGCAGCAAGAACAGCAGCGGCGGCACCAGTAGCAGCATCTCGCAAACGCCAACTCGTTCCTAGGCAGGCTACGCTTTGTATAACCGCTTTCCATAAGAGGCTCACAGCTGACAACCTCTTACAGAGACTGAGGAACATCATCGCAGAATGGCTTACCCCATTTGGACTCTCCCGGGGATTTGTGACATCGGACAACGCCACCAATATTGTGCGTGCATTACATGTGGGCAAATTCCAGCACGTCCCATGTTTTGCACATACATTGAATTTGGTGGTGCAGAATTATTTAAAAAACGACAGGGGCGTGCAAGAGATGCTGTCGGTGGCCCGAAGAATTGCGGGCCACTTTCGGCATTCAGCCACCGCGTACAGAAGACTGGAGCACCACCAAACAGTCCTGAACCTGCCCTGCCATCATCTGAAGCAAGAGGTGGTAACGAGGTGGAATTCAACCCTCTATATGCTTCAGAGGATGGAGGAGCAGCAAAAGGCCATTCAAGCCTATACAGCTACCTACGATATAGGCAAAGGAGGGGGAATGCACCTGACTCAAGCGCAGTCGAGAATGATTTCAATGTTGTGCAAGGTTCTGCAACCCTTTGAACTTGCCACACGTGAAGTCAGTTCAGACACTGCCAGCCTGAGTCAGGTCATTCCCCTCAACAGGCTTTTGCAGAAGAAGCTGGAGAGATTAAAGGAGGAGCTAAAACAGAGCGATTCCGCTAGGCATGTGGGACTTGTGGATGGAGCCCTCATTTCGCTTAACCAGGATACACGGGTGGTCAATCTGTTGAAATCAGAGCACTACATTTTGGCCACCGTGCTCGATCCTAGATTTAAAACCTACGTTGTATCTCTCTTTCCGGCAGACACAAGTCTGCAGAGGTTCAAAGACTTGCTGGTGAGAACATTGTCAAGTCAAGTGGAACATGACCCGTCATCAGCTTCTCCTTCACATTCTCCCACAACTGGGGCTGCAAGGAAAAGGCTAAGAATTCCGAGCCCACCCACTGGCGGTGATGCAGGGCAGTCTGGAGCGAGTGCTGACATCTGGTCCAGACTGAAGGATCTGCCAACGATTACTGACATGTCGTCTACTGTCACTGCATATGATTCTGTCACCATTGAAAGAATGGTGAAGGATTATATGAGTGACCGCATCCAAGTAGGCACGTCAGACAGTCCGTACGTATACTGGCAGGAAAAAGAGGCAATTTGGAGGCCCTTGCACAAACTGGCTTTATTTTACCTAAGTTGCCCCCCCTCCAGTGTGTACTCCGAAAGAGTGTTTAGTGCAGCCGCTCACCTTGTCAGCAATCGGCATACGAGGTTACTTCCAGAAAATGTGGAGAAGATGATGTTCATCAAAATGAATTATAATCAATTCCTCCGTGGAGACATTCACCAGCAATTGCCTCCAGAAAGTACACAGGGACCTGAGATGGTGGATTCCAGTGGGGACGAATTAATAATCTGTGAGGAGGGGGATGTACACAGTGAAGGGGTGAGGAATCGGATGATGAGGAGGAGGTGGACATCTTGCCTCTGTAGAGCCAGTTTGTGCAAGGAGAGATTGATTGTTCTTTTTTGGTGGGGACCCAAACCAACCAGTCATTTCAGTCACAGTCGTGTGGCAGACCCTGTCGCTGAAATGATGGGTTTGTTAAAGTGTGCATGTCCTGTTTATACAACATAAGGGTGGGTGGGAGGGCCCAAGGACAATTCCATCTTGCACCTCTTTTTTCTTTCATTTTTCTTTGCATCATGTGCTGTTTGGGGACTATTTTTTGAAGTGCCATCCTGTCTGACACTGCAGTGCCACTCCTAGATGGGCCAGGTGTTTGTGTCGGCCACTTGGGTCGCTTAGCTTAGTCACACAGCTACCTCATTGCGCCTCTTTTTTTCTTTGCAACATGTGCTGTTTGGGGACTATTTTTTTGAAGTGCCATCCTGTCTGACACTGTAGTGCCACTCCTAGATGGGCCAGGTGTTTGTGTCGGCCACTTGGGTCGCTTAGCTTAGTCACACAGCTACCTCATTGCGCCTCTTTTTTTCTTTGCATCATGTGCTGTTTGGGGACTATTTTTTTGAAGTGCCATCCTGTCTGTCACTGCAGTGCCACTCCTAGATGGGCCAGGTGTTTGGGTTGGCCACTTGGGTCGCTTAGCTTAGTCACACAGCTACCTCATTGCGCCTCTTTTTTTCTTTGCATTATGTGCTGTTTGGGGACATTTTTTTTAATCTGCCATCCTGTCTGACACTGCAGTGCCACTCCTAGATGGGCCAGGTGTTTGTGTCGGCCACTTGGGTCGCTTAGCTTAGTCATCCAGCGACCTCGGTGCAAATTTTAGGACTAAAAATAATATTGTGAGGTGTGAGGTGTTCAGAATAGACTGGAAATGAGTGTAAATTATGGTTATTGAGGTTAATAATACTATGGGATCAAAATGACCCCCAAATTCTATGATTTAAGCTGTTTTTGAGGGTTTTTTGTAAAAAAACACCCGAATCCAAAACACACCCGAATCCCACAAAATATTTTCAGGGAGGTTTTGCCAAAACGCGTACGAATCCAAAACACGGCCGCGGAACTGAATCCAAAACCAAAACACAAAACCCGAAAAATTTCCGGTGCACATCACTACTTTATTTTTACACTGCAATTTAGATTTCAGTTTGATTACACTCCACCCAAATCTAACCCTCTCTGCACATGTTATATCTGCCCCACCCCTGTAGTGCATATGGTTTTGCACAACTGCTAACAAATTTGCTGCTGCGATCAACTCTGAATTAGGCCCTTTATACAGTGTTCAGCGAGTGCAGGGCCTCAAGAGCAGGGACAGAGGCCCTCATTCCGAGTTGATCGCTCGCTGACGATTTTCGCAGCACAGCGATCAGGTGAAAAAATGGCATTTATGCGCATGCGCATGGTACGCAGCGCGCATGCGCTAAGTACTTTCACACAGAACTTAGTAGTTTTACACAAGCTCGAGCAACGCTTTTCAGTCGCTCGAGTGTTCGTTGTTTGATTGACAGGAAGTGGGTGTATCTGGGCGGCAACTCACCGTTTTCAGGGAGTGTGCTAAAAAACGCAGGCGTGCCTGACAAAAACGCAGGAGTGGCTGTGGAAACGGGGGAGTGGCTTGCCGAACGCAGGGCGTGTTTGTGACGTCAAACCAGGAACTAAACAGTCTGCAGTGATCGCAATCTAGGAGCAGGTCTGGAGCTACTCAGAAACTGCAGGAAAAGATTTTCGAGCAATTCTGCTAATCTTTCGTTCGCACTTCTGCTAAGCTAAGATACACTCCCAGAAGGCGGCGGCTTAGCATTTGCACTGCTGCTAAAAGCAGCTAGCGAGCGATCAACTCGGAATGAGGGCCAGAGACAGTATTGTGGGCGTGACAAGGTGGGGAAACCTTACCACGCACCTTCCCCCCAAAAATGTAAAAAAAAAAAATACACGAGCAGCCTTTCTTTGAAATATCTGCCTATCAACTTGTCAAATTCAGCCCCCAAATAACTAATTTAAATATCAGATTTACAACTGCACAATGATGATTATATATATTGTGCTTATCTTATAGTGGCACTGGCAATATGTGTTAGATCATAGGTTCTCAAACTCAGTCCTCAGGACCCCACACAGTGCATGTTTTGATGGTAACCCAGCAGGTGCACAGGTGAATTAATTACTTACTGACACATTTTAAAAGGTCCACAGGTGGAACTAATTATTTCATTTGCGATTCTGTGAGGAGACCTGCAAAACATACACCGTCTGAGGTCCAGAGGACCGAGTTTGAGAACCTGTGTGTTAGATAATAAACCCTGGTGACATGATCATTATACAGCTGAATTGTCTATGCATTCACAAGGTCAGCATCTTGCTAGGGTCACGAAGAATAGCCTTCACAGAAATGCAAATGGAAGTGCAAAGACAGCTTCTGCTCTGTGACAGCTTGCTACACATGACCCATAATATATTTGGATATCATTACCTCTTATAATCTTCCTACACATGGCAAAACAGGAGATGGGGAATTGTGAGGGTGGATTTTAATTATCTATGAAGGGGGTAGTGTTGTGTGGGGGTGCACTATTGCCGCCTAGGAGGCGGGAAATGTGGTTTATACGGGTTTTTCTGTTATCTTTGAGGGGGTAGTGTGGTGTGGAGGTGTATTACTGCTATCTATGAGAAGGGTAGTGTGCTATGAGGGTGTAATACTCTTATACAGGAGGGAAATAGGATGGGTTGGGGGTGTATTACTGATATCTAGGAGTGGGGTAAAGTGGTATGGGGTGTATTACTGATATCTAGGAGTGGGGTAATGTGGTATGAGGTATTACTGCTATCTAGGAGTAGGGTAATGTGGTAGGGAGGTGTATACGGATATCTAGGAGTGGTGTAATGTGGCATTGGGGTGTATTACTGCTATCTAGGAGTGGGGTAATGTGGTATGGGGGTGTATTACTGCTATCTAGGAGTGGGGTAATGTGGTATGGGGGTGTATTACTGCTATCTAGGACTAGGAGTGGTGTAATGTGGCATGGGGGTGTATTACTGCTATCTAGGAGTGGGGTAATGTGGCATGGGGGTGTATTACTGCTATCTAGGAGTGGGGTAATGTGGTATGGGGGTGTACTACTGCTATCTAGGAGTGGGGTAATGTGGTATGGGGGTGTATTACTGCTATCTAGGAGTAATGTAATGTGGTATGGGGGTGTATTACTGCTATCTAGGAGTGGGGTAATGTGGTATGGAGGTGTATTACTGCTATCTAGGAGTGGGGTAATGTGGCATGGGGGTGTATTACTGCTATCTAGGAGTAAGGTAATGTGGTATGGGGTTGTATTACTGCTATCTAGGAGTGGGGTAATGTGGTATGGGGGTGTATTACTGCTATCTAGGAGTGGGGTAATGTGGTATGGGGTGTATTACTGCTATCTAGGAGTGGGGTAATGTGGTATGGGGGTGTATTACTGCTATCTAGGACTAGGAGTGGTGTAATGTGGCATGGGGGTGTATTACTGCTATCTAGGAGTGGGGTAATGTGGCATGGGGGTGTATTACTGCTATCTAGGAGTGGGGTAATGTGGTATGGGGGTGTACTACTGCTATCTAGGAGTGGGGTAATGTGGTATGGGGGTGTATTACTGCTATCTAGGAGTAATGTAATGTGGTATGGGGGTGTATTACTGCTATCTAGGAGTGGGGTAATGTGGTATGGAGGTGTATTACTGCTATCTAGGAGTGGGGTAATGTGGCATGGGGGTGTATTACTGCTATCTAGGAGTAAGGTAATGTGGTATGGGGTTGTATTACTGCTATCTAGGAGTGGGGTAATGTGGTATGGGGGTGTATTACTGCTATCTAGGAGTGGGGTAATGTGGTATGGGGTGTATTACTGCTATCTAGGAGTGGGGTAATGTGGTATGGGGGTGTATTACTGCTATCTAGGATTGGGGTAATGTGGTATGGGGGTGTACTACTGCTATCTAGGAGTGGGGTAATGTGGTATGGGGGTGTATTACTGATATCTGTTATGATTCCAGCACTCCTGGTCAGAGGAGATCTTATGACAAGGACCGGAGCACTGGAATGGAATGCTGGGGACGGGAGCAGGAAAGAATAATAGCCCCTGGCGCCCTAACTCTGTTGTCTCACCCGTGCTGTCAGAAATCCCTTGCGAGACTATGGTTTCTTGAGCCCTTGGCAGCCGCGTTTGAAGGGCGGATTATGTCTGCCCAACTCCGATCCCCCCCGGTCTTAATGAGAGACAAAGGGAAATCCGAGGCAGGATGATAACAAGAGGCCCTCTATCTAACAAACAGGCCAGGGGCTACGAGCTAACTAAAAAACCTAAAGTATGTGCGGTAAAACCGCCAGGGAAAAGGACAACCAAAATCCACTTGTCCAATACTCCTACCCGGCACCGCCGAATACCAGAGTGGACCTGTGGAAGCGGAACCCTCCGCAAAATGCTCCAAACACAAATTATAAAGGGTAAAGCGGCCGAGACGCTACACACGGCAGAGCCGCGACTCACGAACACCACTGGATGTTAAACGGTGATCAGTCAGGACTCCAGGGACGAGATGATAACTCCCGAGTACAGGACTTCAGAGGACTGGAATGACCGGATACAGCAGGACTGGAAACAGACTCTCAGCAAACAAGACAGCATGCAAGAAGCTATTACCGGTGTCTGTGAGAAGCCCTGAGAGTGTATTTAATGAGGAGTCCTCCAATCAGCTGCTGACAGAGCTGATTAGAATCAATGCCGTGCAGCTGCCTTGCTGCATGGCCAGAGAACAGGTGCACTTATTAATTCCAAAAGGACCCAGCAACGGGGAACGCGGTCCGCCAGTGGCGTCCCCGTTGCTAGGGTCCGTGCGGCTCAGCGCGCCCGGCGTCTAGCGTTGCTAGGGAGCCGGCGGCTGTACGCGCACGGCGTCCCTAGTTGCTAGGCGCCGGGCCGCGCAGACGAGCGGACCCCGGCGCCTAACAGTACCCCCCCCTTGAGGAGGGGTCAAGGAACCCCTAAAGCCAGGTTTCCGAGGAAATTCCCGAAAAAATGCCCTCTTGAGCCTCGGGGCATGAAGATCCTTATCCAGGACCCAAGACCTTTCCTCCGGACCATAGCCTCTCCAGTTAACAAGAAAATAAAGCCGGCCCCGGGACAATTTGGAATCGAGAACCTTCTCCACCAAGAACTCCTGTTGTCCCTGTACATCCACCGGAGATCTACCCTGAGAGATCCACCGAGGAAATCTACTGGAAGAAACGTATAGTTTCAACAGGGAGCAATGAAACGTATTTCCAATCCTGAGAGATCTTGGTAAACGTAACCGGAAGGCAACTGGGTTGACTCTTTTAATAATAAGAAGTGGCCCAATAAATTTGGGTCCCAATCTAGCCGAGGATTGTCGAAGCCTGATGTTACAAGTCGACAACCATACCCTATCTCCCACCTTAAAAGTGCAAGGACGTCGGAGCCTGTCAGAAATTTTTTTCTCTCGAAAGGCCGCTTTTCTGAGAGCAAGGTGCACTTTTTTCCAAATGGCTCTGAGATGGGAGGTTAAGGTTAGCGAGGAGACTGAGGAATGATGAAAAAAAGAATTAGCTCTGGGGTGAAAACCAAAAACTGAAAAGAATGGAGACACTTTAGTGGAGGAATGACAAGAATTATTGTAAGCAAACTCCGCCAACGGAAGAAACTCGGACCAATCATTCTGAAGTTTGGCTGAATACAAATGCAAATACTGTTTCAATGATTGGTTAACTCGCTCGGTTTGCCTGTAGGATTGTGGGTGGTAACCGGATGTTAACGACAATTTCATCTTTAATGAAGCACAAAAACATTTCCAGAATTGTGCGATGAATTGTGGACCCCGATCAGAAACAATATCAGTAGGCAACCCATGAAGTCTGAAAACATGGCGGAGAAACAAAACTGCCAACCCTTGGGCAGATGGCAGTCGGGGAAGAGCAATGAAATGAGCCATCTTGCTAAAACGGTCCACTACCACCCATATGACTCGGAATCCGGCTGAAAGGGGAAGGTCAACCACAAAATCCATGGAAATATGAGACCATGGCCTGAGAGGGACATTTAAGGGCATGAGTTGCCCGATAGGCAAGGAACGGGGAACCTTATGCTGTGCACAGACCTGACATGAATAAACAAACTCCTTAACGTCTTTAGAAAGACCAGGCCACCATACTGAGCGAGAGACTAACTCCAAAGTCTTAGAGATTCCCGGATGCCCGGAAACTTTGTTATCATGGAATTCCGTTAAAACAGTAGCTCTCAAAAACTCAGGGACGTAAAGACGACCAGCAGGAGTATTTCCAGGAGCTTGGTGTTGAAGCTGTTTTAACTGGGTAAATAAATCTTGTGTGAGGCCTGCCCAGATGACAGAGGATGGAAGTATGGGAGTAACAGGACTGTTATTGTGAACCGGAAGAAAGCTGCGTGACAGGGCATCAGCCTTTGTATTCTTGGAACCAGGCCTGAAAGTGATTATAAATTTGAAACAAGTAAAAAATAAAGCCCAACGTGCCTGCCGGGCATTAAGCCGTTTAGCCGATTCGATGTATTGCAGGTTTTTATGGTCAGTCAATACTGAAATAGTATGTTTTACTCCCTCCAACCAATGCCTCCACTCCTCGAAAGCCCACTTTACCGCCAGTAACTCCCGATTACCAACGTCATAGTTGGATTCAGCGGAGGAGAATTTCCTGGACATAAAGGCACAAGGATGTAATTCCAGAGAGTCCGGATCCTTTTGAGAAAGGACAGCCCCCACTCCAATCTCCGAGGCATCAACCTCCACAACAAAGGGCAATTCTGGATTGGGATGTCTGAGGACTGGAGCCGAGACAAAGGCTTGTTTCAAGGCCCGGAAGGACAACTCAGCTTCACGCGACCAGTTGGTAGGATCCGCTCCTTTCTTTGTCAGAGCTACAATGGGAGCAACCAGGTCAGAAAAAGAATGAATGAACCTCCTATAATAATTCGCAAACCCTAAAAAGCGCTGAATTGCTTTTAAATTGGTGGGTTGCACCCAACTAAGGATGGCCTGGAGCTTCTTTGGTTCCATGGAAAATCCCAGAGGGGAAATAATGTACCCTAAAAAAGATACTTCCGTGATATGAAACTCACACTTCTCCAGCTTGGCATATAAATGATTCTCACGTAACTTTTGAAGAACCAGACGCACCTGGGTAACATGTTGTTCCATTGATTCAGAATAAATCAGGATGTCGTCTAAGTAAACGACCACGAATTTCCCTAGGAAGTCACGGAGCACATCGTTAATGAGGTCTTGAAAAACTGCTGGAGCATTAGACAAGCCGAACGGCATCACCAGGTACTCGTAGTGACCCGACTGAGTACTGAAGGCCGTCTTCCACTCATCTCCAGATTTAATTCGGATGAGGTTGTACGCTCCTCTAAGGTCAATTTTAGAAAAAATCACAGCCGAACGTAACTGATCAAAGAGTACAGAAATCAGCGGCAAAGGATAAGTGTTTTTAACTGAGATCTTATTCAGGGCTCTAAAGTCAATGCAAGGTCTAAGCGAGCCATCCTTTTTCTCCACAAAGAAGAAGCCTGCACTTAAAGGAGATTTTGATGGTCTAATAAATCCTTTCTCTAGGCTCTCCTTAACATAATCATTCATAGCCGCAGTTTCTGGCCCGGATAATGCATATAGTCTTTCCTTTGGCAAAGCGGCACCAGGAATTAGCTCAATAGCACAATCATAAGGCCGATGGGGAGGCAGAATGTCCGCATTGCCTTTGGAAAAGACATCAGCAAACTCCTGGTATTCCACAGGAATGAGTTCTGGAATGACAGCTGCTACTCTGACTGGAAACGTAATACATTCCTCAGCACAAAAAGTTCCCCACTGTGAAATCTCCCCTGACCGCCAATCAATGGTGGGATTATGAAAGGCCAGCCAAGGGTGACCCAGAACAACTGGAACTGCTGGGCAATGAGTAAGAAAGAACTCGATTTTTTCAGAATGTAGAGCTCCTACTGTAAGTAATACAGGGGGTGTACGGAGAGAAATAACCCCATTGGACAGTGGACTCCCATCTAAGCCATGCATGGTGACACACCTACCCAAAGGTAACTGAGGAATGCCTAAGGCCTTAGCCCAAGTTAAATCCATAAAGTTTCCTGCAGCTCCACTGTCAACAAAAGCCGACACCGAAGAACTGAGGCTGCCAAAGGAAACTTTAACTGGGACTAAAAGGGAGTTATTCGAGGAGATAAGCTGCAGACCTAGGTGAACCCCCTCACAATTCACCTGGTCAAAGCGTTTCCCGACTTGTTCGGACAATTACGAGCAAAATGTCCCTTACCCCCACAGTACAGACAAAGACCAGAATTTTGCCTTCTGGCTCTTTCTTCAGGAGACAGCCGGGAGAGACCCATCTGCATGGGCTCCTCTACGTCTTCAGGAATGGAATATACACACGGACTTGACCTTACAGGTGCTCCTTTTTCAGCCCTCCGCTCTCTGAGACGACGATCAATCTTAATAGAAAGCTCCATGAACTTATCGAGAGTCTCAGGAGTGGGGTACTGAAGGAGACTGTCTTTTATAGACTCTGATAAGCCGAGGCGAAACTGACTGCGCAGGGCTGGGTCATTCCAGCCACAGTCGTTCGACCAACGGCGAAACTCCGTACAATAAATCTCAGCAGGATTCCTACCCTGTCTGAGAGCGCGCAACTGACTTTCAGCGGACGCCTCTCTATCAGGGTCATCATACAAGAGCCCTAAAGACCCAAAAAAAGCGTCAACTGACAACAATGCCGGATCCTCTGCTTTTAAACCAAATGCCCAGGTCTGAGGATCCCCCTGGAGCAAAGAAATAATAATCCCGACCCGCTGAGATTCAGTACCCGAGGAAGTCGGTCTTAAACGAAAATAAAGTTTACAGGATTCTTTAAAATTAAAAAACTCTTTCCTATCACCAGAAAAACGGTCAGGCAAATGCATCTTTGGTTCAGGGACTACCTTCGGGGAAGCTCGCAAAAGATCTTCCTGCGACTTCACCCGAAGAGAAAGATCCTGAACCATCTGAGTAAGTTCTTGAATCTGGCTGACTAAGAGCTGACCAGGATTTGGCCCTAAACCTGTTGGATTCATGAGGCCGATAAATTCTCACAAAACTGAATGAGAAAAAAAAATTAAACCCCGTTTAATTTTTAAGTTTTGGTATGGCCGGTAATAATGTTATGATTCCAGCACTCCTGGTCAGAGGAGATCTTATGACAAGGACCGGAGCACTGGAATGGAATGCAGGGGACGGGAGCAGGAAAGAATAATAGCCCCTGGCGCCCTAACTCTGTTGTCTCAACCGTGCTGTCAGAAATCCCTTGCGAGACTATGGTTTCTTGAGCCCTTGGCAGCCGCGTTTGAAGGGCGGATTATGTCTGCCCAACTCCGATGCCCCCCGGTCTTAATGAGAGACAAAGGGAAATCCGAGGCAGGATGATAACAAGAGGCCCTCTATCTAACAAACAGGCCAGGGGCTACGAGCTAACTAAAAAACCTAAAGAATGTGCGGAAAAACCGCCAGGGAAAAGGACAACCAAAATCCACTTGTCCAATACTCCTACCCGGCACCGCCGAATACCAGAGTGGACCTGTGGAAGCGGAACCCTCCGCAAAATGCTCCAAACACAAATTATAAAGGGTAAAGCGGCCGAGCCGCTACACACGGCAGAGCCGCGACTCACGAACACCACTGGATGTTAAACGGTGATCAGTCAGGACTCCAGGGACGAGATGATAACTCCCGAGTACAGGACTTCAGAGGACTGGAATGACCGGATACAGCAGGACTGGAAACAGACTCTCAGCAAACAAGACAGCATGCAAGAAGCTATTACCGGCGTCTGTGAGAAGCCCTGAGAGTGTATTTAATGAGGAGTCCTCCAATCAGCTGCTGACAGAGCTGATTAGAATCAATGCCGTGCAGCTGCCTTGCTGCACGGCCAGAGAACAGGTGCACTTATTAATTCCAAAAGGACCCAGCAACGGGGAACGCGGTCCGCCAGTGGCGTCCCCGTTGCTAGGGTCCGTGCGGCTCAGCGCGCCCGGCGTCTAGCGTTGCTAGGGAGCCGGCGGCTGTACGCGCACGGCGTCCCTAGTTGCTAGGCGCCGGGCCGCGCAGACGAGCGGACCCCGGCGCCTAACAATATCTAGGAATGGGGTAATGTGGTATGGGGGTGTATCACTGATATCTAGAAGTGGGGTAATATGCTATGGGGGTATATTACGGCTATCTAGAAGTGGGGAAATGTGGTATGGGGGTGTATTACTAATATCTAGGAGTGGGGTAATGTGGTAGGGGGGTATATTACTGCTATCTAGGAGTGGGGTAACGTGGTATGGGGGTGTATTATTGCTATCTAGAAGTGGGATAACATGGTATGGGGGTGTATTACTGCTATCTAGGATTGGGGTAATGTGGTAGGGGGGTATATTACTGCTATCTAGGAGTGGGGTAACGTGGTATGGGGGTGTATTATTGCTATCTAGAAGTGGGATAACATGGTATGGGGGTGTATTACTGCTATCTAGGATTGGGGTAATGTGGTATGGGGGTGTATTACTGCTATCTAGGTGCGGGGTAGTGTGGTATGAGGGTGTATTACTGCTATCTAGGAGTGGGGTAATGTGGTATGGGGGTGTATTACTGATATCTAGGAGTAAGGTATTGTGGTATGGGGGTGTATTACTGCTATCTAGGAGTGGGGTAATGTGGTATGGGGGTGTATTACTGCCATCTAGGAGTGGGGTAATGTGGTATGGGGGTGTATTAGTGATATCTAGAAATGGGGTTTTGTGGTATGGGGGTGTATTACTGCTATCTAGGAGTGAGGTAATGTGGTATGTGGGTGTATTACTGATATCATGACTTTCTATCGGTTACAGGGCCAGATATAACAATGGTCTGAATAGGACTATAGCTCCATAATAGTAGGCACATCATCACAACAGCATGGTAATGACCCACTGGCCACACTGATGGCTGTAAATCATATACAGGTTGAGTATCCCTTATCCAAAATGCTTGGGACCAGAGGTATTTTGGATATGGGATTTTTCCGTATTTTGGAATAACTGCATACTATAATGAGATATCATGGCAATGGGACCTAAGTCTAAGCACATAATGCATTTATGTTACATATACACCTTATACACACAGCCTGAAGTCAATTTTAGCCAATATTTTTTATAACTTTGTGCATTATACAAAGTGTGTCTACATTCACACAATTCATTTATGTGTCATATACACCTTATACACACAGCCTGAAGGTAATTTAATACAATATTTTTAATAACTTTGTGTATTAAACAAAGTTTGTGTACATTGAGCCATCAAAAAACAAAGGTTTCACTATTTCACTCTAACTCAAAAAAGTCCGTATTTCGGAATATTCCGTATTTCGGAATATTTGGATATGGGATACTCAACCTGTTTATTGAAAGTGTATTTTTATTTTCCTCACAAAATAATGCGATTTTTCTGCTTTTACAAATTTGGTGAGACATTGGGACTGAGAGGTGGACATGCCCACATGGCACTAGTTACTCCCACACAGCACTGGACACACCTCATCTGCTTCTCACATTAGGTCCTTGATCAATTTGTGTTTCAGACCAATGTAGCCCTTTATGCAGGCCTGCTTAAGTAATGGATATAAGAGGACATCAGGCACTATTTAAAATATCACAACTTTTTACTTACATTGAAATTGATTGGTTATATTGGATGATACTAACATTTTAGAGGCATCGTCTACAACTCTAAAACACTAGTAAACCACATTTAAAACATTGTTATGGGCTTTTTTTTTCTTATTGTACCTAAATGTATAAGCTGTTTTATTGTCCTGGATGCTGTGAAATGAATAGTGTACTAATACACTAATAAGCATTTAAAAAACAAAAAAGTCAATGAAAGTGAACTAAATGAACCTAATGTAAGAGTGCATGGAAAGTCTGTATGTGTAAAGGAGCCATAACGGTTAGATAAGACAGTAAAAGTAGTTAAGGTACAAAGGAGATCAATGTTTGACAAACAAAGATGTCATGTAGAGTACAAAGGGAGATACACACTGAGATACAAGAGGGTGCAGATGAGTTAATGACCTTGATGGAAGGAAGAATTCAGGGGAGATGTTTATATGTACTTTGTTATGTACTAGAAATACAAAGCTTGAACAACCATATGAGCCTCATTTCGGATTCCATATTCTTCTTTAGATTATGAATTTAGATTGTATGAAGTAAATGCAAGTCAGCTATAATTGCTCCTGTATTGTATGCATAGAAGGGGGGATTTATCAAATCTTGGAGAGAAATAAAGTGGGGAGAGATAAAGTGGCAGTAATAAGAATCATTTACATATGTATCCCTTTTCATCCTGCATATAATCGCCTGCCGCGTATGCACGCATCACGGTAGTGATTAGTGTTTAGAAGCAGCTTGCATTCAATGGTAGTGGATGCATATGCACGTACCCACAATCAGTCGCGGGAATGCTATTCGCGGCAAACGAGTCACATTCACCGCGACTCAAAATATATATACAGTATATACTGCATATATATATGTAAATATATATATAAATATATATATATATATATATATATATATATAATATATATATAAAACTCCAGGTGATCCACACTCACGTTTGTAGTGTTAATGCTGGGGTGCATTCCAATGAAGAACAACCAACAAGTCATCTTTCCAATGTATCCATATAGTGGGGGAGCACTCACCAGACTTCTTAAAAGCAAATCCTTTATTCAGAACATGAAATGGTAAATCACATCAACGTTTCGGTCCTGTATTGGACCTTTGTCATGACAAAGGTCCAATACAGGACCGAAACGTTGATGTGATTTACCATTCCATGTTCTGAATAAAGGATTTGCTTTTAAGAAGTCTGGTGAGTGCTCCCCCACTATATGGAGATATATATATATATATATATATATATATACAACAATAGAAGAATCGGCGCCAGGGGGTCGTATCAACACCCAATTTTTTAACCCTTGAATGGTTAACGATGTTTAAAACAAAGTAATAACATGTTCCAATATATAAAATTTATTAAAAGACATAATAACTTCAAAATCAATATTGATACAGAGGAGATGTGTTATTCCACACTTTAAGCAGTATGACTCTTAGCTTGAATACAATTGTAGGTGATTGACAACAGTCTCCTCCTTCTCCTTATAGTTGGTTCGGAGATAACATCACAATACAGATTCATTAAATTTCCCCTGGTTTTACAAATTCATTAAATTTCCCCTGGTTTTATTTAAGGTGACAGTCCTTACTAAGTATACCAGTTAGCGCAGAGGGAGAGTATTTGTTTGATATAGATATATATATATATATATATATATATATATTGCAACAAGAAGGAAAAATACTGCGCCACAGGTGGAAATAAAATCCTTTTTAACCCAACAGGTATGGCTAGGCTATATTAACACTCCCTATATACAAAGCGTCAGCTGGTCCCCCAAATAAAATCGGGATGGTAAACCCCTGAAATAATTATCGTTTTATAAAAGAAAGGGATGGGGGTAGCGACCGATGGTGTCTATAAATAATTACAAAATACTTAAAAAAATATAAACATTTATTTTTAACAAAACTTTTTCTAAAAATGGGATAAAAAGCAAATACACATTCATATAAAAATTATAAAGTGCGAAAGTATTAAAGTGCTTATCTAAGTCAGAGGTCAATTGGATGCCCAACGCGTTTCATCACACAGACTTCATCAAGGGGTAAAAGAATCTTATTTTTAGAAAAAGTTTTGTTAAAAATAAATGTTTATATTTTTTTAAGTATCTTGTAATTATTTATAGACACCATTGGTCGCTACCCCCATCCCTTTCTTTTATATATATATATATATATTAGTGATGAGCGGGTTCGGTTCCTCGGAAACCGAACCCCCCCGAACTTCACCCATTTTACACAGGTCCGAGGCATACTCGGATTCTCCCATATGGCTCGGTTAACCCGAGCGCGCCCGAACGTCATCATCCCGCTGTCGGATTCTCGCGAGATTCGTATTCTATATAAGCAGCCGCGCGTCGCCGCCATTTTCACTCGTGCATTGGAAATGTTAGGGAGAGGACGTGGCTGGCGTCCTCTCCGTTTATTAATGTTGATGCAAATATTTGTGCTTATTGCTTAATTGTGGGGACTGGGGAGCAGCTGTATTATATAGGAGGAGTACAGTGCAGAGTTTTGCTGACAGTGACCACCAGTATACGTTGTCTGCCTGAAAAACACTCCATATCTGTGCTCAGTGTGCTGCATATATCTGTGCTCACACTGCTTAATTGTGGGGACTGGGGAGCAGCTGCATTATATAGGAGGAGTACAGTGCAGAGTTTTGCTGACAGTGACCACCAGTATACGTTGTCTGCCTGAAAAACACTCCATATCTGTGCTCAGTGTGCTGCATTTATCTGTGCTCACACTGCTTTATTGTGGGGACTAGGGACCACCAGTATATTATATAGGAGGAGTACAGTGCAGAGTTTTGCTGACAGTGACCACCAGTATACGTTGTCTGCCTGAAAAACACTCCATATCTGTGCTCAGTGTGCTGCATATATCTGTGCTCACACTGCTTTATTGTGGGGACTAGGGACCAGCAGTATTATATAGGAGGAGTACAGTGCAGAGTTTTGCTGACAGTGACCACCAGTATACGTTGTCTGCCTGAAAAACACTCCATACCTGTGCTCAGTGTGCTGCTTATATCTGTGCTCACACTGCTTTATTGTGGGGACTGGGGACCAGCAGTATTATATAGGAGGAGTACAGTGCAGAGTTTTGCTGACAGTGACCACCAGTATATATAGCAGTACGGTACGGAAGGCCACTGCTCTACCTAACTCTGTGTCGTCAAGTATACTATCCATCTAGATTCTATACCTGTGGTGCATTTCAGTTTTGCAGTTTGCTGACAGTGACCACCAGTATATATAGCAGCACGGTACGGAAGGCCACTGCTCTACCTACCTCTGTGTCGTCAAGTATACTATCCATCTAGATTCTATACCTGTGGTGCATTTTAGTTTTGCAGTTTGCTGACCGTGAGCACCAGTATATATAGCAGTACGGTACGGAAGGCCACTGCTCTACCTACCTCTGTGTCGTCAAGTATACTATCCATCCATACCTGTGGTGCATTTCAGTTGTGTGCAGTATATATAGTAGTAGGCCATTGCTATTGATACTGGCATATAATTCCACTCATTAAAAAATGGAGAACAAAAATGTGGAGGTTAAAATAGGGAAAGATCAAGATCCACTTCCACCTCGTGCTAAAGCTGCTGCCACTAGTCATGGCCGAGACGATGAAATGCCATCAACGTCGTCTGCCAAGGCCGATGCCCAATGTCATAGTAGAGAGCATGTAAAATCCAAAAAATAAAAGTTCAGTAAAATGACCCAAAAATCAAAATTGAAAGCGTCTGATGAGAAGCGTAAACTTGCCAATATGCCATTTACGACACGGAGTGGCAAGGAACTGCTGAGGCCCTTGCCTATGTTCATGGCTAGTGGTTCAGATTCACATGAGGATGGAAGCACTCATCCTCTCGCTAGAAAAATGAAAAGACTTAAGCTGGCAAAAGCACAGCAAAGAACTGTGCGTTCTTCTAAATCACAAATCCCCAAGGAGAGTCCAATTGTGTCGGTTGCGATGCCTGACCTTCCCAACACTGGACGGGAAGAGCTTGCGCCTTCCACCATTTGCACGCCCCCTGCAAGTGCTGGAAGGAGCACCCGCAGTCCAGTTCCTGATAGTCAAATTGAAGATGTCACTGTTGAAGCACACCAGGATGAGGATATGGGTGTTGCTGGCGCTGGGGAGGAAATTGACAAGGAGGATTCTGATGGTGAGGTGGTTTGTTTAAGTCAGGCACCCGGGGAGACACCTGTTGTCCGTGGGACGAATATGGCCATTGACATGCCTTGTTAAAATACAAAAAAAATCACCTCTTCGGTGTGGAATTATTTCAACACAAATGCGGACAACAGGTGTCAAGCCGTGTGTTGCCTTTGTCAAGCTGTAATAATTAGGGGTAAGGACGTTAACCACCTAGGAACATCCTCCCTTATACGTCACCTGGTCCGCATTCATCAGAAGTCAGTGACAAGTTCAAAAACTTTGGATGACAGCGGAAGCAGTCCACTGACCACTAAATCCCTTCCTCTTGTAACCAAGCTCCTGCAAACTACACCACCAACTCCCTCAGTGTCAATTTCCACCTTTCACAGGAAAGCCAATAGTCCTGCAGGCTATGTCACTGGCAAGTCTGACGAGTCCTCTCCTGCCTGGGATTCCTCCGATGCATCCTTGAGTGTAACGCCTACTGCTGCTGGCGCTGCTGTTGTTGCTGCTGGGAGTCGATCGTCATCCCAGAGGGGAAGTCGGAAGACCACTTGTACTACTTCCAGTAAGCAATTGACTGTCCAACAGTCCTTTGCGAGGAAGATGGAATATCACAGCAGTCATCCTGCTGCAAAGCGGATAACTCAGGTCTTGTCAGCCTGGGTGGTGAGAAACGTGTTTCCGGTATCCACCGTTAATTCACAGGCAACTAGAGACTTGTTTGAGGTACTGTGTTCCCGGTACCAAATACCATCTAGGTTCCATTTCTCTAGGCAGGTGATACCGAAAACGTACACAGACGTCAGAAAAAGAGTAACCAGTGTCCTAAAAAAATGCAGTTGTACCCAATGTCCACTTAACCACGGACATGTGGACAAGTGGAGCAGGGCAGGCTCAGGACTATATGACTGTGACAGCCCACTGGGTAGATGTATTGTCTCCCGCAGCAAGAACAGCAGCGGCGGCACCAGTATCAGCATCTCGCAAACGCCAACTCGTTCCTAGGCAGGCTACGCTTTGTATCACCGCTTTCCATAAGAGGCACACAGCTGAAAACCTCTTACGGAAACTGAGGAACATCATCGCAGAATGGCTTACCCCAATTGGACTCTCCTGGGGATTTGTGACATCGGACAATGCCACCAATATTGTGCGTGCATTACATCTGGGCAAATTCCAGCACGTCCCATGTTTTGCACATACATTGAATTTGGTGGTGTAGAATTATTTAAAAAAAGACAGGGGCGTGCAAGAGATGCTGTCGGTGGCCCGAAGAATTGCGGGCCACTTTCGGCATTCAGCCACCGCGTGCCGAAGACTGGAGCACCAGCAAACAGTCCTGAACCTGCGCTGCCATCATCTGAAGCAAGAGGTGGTAACGAGGTGGAATTCAACCCTCTATATGCTTCAGAGGATGGAGGAGCAGCAAAAGGCCATTCAAGCCTATACATCTACCCACAATATAGGCAAAGGAGGGGGAATGCACCTGACTCAAGCGCAGTGGAGAATGATTTCAACGTTGTGCAAGGTTCTGCAACCCTTTGAACTTGCCACATGTGAAGTCAGTTCAGACACTGCCAGCCTGAGTCAGGTCATTCCCCTCATCAGGCTTTTGCAGAAGAAGCTGGAGACATTGAAGGAGGAGCTAAAACAGAGCGATTCCGCTAGGCATGTGGGACTTGTGGCTGGAGCCCTTAATTCCCTTAACCAGGATTCACGGGTGGTCAATCTGTTGAAATCAGAGCACTACATTTTGGCCACCGTGCTCGATCCTAGATTTAAAACCTACGTTGTATCTCTCTTTCCAGCAGACACAAGTCTGCAGAGGTTCAAAGACCTGCTGGTGAGAAAATTGTCAAGTCAAGCGGAACGTGACCAGTCAACAGCTCCTCCTTCACATTCTCCCGCAACTGGGGGTGCGAGGCAAAGGCTACGAATTCCGAGCCCACCCGCTGGCGGTGATGCAGAGCAGTCTGGAGCGAGTGCTGACATCTGGTCCGGACTGAAGGACCTGCCAACGATTACTGACATGTCGTCTACTGTCACTGCATATGATTCTCTCACCATTGAAAGAATGGTGGAGGATTATATGAGTGACCGCATCCAAGTAGGCACGTCAGACAGTCCGTACGTATACTGGCAGGAAAAAGAGGCAATTTGGAGGCCCTTGCACAAACTGGCTTTATTCTACCTAAGTTGCCCTCCCTCCAGTGTGTACTCCGAAAGAGTGTTTAGTGCAGCCGCTCACCTTGTCAGCAATCGGCGTACGAGGTTACTTCCAGAAAATGTGGAGAAGATGATGTTCATCAAAATGAATTATAATCAATTCCTCCATGGAGACATTCACCAGCAATTGCCTCCAGAAAGTACACAGGGATCTGAGATGGTGGATTCCAGTGGGGACGAATTAATAATCTGTGAGGAGGGGGATGTACACAGTGAAAGGGGTGAGGAATCGGAGGATGAAGATGAGGTGGACATCTTGCCTCTGTAGAGCCAGTTTGTGCAAGGAGAGATTGATTGCTTCTTTTTGGTGGGGGCCCAAACCAACCAGTCATTTCAGTCACAGTCGTGTGGCAGACCCTGTCGCTGAAATGATGGGTTCGTTAAAGTGTGCATGTCCTGTTTATACAACATAAGGGTGGGTGGGAGGGCCCAAGGACAATTCCATCTTGCACCTCTTTTTTCTTTCATTTTTCTTTGCATCATGTGCTGTTTGGGGACTATTTTTTGAAGTGCCATCCTGTCTGACACTGCAGTGCCACTCCCAGATGGGCCAGGTGTTTGTGTCGGCCACTTGTGTCGCTTAGCTTAGTCACACAGCGACCTTGGTGCGCCTCTTTTTTTCTTTGCATCATGTGCTGTTTGGGGACTATTTTTTTGAAGTGCCATCCTGTCTGACACTGCAGTGCCACTCCTAGATGGGCCAGGTGTTTGTGTCGGCCACTTGGGTCGCTTAGCTTAGTCACACAGCTACCTCATTGCGCCTCTTTTTTTCTTTGCATCATGTGCTGTTTGGGGACTATTTTTTTGAAGTGCCATCCTGTCTGACACTGCAGTGCCACTCCTAGATGGGCCAGGTGTTTGTGTCGGCCACTTGTGTCGCTTAGCTTAGTCAAACAGCGACCTTGGTGCGCCTCTTTTTTTCTTTGCATCATGTGCTGTTTGGGGACAATTTTTTGGAAGTGCCATCCTGCCTGATACTGAAGTGCCACTCCTAGATGGGCCAGGTGTTTGTGTCGGCCACTTGTGTCGCTTAGCTTAGCCATCCAGCGACCTCAGTGCAAATTTTAGGACTAAAAATAATATTGTGAGGTGTTCAGAATAGACTGAAAATGAGTGTATATTATGGTTATTGAGGTTAATAATACTATGGGATCAAAATGACCCCCAAATTCTATGATTTAAGCTGTTTTTGAGAGTTTTTTGTAAAAAAACACCCGAATCCAAAACACACCCAAAACCGACAAAAAATTTTCAGGGAGGTTTTGCCAAAACGCGTCCGAATCCAAAACACGGCCGCGGAACCGAATCCAAAACCAAAACACAAAACCCAAAAAATTTCCGCTGCACATCACTAATATATATATATAATTTGCATATGGATAGTGTTTTTGTTACAGATTTGTGGGTCCAGTCTTTAGAAACCAAACTCACCCAAACTTCCCGACTCCATGTGACTCCGAGCCATGGCTCAGGGTTTCCCGCCAGGCTCGGATTCCAACACGAGGCAAAACGTCATCTTCCCAGCTTTGGTTCTCGCTTGTTTTATATTTGATTTTAGTCCCTCCTGTGGTGATTTGCATGCCATTTCATAAGTTTTACACTAGACAGGCGGGGCAGCATTCTTAATACTTTACTGATGCATGCAGCCCAAAGTTCCTCCTTAAAAATAACCATTAAACCTTTATTGGTGCACAGTCACACTAGTGCTGTACCTGCCCGCAGTGCAGCCCAGAGCTCCTAATACAGGGGCAGCATTTACCCTTTACTGGTGCACACTGGTGTTGTAACTGCCCGCAGTGCAGCCCATAGCTCCTAATACTGGGCAGTATTAGCCCTTTATTGATGCACACTGGCCGCAAAAGTTTTTGGTGTGTGCCAATTTCCAAAGGTGCCAGTGTGCCACCATTACTATAAGCGTAATGAGTCACAGTGGTTGCCAATATTGGTGAAAACAATATTATGAGCTGTAAGGTGGTCAAAATGACTGGAAATTAATGTAATTGAGGATAACTCTGTAGGAACAAAAATACTCCCCAATTACATGATTTTAGCTGTTTTTAATATCTTTTCTTTAAAAACTACAGATCCAAAACTTAAACACGTAAGGGTGGTTTGGCAAAACCAGTACCAAAAGCTAAACATGAAAATGAATCTAGATCCAAAACCAAAATATGGCGGTCAGCTCACATCTGTACTTTTTGTATCTAGATTTGTTAATAGCAAACTGCTTAACAAAGTGGGTCCCACTGGAAGGCTGGAGATTGAACGGCAAAGAAATTAAACTATGTGTTAGGCCAGGTAGACACTAGAATGATATTGGCACAATTTGCCTGTATCGGAATGACAAGTTATGCACGTATAGTGTGTATACCCGTCCGCGTGCTTCCACGGGTCGCTTGCGACCAGAAGATTTCATGTGCGACCCGTTGCACTGTAATAAAGAACAGAATGAGATGTTGTTCCGTTATTCATTACATTGGGCAGTGTGTACTGGCAATCTTGTATGGTCTGCGACGAATTCCGGTTGGTCAACGAGTACCCGGCCTTTTTATACAATGCGACTGTCCAGAACAAAACAGTGCATTTATCAACAATTAAGAAGTAATGTTAGTTTATGCTTCTGCTGTCCTCCAGCGTTGTGTTCGGTTATTTTTGGTAGTATTCGTCTGTCTCCTTGTCTGTTTCTACAGAGTTTGTTTAGTGCAATGAGTCACAAACAGAAAATAATGTATATGTATGATCCAGTATTGTTCTGTTACATTGAAACAAACAGGAATCTAGATAAATGTGAGTGCGCCCTTCATAAATTCAGGTCAGTGACAGACGGTGTAGCTGGAGTAAAGCACTAGGGGGTTGTTTCTAATATTGATATATTAATAATTCTAACATGTACACTTCCTCCTTTACACCTGCTCCTAATGCTGCTATGTAACCATAAATCAACTATAATTATGTATCAAATATATCATACATTTCTTTGTTTACTCTCTCCCTCCCCATTTTCTCCTGTGTTTATTAATGTTGCTTGTATTTGTAAATGCCTGTTAATATATCCTGACTTTCATTACAGCCTTGGTTTAAGATATATATATGCCACTTTGTTTTAATTATAACATATGGCCATTAGAACAGTCTAGATATATCCCTTAGGATGCTTAAACACACTATACCATACCTCTATTAAAGTGAATCAGTAAGGAACAGTACTTTAAGATAAGTTTGCTTTCTGTTTCCCCAAGCAAGTGTACTACTCAGTCCTGATTTACTGGGCAACTGCATAAAGAAAATAAAAGCTGCTTCACTTTCATGACACCAGACATACAAAGAAAAATGAAAGCCAAATCCAAAAATGAGCCACCAAGGAAATTAAACAGCACGCAAGGACCTCCTTGCTGAATATTGCACAGACATTAAAGAGCTTCTGCCATATAAACACTAAGTACTTAAACTGTTATATTTACAATAATTACCTTTATCTTTAATGTTCGTTCTGTTCAAAGCCTGGCGCACATTCCTCGCTCTGTACCACAATGGATACATATGGCATTATTACCATGACTATGCTAGCCCTGCAATGCCTGAACCACTAATGATTACCTTAACAAATCTGCTAACACATTGCAGGTTTTACAGGAATCCAAACGGCAAAGCAAAAAGCCTTTTCTTGCTTTTGTGACGTAATATGCCTTTTTTTCTGTCATTTACAGTACATTTGTTCTAATGATCACTTGTAGTCTCACAAAGCTAACCGATTATCACACGTCATCCAGAGTGGCAGGTCATTGCAATGTGGGACACCTTTTGTGCCATTTGGGAACAATATATCTAGTGAATCACAGAACAGTGTTTTATGAATTTAATAGCCCTTCCTCACATATGTTTAGGGTAGCACTCATACTTCTATGAGAAGAAACTCTCACAGTGACTCCCACTGATATCGGCAGTGCTCTGCAGAGACCCCAACTTCCTGAAGCTTAGTATTACATTAAAGCACTTTAACCTCTCATTCACTAGACAGCGCAACAGGGAAGAGCTGCTGACAAGGGGGAATTGTAACAGCATCATGAAGAAGGATATGGCCTTCCCCCCCCCCCCTCCCCAATGCCCCAGCTAACAAATTTCACACAGTGTGGGACAGTTCCCTAAAACAGCATCACCAGAATCAGGACATTTGTCAGATTGTGCTGCTCTTTCCTAAATGTTCTTTCAGCTTTGTCTATCTGCAGGGCCATCTTAATATATAGGCACACTGGGGAGATATCCAGGTCCCCTCGATTCTAGGGGCCTTTGAGTAGGGGCGTGTTGGGCCAGAAGGCATCTGCCTCCTGGGCTGGTGCCTCCGAAGTTTTTTGAGAGGCAGGTAGAGAATGTTGCTTGGATGCTCTCTTTATTAATTTCAACCAACCAGAAGGGCCAGGCAGCATTCTCTACCTGCTTTAAGACACTGAATGGCTATCTGATTGCTGATTGGTGGATGGCTGGAGACCAATCAGATTGCAGCATTCTCTACCTGCCTTCAGCCTCCAGTCAGGAAGCAAAAGGCTGACAGCTTGCTGAGTGATGGATGGTAGGAGCTATCCTGCTACCAAAGGGCTGACCGCCATTCACTGTATGGAAATATTTGGAGAAACAGTGCGGGACCACATGAGGGGTAAGTTATCATTTTGTTTTAATTTTTTTATTCGCGTGAATGGGTGGGAAGGGCCCCAGTACATTGCTTTGACCATGGCGTTCAATCCTGCTAAGACAGCCCTGTCTACCTAATGCTACTACTGCTGTCTTAAGCTCTGTTAATGCTTGGTAAGAATTTGAAATATTTGCAGTGGCATTCCTTACTTATCTGACACCTAGTATGGTAGAGTAGGGTCCATGCACGTGCCGCTAGGTGCTACTCACAAAAGGTGGTGGCTTTGCGGGAGGCGATGTGGCTCAGCATCCCAACCCCTGGTTCCGAGATGTGGGCTGCCCCGGAGATAGCTGTGGCTGCAGTACAGGCTCCTACACTGTGTCAGGAGCCGGGTGCTGCACATAATGTCACAGTGCAGCAACTGGGTCCTGTCACTGAGCAGGAGCTGGCATTTTGGTGTCATCCCTCGGCGGGGGACACCCGGGTACAGAATACACCCCCTCAGCCCCATAGTGACACCACTCAATATTGGCAACCTAATTGTAAAAGACATAAGTAATAGGTAGTACATACCGCCTGGAAAAGCAATGCCTGAATACTGCAGGCGAGGGCGTAGCTACATTAGGTGCAGGGGGTGCAGTTGCTATGGGGCCTAGAGCTGAGAGGGGCAGGGCTGGATTAAGTCTTGTGGGGCCCAGGGTACTTAAGACAGGGGGCCCCCAGTGGGAGGTGTGGGGTGTATATTAGATTGTGCATACCTACCAACATGTCCTATTCCAGGAGGGACAAAATACTCTCAACCTGGACTTCCCATTTAATATATGATTGGCGTCACCTGTGTTGAACTATTTAATTGATAAGAAAAGTATTTCAACACAGGTGATTGCAATCATAAATTAAGAAGGAAGTCCAGGTAGAGAGCATGTTGTCCCTCCTGGAATTGGGTCATGTTTGGAGGTATGGATTGTGTATAATAAATTTAAACCAATGGTGTATATTAGTTTTAAACTAATAGTTTCATAATGGCTGGGTACTGTTTATAGCTCCACCTAACTGAAAAACGACTACTATATAACATTTTCAGACAACTTAACCTTAAAATACACATTGAAAAATAAAATAATTATCTTGTCATATGCAAGAATAGCAGCAGCCTCTGTACTACTTACACACTGGAACAGAACTCAGGAGGAGTCTGTGTGTGTCTCTATCTCTAGACCCAAATGGTTTAGTTGCATAACAGTTTACAGAAGAATCACACACCTAAGCAGGGAAGAGGAGAAGCTGGGATCCCTGTGTTCCAGCTCTCTCCGCCCTCCTATCTCTCCTGTGGTCGGAAAGCTCTATCAGTAGCTCATGAAACATGATACTCCTGTGTCTCTGTCTTCACTGCATACTATCCTGCTCACATTCTGTCTGCTAGTTCTGCTGCTGCTTAAGAGGGAAAGCTAGTGATGTCAGTGTGCTCTGGCCGGGGGCTCCCTGACAAAGGGCGGCCAAGGGTACAGTATGCCCTGCATCCTCCCCTTAATCTGGTTATGGAAAGGGGCCCACCTTCCATTTCTAGGTTAAGTGTTAAATACATTTTTCACCATTGGGTGGTACAATATATCTAGTTATGCCCCTTGACCTGATCATTGTAATGTGGTATAAAATGAACTGAGGGGCATTATAATGTTACATAATATGAACTGAGGGCACTGTATGTCATAATGTGAATTGGGGGTACTATGTTCCATAATGTGTACTGGCAGCCCTACAATGTGATAAAACATGAATTAGGGCACTCACAGCATTCATAAAATAAACTACGGCACTATTATGAAGCATAAAATTAACAACTTGCGGAGAGATATCTCTCTAGAAGCACTGGGACAGGGGCCCCTGCGAAATGTTGCTATGGGGCTCACAAAGTTTTGGCTACGCTCCTGACTGTAGGCCTATATCGATCAAGCAGCCATCTTAACAGCAATGTAGGCCCTAGGCAAAGCAATTCACTGGGGCCCGTACCCATCCTCCAGCGGTAGGGAGTGCTATCATTGTCAGCTTTGATGTCCCGTGGGTGTTCTATCTTCCGCTCAGCATGTAGGACCTGGAGCAGTAATTTAGGCTAATTATTCCTTTACTGCACATATGGTGGGAGATGGGACAGAAGGGAGAACACTAAACTGTAGAAGGGGGCATTGGGCTGAATGAAGGGGTCCCAGTACATGATGGTACAAGGTGGTATGGGGTATTTAATACGCAGGGGAGCGGTGGAATGGTCTTAATATTCATAATTTTCCGGTGGGAGGGCAGTTTGCTTGACTGCAGATATCTCCTGTTCCTGGAAATAGATTTCTTAGCTTTCAAAGCGATTAAAAACTAGAGAGTCTCAGCTTTCCGGCGGCACTGGGGACTTGGGGATCAGTGTTCAGCAGCCAGAGCAAGCCACCAACAAAAATATAAGCCTGCATACCAGGCGTGTGGAGCTGGAGCAGGGACCAGTTGCTGGAAGGCTTATATCTCAGGTTCTGGGCACAAGCTGCCAGTGTCCACCGAAAGGGGAGAGTCCCAGGTTTTGGAGTATACCCTCAGAGAAACTCTTAAGTCAAAGAGAATCAGAGATATTTGGCTGGAAAGAGCAATTAACAGGCTCAGATGGGGACCACTGCTTTGGAATTTGGATATCTCCGGTCCCCCAGGGCTGATTTTCAAATATCTGATACAACTGGAAAAAGGACACCTTCAGCTATCAGCCTAGGGCCCTTATACTCTTGGGGCCCTTGGGCAACTGCCCAATGAGCCCATACGAAAAGACAGACCTGATGAATGATACCCACAATAAATAATAGGTCAAATTAATATTTATGCCTTCTTCCCCAAATAGTTCTGTAATTAAATTAGTCCAATTGCATTATTAGCCCATATAGTAAATAACCATCATCAACCCCACATTATATTAATAGCTCCAATATTTAATAAAAAGATACATCATATACAATTAAGAACAGCCAGCTGCTGATATATTGCATAAATATACCTCACATTACATTAATAGACTCCACTAGCCACACCTTACATACAATCTTCAAACACATTACATATACCTTAATTTCCCAATTAGTCACCAACATTACATTAATAGCCCTCAATGTACATTACTAGCTCGGCTGTATTACATTAATACCTACACTGAATTAATACCCTACATTACGAGATTACTATCACCCAATATTATATTTATATATTTGAAAAAGAATAACAAATAATGTGCACTCTACAGGGGAAAATTTGAAACAATTATCATATATACTGTTGATTCTCCAAATCTGTGCGACTTCCTGAATGATGTTAATGTGGATGTTACAGTTACTTAGAGAATGCTACAGCTCTTAACTATGGAATACATATTATATCCCGTCTGTCGGGATACCGGCGGCAACATGACCAACCGCGGCATCCCGACATGGAGGATCCCGACATCGGAGGGGGTATTTCATTCTCTACCCCCCACAACCTTCCGGGGGTAGCAGCTTGGGCTAACCTTCCGGGGGTGTTGACTATGGCTAACACCTCTCCCCTCTGTGTCTAACCCCACCCTGGGCCCTAAGCCTAACCCCCAGCCTGATAATCACCTTCGGGATGTCGGCTCCAGAGTGGTGTCGATATTCCAGGGTCGGTCAGCCGGGATGCTAAGTACCCCTATATACTGTACAGTATGTCCTTATTTTTTTTTATGGTGCTATGGCGACAGTGTGAATATATGGTTATGGGGGCAGTGTGTGTGCAGCTATGGGGGCAGTGTAAATCTGTCTCTGGATGTAGTGCATCTGATTGCCATACAACACACAATGTCCTATTTTTGCACTCTTGTGCCAATTCTTAAAGTGATGCATAACCTTAGAGGATATATAACCTAAGGATATATAAAGCCAAAGAAGATGCTTAACCCAAGCAGAGGCAATGCTTAAGGAGAGACTTTGCCAGTGGTATATTTCAGGGACGTGTGGTGAGGTAAATGGCTCAGGAGGCACTGGCCAGTACCAGAGCCAGATTTACACACAATATATGAGCCAAAGGTTACATGTGGGTATTATACACAGGTGCAGCAGTATACTGCTGGAAACATGGTGAGATTTGATCAGAGATGTGCAGAAAAGATAGGCTGGGGAGGCACTGCCTCACCTGCCATAGACTTGTTAATCCAGAGTTTTGACTATTAATATGATTAGAATAATACAAAGAAGATATTTCTAATACATCCTTTGTATTTTTCATATACTTTGTACAGTCAAAACTCTGGCGCAATCATTAGTATAACAGGAAAGGTTCTGCCTCACCCCACTGCACGTCACTGGGATATTTAGTGTGCAGTCTCAGTGTGGACCACTCCTTTCTGGCAGCTGGCATAGGTTTGTAGACTTTGGTACTGTGCCAGCCTATTGTGCATTAATGGTGCCACTGCACCATTTTCCTGGTGATTTCTGCAGTGTCACCGATGCAAGACTTCAGAGAGGTGAGTATTAAACTTGAATGCAGGATATTTGGTGTGGATGAACAGCACATCCTAAACCAGACCACAGCGCCCCTTTCTTTTAGTGGAGCTCAGCTCACTGTGGGCGCCCTTTCCGGGAGTTTGTATGTGGCAGCTGTAACAGGGGAGACAGGGGGGAGAGATCCCCGTATGAAGCTGCTGCTGCCGCTGCCGGGATCAGAGAGACTACAGAACTGACAGCCTTGTGCAGGGAGGTGTGACAGCCTTCTGATCCGCTGCTGCAGCTCCCTCCCATATAGAAGAAGCAGCACTATGAGTGTGCCCAGGTATGGGGCCATGAGCAATAATCATTTGTAATACTGTAATGAAATGAATTATAAATTACTCCTTGCTTACTGGTAATGTTGGGAGGTTAGGGGGGATGTACCAATGAGCTGACTGAATAGGGCACAGACCATCTAAGTAAGCCATTGTAGGTGCTGGAATGGGGTACAGATGTCCTACCACAACAGTTCCAGGTGCTGGATGGGGTGCATAGTTACTACCTTATATAGCTGTTCTGGCATCAGGAATGGCTAGCTAAGGTGGTCTGCGGCCTGTCACGGCAATCAGAACAACTGCCTAAGGTGGTCTGTGCCCCGTTCACTCAGCTCAGCTTTACAGATGTGTCCACTTGTGTCCTTGCCATGAGAAAGTGCCTGCTGGTGGGCGCATGTGTTGCAGTGATCTCATAGGATTGCATGGTGCGAACGCTGCCACAGCATGGCATACTGTACGGCCTGTGTGCGTGGCTATTCGCTTGCCGTTTTGTGCAGGCATGTATGTCACACTGCTGGCAAAGGCGCAACATTAAAGAAAACTCTGAGCTGAATGTGGGACAGTTTGGAGATATGTAGATGGCTTTTGGCCCTCATTCCGAGTTGTTCGCTCGTTATTTTCCTTCGCATCGGTGCGATTTTCCGCTAACTGCGCATGCGCAATGTTCGCACTGCGGCTGCGTCAAGTAAATTTGCTAAGAAGTTTGGTATTTTACTCACGGCATTACAAGGTTTTTTCTTCGTTCTGGTGATCGGAGTGTGATTGGCTGGAAGTGGGTGTTTCTGGGCGGAAACTGGCCATTTTATGGGTGTGTGTGAAAAAACGCTGCCGTTTCTGGGAAAAACGCGGGAGTGCCTGGGCGAACGCTGGGTGTGTTTGTGACGTCAAACCAGGAACGAAACTGACTGAACTGATCGCAGTGTCAGAGTAAGTGTCGAGCTACTCAGAAACTGCTAAGAAATTTCTATTCGCAATTTTGCGAATCTTTCGTTCGCAATTCTGCTAAGCTAAGATACACTCCCAGAGGGCGGTGGCTTAGCGTGTGCAATGCTGCTAAAAGCAGCTAGCGAGCGAACAACTCGGAATGAGGGCCATTACTAATACTGATGTTGAGTTAAAGGACAATTCTCATATTGCAAAAGCCACACCTGCAAAATGATAACCCCCTTCAGCATCACCTGTGCTAACAATGATGTGCCCAAGCCCCTCCTACATATAACCGCACTCCTCAGATATGGGCACAGAAATTTCTTAATGCTGAAACAGAAAGAAAACCTCAAAAATAATACCCCCTCCCCCCTTCTTAAAAAAGGCAGCTGCAAAAATGCCTCCAGAGACAATAGAAAAATATGAGACTCATTCTTGAATCAGGTTGAGTTGGTAGCTGCGCTTTTCTATCACTAGTGAAAAAGAAATACTTTTAGTAAAACCACACTTTCAAGCTATCTATTGGGACATAATAAAGTAGTAATATAATTCTGTCAGTTCTACACATTCAGTCTTTGCCGCCCTGAGGATTTCGCTCAAACAGCAGACATCTGAGGCAATTTTTTTTTTAAGCAAACAGAGTTGTTCTGACAACCAACTTAATGTAACGTAATAGTGCAGAGGTCATACGCATGAATACACCACGATTCTGATTTCTCAGTGGGGGCTTTAATCTGAATCAGGTTTAGGCAACATCGGATTCTACAGTTGCTGAGAGTTGTAGTTCCACAGCAAGTAGAGGTTGACTGCCTCTAATCTAAATGAAAATATTCAAATAGCATGTGGGCTAATTATGTTGGTTTCCGGAAGAGCCAAGACAGAGTAAAAAATAATTGTGTACACAAAGGTAATGAAATAAGTGCATCATTTTACCAAAGTTTATGCTGTTTTGTTTACCTATTTTTTACTCTAGAGTTCACAATATCACATTAGAAAAACTTTTAATATTATCTTTTACATTAACTAGTCATAAAGTTATCTGATTAATAGAGCAAACGCTTATTAGCATAATTACTATGTCACAGCTTGTGTAGTCCAATGAAAAACACACTGTTTATTCAATTAAAGTATTTTATTTATGTGTCTTTTATACCATGGATAAAATTGCATTAGTAGATTTCCACCAGCGTCTATGTAATAAACAGAAGGTAAAGAGGTAAAAATTTCACTATTTAGTATGTTTTTATTTGGAATAATGTATTTATTATTATTATTATTATTATTATTATTATTATATCTCATTTACGTTTGTATATTGAACAGGTTCAGTTCAAACAAACATAAGTGTTTGGTACTGATTGTGTACAGTATATGTGGCGTCAGACAGACATTTATTATTATTATTATTATTATTACTACCAGTTATTTATTTAGCGCACACATATTCTGCAGCGCTTTACAGAGACTATTTGCCCATTCACATCGGTCCCTGCCCCAGTGGAGCTTACAATCTAATGATCTGAAATATACTGTACCTCAAAGGTTTGGGAGATGAATGGTTAAAATGACATTTGCTCCATGTACAGTAGGCATAATACATGTCAAGAAAGGCAAAGTGCACACAACCTGTCATTGTGTAGGTAAGCCAGTATGTTTCATTAGCATTTATTATTAGGTTCAACATTAGACTGTGCGCTTGTATTCTGTAGGTGGGGGTTTGTATTCTAATTTACAATTTGAAACTTAGATATGTAGCATGCACATTACTTCTGCACAAGTGCACATACTGTAGCATGAATATCTGGGTACTAGCAAATGGAAGCCATCAATTGCCTGGTGTAAAAATGATTATTAGCAGAGACAGCTAGTTAAAACTAGACTGTATGAAAAAAGCAGCTGTGAAAGCAGGTATAACTCTCCTCTAAATATACAGTGCAAACAACATAAAAGAATGTGCTTTGTGACAGTCAGGTCAACGCCTTATGGTCATCAGGTACAAAAGGTCAACAGATGAAAGGTCGACAGTGCTAAAGGTTGACAGGGCAAGAGGTCAACATGACAATGGGCGACAGACACAGTATAGTTTTTTTCCCATTTTTCTCAACTAAGTTATCATTTACCATCCTTGTGGACTACGATTGGGAACAGTAACCCTGCCCGAAACGTGGCAAGCAAAGCGAGCCCATGAGGGTACATGTTTCCACTAATTTGGCTTAGATATGGGTAAACATATGAAATGACAATAACAAAAAAATTCAACTGGGGTCAACCATTTTTGTTTCACCTTTTCCATGTCGACCTTTTGACCTTGTCAACCATATGGTGTTGACCTATTGACTGTCGAACTATTCATTGTCAGTCTTTTAATCCACACCTGTTTATGGATGGTCTGTCCTAAAAGATGTATGGTTGTTTGTTTGTATGCATATACATATTATAATGTACTCTATCCCTTACTGTAAATTATAAGAATATTGGAAGCGAAAAAAAGAATATGTAGTCATTATGTCGACATTCAGAATCTCCACACCAGAGTGTCGATATGGTCTGAATGTTGACATGGTTGAAATGCCGACGGTCACAATGCAATATTGCAGGTTTAGGGTTAGGGTACGGATGGGGCTCTATCACTAGAAAAATCTTATGTCACAATGTCAACATTCAGACCATGTCCCACCTGTTCATCAAAGCATAACCTTTCACCACATAAACTTGTTACCACGTAGCTTACCCCACCCTCCTGCTTCGGCCATCTCTATCTCTCTCCCCTCCTGCCCTCAGATCCCCATACACGAGCTCACTCCCCATGTTATCCATTTGTCTCCCCCTTCCCCTTAGATTGTAAGCTCCTAATAACAGGGTCCTCTTCCTTCCTGTTGTCCCAGTTTTTTTCTCTTGCACATCCCCTACAGCCCACACCACCTAAGTGGCCCCTTACCACTAATTCCTCTTACTCGTAACCTTTACATCTCTTTCAGCTGCTCTAGACCTACTAGTCATGCCCACAGGGCCAGATTAAGCCTTCGGACGGCCCAGGGCACTTAAGACAGGACGGCCTGGTGGAATGGGGTGTATATTATATTGTCCACACCTCCCTACATGACCCATTCCAGGATGGACAAAATGCTCTTTACTTGGACTTCCTTCTTAATATATGATTGGCTTCACTTATATTAAACTATTTAATTGATAAGAAAGGTATTTTAACAGAGGTGATTGCAATCATAAATGAAAAAGAAAGTCTTGGTAGAGCGCATGTTGTCCCTCCTGTAATGGGTCATGTTGAAAGGTATGGATTGTGTATATTAAATTTATACCAATGGTGTATATTATATTTAAACTAATAGTTTAATAATGCATGGGTACTGTTTATAGCTACACCTAATTAATAGACAACTATTTTATAACATTTTCTTGTAGTAAAACAAAGACAACTTAAAAATCCTTAAACTACATGTAGAAAAATATAGCTCTCTCCCCCTCCTATTTATCCTCTTGCCAGGAAGCTCAGTTGGTAGCTCATGAAACCTGATACTCCTGTGTCTCTGCCTGCACTGCATACTGTCCTGCTCATATTCTGGCTGCCTGGTTCTGCTGCTGCACAAGAGGGAGAGCTAGTAATGTTAGTGTGTTTTGGCTAGGGGGCTTCCTGACCGAGGGGGGCCCAGGGTACAGTATGCCTTGTGATCCCACCTTAATCTGGCTATGCACGCCCACACTATTGGATACAGGTTCCAATTTATGCTGAATGCTCCCTTGTACACCTTGCTTCCCAGCTGTATTATATACTAATAATTGCTTTGTTAATTATTACTTGTTTACTGTTATTTTCAGGTTACTTTACTGTACTTATTACCGTGTGCTGTCCTATTGTTTGCTGTACAGTATGTATGGTGTGTGGACCACTCGTGGCACCCTATAAATAAAGTGTAATAATAATAACAATAATAATGACATAATGGGCGGTATTCATTTCTTTTCACCCCCTTCAACACCCGTTGTGTTTCTGCTGACGGTCGTGGTATAATCACTTCAGCTCGCTACCCCTAGGGTAGCGTGGGCGCCCAACCCTTTACGCAGCTAAACCTGATTACTATGGGCGCGATATGCACGATAACGGGGATCACTTTAGAAAGGAGATTGGGCGTGATATATCATTTGAATACCGCCCAATGTCTATGACAGCATTCAGACCACATCGACATTCTGGTATCAATATTCTGAATGAAGATATTTTGTACCACACCCCACAGAGGAGATCTAGCACCACACCCCACAGAGGAGATCTGTCACTACACCCCACCGAGAAAATTTGGTACCACACTGCACAGAGGAGATCTGTCTCCACACCCCACAGAGGAGATCTGGTGCCACACCCCACAGAGGAGATCTGGTGCCACACCCTACAGAGGAGATTTGGTGCCATGCCCCACAGAGGAGATCTGGTACCACACCCCACAGAGGAGATCTGGTACCACACCCCACAGAGGAGATGTGGCATCACACCCCACAGAGGAGATCTGGTGCCACATCCCACAGACGATATTTGTCTCCACACCCTACAGAGGAGATCAGGTGACAAACGCTACAGAAGAGATTTGGTGCCACACCCCACTGAGGCAGGGCCAGCCCAAGCCAATTTTTTTTGGTAAGCAAATATTGATTTGGGCGCACCTTACTGTGGGCATTGTGGGTGGAGCTATAGTGTGGGTGGGGCATCAATTGGTGCATAAACCTGTTTAATTTTTTTTTTCAAAGTTTGGGCTGTGGGGGTGGGGGTGGGGGTGTTATTATAACATGTCAATCTATCAGTAGGCAGCAGATATGATGAAACTGGTCCCCATAATGGTACAGTCAGGAGAAGTTGAGGCTGGTGTGAAAACACTCTCCCGGAGGGGGTAACTCTCAAGATGAAGCATGCAGTGTCTCAGACCACCACCTCCTCACTCACCTGCACACAATGCCATAGCCTCATACAGGTGCAGAAGGGCTCAGGTCTTCGACCAGTTCTACGAGTGGAGCACCAGAGCAGGTAGTATGGAAGTTAAGGGCATCAGGCAGGAGATGTAAGAAGCCAGTAACCAGCACCAGAGATGTTGTTGGTAGGTGCTGCAGCGGGCCCTCTTTCCCAGCTAGGAGCCAGCCCAGAGCCGGCAGCAGGACCATCAGCCAACACCCGCGGCACTCCAATAAAGGCAGCTGCAGATCGTCAGAGCCTGAGGTAGCGCTGGAGTCACCCTGAGGGGAGTCCCGTGCATTGAACTGCAGCTGGAGCCCAGAGGGAGAGTAGACAGCTGCGGGTAGGATCCATCTGCATCTTCCCATGCACGGGTACTGAGGGCATTCACCGCCAGTGCCATTTCAAACGTTGCGCCGGCTCGCAAGCCAATCGGAGCTCGTGATCCAGAAGCCAATCAGGAGCTGCTGCTGCTTGATTGGCTGCTGGTCCTCGAGCTTCGGTTGGCTTGCGGACCAGCGCCGCATTTGATATGGCTGGAGGCAGCGCTATCTGCTCCATGATTGCCTGGCGCCCGACACACTGTGGCGCCTTACTCGCCTGCGTACCCAGCATATGGGTCGGGCCGGCTCTGCTTTGAGGAGTTCTGGTGCCATACCCACAGAGGAGATCTGACATCACACCCCACAGAGAAGATCTAGTACCATACTACACAGGTAAAAATATCTCCTATATATTTGCCTTAGTCTGTGACTCTGTGCCCGTAACGCTGGGCGGAGTCACAGAGCTGGGCGGAGTCAACTGCATCTGCTGCAGGGAGCTACCCCATACCCAGTGCCAGCAGCAGTCAGGTGCAAGACCCTACCTTACAGTATAGGAGGTGAGGATGGCCACTAGCTGACGGCTGCTGTGCCTGTCCCCCCCCCCCCAATCACCTGTGACAGCGGGCTGTGTGCTGTGCAGTGCGGGTCCTGAAAAGGGGGCGGAGCTACGGCGCACGAGGGGGCGGAGCTACACGGAATAGAGGGGCGGAGCTACACGGGACCAGACAGCTGAACAGTGGTGGAATCAGCATTGCAGTGACGGCCAGCCAGACTTGGTAAGTGGAGGGTGAGAGAGAAATGTGTGTGCGTGTGTGTATATAGTGGGGTGTGTGTGTGTGTGTGTGTGTGTATATAGTGGGGGTGTGGGTGTGTGTGTGTGTATATATGGTGGGGTGTGTGTGTTTGTATATATGTGTGAATTGTGTGTGTGTGAGGTATGTCTGTGTGTGCGCACTTTATGGACGCCACTGCTGGGGGGGCCATTACATGCAAGGACGCTACTAATATAGGGGGGGCATTACGTATAAGGACGCTAATACTATAGGGGGGGCATTACGTATAAGGACGCTACTACTATAGGGGGGGCATTACGTACAAGGACGCTACTAATATAGGGGGGCATTACGTATAAGGACGCTGCTACTATAGGGGGGGATTACGTATAAGGACGCTACTACTATAGGGGGGGCATTACGTACAAGGACGCTACTAATATAGGGGGGGCATTACGTATAAGGACGCTACTACTATAGGGGGGGCATTACGTATAAGGACGCTACTACTATGGGGGGCATTACGTATAAGGACGCTACTACTATAGGGGGGCATTACGTATAAGGAGGCTACTAATACTGGGGGGCATTACATATAAGGACGCTACTACTATAGGGGGGGCATTACGTACAAGGACGCTACTACTATAGGGCGGGGCATTACGTATAAGGACGCTACTACTATAGGGGGGGCATTACGTATAAGGACGCTACTACTATAGGGGGGGCATTACGTACAAGGACGCTACTAATATAGGGGGGGCATTACGTATAAGGACGCTACTACTATAGGGGGGGCATTACGTATAAGGACGCTACTACTATAGGGGGGGCATTACGTATAAGGACGCTACTACTATAGGGGGGGCATTACGTATAAGGACGCTACTACTATAGGGAGGGCATTACGTATAAGGACGCTACTACTATGGGGGGCATTACGTATAAGGACGCTACTACTATAGGGGGGCATTACGTATAAGGAGGCTACTAATACTGGGGGGCATTACATATAAGGACGCTACTACTGGGGGGGCATTATGTATAAGGACTCTATTACTTCTGGGGGGCATTATGTATAAGGACGGTGCTACTACTACTGGGAGGGCATTACATGTAAGGATGCTACTACTACTGGGGGGGCATTATGTATAAGGACGGTACTACTACTAGGGGCACATTATATATAAGGATGCTACTACTACAGGGGTGGCATTACGTATAAGGACGCTACTATTACTGTTGGGGGGCATTACATATAACTGCTACTACTACTGGGGGGCATTACGTATAAGGACGCTACTACTACGGGTGGGGCATTACGTATAAGGATGCTACTATTACTGTTGTGGGGCATTACATATAACTGCTACTACTACTGGGGGGGCATTATGTATAAGGACACTACTACTATTGGGGGGGCATTATGTATAAGGACGCTACTTCTACTGGGGGGGCATTATGTATAAGGATGCTACTACTACTGGGGGGGCATTATGTATAAGGACGCTACTATTACTGTTGGGGAGCATTACATATAACTGCTACTACTACTGGGGGGGCATTATGTATAAGGACACTACTACTATTGGGGGGGCATTACGTATATGGACACTACTACTATGGGTGGGGCATTACGTATAAGGACGCTACTACTACGGGTGGGGCATTACGTATAAGATTAATAAGATTGTGCTACATTGTGGCGTAATTTTAAATGGGGGTACTATTGTGTGGCCATGCCCCTTAGTTGTGAGACCACACCACTTTTCCCGATGCACAACAAAGGAATATGGGAGGGCGCAAAATTCATAGTTTGCAGGGGGGCGCCGAACACCCTAGCACCGGCCATGGCCACCAGTAGCAAAAGTACACCACGGCCACTGACACTATCTGCAGGGAGGGGAACAGCGCTGATATGGAGGGTACTTGCAGGCAGCGAGTCGCCGCCCGCAGCTCCTCTCCCACCTACACACCATACCTGCCGCCTGACACCCACACCCCAGGGAGAGGGCGCTAGCTCAGGCACCGCTAGATCAGCATCTGCAGCATACACACAAGGGCTGCCATGCTCAGCGGCAAGCGGTGCGGAGCATGTGCAGCGGGACAGCGCCAGGACGGGACACGCACTAATCAACATTGCTGCTGGGCCGGAGCTCCCTCCGTCTGCAGCCTAAGGACGCGCGCCGCACCTCTCCAGGGAAACACCATGCCTGCCCGCCCACAGGGCTCCGGACGCTTACCTATGCTCCGCGATCACAGCAGCTGACGCTGCCAGGCAGGATGGAGGAATGACGCCCGTCAGACGGGGCTGACAGTGTACGGCGGAACGGGGCCAGGAAGGAATGCTGACCACGACCCATTGCTGCTGGGTCTGAGCTCCCTCCCTCTGCAGTCACCATCTCACAGCAGCAGCCAGGAGGTTAGCGGCCACCACGACCCGCACATCCTTACCTCACACATACCTCACATATACCTCACATATACCTCACATATACCTCACATACCTCACACATGAGAGCAAAGGTACACATACTGTGACATCACACCTGTAGCCCACCCCTATATCTGCTAAGTACTCCCCGTCACTATGCCCTGTCACCCTCATCCTGCTCTCTAACTGCCTGTCTGTGTACTGGCCTTCACCCCTCTTACACCATCACCAACCCTCACTAACTACCACAGAGACTATGTGCACTGATATCTGCCCCTCCACCACCTGCAGCGCCCCTGGACCCCTCCCCATCCCCCGCAAACCCCCGCACCTGCCCCTCCACCACCCGTGGCACCCCCACCCACTGCGCCTTCGGACCCCCTACCCCACCCGCAGTGTCTTCCAAACCCCTCCCCCATCTGCAGCAGCCCCTCCCCCATCCGCTGCACCCCCGGACCCATCCCCTGCACCCCCACCCCTCCAGCAACCGCAACACTTTCGGTCCCACTACCCCACCCGCAGCACTCACCCCACCACCAACCACTCCACCTGCGGACCCCTTACACCACCTGCTCCTCCACCACCTACAGCCCCTCCCGATCCACCGCACCCTTACCCCCCTCCCTCCCCCACCCGCAGCGCCTCCAGGCCCCCTACCTCACCCGCAACACCTGCACCCTTCTCCACCAGCAGCGCCTCCGGAACCCCTCCCCCATCCGCAACAGCCCCTCCCCCGCCTCCCCCACCCACAGCACCCCCACCCCTCCCGCATCCCCTGACCCCATCTGCTGAACCCCCGCACTCACCCCTCCCCCATCCGCTGCACCCACTGAACCATCCCCTACACCCCCACCTCTCCAGCAACCGCAACACCTTCGGATCCACTACCCCACCCTCAGCACCCACCCCTCCACCACCCACTGCACCTCCAGACCTCCTACACCACCCGCTCCTCCACCACCTGCAGCCCCTCCCCATCCACCGCACCCCCACCCGCAGCGCCTCCAGGCCCCCTACCTCACCTGCAACACCTGCACCCTTCCACCCTGCAGCGCTTCCGGAACCCCTCCCTCATCCGCAACAGCCCCTCACCCGCCTCTCCCCCACCCACAGCACCTCACCTCTCCCACATTCCCGGACCACCTCCACCATCCGCTGCACCCCCGCACCCACCCCCTATCCCACCCGCGCACACACCCCTCCACCACCTGCAGCACCTCCAGACCCCCTCCCCCATCCACCGCAAATCCACACACCTGTCCCTCCACCACCCGTGGCACCCCCACCCACAGCGCCTACGGACCCCACACCTCAACACACACGGACCCTCCCTCCTCCGGACCCCTAACCCCATTCACTGCACCCCCCCCCCCTCTCCCACCCGCAACGCCTCCACACCTCCTACCCACCCGCCACACCCTTTCCCACCCGCAGTACCTCTGGAACCCCTCCCCCATCCAGCCCAGCATCTGCCCCTCCCCCACCTGCCCCTCCCCCACACACAACGCCCCCCCGGCCCCCTCCCCCGGTACCCACCCGCGGCGCCTCCAGACCCCCTATGCCACCCGCCCCTCCACCACCTACATCACCTACGGACCCCCTCCCCCATCCGCCACACCCCGCATCTGGCTCTCCCCCGCCCGCTGCACCTTTGGATCCCCTACCCCACCCACGCAGCAGGCCCTTCCCAATCCGCATTGCCTACACCATTCGCAACAGCACCGCACCCGCCACTCCCCCACCCACGTTACCCCCGCATCCACCCCTCCCCCACCCACCGCGCCCCCTGGACACCTCCCCCATCCACTGCACACCCGCACCCACCCCTTCCCCATCTGCAGCGCCTTCGGAACCCCTCCTCCATCCGCAACAGCCCTGCAGCTGCCATCCCCCACCTGCGACACCCCTGCTCCTACCCCACCCACAGCGCCTTCATACCCCCTCCCCCATCCGCGGTCCCCACTCCCCAAACCCCTTCCTGTTGCAAGGGACTACGCCCCCTTCACCATCGGACGCCCTTTCATTGTGCAATATACAAACACTAACAAAACTAGGAATGCAGGTAATACTCCATATATTGAACACCAGAAAGGCGTGCAGGGGTTAAGGGGGCGTAGCCCCTTCCGACGGTGTGAAGAGCGCCCGTAGGGCGCGATGAAGCACCTAGTATTAAAAATTCTTCTAATTTATTGTGCGGGGACATTATTCTGTGATCAATATTACACAGCTGATGTGCTTACATAGTTAAGAACATCAGTTAGGAAAAATATATTTGTGAACACAAAAACTTTCTTGCATGTCTTTTTTTAATTCTTTTTTTATTGAAACACAAACGTCTTTTATTATTTAGTTTGTCCTACTTTGTTTTATTTTAATGACTGATCCTGTGACAGGAAATTTTTCAAAACTACCATCTTACAGAAATGCCATATTGGGCTATTCCACTGCCATGTACGCAGGCTTGGATTGGCCCACAGGGGTACAGGGGAAACCACTGGTGGGTCCCACTGCCTAGAATTTGCAAGACTATGGTGAGATATCAGAATTAAATCAGCAATTAATTTAAAGGCAAAATCAGGTTGGTTTTACCTCTAAGCTAATTGCTGCTTTAAATATAGTAACTATATCAACGAAATCCTGACGGTTCCCGCAAATCACATGCTATTATAAATGGCCCAGGGTGTTCTGGAAACATCTTTACTGTAAAATAAAATTTACTTCTTATAACATTATGTCATCACGTTGGAATTTAACAAGTTTGCTTGAGTTCTGATCCCTCCCACCAGTATCCTTGATATCATTTTCGATAGTTCCTGCATAACACACTACAAACTTCAAACACTTTATTTTCCCATACTTAGTTATTACATACCAATCCCACCCAACTGTCCTGATTCTGGCGGAACAGCCCTGTTTTTCAGCACTGTCCTGTTGTCCCACCTACGGGCTGCAGTGTACTCTGATAGGGGGAGTTGGGAGGCCCTCTGTCACTCGCTGCTCTACTTAGCAGAGCAGTGGTGAATAGATGCTCTGCACAAGCACACACAATTTATTTTTAGGAGAAAGGGATTGAGTGCTTGGCATGCCCCCACAGTGTTGAAAACAAGGCGTAGCTCATGGACACAGCATTCCTGTGAGGCTGTGCCGCTAGCTACTAGGCTATGCTCCCTAATTTTGGGCACACACCTTTGTTATGTGCAAATGTCCCTCTTTTAGCAAGAAGTTGGAAGGTATGAAGAAAACAAAATCAACAATTTCACAACATTATCCACAACCAAAACTGTATAACAGCATAAAAGATAGGAAAAGGTACACAAGGATGCATAGTCCAAATACAGAATGAATAAACGCTCTGTAGAGAAAGCAAGGCTGTCCCAAAAAATACAACAGTAAGGATAAATACACAAAAGGTGCTGTAATGCTAATGATAATCTATATAATATAATCCAATGCTGATAAAATTATATCATCACTGCAGACTCTGCGCACCCTGCAACCCTGTCCCTGCTCAACCCTAAACAAATGCAAAATAGTGACATAAACCAAAATCCAGACATGCACCTGGCACTTTAGCACACGTACACGGGCCAATGCAGTCGGGTTCCTAGTAAGCGCATGCTGCAGCCAGTGTCTGGTCAGCGCAACAATCATTGAAAGAACAAAAGGCGGGCAAGTGAGAAAAAGAAAGATCATCAAGAAGAGCAAGAAACACAGGGAGGGCAGAAGAGAAGCAAACACATATCATTAGGAGAGCAAGAGGTGGAAAAAGAGCAAGACAGAGGAGAGGGAAGAGAAATACAGAAGGCAAGAGAAAGTAGCAGAAGAGAAGAAAAAAGAGAAACAGGGGAACAATGTCAAAGAACAGAGTACGGAAGAGAGAGACATGGGGTGGAGAGAGATGGAGTAAAAGGGGCAGAGAAAAAAGGAGAAGAAACAGAATGGAGCACTGATGAGAGGAAAAAGAGAGAGACAAAGAGCGAGAGAGAGAGAATCCAAGTAGTGCCGGGGGCAACAGATAGTTTAAAATTTCCATTTTTCAACAATAGGTCTAGCTGTAAGTAGATGGAGAAATACATGTAAGCCTCTTGCTTGTGGTGCCAGAATCTCTAGATAGTACTGTATTTAAGTAATCTTTCCTTTCAAGCTTCTTGTTTACTATGATGGGTAAAATGACACTCTGAGGTAGGGGTAGTTCTAAGTGTGAAGTTAGCCCCACATATGAACCATAACAACAACTTCACAACCCCAATGTACACCAAAATGTGTGCAATTGTACTGTACAAACCAGTGACGTGCGGTGAGGTTAGGGCCTGGGGAGGCACTGCAGCTAAACACCCCCCCCCCCCCCGAAAAAAAAAAAGTGCAGTCCCCCCACACCACTAAAACCAGCACCAGGCAGAACCAGCCAGGGGGGATAATGCCATAGCAGGGGAGACACTCAGTGTGGGGTCCCCCCTGCTATGCCATTAAACACCCCCCAAACCAGTCAGCCCAGGGCTGGAATTCCTCGGAAAGTGGGGCCCCCAAAAAATCAAAATGGGGTCCCCCCTCCCGAGCAACAACCAGCACTGGGCTGATAGCCCAGTGCTATGCCCCGCACCCCTGGTGGCGGTGGGTGCGGGGTTCATTGTATGCTAATACTGTTATTTACAGGTGGCCTACAGATCACAGCAAGCCTGCCCCAGCATGCTGGCACTTGGAGAACCACAAGTGCCAGCATGCCCGAACATAAAGAGCCCGCTGGCACCTGTAGTCCACCTGCAAAGAATAGTAATATTGTTCTTTACAGGTGGCCTACAGGTCCCAGCAAGCCTGCCCCAGCATGCTGGCACTTGGAGAACCACAAGTGCCAGCATGCCCGGACATAAAGGGCCCGCTGGCACCTGTAGTCCACCTGTAAAGAAAATATTGAAAAAAAACACGACACATTCTTAAAAAAATCCTTTATTAAACTGGGTCTTCACCTGGGGGCGGCGGCCTTTAAGCTCTTTTGCATGGCCGCCGCCTTCCCAGGGCTTCCGGCGTCTTCACCTGGGGGGGCGCCACCTCCCCAGGGCTTCTGGGGTCTTCCTCCGGCGTCTTCATCTGGTGGGCGGCGGCTGCTAAGCTCTTTTGCATAGCCGCCGCCCATCCAGGACTTCCACGATGTCTTCACCTGGGAGGCGGCGGCCTTTAAGCTCTTTTGCATGGCCGCCGCCTTCCCAGGACTTCCAGCATCTTCACCTGGTGGGCGGCGGCTGCTAAGCTCTTTTGCATAGCCGCCGCCCATCCAGGACTTCCACGGCGTCTTCAGTCTTTAGGAGCTCTTCTCCGCTCCTCCTCCGCCGTCGGACTGACAGCTGCTGCCTCGCGCTGACTTATATAAGTCAGCGGGAGGGGGCGGGGCGATGACGCGGCGAGCCATGATTGGCTCGCGGCGGCCATCTTGAATTTCAAAAATGACGCTGAGGCGCCATTTTTGAAATGGGTACCGCTTCCGCTGCCAAACTCTGCACAAGGAGCCTGAAAGCCGCGTCCCGCCGCCGCTACCGCCGCCCGCCTCTCCGCCGCCAGCACCTCCGCCACCCGGCCCGCCGCATCCCGCACCTCCGCCGCCCGCACCTCCGCTGGTACCGATGCCCACACAGTGATTGACAGCGGATCCAGTGACGGATCCGCTGGCCAATCACTGTGGCTTCACTCACAGGGACGTGCTTTCATAGGTTGAAAGCACGTCCCTGTAGGAAAGCGGCACCACTAATGGTGCCGCTTTCCCATGTTATTTCAATGGGCTTTTCCAGCCCATTGCTAGGCCCCGCCTGCGCCCGCCCCCCGCTCCCCATACCTTACCCAATCACTACGGGAGGCACCACGATCGGTGCCTCCCAAACTGATTTTAACACATATAATGATAGGTAAAATAATAAAGAAGATACTTATGTGTCATAAGTATCTTCTTTGTATTATTTTGCTCATTAATGACAGGGGAGGCACTGCCTCCCCTGACTGCACGTCCCTGGTACAAACTATAGGAGCAAACACATTTATTTACTGTCCAATATCGATTAACTGCTTTCATCATTGATTTCTTTTAAGAGCCCCAACTGAATTTATTTTGCAAACTTTCATGATAGAGAACAGAGAAGTAAATTTCTATTTGATAGTTTGTGTATATATATATATATATATATATATATATATATACACATATATATTGTAATTGGCTGCAGATCTCAATCAGATATTGCACAGTAGAATTCTGTATCACTATGGTGATCTTTTAGTGTTAGCCTACAGGTCTGTTCTTTTCCATTGCATGTTGTCTTTGTTATATCATTAGAAAAATCGACATATTCTGGAGTTTGTTTTGCTTTTCTTTTCTTTTTTTAAGGATATTAAAGTTTTTCCTCATAACTCGCGTGTCTCTTGAACTTCAACTTCAAAGATACTGTATATTAAAAAACGTTTTATGTTACATTATATAACCAAACAACTCCCTTTTATTAAAATTAAATTATTTAAATTACTAACATTGATAGTCCACAGCCACAAAGCCAAAGCTTTGCAAAGTAACAAGATTGACACTTTGTAATAGATGGGATAATATACCCCCTAGCATTGATAAGAACAGTTTGCAATCGACGTGTTACGTAGTAGAAGTGGCGCACAATTTCACACATTCAGAATTTTAATTTGAGGAGTAGCTTTATCAATTTCTCATTGAACATAACTGTAAAAAGAATGGTTATAGAAATGGCAAGAATATTTTGAATATTCTTGTTTTGAAACCATAAGCTATTAATAGGAGATAAATAGGATAATACACCTTCCGAGCGCAGCCGAAAGGTCAGCTTATGGTGAATACACGTGGGTAACCTTAAACTCCAAAAAGGATAGTAGTAAGATAAAAATGTTGGTGAGAATAATATGGACTAAAACAGCAATACTTCTATCTCATGTTGTTTTTTCCTTTCAAATATTTAGAATATTCAAATGCATGTGTAGAGAGATAAAGCAGAAGATAGCATGATATAATTTAAAAGGAAACATGTATTTACAAATTAAAAAAACAGACAAAAACAGAAGTTAAATATATCAAATGGTAAAATATATTTATCACACATTCTATATTTAGATTTTACGAAAATTATTTTGCCTACAGAAATAAATTCTGTACAGTATTACAGAAATAAACTATAAACTCTTATTGTGAGAAATAATTAAAAGCTATGTTTTAAGCCCATAAAGAAGAGTTATATATACATATATCAGCAGAGCCAAGAACTACATAGTTCCCTGAGTGCAGTGCACCCACATATCTCATCCTTTCTTTTTGGAAATGTATTGGATCTATATTTTGTGATATTGGTAGCACCACCTTCTTCTAGCAGAAGAATATTGAAATATATGCAGAGGACTAAACAGCAACAGCGAAACCGCCAAGGGGACAATAGAGAAATAAGAGAACTAAAACGAATATAAATTTCTTCTTTGTAAACTAGTTCTGTGCGGAACCATCATCTTCTTGTAAATCCATCAAGGAATAACCAGAGAGACTTTCAAGATTGGACGACCCAAAGAAGATTCAACAGAAGGGGACAGATTTTCAACCATGACCAAGATTTGAAACAAACAACAGATATGTGCATCTAGAATATCAAACAACTACTTCCCATGCTGCTCCTTTTTTAGATAGACGAACAAGGAACTGGAGAAAATAACTAAGACAAATAGAGGGCAAGAGGGGGTGCCATAGAGAAAAGAAAAAACAGAAAAACAGAAAAAGAAAGAAAATCCCATTGCATCTACCAATACATCAGAAGACCAAAATAATAAGAATACCATAGAAGCTTCGTACCAACCATGCAGAATCTTCAACCTAAGATCAAGGTCACTTACCAGTGATGAAGAAAGAGTACTACAAAAGCATAGGAAATTTGCCGCAACATGGAATATGGATCCTTTTGAAATATTCATTGATGTTCATAAATTTCGAAGAAAAATTTAATTATTATTTTTTCCTTACACAAGAACCAGCACCTGACAATCTGCCAAAAGTTTTCAACAACAAATAGCATTTATACCCTGCTTATGTGAAAAGAAGCTTCATCGACAGCTTTAGCAAACTGGTCATTGATGATATTGGAAATATCACTAAAAAATAAATATATATGCAAATGGAACACAATGAACAAAGAAAAGAAAGCGATTAAAGATTTGCGGACTGACAACAACATTGTTAGCAAGCTCTCAGACAAAGCGGGAAATATAGTCATAAAGTGACAATGTGGAACCTGTGCAATGGAGAAATGCTTCCAAGGGACAATACAAGCTATAGACACATCAATTCCTTTGTACAAGCCGGACGTGAAGTACTAATATTCACACACCGATTTTGTACGGACGGCAAAAAGCCGGACAAAAGCTGTCCGTTTTTTTTTGCCAACCGGCAGTGCCTTTCACATGCAACAGCTTTTAGCCAGTTTTAATGTTGTGGTTATAAATTTGGATGAAGGAGGCATGTGCAACAGCAGCTGCATTTCACAGTGTGTGTGTAACTGAGCACCATTATCATATGAATCGCAAACGTATTATTGCGATGGGGTTGTTATATCGTCGCCGACGAGCCCAGAGGCGTAACCGCCTTTATTGGGTTCACCCAATAAACTTAAGAAGAGATTAATTGGATACATTCAACTCAATATTTCAAGACCTACAAGCAGATGAGAATAAATTCTTCAATTATTTCCGCATGTCCTTGTCATCTTTTGACGAATTACATATGCGGCTGAGAGACCATATTCAACATGACAACTCTAAAATGCAAAATTGTATTCAACCTGTTCAAATGTTAGCAGTTGCACTGAGGTAAGTAAATCGGAGACATTTGAAGGTACAATGTTTTTCTTTCACATTGAAAATTTACATATTTTAAGTATGAATAATATTTGCACTCAAGTTATAACCAAAACATTAGTTAACAAATGTAAGAAACTGGCAATGGTCGGAATTAAATTGCATGTGTGAAGCAGCATGTGTGTGATTTTATGGATGAATTTGCATACATAATGTGCATGCAACTCAAATACAGATCACAAACATACTTTCGGCCTAGATTGCTGTTTATAATGGGTGTAGTGATGCAAAGTCCACGGAAGTGTATGAGCCAGTAGACGGTGCTGGGGATGGAGTCTGAGAAGGACAACTTTGAGGGGTATTTATTGGAGGCATGTTTCCAAAATGTGGGTACAATTGAGATGTTAGCGGAGGTTGTGTTTGTAGAATAGGATTTTGACCATAAGGTTGTTGTAGAGGCATTGCTTGCGACAGTGTTTGGTGCATTGGCATAGACTGATAAGACAGGCCCAAAGGCTGCAAGGATCTCCGTTTTTTCTGGTCTATATTTGAAATTAGTTGTAGGACTCCCTTTTGGAATTGTAAGATTTCATCTTCATCTAATTTCTCTAAAGCAGGCAGGATCCCCTGAAAGAACCATAAATGTCGATTTGGTTTTTCAGGTTCCAGAGCTTTTAGCATTTTTAATTCTATTTCATCCAGCTTACGGCAGCGTGTTTGTGGCCGAACTAGTGGAGTAACTGTTGTGTGTTCGGCCTCATTTTCAGGAATGGCATTTTCACTAACAGCATCTTCAACTGGGTTATCTTCAGTCACATCCTGAGGGAAAGTTTCCTTAGACGCATACAATTTTTTAAAGAATTGCATCCGGTCATGAAACACATATTTCTTATGCTTCATGGCCCCAGCTCCAGATCTCTTACTTTCTTCTATTTTTTTTGAACGACTTTGCAAAGGAGTCTCGGATATTGCTCCAACTTCTCAGGACTTCTTTACCTAGAACAATATGATTCAATAACAATATAAATGTGTTTCATTTTGTAATGTTTAAGAAAGACCTACTGAACAATTACTCATTGTTTATATTTGTTCTTTTCAGATATCTAGCAAGTGGATGCTCTTTTACTGATCTTCACTATACTTATTGAATCGGAATTTCAACTGCAATTCAGATAATTAAAGAAGTTTGCAGAGCGATTTGGTCAGTCATTCAATCGGAATGTCTACCTACACCTACAAAGAACAGTGGCAACCGATAGCAGCTGATTTTGAAAAAAAAAGCAAACTTCCCACATTGCATAGTGGCATTAGATGGGAAACATATCCGACTAATTTGTCCATCCAGTAGCGGCTCAATGTACTTCAATTACAAAGATTACTATTCTGTAGTCTTAATGGCTATTGCAGACTCCAAATACCGCTTTGTCTACGTTAATATAGGAAGTTTTGGTAAAGACTGCGACTCTGCTATCTGGAAAAGATCTAGTCTGTGGAGGGCAATTGTACCAAACACACACCAACTGCCAAACGAGAAATGTCTACCAGGAACAGAAAGTCCTAAAGTGCCATATGTGTTTGTTGGTGACGAAGCATTTGCACTTCATAAGCATCTACTGTGACCTTATGGTGGCCAAAACCTGACGCAAGAAAAAAGATTATTTAACTACCGCCTGATTAGAGCCCCGTAAATATGTGGAATGCTCATTTGGCATTCTAACTAATAAGTGGAGAATTTTCCATAGACCAATTAATGTCCATCCCGATTTTGCAGTTGACTTTGTCAAGGCTTTGGTCATTCTCCATAATTTTGTTCGGGCTAGAGATGGTTTTCAGATTGAGGATACTACAACAATAACAGGCTTGGAAGATTTCCCACGAGAACCCACAACACGACGAGGCATGTCAGCAAACAACGTCAGACAAATATTTGCCAATTACTTTGTAACAGACATTGGAGCTGTGTCCTGGCAAATGTCAAAAATCTGACTGTGGGTACTTTCATTAAAGTGTTCCAAAAATGTAAACACCACAGGAGGGGTGAAAGGAAAAACCACACTGCCTGCCTTAACACCGAGAAACATTGAATAGCTTCATACCTCTTTCCAGATGCATTTTAACATCACACATGATTGATATATATATATATATATATATATATATCTATATCAAAACAATACTCTCCCTCTGCGCTGATAAGTGTAGTATACTTAATGTAAATTACTGCACTGGATGTAGGAATGGCAGCCTTATTCTTCTAAATTCCCTGTTAGAAGGCATTGAAAATAAGAATATATAACACAATAGAAGAATTGGCGCCCACAATATGTATCAATACTTAATAATGTAAACAAACCCTTTAAAAAAAACTTTACTCCTAAAACATAATGGTGACATGTTCCATCTAAAAACTTTTATTATTGTAAAAACATACAATCAATATTTATACATAGAAAAAGTGGTAACTCTCTTCACCCTTTTTACAGATCAATGACCACAGTAGCAATTTACAGGTGATATTCTGTAATATCCACTTTTTCTTTAACATGAGCTTCATAAGAAGACAACCCGATGCATTTCGTCTTTTCTCCAAGACTTCATCAGAGGTGGATCTCAACTAAATGGTAAGTATGAATAGTATATAGAACCACAATCTCAACGGCTCATTCGTGAATGCTTGATGACAAGACCCTATAGGTCCCTAGGACTTCAAATTGGCCACTCAGTCAAGCCTTGTAGTGAGACAATTTGCACATGGAAAATCAGATGCTCAGGTTCAAAGACAAATCACTTAGTAGGCAAACCTTATAGTGAGACAATTTGCACATGGAAAATATGATGCTCAGGTTCAGAGACAAATCACTTAGTAGGCGAACCCTCAATAGATCTGCAAAGGTGGCTCAGCATCTGTGTATGAGTAAGTCTTGGAGAAAAGACGAAACGCGTCGGATTGTCTTCTTATGAAGCTCATGTTAAAGAAAAAGTGGATATTACAGAATATCACCTGTAAATTGCTACTGTGGTCATATATATATACATACATATGTACACACACACACACACACACACACACACACACACACACACACACACACACTCACTTCACACTATTATGACCATCAGTCCCACAGATGCTCAATTTAATGGCCATCAATTCTATGAATCCGAAAACGTGCCTCAAAGGAGAATGCAAGCCTTCGTCAATCAGGTGCACTAACCATCTGTTTGCTTCAGAGCACCATACGGAGCAGACTTCGCTGAACTGTCATTTTAGACTCGCACATGGTGGCCCCCAGGATCATTTTTACGGTGAGCTGCTCCACCGTCGTGTTTCGCTCAGTACTCCCGCACCTTCATTGCCGATGTTCACCTCTCACATCAATGACCCGTGGTGCTCCCCAGTTTTTGGTTTGGTTATTCACAGCAACAAGTGATATGTGTGCAAACGGACTGTCCCATGCCTTATATACCCACCAAGCCAGTGTACAACATGTGCCGTACTTTATGGGCAATGTGCTGGCCACGTCAAATTTAGAATGTAATAATAATGTGACTCATCCATGTAGTGTATATGTTACGCTTTTGTTAAATAAATCCTGAAGATGTTGCGTTGTTCCCCAAAATGTTTATGTGCTGCCTCATGTTACTGTGTGAATAAATTACTTTGTGTTCCAAAAAGCCTCTGAGTGCCGTCACTCCTACAATTGTTCTCTTTTCTTGGATATGCCATGCTGGACCAGGACACCGGGGTAATATTCGTGCATTTAATGAGTACCAAACTACGTGCCTCATTCATTTGGCCAAACTTTTGACTGTCGGAGACAAAATGTACCTGCACTCACGAGTAATCATTCAATGTTCTCTGGTGCCATTCATAGTAGCGGGGATAATGCTGCCACTCCGACACTTCAATAAATTCAATCAAAACAAGTGTATTTAGATACTGTCATCCAGTCATGGTGTTAAACATGTCGGCACATGTCAATCGCATACATAGAAAAATGCATAAATCATTACTAGACTGTCTCTCCTATTAGGCACCTGGATGCCCTGAAGAAGGGCCCCACCATGGTCTAGAAATGCTGCATTGACATGCTGCTAGTGATGATGTATGCATTTTCTATATCTGAGATTGACATGTGTCGACATGTTTGACACCATGATTGGTTTCAGGCCATATACCATGAGTAATTTCATGATCTTTTGGAGGATATAAATTTACGGGTGTGGTCTGGAGGGGCGACCACACTTAGGGCGACAGTGTCTAGGCCGACCACTACTGGTTAACAGTAACTAGGTCGACAAGCTCTCTAGGTTGACATGTTCAAGGTCGACAGCTCAAAAGGTCAACATGATTTTTCTGGATTTTTTCATTGAAACCAACTTGTTCATACTTTCCCATTCCAGTGGACATGGAGGGGGATTATAATAGTGTTCCGAACAGATTCTGAAACTTCCGCACACATGGTTGCAGTTAAGAAATCTTCTGGATACAACTGTGAGTCCTTTTTGGGAGTTCCAATGCTTTATAACAATTATTGATCTTTTCTCTGGATAAACCTTTTGATACATCTCTGTACATTTAAAAAATCTAATCCAGTGCACTGAACTATTTCATATGTTCAGGCGGATTCAGTATTAAAGATGAAAAGGCTTCTAATAGGGTCTGAATAAGAAGCCACTTTTAAGGATTATTCCTTTTTAATACGTGATGAGCCTATTTACATATAAAGGTTGCTCATAACATCTCTTTTGCAGAATTACTGATGTAACATTTGTTCCTACTATCTTTTGTTACCCCTGATGAAGTCAAATAGACGAAACACGTTGGTTTATCAGTGATCCAGTCGGTGAAAACACTCCCTTTGTTGAGCTCACACGTAGTCAAGGTGAGGGAGTCTTCATAGCTACATCACTTACTGGACACTTTTTTGATTGATTGAACTATCAAAAAAACTTTTATGTACAACATTTTTTATGAATATGTTGTTATTTTGTTATTAAATATTTTATTCTAATTGGTCTTGGGCCATTTGTTTGGGTGAATTTCTGGTGAGGGGTTATCCACTGCAGGAACCCAGGAAATTTTGTCTTCCACAGTATAAGATATATTCACTTGGAAGGACTTCCGTTAAAGCTATACAATCAATACAGCGCACTCAGGAATTGTTTTTTTGTTTTAGGTAAATTAGAGATTTGGCAACGGAGATCGCATCTGTAGTGCTGCTTTCTCTTTGAGCGCAAGATAAGGATATTTCTGTGTTGTATATATATATATATATATATATATTAGAAATGAGCGGGTTCGGTTCCTCGGAATCCGAACCCCCCGAACTTCACCCATTTTACACGGGTCCGAGGCAGACTCGGATCCTCCCGCCTTGCTCGGTTAACCCGAGCACGCCTGAACGTCATCATCCCGCTGTCGGATTCTCGCGAGATTCGTATTCTATATAAGGAGCCACGCGTCGCCGTCATTTTTCACTCGTGCATTGGAGATGATAGTGAGAGGACGTGGCTGGCATTCTCTCAGTTTCTGAGCTCAGTGTGCTGCAAATATCTGTGCTCAGTGTGCTGCAAATATCTGTGCTCAGTGTGCTGCAAATATCTGTGCTCAGTGTGCTTTATTGTGGGGGACCACCAGTATTATATAGTAGGAGGACAGTGCAGAGTTTTGCTGACCAGTGCCCACCAGTATTATACAATCTCTGCCTGAAAAACGCTCCATATCTGTGCTGCATTGTAGTATATAGTAGGAGGACAGTGCAAAATTTTGCTGACCAGTGACCACCAGTATATAATAAATATATAGCAGTACGGTACAGTAGGCCACTGCTCTACCTACCTCTGTGTCATCAAGTATACTATCCATCTATACCTGTGGTGCATTTAAGTTGTGCGCAATATATATAGTAGGAGGACAGTGCATAATTTTGCTGACCACCAGTATATAATATATAGCAGTACGGTACAATAGGCCACTGCTCTACCTACCTCTGTGTAGTCAAGTATACTATCCATCCATACCTGTGGTGCATTTTAGTTGTTGTGCGCAGCAGTAGGAGGACAGTGCATAATTTTGCTGACCACCAGTATATAGTATCTAGCAGTACGGTACAGTAGGCCACTGCTCTACCTACCTCTGTGTCGTCAAGTATACTATCCATCCATACTTGTGGTGCATTTAAGTTGTGCGCAGTATATATATAGTAGTAGGACAGTGCATAATTTTTCTGACCACCAGTATATAATATATAGCAGTACGGTACAGTAGACCACTGCTCTACCTACCTCTGTGTCGTCAAGTATACTATCCATCCATACCTGTGGTGCATTTAAGTTGTGCGCAGTATATATATAGTAGTAGGACAGTGCATCATTTTGCTGACCACCAGTATATAATATATAGCAGTATGGTACAGAAGGCCACTGCTCTACCTACCTCTGTGTCGTCAAGTATACTATCCATCCATACCTGTGGTGCATTTAAGTTTTTGTGCGCAGTATATATAGTAGGAGGACAGTGCATAATTTTACTGACCACCAGTATATAATATATAGCAGTACGGTACAGTAGGCCACTGCTCTACCTACCTCTGTGTCGTCAAGTATACTATCCATACATGGCTGTGGTGCATTTAAGTTGTGCGCAGTATATATATAGTAGTAGGACAGTGCATCATTTTGCTGACCACCAGTATATAATATATAGCAGTACGGTACAGTAGGCCACTGCTCTACCTACCTCTGTGTCGTCAAGTATACTATCCATCCATACCTGTGGTGCAATTAAGTTGTGCGCAGTACATATATAGTAGTAGGACAGTGCATAATTTTGCTGACCACCAGTATATAATATATAGCAGTACGGTACAGTAGACCACTGCACTACCTACCTCTGTGTCGTCAAGTATACTATCCATCCATACCTGTGGTGCATTTAAGTTGTGCACAGTATATATATATAGTAGTAGGACAGTGCATCATTTTGCTGACCACCAGTATATAATATATAGCAGTTCGGTACAGTAGGCCACTGCTCTACCTACCTCTGTGTCGTCAAGTATACTATCCACCCATACCTGTGGTGCATTTAAGTTGTGCGCAGTATATATAGTAGGAGGACAGTGCATAATTTTACTGACCACCAGTATATAATATATAGCAGTACGGTACAGTAGGCCACTGCTCTTCCTACCTCTGTGTCGTCAAGTATACTATCCATCCATAGCTGTGGTGCATTTAAGTTGTGCGTAGTATATATATAGTAGTAGGACAGTGCATCATTTTGCTGACCACCAGTATATAATATATTGCAGTACGGTACAGTAGGCCACTGCTCTACCTGCCTCTGTGTCATCAAGTATACTATCCATCCATACCTGTGGTGCATTTAAGTTGTGCGCAGTATATATATAGTAGTAGGACAGTGCATAATTTTGCTTACCACCAGTATATAATATATAGCAGTACGGTACAGTAGGCCACTGCTCTACCTACCTCTGTGTCGTCAAGTATACTATCCATCCATACCTGTGGTGCATTTAAGTTGTGCGCAGTATATATAGTAGTAGGCCATTGTTATTGATATATTACTGGCATATAATTCCACACATTAAAAAATGGAGAACAAAAATGTGGAGGGTAAAATAGGGAAAGATCAAGATCCACTTCCACCTCATGCTGAAGCTGCTGCCACTAGTCATGGCCGAGGCGATGAAATGCCGTCAACGTCTGCCAAGGCCGATGCCCAATGTCATAGTAGAGAGCATGTAAAATCCAAAAAACTAAAGTTCAGTAAAATGACCCAAAAATCTAAATTAAAAGCATCTGAGGAGAAGCGTAAACTTGCCAATATGCCATTTACGACACGGAGTGGCAAGGAATGGCTGAGGCCCTGGCCTATGTTCATGGCTAGTGGTTCAGATTCACATGAGGATGGAAGCACTCATCCTCCCGCTAGAAAAATGAAAATACTTAAGCTGGCAAAAGCACAGCAAAGAACTGTGCGTTCTTCTAAATCACAAATCCCCAAGGAGAGTCCAATTGTGTCGGATGCGATGCCTGACCTTCCCAACACTGGACGGGAAGAGGTGGCGCCTTCCACCATTTGCACGCCCCCTGCAAGTGCTGGAAGGAGCACCCGCAGTCCAGTTCCTGGTAGTCAAATTGAAGATGTCACTGTTGAAGTACACCAGGATGAGGATATGGGTGTTGCTGGCACTGAGGAGGAAATTGACAAGGAGGATTCTGATGGTGCGGTTGTTTGTTTAAGTCAAGCACTCGGGGAGACACCTGTTGTCCGTGGGACGAATATGGCCATTGACATGCCTGGTCAAATTACAAAAAAAATCACCTCTTCGGTGTGGAATTATTTCAACAGAAATGCGGACAACTGGTGTCAAGCCGTGTGTTGCCTTTGTCAAGCTTTAATAAGTAGGGGTAAGGACGTTAACCACCTAGAAACATCCTCCCTTATACGTCACCTGGAGCGCATTCATCAGAAGTCATTGACAAGTTCAAAAACTTTGGGTGACAGCGGAAGGAGTCCACTGACAACTAAATCCCTTCCTCTTGTAACCAAGCTCCTGCAAACCACACCACCAACTCCCTCAGTGTCAATTTCCTCCTTTGACAGGAAAGCCAATAGTCCTGCAGGCCATGTCACTGTCAAGTCTGACGAGTACTCTCCTGCCTGGGATTCCTCCGATGCATACTTGAGTGTAACGCCTACTGCAGCTGGCGCTGCTGTTGTTGCTGCTGGGAGTCGATCGTCATCCCAGAGGGGAAGTCGGAAGACCACTTGTACTACTTCCAGTAAGCAATTGACTGTCCAACAGTCCTTTGCGAGGAAGATGAAATATCACAGCAGTCATCCTGCTGCAAAGCGGATAACTCAGGCCTAGGCAGCCTGTGTGGTGTTAAACATGTGTCCGGTATCCACCGTTAATTAACAGGAAACTAGAGATTTGCTTGAGGTAAACTCGTGAACCTGCCCCGCCATCATCTGAAGCAAGAGGTGGTAACGAGGTGGAATTCAACCCTTTATATGCTTTAGAGGATGGAGGAGCAGCAAAAGGCCATTCAAGCCTATACAGCTACCTACGATATAGGCAAAGGAGGGGGAATGCACCTGACACAAGCGCAGTGGAGAATGATTTCAACGTTGTGCAAGGTTCTACAACCCTTTGAACTTGCCACACGTGAAGTCAGTTCAGACACTGCCAGCCTGAGTCAGGTCATTCCCCTCATCAGGCTTTTGCAGAAGAAACTGGAGAGATTGAAGGAGGAGCTAAAACAGAGTGATTCCGCTAGGCATGTGGGACTTGTGGATGGAGCCCTTAATTCGCTTAACCAGGATTCACGGGTGGTCAATCTGTTGAAATCAGAGCACTACATTTTGGCCACCGTGTTCGATCCTAGATTTAAAACCTACATTGGATCTCGCTTTCCGGGAAACAGAGGTTCAAAGACCTGCTGGTGAGAAAATTGTCAAGTCAAGCGGAACGTGACCCGTCAACATCTCCTCCTTCACATTCTCCCGCAACCGGGGCTGTGAGGAAAAGGCTAAGAATTCCGAGCCCACCCGCTGGCGGTGATGCAGGGCAGTCTGGAGCGAGTGCTGACATCTGGTCCGGACTGAAGGACCTGCCAACGATTACTGACATGTCGTCTACTGTCACTGCATATGATTCTCTCACCATTGAAAGAATTGTGGAGGATTATATGAGTGACCGCATCCAAGTAGGCACGTCATACAGTCCGTACGTATACTGGCAGGAAAAAGAGGCAATTTGGAGGCCCTTGCACAAACTGGCTTTATTTTACCTAAGTTGCCCCCCCTCCAGTGTGTACTCCGAAAGAATGTTTAGTGCAGCCGCTCACCTTGTCAACAATCGGCGTACGAGGTTACTTCCAGAAAATGTGGAGAAGATGATGTTCATAAAAATGAATTATAATCAATTCCTCCGTGGAGACATTCACCAGCAATTGCCTCCAGAAAGTACACAGGGACCTGAGATGGTGGATTCCAGTGGGGACGAATTAATAATCTGTGAGGAGGGGGATGTACACAGTGAAAGGGGTGAGAAATCGGACGGAGAGGAGGAGGTGGACATCTTGCCTCTGTAGAGCCAGTTTGTGCAAGGAAAGATTGATTGCTTCTTTTTTGGTGGGGGCCCAAACCAACCAGTCATTTCAGTCACAGTCGTGTGGCAGACCCTGTCGCTGAAATGATGGGTTTGTTAAAGTGTGCATGTCCTGTTTATACAACATAAGGGTGGGTGGGAGGGCCCAAGGACAATTCCATCTTGCACCTCTTTTTTCTTTAATTTTTCTTTGCATCATGTGCTGTTTGGGGACTATTTTTGAAGTGCCATCCTGTCTGACACTGCAGTGCCACTCCTAGATGGGCCAGGTGTTTGTGTCGGCCACTTGGGTCGCTTAGCTTAGTCACACAGCTACCTCATTGCACCTCTTTTTTTCTTTGCATCATGTGCTGTTTGGGGACTATTTTTTTGAAGTGCCATCCTGTCTGACACTGCAGTGCCACTCCTAGATGGGCCAGGTGTTTGTGTCGGCCACTTGGGTCGCTTAGCTTAGTCACACAGCTACCTCATTGCACCTCTTTTTTCTTTGCATCATGTGCTGTTTGGGGACTATTTATTTGAAGTGCCATCCTGTCTGACACTGCAGTGCCACTCCTAGATGGGCCAGGTGTTTGTGTCGGCCACTTGGGTCGCTTAGCTTAGCCATCCAGCGACCTTGGTGCACCTCTTTTTTTCTTTGCATCATGTGCTGTTTGGGGACTATTTTTTGAAGTGCCATCCTGTCTGACACTGCAGTGCCACTCCTAGATGGGCCAGGTGTTTGTGTCGGCCACGTGGGTCGCTTAGCTTAGTCACACAGCGACCTCGGTGCAAATTTTAGGACTAAAAATAATATTGTGAGGTGTGAGGTGTTCAGAATATACTGGAAATTAGTGGAAATTATGGTTATTGAGGTTAATAATACTATGGGATCAAAATGACCCCCAAATTCTACGATTTTAGCTGTTTTTGAGGGGTTTTTGTAAAAAAAACACCCGAAACCAAAACACACCCAAATCCGACAAAAAAAATTCAGGTAGGTTTTGCCAAAACGCGTCCGAAAGCAAAACACGGCCGCGGAACCGAATCCAAAACCAAAACACAAAACCCGAAAAATGTCCAGTGCACATCACTAATATATATATATATATATATATATATATATATATGTGTGTTGGTGTGTGTGTGTGTGTAACTATATATATATATATATATATGTATATAAAAATATAAATATAAAACACAACTGTATAATACATCTAAACAATAAAGCAAATACTAACCAAATAGCTCTTTATCGTTCTCAGCAAGCTCATTGAAATCGGCTTTCAAATCACCGCAAAGCTCTTGCCAAGCCTTTTGGGTGGCATTTCTGTCTTTATAGATCTCAAGGGTTTTATCCCACAAACCGGGTATGAGTTCTACCAGTGTAATTAGTCTCTCAATATCTATATCTAGCTTTGCCATTTTGACAAAAGCACACCTGCACTGTTGTGGTGAAGAAATGGGGGCGGGGAATACTGTAGCTGTCAATCAAGCACCAAGAATCTGATTTATGGGTGGGGAGAAGCTCACAGTTTCCTGCCAAAAAACGTTGTGTGTGGAAGGACTCATTTAAACTTCATCTACACTGCTTTGTACAGACAGCACGGCCACGGCCCTGCAGCCGGCCTATTCAGTGGTTATTCCTGGCTGCAACACGGCAGCCGTGCCGGGGTCGTGCCGTGTGAATTGACACATTGCTCTACACAGTGCCTGGCTGGCCATAAGACCCACCGGGGAGATTCCCGGGAGGCTGACACTACTGTGGGGCCGGCCTCCGGCTGAGTGTCTTTTTTTTTCTTCTGTGTTTTTGTTGTTGTTGCTGCCGATAACCGTCAGAGCCACCTAGTGGTCACCAGCAGCACTGACAGCACAACCTCTGCTCAGCCTCAGGCTACACAGGAAGCGTCATGTGTGATTACTTTAACTTCCTGCCTGAGTGATTGCTGCTGGACACAGGCGCGGAGCTGCCAAAGAAATAAATATGGGATACAGCAAAGAGGTACAATGGAAGCTGGATTAGGGTAACACAGCCCAGTGTAACAAACTGTTCTCCCCTACCAAGGTAGGGGTGTGTGGGTGTTGCACCCATCCCCTTTCCTGTACTCCACCCTGTGTGCCAGCCCCTGCTGCTGTACCCAGCCCCTCTCCTGTACCCACTCCCCACTCTTGTACCACTGTGTCAGCCCCTATACCCAGTCCCTCTCCTGTACCCAGCCATGTGTTTAAGCCCCTGCTACTGTATTCGGCCCCTCTCCTGTACCCAGCCCTGTATGTGTGCCAGCCCCCTATCCTGTACTCAGCCCTGTGTGTCAGCCCCTGTACCCAGCCCCTGCTGCTGTACCCAGTCCCTCTCCTGTATCCAGCCCTGTGTGTATGCCAGCCCCTGCTACTGTACTCGGACCCTCTCCTGTACCCAGCCCCAGTGGCGAAACTTGCGTCAGTGCAGCCAGTGCATTGCACCAGTGCCCAGCGCTACCAACGGGCCCAAAGTCTGTGGCATTGTAATGAGTCAGACTGACTTATTATAAGCCGCCTGCTGCTGTGTGCTGCCACTAGAGTGAGGACTCGGAGGAGCGCAGATGCAGCTACGGAAGCAGGGGAGGAGGAGGAGGGAAGGGGACTCAGAAACCGCAGCAGCACACTGTAATTGGTAGCGATGCTGCTGTGCTTGCTGACAGCCCCTCCTCACAGGCGCTTGATCCCCCCTCCCTCCCTCGTGTGCCGCCCAGCTTCTCTGCATGCCTGGTGCTCCCAAGGCCGCAACCGGCGATGTCTCCATTAGTTCCCGCACCCGGGAGCTGTGCGCCACTCACCACAGAGAGTCGGGTACACAGGATACCTTCTGACCCCTGGACATGCAGCCGCCACCGCCATGCAGACTGAGAAGGAGGAGGAGGAGGAGATGAGGCTCTGCAATGCCACTTTCCTGACGCTGCTCGCCTTCTTCCTCTGCATCTTCCTCTTCCTGTCTCTGCGTTCTCCGAGCAGAAAGGTGAACCCCCGCCGCCGGTCCCGCCGTTTACTCCTTGCCCGCAGCAAGGTTACTGTGCAGGTACCCTAATGCCATGCTCCCTGTGTGTGGTGTTGGCATAACCGGCCACCTGTGCCCCCTTTTATGGCAGAGTCAGGGGCATCCCCAGGATAAGGCTTGCTCTCTGGCTTGATAGGCAACATTGCTGGGCATACCTAGGTTGTAGTGTTGGCAGTCCCTGGCATGTGTGGCAAGAGTATTTTTCTATCTACTTACTGTATATCTATCTCTGACTGACTATCTGCTGTAGAGAGAGAGCTATATATATATATTTAAGTTATTATTAAACATTATAGGCCATCACAAGTGGTCCGCTGCATATATATGGGGGGGGGGGAGAGAATATATATGGGGGCAGGAGGAAACTTTACCAGCCAGGGTTTTGTTTAGGCTGCAGTGGTAGGGAGGTTAGGGTTAGGCTCCAGATGGGTGGTGGAGGGGTGGGTTAGGCTGCTGTCACGAAGGGTTAGGGGGGGGTGAGTTAGAATACATAGCCTACCCCTGTCGGGATCATAATCGGGATGCCGGCGTTGGTATTCTGAGTACTGGCATCCTGTGCTCCGGGATATTCTACCGAACCCAACACAGCTAGTGTCATCGACGTTTCGATGCTTTAATGTCTCGTCGTCTGGATATAAACACTGACCTTGCAAAATGATATATAATGACATCCAAAGAATCCGTAATAAGAATACATAGTAATATCCACAGTATATCAGTAATACATTAAACACATTCCGCTTTAAGATAGAAACATCTATAATACATTACATTTTATTATTATAGATGTTACTATGTATTCTCATAATGGATTCTTTGGGTGTCATTATGTATCGTTTTGCAATATTGTATTTTTGTTCATTTTGCTGGATTATTGTATGTTTTATATATCTATTATTTGTTGTATTGTAGCCACGGCTACTGGCTGGTGATGGTGACGGCATTAGTGGGCATCATCGCAGCTGGCTCGGGTGTCGGTGGCGGGACACGTGGTGATGGTGGTCAGTATAAGGTTAGTGTTTGTTTTCAATTTTTATATCCTAATGATGACTCATTAAGGCTTAGATACGTTGATGACATAAGCTGTGTTCTAGTTTTCTTTCTTTCTTTCAGTTCCGCCGTTGTGCTGTTTGTATTGGACTCCCCGACAGGGATACCAAGGACGGCACCGGGATCAGAGATCATTTCAAATTGTTAGTGCTGCCCTTTGGAACACTGATATATATATATATATATATCTATCCGGAGGAAGTGGGGAAGCATTTTGTTGCACCTGGGCCCACCACTCACTAGTTCCGCCGCAGCCGCCCAGCCCTGCATGTGTACCAGCCCCTTCTCCTAAACTCAGCCCTGTGTGTAAGCCCGTGCACCCAGCCCTGTGTGTATGCCAGCCTCTGCTTCTGTACTTAGCCCTGCTCCTGTACCCAGCCCTGTATGTGTGCCAGTCCCCTTTCCTGTACCCAGCCCTGTGTGTCAGCTCCTTACCCAGCTCTGTATGTGTGCCAGTCCCCACTTCTCAAACCAGCCCTGTATGTGTGCCAGCCCCTGCTCCTCTTCCCAGCCCTATGTGTCTGTGCCAGCCCCTGCTCCTGTACCCAGCCCTGTGTGTGTGCCAGCCCCCACTAAAGGGTCAGGAGTTGCTATTAACTGGGTTTGAACCAATTTCTGGGGTGATTCCTGGCTCCACGGGTGGGGATATTTGTGATTTTTGGGCATTAAGTTTGGTCTCTTTGTTTTAATGATCATATGTCTTTTTGCTGGAGGTTTTGGTGTCTGTGTTCAGTCTCAGTGGCGGTGGCTGGGTGTTATTTGGAATATGGAAGTTTGGGGTTTGTCACTGCAGGTTAAAGGTCTGTGAGTCTTGGGGCCACAACTACCAATAACATTGAAACCAACAACTTCCACACAGTAGTGATGTTCTTATCTTGCCTACTTTGGTGTTTGTCCCGCCTACAGTTCATTTGGTGCCGCCCATCTGAGGCCACTTCTAGAATTTTTTCCAGGGCCACTTTTAGTTCCCAATCCACCCCTGGCTCTGCATGTGTCTCAGCAGCACGACCGCATCAAAAAGCCTTCCGGGATTTTGCCGGGCGGCGGGAGCCAGAGCGTGTGTAATAGCCCTAAGGATCCCCAAAGTATGAAAAAGAATATACACATCAGTGATGGCTCCCTAATCTCCCTGTTTATCACAGAAACCTTCTATTCTGTTGTAAAACACCACAGACTATTTAACATCAACTGGAAGTACCCGATGACGTCCCTGCTGGTCTCAAGCTTGCAGGACTTCCGGTTTTTAGCTATTTAAACCAGATGCATTTTATCTACACTTGCATCAACCTTCTGAGGAAGAGCTCAACGCTTAAACGTATTAATAATTACCTAAACCAGTGTAAAAGCAGCCGTGCTGCAACCCACCATATAACCCAAGTACTTGTAGACACCAAGGGTATATCCGGATTCCCTTTGGTGTAGACCAATGGTGAATTTACATCTGGCTCTGATATTGAGGCTTTTCAGCCACAGACTTCCAATGTATTTACTGCTATTATTTTCTGTCATGCCATGGAGTTTATACATGTTTTATTGTACCATTTCCAGGACTAATTACCCATTTATCCATTTGATATACTTAACTTCTGTTTTTATGCCTATGCTTTTTATTTTATTTTTTTATTTTATTTTAATTTATTAATAAATTTTCCTTTTAAACTGTTTTACACTATCATCTGCTTTTTCTCTCTCCACATGCATTTGAATATTCTGAGCATTTGAGAGAAAATAACAACTCAAGAGAGAAGTATTGCTGTTTTTTACTATATTATTTATTTTCACCAAGTGGCGCCAGTGGTTTTCATCTTACTACAAAAGCCATTAATGTTTGTGCTTTGTGATTATATTACCACAACAAAAGAAATATATTAACATTTTTGTTATCTAGAAAAGCTTTTCTGCTCGAGAGCTTCTTGACTTTTGGAAATGGTGAGCAGATATAGGAGTATAATTATTGTATGGTGAGTTTGGTTTTTAACAGGATTGTGGCGTATTACATATATGGGATTGCATCCCTAAGTATTTAGCGGGATGCGGTCAAGATCCCGCCGGACGGAATCCCGGCGATCGAAATACCGACACTGGGATCCCGACTGGCACAATCCCGACATATTCTCCCTCTGTGGGTGTCCACAACACCCATAGAGGGAGAATAAAATAGTGTGCAGAGAGTAGCGAGGCACCGGGCTCGCAGCGAGGTGAGCACAGCGAGCCCGCAAGGGGCTGCGTTGCGCTGGCCCCCCTGTCGGGATTGTGCCGGTCAGGATCCTGGTGTCAGTATTTCGACCGCCGGGATCCCGTCCGGCGGGATTTCATACTGATCCCTATTTAGCATCACACAGATTGCTGAATCCAAATCTGCCACAATCACAGCTGGTAAATGACACTTTAAAATACAATATATTAACAAACTATTGTCAATGTTTTTTTCAGGTATAAGTATAGAAAAGTCTGATTTACTAAGAAAACCTACCAACAAATCATCCAAATAAATCAAATTAGGGGGCAAAGAGCGTGGGGTGCCCCCAATTTTCCAGTAACCAGCACTAGGCTTACCAGTCAGGTCTGGAAGAATCACAGAGCGGAGAGTTCCAGTAAGGGGGAACCCCCAATATGATTCCACCCAGCCCTAGGCCACTTTGCACCAGGGTTTGATTTTCTAGAGGGGACCCACAAATAAGTTTTGTCCAACAGCACTAGGGCAATTCCCACACTCCCTTGTGAGATAGGTGTCGGCATAATAATAATAATAATAATAGGATAAGTATTGCTTCAATATTGTTCTATATTGGTAAACTACAGATCCCGGTTGACCTGTTACAAGGACATGCTGGCACTTATGGTTCTTCAAGTAACTTAGGATGGGGGGGAGGGACCCAAAAATGTTTTTTGCAGGTCTGACATCCATATAAGTAGGTGGCCATGGGCTACATGCACCCCACCCTATGAGTGGTGAGTGCAGACATTGCACCCTGCTTCTGGGATGTCGAGTGCTGTGGTTTTATATTTGTTTGTATATTGCAGGGTTAATCTTTGGTTACCTTTTTTATTAACTGTGGCCACAAGCTTTTTCATGCACCCCTATGTAAACTCATTTGTTCTAGACCTGTGTCAGCTGTTTCTTAGTAATTTATCAGCCAGTGGGGGTCATTCCGAGTTGTTTGCTCATTGCCGATTTTCGCTATGCTGCGATTTGTTGCAAAATGCGCATGTGCAAGGCCCGCAGGGCGCATGGGCTTAGTTATTTAACTAAAAACTAAGCAGTTTTGCTGTGGATCCTGCATTTTCCGGGAGTGTGCTAAAAAACGCAGGCGTGTCAGGGAAAAACATGGGAGTGGCTGGAGAAACGGGGAAGTGGCTGGCTGAACGCAGGGCGTGTTTGTGATGTCAAACCAGTAACTAAACGGACTGAGCTGATCGCAATCTGTGAGTAGGTCTGGAGCTACTCAGAAACTGTAAAGAATTTATTATTAGCAGTTCTGCTAATCTTTCGTTTGCTATTCTGCTAAGCTAAGATACCCTCCCAGAGGGCGGCGGCCTAGCGTGTGCAATGCTGCTAAAAGCAGCTAGCGAGTGAACAATTTGGAATGAGGGCCAGTGTCAGGTGACTAGTGTACCTTTACAAGCCATAAGGTATGTGGCAGGTTCACATTAAACCTAGTGGGCATATTTGCAGTTATATTGTGTGTGACACAGTTGCCAGGTTTTAATTTTTAAGACTCTGTGATAGTGTAGGACCTGCAAGAAGGTGGGGTACCTTGGCGAGCAGTTTGCAGGTTTCTGTGCATTGGCCAATTCACTAACTAAACCCCCATAATTTATTTATTGATGTTGTGAGGATAAGTGAGCTTGCTATGGTGAGTGCTGAATTTTCTGTTTGTATATATTTAAGTAGGTGGCCATGGGCTACATGCACCCCATCCTATGAGTGGTGAGTGCAGACATTGCAACCCGCTTCTGGGGTGGTGAGTGCTGTGGTTTTATATTTGTTTGTATGTATATATATATATATATATATATATATATATATAAAAGAGCAAAAATGACAGCACTCAAAACCATAGTACAGAATTAATAGATGGTGCAAGGCAAGGCAGTAAAATAACATAAAGGCACTCGCTTTTCCAGCTCATTGGAAAAAGCAAAACATGCCAGCACTCACGGTTTAGATGAGAAAACGAAGAAGATTTATTCCATATCAAGGCGACAAGTGTACATACAGGCACAGCCCAACAGCTGTTTCAACCGATACAGGTCTTCCCCTGAGGAAGACCTGTATCGGTTGAAACAGCTGTTGGGCTGTGCCTGTATGTACACTTGTCACCTTGATATGGAATAAATCTTCTTCGTTTTCTCATCTAAACCGTGAGTGCTGGCTTGTTTTGCTTTTTCCAATGAGCTGGAAAAGCGAGTGCCTTTATGTATATATATATATATATATATTAGGGCTGGGCAAGTTATCGCATTAATATCGCGTTAACGCATTAACTAATTAACGCCGACAATTATTTTAACACTTGGCGGCCATGCAGCTCCTCTCCATCTCCCTGCAGTCATTGGCAGATACAGCGGGGGGCAATTGTGGTGATCGCCCCCCATAGCACTGTGCAGTTGTAATCAGCTCTCTTCGTCCTCCCAGCTGTTTGGTGCATACAGTGGTTAGCTATGGGCAGCCATGGAGACCAGGACAGCGCCGGTGCCATTCAAGTGTATTGCTGGCTGCCAGCGAGCCAATCGGAACTCGAGGACTGGCAGCCAATCAGAAGCGGTCGTATCAGTGGCTCCTGATTGGCTGCTGGGCGACAAGCTCCGATTGGCTCATGGCAGCGGCACATTTGAAATGCCGCCGGTGCTATCACGGTCTCCATGGCTCCAAGATTGGCCCTCACAGGCTGTAGTGGCTGCATCTACATCCCCATGCTGGACTCACCAAGCAGCTGGCGCCCGGCAAGATGGAGGAGACGAGAGGAAGCAGCGGCTAGCAAAATCAGCACATGGGACTCACCAAGTTGACAGATGAGTCTGCAGCTGCACGGGGAGGTGGACATTGCTAAGGTACATTATGCACTCATTGCTCACAATCTGTTCATGGCCCTGCCTCGAGAATAGGAGCTAAGAGGCAGTATTTCTTTTGAGATAGACTCCTGTTTATACATAAAGGCTTTGTTTTGTGATACCTATTTGCAGTTATAAAGCCATGCACTACACAGCCTGATCCAGTTTTGCACAATAGAATACTTACATGCTGTATGTATGTATGTATGTATGTATGTATGTGTATCTCTCTCTCTTTTTTCTCTCTCTCGCTCTCTAAATGTGCGCAATACACTACTTTTGAATTCATTATTGAATCTTGCGCATAACAATGCGATTAATCGCGATTAATCTGAGAAAATCATGTGATTAATCGCGATTAGAAATTTTAATCGTTGCCCACCACTAATATATATATATTTAGTGGTAGAATGAAGCTACTGTAGGTGGCGATGGTGAGCCACAGGTTCTGTCTGGAGCAGGAGGGATCCGCTTACACAAGGAAGAAAATGCAGGTATGACAACACCTAATGGCTGCCCTTTTGAGACAGAACCCAGGTAGGGCTGGGGCAAACACACAGTCAAAATGGGAATACAGACAGTTTGCAGTATGCTCAGTGGCTGCTGAGGGTCGGGAGACCAGTCCAGACTTGCATGTGGCAGGGTGGGCTACCAAGCTCTGTGGAAACTGCACTTGTAAAATTGTGGCAGCAAGCCAAGCCAGGTAGGAGCATGTGTTAACCTGCAGGTAGCAGGCCAGACTGTGGAACTCTGGGACGGAGTTTGCGTTGCCAGGAAAAAACCAGGCCGGAGCCTGTGTTACTCTGCAGGAAGCAGAGTGTGAGACTTTGTGAATCCATGAAAGAGACTTAGTGTTTGCAGACTATCTGCCCAAGGATAGTCAGGGGCATAAAAAAATGAGGCATATTTATGAACTGGTGCTCTGTTCCTGAGAGCCGGCAACGGCTGTTTTCTTATGCTTACCTCTGGAGCCTCTAGCTGCATTGGAGGCACTCCGGCCCTAGATCGAAAGCTGGTGGACCGAAAGGACTTAGTACATGGTCCCGGGTAGGTACGCCTAGCAGACGGAGCCCCTGAAGGGAGAAACGTGGATTTCCCAGCAGTAGCTTTTTAGATCCATGAGTCCAATTCACCTCTGAAGAGCCATTCACCTGTGTAGGGAAGAGATTCCACATTACATTTGGAATCAGCATCTGCAATCCACTGACGCAACTATATGGCTCTGCGTGCAAACACAGCCATAGCAGTGGTTCTAGCATTTATATTGCCAATCTCTTTAAGGTAGTCACAGAGGACTCTTGCCATGTGCTGAACGTGTTTTAGGAAAGTTACAGTAGTAACCAAAGTCATATCACCCGAAAGCCCCTTCTGAATCCGAGTAGCCCATGTATGAATGCTGCTGAGCCTGCTTTGATGTAGCTCCGCCCCCCGCTATGGCTCCAGAGCTACTATAAGATTTTTATACTGGCAATGTCTCAACAGGCTGAGTAGCCTCACATAAATGCTTGGTACAACACACCTCCCGCCAGTCTCATGCAGGGTCACCCACAGGTCCCCCCCAGGAGGGACCCGTATGCCTCACCAACGCGTCTGCCGCACAATGAATCGGGGGTCCCCCCTAGCGGGGACCCCAGTTTGTACTCACCACGAGGATCACCTTCAGACTCTGTTAGGGGTGTGTGGCAAGCTTCAGCTGCGACAGCTAAGGCGCAGTGCCCTGCTGAACAAAGAGCCCCTCAGCATGGTCTCCTGCAGTGGAGAAGTGGCTCTGCACCTCAAGAGGCCGGTGACCATCTCCCCCCCTAACTCCCACAGCACAGGTATGCTGTTGCCCAAACAGCATACCGAAACAAGCAAAAGTTTAAATTAAATTGAAGAAAACTCTGGAGCTGCAGAGTGTGCATCCTCTCCTGAGGGCATTTTTTTCTAAACTGCCTGTGGGAGGGGGCATAGAGGGGAGGAGCCAGCACACCCAGTTGAAGAAATTTAAAGTGCACTGGCTCCTTTGGACCCATCTATACCCCATCATACTAATTCTCTCCCCAATATCCCTTATGGATGCTAGAGAAATATAGGGGTGCTGCTGGCCCTGTACAGATGGGTCCATGGTTATCTTGACTAGTTTTCTGCGCCTAGGCACAACATGACTTATTAGCATAAATCATTCATCTATTGTTCTCAGCTGCAATACAATACAGAGAACAATACAGCAGGGAACTAAGTCATTACAGCAGGGGATTAAGTCCGACTGTCCAGTCTCAGTTAATCCTATTAAAGGTCAAGATAAATGTGGACCCATCTGTATGTTGTAAAAATTCAGGGGTGCAGTTGTTAAAAATTAAAAGCACACTTACTCCTGTATGCTGGGAAATATAGGGGAGCTGCTGGCCCTGTATGTTGTAAAAATTCAGAGTTGCAGTTGTTAAAAATTAAAAGCACACTGCTCCTGTATGCTTGGAAGTATAGGGGTGCTCCTGGCCCTGTATGTTGTAAAAATGCAGGGGTGCAGCTATTAAAAATGAAAAGAACTCTGCTGTATGCTGTAAAATATAGTGGTATTGCTGTTCAAATAACATTACACTGGCCCTGTATGTTGTAAAAATTCAGGGGTGCAGTTGTTAAAAATGAAAAGCACACTGCTGTATGCTGTAAAATATAGGGGTGTTGCTGTTCAAATAACATTACACTGGCCCTGTATGTTGTAAAAATTCAGGGTTGTAGTTGTTAAAAATTAAAAGCACGCTGCTGTATGCTGTAAAATATAGGGGTGTTGCTGTTCAAATAACATTACACTGGCCCTGTATGTTGTAAAAATTCAGGGGTGCAGTTGTTAAAAATGAAAAGCACACTGCTGTATGCTGTAAAATATAGGGGTGTTGCTGTTCAAATAACATTACACTGGCCCTGTATGTTGTAAAAATTCAGGGTTGTAGTTGTTAAAAATTAAAAGCACGCTGCTGTATGCTGTAAAATATAGGGGTGTTGCTGTTCAAATAACATTACACTGGCCCTGTATTCTATAAAAATTCAGGGTTGCAGTGAAAATCAATGTACACTGGCCCTGTCTTGTATGCTGTAATTATTCTAGGGTGCAGTGAAATCAGTGTACACTGGCCCTGTCTTGTATGCTGTAAAATTACAGGGTGTTGTGAAATTACAGGGGTGATGGCACTGTCTGCAATTACGATGTCTTGGCCTGACCTTCACAACAATGTATGGGAAGAGGAGGCTCCTACCACCATTTGCACCCACCCTGCAAGTGCTGGGAGGAGCACCGCCAGTCCAGTTGCTGATATTGATATTGAGGATGTCACTGTAGAAGTACATCAGGATGAGGAGTGTCAAAGTCGAAAAATATCGTTATTCTCATCACCTTGTACTAACCCCAATGCTCATGCCCGCTGCGCGTACATTCAGTCTGCTGTACGTGCACATGTCCGCAAAGTGCGTACGCTCGCCCCGGCGAGTACGTGCAGTATATGCGTATTTACGGTAGAGTTTATGAGCTTGTAGCGGGCGATTCGTTTATAGTATATTTAACCCACATAGCATGTTTTGTAGGTAATATTCCCTTTAATAATATCTGTAAGTATGATTAGTGTAACTGGTTCATGAACAAAGGAATTCCTCTTTGCATGATACGAAGGGTCAGACAGGGTCTGGGCGGTGGTGTTTAGTACCTAACCGAAGAGTATTTTATTAGAAACATTCCGGTGTTGGTTAGGAAGAGATCGGTCGCTCCAGCGTATAGTTATATGTAAAAGTAGTTTATGGACTTTAAAAGTATTTGCTGTTTTATTACACATGTGTTAGGGTCTCCTGCCCTGTGCTGCCACGTCGTCATGGCAACCGGGAGACAAGTGCTAGCGGAGTAACCTGAGCGCAGCTGATACTCCGGTTCGGGTCTTGTGCTGTGCAGTGGTTACAGGCTCTGTGCACGGCAGGGGATCCGGTGCTGGTTTTTGTGCTCACAGTCTGTGAGGTCTGAGTGGGGCGTGGACAGCACCTGCTTTATAAGGCCTCTTCTCAGGTTAAGCAGATGCTGCTGAATCTTTGTTGGTTAGTCAGTTCCTGAAAGTTAGCCAGTACTGTGTAGCTTTGTATTTGTTGTTGCTTACTGCAAATAGGCCTGGGGATTTGGTACTACACTCTGCCAATCCAGACCTAGCAGTAAGACTGGAGTCAGTCATTTAGCTTGCTGGGGTTCTTTTACTACTCTGTGAACTTAGCAAGTTTGCGGCTGTATTCTAAGACTTGCCTGCCTAAATCCTGTCTCACTGTGCAAGGTGTCAGGTGTCAGTTTAGTGGCAGTAAGCTGAACCTGTGCACTGCAAGTGAGAATTAGGATTGTGGAGACTCTCTATGTGTCTATCATTCCATCTCTGACGAAGGAGTTTACTGCCACACCCGTTGGTAACCCTTTAGGGTTTTGCTGTTGCCCTTAGCAACAGCATTTCGGGTTCTCTACGTATTAAAACACAACATCTTGCTTTTCCCATCTGAGCATTACTAATACTAGGGAGACACCCAGTTCCTTAGCCTCTGGGCTTCTCTGTTCACTTTGTGTTTATTTTGTTACCCTATCACCTTCTGTGTACGTAATGTCATATTCCCCAGTCTGTCTGTGAGTTCATTTGTTTTGCATACCTATCCGTTCAGACACCAGTACATTCCTGCAGGCACTGGTGTGCATAACAGTTCAAACACCAGTGCATTCCTGCAGGCACTGGAGTGCATAACAGTTCTGACACCAGTACATTCCTGCAGGCACTGGTGTGCATAACATATTCAGCAGCCTAATACTCCTGTTGAAATTTTGTGGGAATATGGAGCATACCCCTCAAAATACGCTGCAACAGGTGGTCGATCAGGTGCAGGTCCTGACTCGACAATTTAATGATTTGTCCATTAAAATGCACACCTCCCAGGCCGCTGGTGGAGCTCCCGCAGCAGCAGCACCTTCAGGGGTTAAGGAGCCGAAAGTAAATCTCCCGGATCGTTTTTCTGGAGATCGCTCGCAGTTCTTTTGTTTCAAGGAGAGCTGCAAGCTATACTTCCGGCTTAGGCCTCAGTCTTCTGGGTCGGAGATTCAGCGGGTGGGCATAGTGATTTCCTTGCTACAAGGAGACCCACAGGTCTGGGCATATGGGTTGCAGCCTGACTGTCCGTCGCTTAAAAGTGTTGATGCTTTTTTTACGGCACTGGGCATGTTGTATGATGACCCTGACAAGACGGCCTCAGCCGAGGCTCAGATTTCGATCCTTAAGCAAGGGCGAAGGCCAGTTGAGGTTTACTGTACGGAGTTTCGGAGGTTGGCCCATGATACCCAGTGGAATGACCCAGCCCTGAGACACCAGTACCGAAGAGGTCTTTCTAACCAGATAAAGGACCAACTGGTACAATATCCCTTGCCTGATAGCTTGGATCAGCTCATGCAGTTATCCATCCGGGTGGATAGACGGCTGAGAGAGCGTAGGCTTGAAAGGGAGACTGAGGTTTCCTTCTTTCCCAAGGGAACCTCAGACTCTGAGGAATTTTCCGAGGAGCCTATGCAGATTGGGGCTACCCGCCTCTCCTCGCATGAGAAGACGCGGAGGAGACAGCAGGGGTTGTGTTTGTACTGTGGGAATAAAGGTCATGTGGTTGTATCATGCCCAGAAAAGCCGGAAAACTTCAGGGCCTGTGGGTGATGGGAAATATCCTGTCAGGCCAGAAGTCAGAATTTCCCAAGAAGACTTTTATCATTCCGGTGACCTTGAAGATCCTCGGTCAAACTGTCAAGACTGAGGCCTTTGTGGACAGTGGGGCCGACGGGGTTTTTATGGACCACCAATTCGCCCTGAAACACTCTGTTCCCTTAGTACCCTTGGCATCGGAAATTGAGATTTGTGGGTTAAACGGGGAACCATTATCCCAAGGTAAAATTACCTCTTGCACTAGCCAGATTTCTTTGTTTATTGGAGCCACACACTCTGAAAAATTGTCCTTTTATGTGACTGTCTGTACTTTTGCCCCATTGGTGTTGGGGTTACCCTGGTTAAGGGCCCACAATCCTCAATTTGACTGGGTCTCTGGGGAGATTCTTAGTTGGGGTACTGATTGTTTCAGGAGTTGCTTGAGCCTTCCAGTCAGGCTCTCGCAGCTAAGTTTGCCAGGATTGCCAGGGTGTTATGCAGATTTTGCGGACGTGTTCTCCAAAAAAGTTGCAGAGGTACTACCTCCCCATCGCCCCTATGACTGTGCCATTGATTTGTTGCCAAATGCTAAGCTTCCCAAGAGCAGGTTGTACTCCCTGTCACGTCCTGAGACTCAGGCTATGGCAGAGTACATTCAGGAGAACTTGGCTAAGGGATTTATCAGGGATTTATCAGACCTTCACAGTCTCCAGTTGGGTCGGGGTTCTTCTTCGTGGGTAAAAAGGACGGTTCGTTGCGACCCTGCATCGACTTCAGGGAATTGAACCGTATCACGATTAAAAACTCATACCCACTGCCTCTCATTTCGGTCTTGTTTGACCAGCTTTGTACTGCCACCATTTTTTCTAAGATTGACCTACGCGGTGCGTACAATCTAATCCGAATAAGAGAGGGGGATGAATGGAAGACTGCCTTTAATACCCACTCAGGGCATTATGAATATTTGGTGATGCCTTTTGGGCTCTGTAATGCCCCGGCAGTCTTCCAGGATTTCATGAATGATGTGCTCAGGGAATATTTGGATAGATTCTTAGTTGTATACTTAGATGACATCCTAATCTTCTCCCATTCCCTGGAGGAACATCGGAAGCATGTACGCTTAGTCCTCCAGAAACTCAGAGACCACCGGCTTGGGGCGAAGCTGGAGAAGTGCGAATTTGAAGTTCAGCAAATCGCATTTCTAGGATATATTATCTCCCCAGAAGGTTTCCAAATGGAGGGTTCCAAGGTACAGGCAGTCCTGGATTGGGTGCAGCCCACTAGTTTGAAGGCGCTTCAGCGTTTCCTGGGCTTTGCGAATTTTTATAGACGATTTATCGCTGGATTTTCGTCTATAGTGGCGCCCTTGGTGGCACTCACTAAGAAAGGGGCGGATGTTGCTCACTGGTCTTGTGAGGCTAAAGCGGCTTTTGCCCGTTTCAAAAGGGCATTTGTATCGGCCAAGGTGCTGCGACACCCAGATCCAGAGCGTCCTTTTGTGGTGGAGGTGGATGCCTCTGAGATGGGTATTGGGGCAGTGCTTTCTCAGATGGGAGTGTCTGATAATCGCCTTCATCCCTGTGCTTACTTTTCCCGTAAATTTTCGCCTGCCGAGATGAATTATGACGTGGGTAACCGGGAATTGTTGGCTATTAAGGATGCACTCGAGGAGTGGAGACACTGGCTTGAGGGGGCTAAGTTTGTGGTCTCAATTCTCACCGACCATAAGAATCTGGCATATTTAGAGTCAGCGAAGCGTCTCAATGCCAGGCAGGCACGATGGGCTTTGTTTTTTGCTCGCTTTAATTTTTTGATAACATATCGCCCTGGGTCAAAAAACATCAAGGCTGATGCGCTCTCGCTGAGTTTTGCTCCAATCCAGGAAACCACCGAGGAGCCGTTGCCCATTGTGTCCCCATCATGTATTAAATTGGGCATTACCCAGGACCTCTTATCATTAGTCCTTAGAGCACAGGAGCAGGCTCCTCCAGACCTTCCGGTAGGTCTTTTGTTTGTGCCTTCTAGGTTAAGACAGCGAGTGTTCCTGGAATTCCATGCCAAGAAGTCGGCAGGTCACCCGGGTATTGCCAGAACTCGGGAGTTGCTATCTAGGGTGGTGTGGTGGCCCTCGGTGGCTAAGGATGTGGATCAGTGGGTTCGGGCATGTGACATCTGTGCCCGAAATAAGACTCCTAGAGGGGTTCCTGTTGGCCCATTACATCCACTCTCTATCCCATCTAAGCCATGGACCCACATTTCAATGGATTTTGTGGTGGACTTGCCCAAATCCTCGGGGATGACAGCCATCTGGGTTGTCGTTGACAGGTTTTCGAAGATGGCGCACTTCGTTCCACTGGTTGGGCTGCCATCGGCCAGACGCCTGTCTGAATTATTTATGCTGCATGTTGTGCGCCTCCATGGGTTGCCACTTGATGTGGTCTCTGACCGCGGATCCCAGTTTGTGGCCAAATTCTGGAGGGCATTTTGTTCCGATCTCCAGATTTCTGTCAGCTTGTCGTCAGGCTACCATCCGCAGTCTAATGGGCAGACTGAAAGGGTGAACCAGTCCTTGGAGCAGTTCCTCAGGTGTTATGTCTCCAAGTGTCAGACTGACTGGGTTGCTCATCTGTCCATGGCGGAGTTTGCCTATAACAACGCGACTCACTCTGCTACAGGGATCTCTCCCTTCCTTTGTGTGTATGGGCATCATCCTAAGGCCAATTCTTTTGACCCCCTGGACTCCACGCCTGGTGGTTCCTCTGTGGTTTCGGTCCTTAGAGGTATTTGGCGGAAAGTGAAGAAAGCCCTTGTGTCTGTGTCATTAGTGACCAAAAGGGTTTTTGATAAGCGGAAAAGACCCTGCAGCTTCAAATTAGGAGACTTCGTCTGGTTGTCTACCAAGAATTTGAAGTTGAGACAGCCATCTCATAAGTTAGGCCCCTGGTTCATCGGCCCTTATAAGATCACCAGGGTTATCAATCCGGTGGCATTTCAGTTAGATCTGCCCCATTCTTTGGGTATCAATAAAACATTTCATTGTTCCCTTTTAAAACGGGCGATTAGTAATCCTTCTTCCAGTGGAAGACCTTCCCCTCTTCTGATACGTGGCCAGAGGGAGTTTGTTGTTGAAAGGATTCTTGACTCCAAGATGGTTCGGGGTCGGCTGTCATTTTTGGTGCACTGGAAGGGGTATGGCCCGGAGGAGCGGTCGTGGGTGCGCAGTTGTGATCTTCATGCCCCCAGACTGATACGCTCTTTCTTCTCGCAGTTCCCCGATAAACCCGGTGGTAGGGGTTCTTTGACCCCTCGTCAGAGGGGGGGTACTGTTAAGGTCTCCTGCCCTGTGCTGCCACGTCGTCATGGCAACCGGGAGACAAGTGCTAGCGAAGTAACCTGAGCGCAGCTGATACTCCGGTTCGGGTCTTGTGCTGTGCAGTGGTTACAGGCTCTGTGCACGGCAGGGGATCCGGTGCTGGTTTTTGTGCTCACAGTCTGTGAGGTCTGAGTGGGGCGTGGACAGCACCTGCTTTATAAGGCCTCTTCTCAGGTTAAGCAGATGCTGCTGAATCTTTGTTGGTTAGTCAGTTCCTGAAAGTTAGCCAGTACTGTGTAGCTTTGTATTTGTTGCTGCTTACTGCAAATAGGCCTGGGGATTTGGTACTACACTCTGCCAATCCAGACCTAGCAGTAAGACTGGAGTCAGTCGTTTAGCTTGCTGGGGTTCTTTTACTACTCTGTGAACTTAGCAAGTTTGCGGCTATATTCTAAGACTTGCCTGCCTAAATCCTGTCTCACTGTGCAAGGTGTCAGGTGTCAGTTTAGTGGCAGTAAGCTGAACCTGTGCACTGCAAGTGAGAATTAGGATTGTGGAGACTCTCCTTGTGTCTATCATTCCATCTCTGACCAAGGAGTTTACTGCCACACCCGTTGGTAACCCTTTAGGGTTTTGCTGTTGCCCTTAGCAACAGCATTTCGGGTTCTCTACGTATTAAAACACAACATCTTGCTTTTCCCATCTCAGCATTACTAATACTAGGGAGACACCCAGTTCCTTAGCCTCTGGGCTTCTCTGTTCACTTTGTGTGTATTTTGTTACCCTATCACCTTCTGTGTACGTAATGTCATATTCCCCAGTCTGTCTGTGAGTTCATTTGTTTTGCATACCTATCCGTTCAGACACCAGTACATTCCTGCAGGCACTGGTGTGCATAACAGTTCAAACACCAGTGCATTCCTGCAGGCACTGGAGTGCATAACAGTTCTGACACCAGTACATTCCTGCAGGCACTGGTGTGCATAACAACATGTGGTGTGAGTCCTGAGAATCCCTCCCAGCTGAGCATTTTGGAATAGTCACAACCCACCTGTTCAAACTAACCTATGACCTTTTGTTATAATGCGAAGACAGGTTTCTGTGTCCAATGAACAATAAGATTGTAGGGCCCTTTGTAGTGTACTGTACTTAGTGTATATAAGGCAGCCAGTCTGGGCCAGCTCAGTCTTCTCTCCACAAAGGTTTTCATCATTGACTAACTAGAGAGCTGGTTTCCAGGACTGCGCTAGCGATCATTCCCCACGTGTGTAAGTTTCTCTGTGACCACTTAATTCTCTGTCTGTATTTGCCATACTCTCTCTCTCTCACTGTTATTGTTTAGGATTAAGACGCCATTGTATATTTATGTCCAGTTGTTCTGTTTAGGTGTTTTATGTTAGTGCTGTAGTGTATAAGCTGTTAACTGTATTTTCCCTTTTTACATAGTTAAATCTCGTTAGTAAAGGTGTTGGAACCTCAGCAAGGTGTCTGTGTTTCTCTAGCTAGTACAAAGGGTTTTTGAGTATCTCAATCACTCAAACAGCTTGCTTAAATATCCAGGTTAACCAGTGGTATATCATTACAGTGTTACAATACTAAGGTTTACAGTGTAAGCATATTCTGTGTTTAAAGTTTATAAAAGTACTGTCTGTGTGTGCGCTCGCTGTGTGTATTCCGTACACCCAGCGCAGTGTGTGTACGTTACTTGCGTACCACGTGTGAGGTCTTCATACGCAAATAGCGTATGAAGTGCGTAGCACGTGCACGTGGTTTAGCGGCCACTACGGCTACACGGTATTAGTATATAGCTAATGTTAAAAGGTAGAAAATTGACTCTATCAGGAGAACATGGGTGTAGCTGGCGCTGCGGAGGAAGTTGATGATGAGGATTCTGATGGTGATGTGGTTTTTTTGAATAATGTACCAGTGGAGACAGTTGTAGTCCATGGGATAAAAAAGCCCATTGTTATGCCTCGGCAAAATACCAAAAAAGCCACCTCTTCAGTGTGGAATTATTTCTCCACAAATCCAGACAACAGGTGTCAAGTCATCTGTTGCCTTTGTCAATCCATAATAAGTAGGGGTAAGGACGCTAACCACCTTGGAACATCCTCCCTTATATGTCACCTGCAACATATTCATCATAAGTCATTGTGAAGTTCAGAAACTTTGGATAATAGCATAAGCAGTCCACTGACACCTAAATGTTGTGGTTTTGTTTGTTTGAATATTATTTCACTGAAGGGGGGGATCTGAGGATGAGGACGACATCTTGCCACTGTAGAGCCAGTTTATGCAGGAAGAGATTAATTGCTTCTTATTTGGTGGGGGCCTAGACAAACCAATCATTTCAGCCACAGTTGTGTTGCAGACACTGAAATGATTAGTTTGTTAAAGTGTGCATGTCCTGTTTATACAACATAAGGATGGGTGGGAGGGCCCAAGGGCAATTCCATCTTGCACGTCTTTTTTTTGTCTGCCACATCATTCCAGGGGTGCTGCCCTATATGGGGTACTGCCCCTCTGCCCTATCAGTCCAGGGGTGCTGCCACATTTTCGTCTAAGTCCAAGCATGCTGTTGCCTGTCTGCAGTGCTGTGTAATTCTCCCGGGGTCCTGCCTATGCTGTATAAGTCCAGGTGTGCTGCTGTACTTGATCCTAGTTTTAAATGAAAGCCTGAAGCAGATATGAAACAAGCTTCAACATCACAAACAGATTTGTGAAAACTAGCCGCAAAGGTGGAAATTAAAATGGAAAGTGTTTTTAAATAAAGTGGGGAGAGACCACATTTGTGGCAAAAGTCAGTGTGACTCAGAAGAGACTGAATCATAATCCAGAGCAACTGCCAGAGGGGTAAATGTGATGTGTTCTGCTGAAGCATTAGAGAGAGGTTCTCAATTATTTCATGTTAGAGACCCACTCAAATGAATGGCTCCAATTAGTCAACCTTAATTTTGATTTATTATTGATGTTACACATTTTGGGATTATTTATTTAGACGATGTGCATTTGTTGTACAGGGATCTTTTCCTAAGGGCTGCTTAGGGTTATCGCAAGACCTTGAGGTTTTAGAAGAACAGAGTTTCACTGATCTTGGAATGCATCAACTTTCCATTGCACTGCAGCACTATATGGGCCAGGAGCTCCTGTGAGGAACAAACAGTTACTGAATAAGGCCGAGTATGGAGTCTGATGGTGGTTTACAGACAGGACGATGTCTGGCTTGCCAGGCTGAGGCATGCTGTGGGCACGGAGGTTAGCATTGCTTCCTCCCACAGTCCTACTTATAGTATGAAATGAGTTTGGACTGTAGAGTGGTAAACTCCACAGTGACAGGGGCTCAATAACAAAAAAATTTACTGCACAGTCGTGCTTAGTACTTAATATGAATGAAAAAAAAACAAGACACTAGTGATGTGCACCAGACATTTTTCGGGGTTTTGTGTTTTGGTTTTGGATTCGGTTCCGCGGCCATGTTTTGGATTCGGACGCGTTTTGGCAAAACCTCCCTGAAAATCTTTTGTCGAATTAGGGTGTGTTTTGGATTCGGGTGTTTTTTTTTTACAAAAACCCCTCAAAAACAGCTTAAATCATAGAATTTGGGGGTCATTTTGATCCCATAGTATTATTAACCTCAATAACCATAATTTCCACTCATTTCCAGTCTATTCTGAACACCTCACACCTCACAATATTATTTTTAGTCCTAAAATTTGCACCAAGGTTGCTGGATGACTAAGCTAAGCGACCCAAGTGGCCGACACAAACACCTGGCCCATCTAGGAGTGGCACTGCAGTGTCAGACAGGATGGCACTTCAAAAAATAGTCCCCAAACAGCACATGATGCAAAGAAAAAAAGAGGTGCACCAAAGTCGCTGGATGGCTAAGCTAAGCGACCCAAGTGGCCGACACAAACACCTGGCCCACCTAGGAGTGGCACTGCAGTGTCAGACAGGATGGCACTTACAAAAAATAGTCCCCAAACAGCACATGATGCAAAGAAAAAAAGAGGCGCAATGAGGTAGCTGTGTGACTAAGCTAAGCGACCCAAGTGGCCGACACAAACACCTGGCCCATCTAGGAGTGGCACTGCAGTGTCAGACAGGATGGCAGATTAAAAAATAGTCCCCAAACAGCACATGATGCAAAGAAAAAAAGAGGCGCAATGAGGTAGCTGTGTGACTAAGCTAAGCGACCCAAGTGGCCGACACAAACACCTGGCCCATCTAGGAGTGGCACTGCAGTGTCAGATAGGATGGCACTTCAAAAAAATAGTCCCCAAACAGCACATGATGCAAAGAAAAATGAAAGAAAAAAGAGGTGCAAGATGGAATTGTCCTTGGGCCCTCCCACCCACATGTTGTATAAACAGGACATGCACACTTTAACAAACCCATCATTTCAGCGACAGGGTCTGCCATACGACTGACTGAAATGACTGGTTGGTTTGGGCCCCCACCAAAAAAGAAGCAATCAATCTCTCCTTGCACAAACTGGCTCTACAGAGGCAAGATGTCCACCTCCTCCTCACCATCTGATTCCTCACCCCTTTCACTGTGTACATCCCCCTCCTCACATATTATTAATTCGTCCCCACTGGAATCCACCATCTCAGGTCCCTGTGTACTTTCTGGAGGCAATTGCTGGTGAATGTCTCCACGGAGGAATTGATTATAATTCATTTTGATGAACATCATCTTCTCCATATTTTCTGGAAGTAACCTCGTACGCCGATTGCTGACAAGGTGAGCGGCTGCACTAAACACTCTTTCAGAGTACACACTGGAGGGGGGGCAACTTAGGTAGAATAAAGACAGTTTTTGCAAGGGCCTCCAAATTGCCTCTTTTCCTGCCAGTATACGTATGGACTGTCTGACGTGCCTACTTGGATGCGGTCACTCATATAATCCTCCACCATTCTTTCAATGGTGACAGAATCATATGCAGTGACAGTAGACGACATGTCAGTAATCGTTGGCAGGTCCTTCAGTCCGGACCAGATGTCAGCACTCGCTCCAGACTGCCCTGCATCACCGCCAGCGGGTGGGCTCAGAATTCTTAGCCTTTTCCTTGCAGCCCCAGTTGCGGGAGAATGTGAAGGAGGAGCTGTTGATGGGCAGAGCCGGCCCTAGGCATAGGCAAACTAGGCAATTGCCTAGGGCATCTGGTATGCCAAGGGGCACAAGCAGCTTCTGCTGATTAAAATGATATGCGGCATGCCTATATTCTGTGTGTATCATTTCGTATGAAGGTACAACCACAGTCGCACACAGTATATAGGAATGCTGCATATCATTTTAATCAGCAGAAGCTGCTGTGCATCCTAGCCACATAGCAATGCAAATAAGATACATTTTCATAAAAAATAGGCACCCGACGTTAGCAGAGCTGCCAGTTGACTCACGCGAGGAACTAAATGTGTATTTTTGTGTATAAGGACATTAATAATGTGTAACATATGTGTAAGGGGCACTATGTGTGTCATTATGTGTATAAGGGCACTAATAATGTGCGGCATATGTGTTAGGGAAATTATGTGTATAAGGGCATTAATAAGGGTTGGCATAATGTGTAAGGCGCATTATGTTTATAAGGACATTAATAATGTGTGTCATATGTATAAGGGGCATTACTGTGTGGTATTATGTGTATAAATGCATTACCAATGTGTGGCATTATGTGTATAAGGTGCTCTACTGTGTGGCGTAATGTATAGAAAGGGCACTACTGTGTGGTCTAATGTGAATAAAGAGCAATATGGTGTGGTGTAATGTGAATAAGGAGCAATATGGTGTGGTGTAATGAGAATAAAGAGCAATATGGTTTGGTGTAATGTGAATAAGGAGCAATTCAGTATGATGTTATGTGAATGAGGGGTACTACTGTGAGGAGTAACGTATATAAGGTAAAGTGGTACGACTGTGTGATGTAATGTGAATAATGGACACTATCGCATGATAAATTGTGAAGAAAGTTGCACTACTGTGAGGGATAATTTAAATTGGGGGTACTATTGTGTGGTCATGCCCCTTGCCAACAAAAATACATACCTTTTTGGGCTGCGCCGAATGTGCACACTGTTCTTATTTAAATTACAGGGGGAAGGGAAAAAAAAAGACTGCTATGTGTGGGGGGTGATGGTCCTGGTATAGGGGTGCAGGGTCAGAGGCGGAACTAGCGGTGGTGCTAGGGGGCACCAGACAAAATCTTGCCTAGGGCATCATATTGGTTAGGACTGGCTCTGTTGACGGGTCACGTTCTGCTTGACTTGACAATTTTCTCACCAGCAGGTCTGTGAACCTCTGCAGACTTGTGTCTGCCGGAAAGACAGATACAACGTAAGTTTTAAATCTAGGATCGAGCACGGTGGCCAAAATGTAGTGCTCTGATTTCAACAGATTGACCACCCGTGAATCCTGGTTAAGCGAATTAAGGGCTTCATCCACAAGTCCCACATGCCTAGCGGAATCGCTCTGTTTTAGCTCCTCCTTCAATCTCTCCAGCTTCTTCTGCAAAAGCCTGATGAGGGGAATGATCTGACTCAGGCTGGCAGTGTCTGAACTGACTTCACGTGTGGCAAGTTCAAAGGGTTGCAGAACCTTGCACAACGTTGAAATCATTCTCCACTGCGCTTGAATCAGGTGCATTCCCCCTCCTTTGCCTATATCGTAGGTAGCTGTATAGGCTTGAATGGCCTTTTGCTGCTCCTCCATCCTCTGAAGCATATAAAGGGTTGAATTCCACCTCGTTACCACCTCTTGCTTCAGATGATGGCAGGGCAGGTTCAGGAGTGTTTGCTGGTGCTCCAGTCTTCGGCACGCGGTGGCTGAATGCCGAAAGTGGCCCGCAATTCTTCGGGCCTCCAACAGCATCTCTTGCACGCCCCTGTCGTTTTTTAAATAATTCTCCACCACCAAATTCAATGTATGTGCAAAACATGGGACGTGCTGGAATTTGCCCACATGTAATGCACGCACAATATTGGTGGCGTTGTCTGATGTCACAAATCCCCAGGAGAGTCCAATTGGGGTAAGCCATTCTGCGATGGTGTTCCTCAGTTTCCGTAAGAGGTTGTCAGCTGTGTGCCTCTTATGGAAAGCGGTGATACAAAGTGTAGCCTGCCTAGGAACGAGTTGGCGTTTGCGAGATGCTGCTACTGGTGCCGCTGCTGCTGTTCTTGCTGCGGGAGGCAATACATCTACCCAGTGGGCTGTCACAGTCATATAGACCTGAGTCTGCCCTGCTCCACTTGTCCACATGTCCGTGGTTAAGTGGACATTGGGTACAACTGCATTTTTTAGGACACTGGTGAGTCTTTTTCTGAGGTCTGTGTACATTTTCGGTATCGCCTGCCTAGAGAAATGGAACCTAGATGGTATTTGGTACCGGGGACACAGTACCTCAATCAAGTCTCTAGTTCCCTGTGAATTAACGGTGGATACCGGAAACACGTTTTTCACCACCCAGGCTGCCAAGGCCTGAGTTATCCGCTTTGCAGCAGGATGACTGCTGTGATATTTCATCTTCCTTGCAAAGGACTGTTGGATAGTCAATTGCTTACTGGAAGTAGTACAAGTGGTCTTCCGACTTCCCCTCTTGGATGACAATCGACTCCCAGCCGCAACAACAGCAGCGCCAGCAGCAGTAGGCGTTACACTCAAGGATGCATCGGAGGAATCCCAGGCAGGAGAGGACTCGTCAGACTTGACAGTGACATGGCCTGCAGGACTATTGGCTTTCCTGTCTAAGGAGGAAATTGACACTGAGGGAGTTGATTGTGTGGTTTGCAGGGCATGGTTACAAGAGGAAGGGATTTAGTTGGCAGTGGACTGCTTCCGCTGTCACCCAAAGTTTTTGAACTTGTCAATGACTTCTGATGAATGCGCTCCAGGTGACGTATAAGGGAGGATATTCCTAGGTGGTTAACGTCCTTACCCCTACTTATTATAGCTTGACAAAGGCAACACAAGGCTTGACACCAGTTGTCCGCATTTCTGTTGAAATAATTCCACACCGAAGAGGTAATTTTTTTGTGTGTTTTGACCAGGCATGTCAATGGCCATATTCGTCCCACGGACAACAGGTGTCTCCCCGGGTGCCTGACTTAAACAAACCACCTCACCATCAGAATCCTCCTTGTCAATTTCCTCCCCAGCGCCAGCAACACCCATATCCTCATCCTGGTATACTTCAACAGTGACATCTTCAATTTGACTATCAGGAACTGGACTGCGGGTGCTCTTTCCAGCACTTGCAGGGGGCGTTCAAATGGTGGAAGGCGCCACCTGTTCCCGTCCAGTGTTGGGAAAGTCAGGCATCGCAACCGACACAATTGGACTCTCCTTGGGGATTTGTGATTTAGAAGAATGCACAGTTCTTTGCTGTGCTTTTGCCAGCTTAAGTCTTTTCATTTTTCTAGTGGGAGGATGAGTGCTTCCATCCTCATGTGAAGCTGACCCACTAGTCATGAGGAACATAGGAGAGGGCCTCAGCCGTTCCTTGCACACTTCGTGTCGTAAATGGCATATTGGCAAGTTTACGCTTCTCCTCAGACGCTTTTTATTTAGATTTTTGGGTCATTTTACTGAACTTTTGTTTTTTGGATTTTACATGCTCTCTACTATGACATTGGGCATCGGCCTTGGCAGACGACGTTGATGGCATTTCATCGTCTCGGATATGACTAGTGGCAGCAGCTTCAGCACGAGGTGGAAGTGGATCTTGATCATTCCCTATTTTACCCTACACATTTTTGTTCTCCATTTTTTAATGTGTGGAATTATATGCCAGTAATATATCAATAGCAATGGCCTACTACTATATATACTGCGCACAAAAACTTAAATGCACCACAGGTATGGATGGATAGTATACTTGATGACACAGAGGTAGGTAGAGCAGTGGCCTACTGTACCGTACTGCTATATAGTATATACTGGTGGTCAGCAAACTGTGCAAAACTGAAATGCACCACAGGTATGGATGGATAGTATACTTGACGACACAGAGGTAGGTAGAGCAGTGGACTACTGTACCGTACTGCTATATATTATATACTGGTGGTCAGAAAAATTATGCACTGTCTTATTACTGTATATATATATACTGCGCACAAAAACTTAAATGCACCACAGGTATGGATGGATAGTATACTTGACGACACAGAGGTAGGTAGAGCAGTGGCCTACTGTACCGTACTGCTATATATTATATACTGGTGGTCAGCAAAATTATGCACTGTACTACTACTATATATATACTGCGCACAAAAACTTAAATGCACCACAGGTATGGATGGATAGTATACTTGATGACACAGAGGTAGGTAGAGCAGTGGACTACTGTACCGTACTGCTATATATTATATACTGGTGGTCAGCAAAATTATGCACTGTCCTACTACTGTATATATATACTGCGCACAAAAACTTAAATGCACCACAGGTATGGATGGATAGTATACTTGATCACACAGAGGTAGGTAGAGCAGTGGCCTTCTGTACCGTACTGCTATATAGTATATACTGGTGGTCAGCAAACTGTGCAAAACTGAAATGCACCACAGGTATGGATGGATAGTATACTTGACGACACAGAGGTAGGTAGAGCAGTGGACTACTGTACCGTACTGCTATATATTATAAACTGGTGGTCAGTAAATTATGCACTGTCTTACTACTGTATATATATATATACTGCGCACAAAAACTTAAATGCACCGTAGGTAGAGCAGTGGCCTACTGTATCGTACTGCTATATTTTATATTCTGGTCAGCAAAATTATGCACTGTCCTACTACTGTATATATATACTGCGCACAAAAACTTAAATGCACCACAGGTATGGATGGATAGTATACTTGATGACACAGAGGTAGGTAGAACAGTGGCCTTCTGTACCGTACTGCTATATAGTATATACTGGTGGTCAGCAAACTGTGCAAAACTGAAATGCACCACAGGTATGGATGGATAGTATACTTGACGATACAGAGGTAGGTAGAGCAGTGGACCACTGTACCGTACTGCTATATATTATATACTGGTGGTCATAAAAATTATGCACTGTCTAACTACTGTATATATATATATACTGCGCACAAAAACTTAAATGCACCACAGGTATGGATGGATAGTATACTTGACGACACATCGGTAGGTAGAGCAGTGGCCTACTGTACCGTACTGCTATATATTATATACTGGTGGTCAGCAAAATTATGCACTGTACTACTACTATATATATACTGCGCACAAAAACTTAAATGCACCACAGGTATGGATGGATAGTATACTTGATGACACAGAGGTAGGTAGAGCAGTGGACTACTGTACCGTACTGCTATATATTATATACTGGTGGTCAGCAAAATGATGCACTGTCCTACTACTGTATATATATACTGCGCACAAAAACTTAAATGCACCACAGGTATGGATGGATAGTATACTTGACGACACAGAGGTAGGTAGAGCAGTGGCCTACTGTACCGTACTGCTATATATTATATACTGGTGGTCAGAAAAATGATGCACTGTCTAACTACTGTATATATATACTGCACACAAAAACTTAAATGCACCACAGGTATGGATGGATAGTATACTTGACGATACAGAGGTAGGCAGAGCAGTGGCCTACTGTACCGTACTGGTATATTTTATATACTGGTCAGCAAACTTATGCACTGTCCTACTACTGTATATATATACTGCGCACAAAAACTTAAATGCACCACAGGTATGGATGGATAGTATACTTGATGACACAGAGGTAGGTAGAGCAGTGGCCTACTGTACCGTACTGCTATATATTATATACTGGTGGTCAGAAAAATTATGCACTGTCCTACTCCTGTATATATATACTGCGCACAAAAACTTAAATGCACCACAGGTATGGATGGATAGTATACTTGACGACACAGAGGTAGGTAGAGCAGTGGCCTACTGTACCGTACTGCTATATATTATATACTGGTGGTCAGCAAAATGATGCACTGTCCTACTACTGTATATATATACTGCGCACAAAAACTTAAATGCACCACAGGTATGGATGGATAGTATACTTGACGACACAGAGGTAGGTAAAGCAGTGGCCTACTGTACCGTACTGCTATATATTATATACTGGTGGTCAGAAAAATGATGCACTGTCTTACTACTGTATATATATACTGCACACAAAAACTTAAATGCACCACAGGTATGGATGGATAGTATACTTGACGATACAGAGGTAGGTAGAGCAGTGGACTACTGTACCGTACTGCTATATATTATATACTGGTGGTCATAAAAATAATGCACTGTCTAACTACTGTATATATATATACTGCGCACAAAAACTTAAATGCACAACAGGTATGGATGGATAGTATACTTGACGACACATCGGTAGGTAGAGCAGTGGCCTACTGTACCGTACTGCTATATATTATATACTGGTGGTCAGCAAAATTATGCACTGTACTACTACTATATATATACTGCGCACAAAAACTTAAATGCACCACAGGTATGGATGGATAGTATACTTGATGACACAGAGGTAGGTAGAGCAGTGGCCTACTGTGCCGTACTGCTATATAGTATATACTGGTGGTCAGCAAACTGTGCAAAACTGAAATGCACCACAGGTATGGATGGATAGTATACTTGACGACACAGAGGTAGGTAGAGCAGTGGACTACTGTTCCGTACTGCTATATATTATATACTGGTGGTCAGAAAAATTATGCACTGTCTTATTACTGTATATATATATATACGGCGCACAAAAACTTAAATGCACCACAGGTATGGATGGATAGTATACTTGACGACACAGAGGTAGGTAGAGCAGTGGCCTACTGTACCGTACTGCTATATATTATATACTGGTGGTCAGCAAAATTATGCACTGTACTACTACTATATATATACTGCGCACAAAAACTTAAATGCACCACAGGTATGGATGGATAGTATACTTGATGACACAGAGGTAGGTAGAGCAGTGGACTACTGTACCGTACTGCTATATATTATATACTGGTGGTCAGCAAAATTATGCACTGTACTACTACTATATATATACTGCGCACAAAAACTTAAATGCACCACAGGTATGGATGGATAGTATACTTGATGACACATCGGTAGGTAGAGCAGTGGCCTACTGTACCGTACTGCTATATATTATATACTGGTGGTCAGCAAAATTATGCACTGTACTACTACTATATATATACTGCGCACAAAAACTTAAATGCACCACAGGTATGGATGGATAGTATACTTGATGACACAGAGGTAGGTAGAGCAGTGGCCTACTGTGCCGTACTGCTATATAGTATATACTGGTGGTCAGCAAACTGTGCAAAACTGAAATGCACCACAGGTATGGATGGATAGTATACTTGACGACACAGAGGTAGGTAGAGCAGTGGACTACTGTTCCGTACTGCTATATATTATATACTGGTGGTCAGAAAAATTATGCACTGTCTTATTACTGTATATATATATATACGGCGCACAAAAACTTAAATGCACCACAGGTATGGATGGATAGTATACTTGACGACACAGAGGTAGGTAGAGCAGTGGCCTACTGTACCGTACTGCTATATATTATATACTGGTGGTCAGCAAAATTATGCACTGTACTACTACTATATATATACTGCGCACAAAAACTTAAATGCACCACAGGTATGGATGGATAGTATACTTGATGACACAGAGGTAGGTAGAGCAGTGGACTACTGTACCGTACTGCTATATATTATATACTGGTGGTCAGCAAAATTATGCACTGTACTACTACTATATATATACTGCGCACAAAAACTTAAATGCACCACAGGTATGGATGGATAGTATACTTGATGACACAGAGGTAGGTAGAGCAGTGGCCTACTGTGCCGTACTGCTATATAGTATATACTGGTGGTCAGCAAACTGTGCAAAACTGAAATGCACCACAGGTATGGATGGATAGTATACTTGACGACACAGAGGTAGGTAGAGCAGTGGACTACTGTTCCGTACTGCTATATATTATATACTGGTGGTCATAAAAATAATGCACTGTCTAACTACTGTATATATATATACTGCGCACAAAAACTTAAATGCACAACAGGTATGGATGGATAGTATACTTGACGACACATCGGTAGGTAGAGCAGTGGCCTACTGTACCGTACTGCTATATATTATATACTGGTGGTCAGCAAAATTATGCACTGTACTACTACTATATATATACTGCGCACAAAAACTTAAATGCACCACAGGTATGGATGGATAGTATACTTGATGACACAGAGGTAGGTAGAGCAGTGGCCTACTGTGCCGTACTGCTATATAGTATATACTGGTGGTCAGCAAACTGTGCAAAACTGAAATGCACCACAGGTATGGATGGATAGTATACTTGATGACACAGAGGTAGGTAGAGCAGTGGACTACTGTACCGTACTGCTATATATTATATACTGGTGGTCAGCAAAATTATGCACTGTCCTACTACTGTATATATATACTGCGCACAAAAACTTAAATGCACCACAGGTATGGATGGATAGTATACTTGATCACACAGAGGTAGGTAGAGCAGTGGCCTTCTGTACCGTACTGCTATATAGTATATACTGGTGGTCAGCAAACTGTGCAAAACTGAAATGCACCACAGGTATGGATGGATAGTATACTTGATGACACAGAGGTAGGTAGAGCAGTGGACTACTGTACCGTACTGCTATATATTATAAACTGGTGGTCAGTAAATTATGCACTGTCTTACTACTGTATATATATATACTGCGCACAAAAACTTAAATGCACCACAGGTATGGATGGATAGTATACTTGACGACAAAGAGGTAGGTAGAGTAGTGGCCTACTGTATCGTACTGCTATATTTTATATACTGGTCAGCAAAATTATGCACTGTCCTACTACTGTATATATATACTGCGCACAAAAACTTAAATGCACCACAGGTATGGATGGATAGTATACTTGATGACACAGAGGTAGGTAGAGCAGTGGACTACTGTACCGTACTGCTATATATTATATACTGGTGGTCAGCAAAATTATGCACTGTCCTACTACTGTATATATATACTGCGCACAAAAACTTAAATGCACCACAGGTATGGATGGATAGTATACTTGACGACACAGAGGTAGGTAGAGCAGTGGCCTACTGTACCGTACTGCTATATATTATATACTGGTGGTCAGAAAAATGATGCACTGTCTAACTACTGTATATATATACTGCACACAAAAACTTAAATGCACCACAGGTATGGATGGATAGTATACTTGACGATACAGAGGTAGGTAGAGCAGTGGCCTACTGTACCGTACTGGTATATTTTATATACTGGTCAGCAAACTTATGCACTGTCCTACTACTGTATATATATACTGCGCACAAAAACTTAAATGCACCACAGGTATGGATGGATAGTATACTTGATGACACAGAGGTAGGTAGAGCAGTGGCCTACTGTACCGTACTGCTATATAGTATATACTGGTGGTCAGCAAACTGTGCAAAACTGAAATGCACCACAGGTATGGATGGATAGTATACTTGACGACACAGAGGTAGGTAGAGCAGTGGCCTACTGTACCGTACTGCTATATATTATATACTGGTGGTCAGAAAAATTATGCACTGTCCTACTCCTGTATATATATACTGTGCACAAAAACTTAAATGCACCACAGGTATGGATGGATAGTATACTTGACGACACAGAGGTAGGTAGAGCAGTGGCCTACTGTACCGTACTGCTATATATTATATACTGGTGGTCAGCAAAATTATGCACTGTCCTACTACTGTATATATATACTGCGCACAAAAACTTAAATGCACCACAGGTATGGATGGATAGTATACTTGACGACACAGAGGTAGGTAGAGCAGTGGCCTACTGTACCGTACTGCTATATATTATATACTGGTGGTCAGCAAAATGATGCACTGTCCTACTACTGTATATATATACTGCGCACAAAAACTTAAATGCACCACAGGTATGGATGGATAGTATACTTGACGACACAGAGGTAGGTAGAGCAGTGGACTACTGTACTGTACTGCTATATATTATATACTGGTGGTCAGCAAAATTATGCACTGTACTACTACTATATATATACTGTGCGCAAAAACTTAAATGCACCACAGGTATGGATGGATAGTATACTTGATGACACAGAGGTAGGTAGAGCAGTGGACTACTGTACTGTACTGATATAATTCTGGTGGTCACTGGTCAGCAAAATTCTGCACTGTGTTCCTGCTATATACTACAATGCAGCACAGATATGGAGCGTTTTTCAGGCAGAGAACGTATAATACTGGTGGTCACTGGTCAGCAAAACTCTGCACTGTCCTCCTACTATATAATACTGGTGGTCCCCAGTCCCCACAATAAAGCACACTGAGCACAGATATTTGCAGCACACTGAGCACAGACATGGAGCGTTTTTCAGGTAGAGAACGTATAATACTGGTGGTCACTGGTCAGCAAAACTCTGCACTGTCCTCCTACTATATAATATGGTGGTCCCCAGTCCCCACAATAAAGCACACTGAGCACGGTTATTTACAGCACACTGAGCACAGATATGGAGCGTTTTTCAGGCAGAGAACGTAGATATTTGCAGCACACTGAGCACAGATATTTGCAGCACACTAAGCACAGATATTTGCACCACACTGAACACAGAAACTGAGAGAACGCCAGCACGTCCTCTCACTATAATCTCCAATGCACGAGTGAAAAATGGCGGCAACGCGCGGCTCATTATATAGAATACGAGAATCCGACAGCGGGATGATGACGTTCGGGCGCGCTTGGGTTAACCGAGCAAGGCGGGAGGATCCGAGTCTGCTCGGAACCGTGCAAAAATGGGTGAAGTTCGGGAGGGTTCGGATCCCGAGGAACCGAACCCGCTCATCACTACAAGACACACAGGTATGCTCACATGCGTGTAACTGGGACACACAGGTATGCTCACATGTGTGTAACTGGGAGCTGTGAAAAACAAAAATAAGACATCTGCCACAAACTATGTAAATAAAAATGCAATAAAAAAATGGAAAAAAAGAAACCCACGAGATTTTCACAAAACAAGTCTCCAGACTCCGTGGGGGAGGGGAGGGAATATCTTGATCCTGTGGTATACACAAGTTTATTTGCATCCTAGCATTAAATCTGAGGTTATCTTAATAGCTGAAAGTGGAGAAGGAGGCTATGGCCCCTAGTTTTTCAGTTTGTTAAGTAATGTGGTAATTAATATTTAAATATTTGCTTGGTTGAAGTCCTTTCTGTTCCACACCAATATAGGAGTGGAGGTGAAAGCCTATGTGTTGTTCCTGATTGCGTGTGCTTCTCTGATTTTTAATCACCTTCTTGACACTGTCTTCTTCCTCTTGTCTCTTCTCATAATATGAGAAGTCATCAAAGAAGGAGATGGTATGTTTGTAACTAGCTATGATTCGAAGAACTTGGCAAGCTTTATCCACGGGGACCACCTGTCGCTGAAACAATGTGTTTATTACACTGTGCATGTACTGTTTAAACAACATATTGATGGGTGGGAGAGCCCAAGACAATTCCATCTTGCACTTCTTTTTTTTCCTTTGCATTATGAAAAAAAAAACCATTTATGTATATAAAAACATAAAAACAGCTAAAATCACAGAATTTGGGGGTAATTTTGATCCTATGGTATTACTAACCCCAGTAACATTCATTTCCACTAATTTCCAGTCTATTCTGAACACCTCACAATATTGTTTTTAGGCCAAAAGGTTGCACCGAGGTCACTGGATGACTAAACTAAGTGACACAAGTGGGCGGCACAAACACCTGGCCCATCTAGTAGTGGCACTGCAGTGTCAGACAGGATGGAAATTTTAAAAACTACGCCCCAAAGAGCACATAATGCAAAGAAAAAAGAGAGGTGCAATGAGGTAGCTGTATGACTAAGCTAAGTGACCCAAGTGGGTGGCACAAACACCTGGCCCATCTAGGAGTGGCACTGCAGTGTCAGACAGGATGGCACTTTTAAAAACTAGGCCCCAAAAAGCACATAATGCAAAGAAGAAAAAGAGGTGCAAGATGGAATTATGTTGTATAAGCAGGACATGCACACTTTAACAAACCAATCATTTCAGCGACAGGGTCTGCCTCATGACTGTGGCTGAAATGATTGGTTTGTTTGGGCCCCCACCAAAAACGAAACAATTAATCTCTTCTTGCACAAACTGGCTCTACAGTGGCAAGATGTCGTCCTCATCCTCAGAATCACCCCTCCCCCTTTCAGTGTTTACATCTTCATACTTACAGAGAAATAATATTTAAAACAAACAAAACCACATAATTTAGGTGTCAGTGGACTGCTTATGCTATTATCCAAAGTTTCTGAACTTCACAATGACTTATGATGAATGCACTGCAGGTGACATATAAGGGAGGATGTTCCAAGGTGGTTAACATCCTTACCCCTACTTATTATGGATTGACAAAGGCAACAAATGTCTTGATACCTGTTGTCCGGATTTGTGGAGAAATAATTCCACACCAAAGAGGTGGCTTTTTTGGTATTTTGTCGAGGCATAACAATGGGCTTTTTCATCCCATGGCCAACAACTGTCTCCACTGGTGCCTTATTCAAATAAACCACATCACCATCACAATCCTCATCGTCAACTCCGCAGCGCCAGCTACACCTATATCCTCCTGGTGTACTTCTACGTGACATCCTCAATCTCCATATCAGCAATTGGACTGGCGGTGCTCCTCCCAGCACTTGTAGGGAGGGGGGGGGTTGCAAATGGTGGTAGGAGCCTCCTCTTCCCATACAGTGTTGTGAAGGTCAGGCCTAGACATCGCAACTGCAGACAGTGGCAGCACCCCTGTAATTTCACAACACCCTGTAATTTTACAGCATACAAGACGGGGCCAGTGTACACTGATTTTCCCTGCACCCTAGAATTATTACAGAATACAAGACAGGTCCAGTGTACATTGATTATTACATTATACAAGACATGGGTCAGTGTACATTGATTTTCACTGCACCCTAGAATAATTACAGCATACAAGACAGGGCAAGTGTACATTGATTTTCACTGCGCCATAGAATTATTACAGCATACTGGGCCAGTGTAAAGTTATTTGAACAGCAACACCCCTATATTTTACAGCACGCAGCAGTGTGCTTTTAACTTTTAACAACTGCACCTTTGAATTTTTACAACATACAGGGCCAGCAGCACCCCTATATTTTACAGTATACAGCAGTGTACTTTTAATTTTTAACAACTGCACCCCTGAATTTTAACAACATACAGGACCTGTGTAATGTTATATGAACAGCAACACCCCTATAGATTACAGCATACAACAGTGTGCTTTTAATTTTTAACTGCACCCCTACATTTTTACAACATGCAGGTCCAGCAGCACCCCAATATTTTACAACATGCAGGAGCAGTGTGCTTTTAATTTTTAGCAACTGCACCTCTGAATTTTTACAACATACAGGGCCAACAGCACTATATATATAACAGCTTCTATATATTTCCCAGCATACAGGAGGACAGTGCCCCTGCACCCTGTATAACACAGTGACAGCCAGGACAGCAACACCCATGTACAGCTGCAGCATATGAAACACCAGTGACAGCCAATGACAGCCATGACAGCACCCCAAACACAGTGCAGGTACACAATAACCCCACCCGACGCCACCACCCACAGAGAGAGAAAGAAGTCTGTCTCCCTCACTCTTCAAGTCCAGAGTGAAAATGGCGGCGACGCACAGCTGTTTATATGGGATCCAAATCCCGTGAGAATACGACAGTGGGATGATGACGTTTTGCCTCGTTCTGGTTTCTGAGTCAGGCGGGAAGTCCCGAGACGGACTCGGACCTGGGTTTGGAGCATGAAGTTTGGGGGGGTTCGGATCTCAGGGAACCGAACCCACTCATCTCTAATATATATATAGTCCATTGTACTGGCACTCCCAATAAACTTCCTGGTATACTGTGATGGTTGCCTTCACAAATAGTTGATATACTTAGCTGTAGGTGCGGCACTCCAGTCTCCAAATATATTGTCATAGGCAAAGGTATACAGAACATTTCAATGCCTTTAATGAGGCATTTTCATCAGGCTCAAACAACACAAATCAAACATCTTACCTTATAAAGGTTTCACCCACAGTGTAGTGGCGCCTTTCCAGGACCAAGCACCTGACCGAGCGGCACCTAATGATGACGTCATTACGTGTTATGTGACTACACGGTGCACCCTAGTGACGCATCGAGACTGGTTACCATAGTACAGCTATACAAAAGTGAAAAATGGAACATAAAAAACTAAATCAATCAAGCAACATCACTATGAAATAAGTAACCAGAATTGGTCAATATATACCGTATCTCCTATTGTCAGGATGTAAATGTTCTGGTACCACTCGATATATATACTATTTTACAAGAAAAATTATTAAGACCTAGGTGGTCATTAAGACCTCTTCATGTTAAGGTCCCAGCCTGTGGGTCTATCGGGATTCTGTTTGCAATAAATTAATCCCTCTGTTACCACCACGTATATTTAATGGGATATGGTCTATCATTCTATAACGGATGGATGTCAGGGGATGCCTAGCTGTGACAAAGTATTGGGCTACCGGTTGTTCACTATGACCCGTTTGCAATGCATTTCTGAAGGCAGATCTATGTGCAGTCTGATAATGTCAAATATTACCTTTAAACATAAGCTATTTACTATTACGGACTAAGTACGCTATTTGCGTACTGAGTACCGTAGGGGTACGCACTTAGCGTAACAGACGCTAAGCCGTGGGCGCGACGCACGAGCGATGCGTACGCTCACTGTTTCACGCTTCGTACCAAGCACGCTATAGGGGTACCGAGTACTGTACTGCTACGCTATTGGCATAGCGGACGCTGCGCTGTGAGAGTGAGACACGAGCGGCGCAGACGCTCACAGAATGATACGCAGTAAACCTTATTATTAACACACAGTAAGAATATGCTTATACTCTAAACCTTAGTAATCTAATACTACAATGATGTAACGCTGAAAACCCTTAACAATGTGTATGCTGTTTGAGCGATTGTGACGCTAAGAAAACCTTTAGTAAGGAGTGAAAACACAAGACCTGGTTTTGATTTAAAAACCACAGCAGTTCTAACACCGCCGTGGATGGTTTAGAGAAAAGGGGAAAAACACAATACAAGTTATACACTACAAACTAACATCAAAATCTAACACAATAACAGAGAATAATATGAACAATAACAAACAAGAGTGAACAAATTGAAACGAATGGCGAACAGAATGGATAAAATGGCTACAGAGAAATATACATACGTGGGGATGATTCGCAAGCGCGTCCTGGATCCAGCCCTCAGCATTCAGAGAGAAAGCCTTCAGAGAGAGTGAGTCTCTGGCCAGGCAATGGTGGTCTTTATATACACAACATACATTCACAATACAATGGTCCCTATAATCTCATTGTTCATTGGACACAGGAATGTGTCTCCACATTATAGCAAAGGTCATAGGTGGATTTGAACAGGTGGGCTGTGTCTTTCTCCAACTGCTCTGGTGGGAGGTATCCTCAGGATTCCCGCCGCATGTGTAATTTACAGCAAATACAGTTAATGTTCATATAGCTATAAAACACACTATATGGGTTAAATATGCTACGATCGAGTCGCACACTAGACGCTCACAAACTCCGCCGTAAATACACATCTCCTGCGCACCAGACGCTGTAGCGTCCCCTACGCAACTTGCGGGTATGTGCACGTACGGGGGAGTGGGTGCACGAGCAGCGCACGTGTGCATGAGGGGTTAGTACAAGGCATATGCATCATGATATTTTTCGACTTTGACAGTCCACCCTTTGGCAGTCAACAATAACTGCCACTTATCTAAACAACCAAGCAGAAAAATATATAATACCGTGAAATACCTATATATGATTGGGTGTAGGGAGGAGAGGAGAAGGTGGGAAATGTATGACCTAGTGGGATAGTAAAAGCATGTATGTATGAAATTCATGTCTGAGGGGTCATGTATCAAGTACAAGCTTCGAGGTATTGCGAAGTAAACATTGAATCCTTCTTATCCCGTATTAAGGGTCTGTAAGTGGGCTAACAAACTCTACCGAGCTCTTTTCGGGTTTTAGTTCCAACAAATGGGGTGCACATTAGTTGATGATACATGATGGGGGAAAATATGTGAGTGCTAATATATGTACCTATATTACCTGTCGACTATGTCTGTCACTACCTGAAGATCGTAGAGATGAAGATAAGAAACATGCGTTATAAATGCATTCATATGATAATGTATGTGATTGTCCTTGGATGTCTTGTTGATGTCTTGTCCGGGTTGCTGTATCTTTGCTGTAAGTGGTAAGCAAAGTTTTTCAAGTGTCCATAGAAAGTTAAAGTTTCTAAAGTTCATCAAATGTCTGTGAAAAGTTCATCAATGGTCTGTATAAAAGGTCATCAAAATCTTCTGGGTCTTTTTTCCTTGGAGAAAAACAAAGGAGAAACGGGTGAAAGTAACGGACCGTGGAATCACGTCTTATCACAGCATTGTCTCGATTGATGGGTCATAAATTAAACCAGTTGTTGTAACAATGCCCTCGCTCCTCGAACTCACCAATTTGGTACTCCGCTTGCAATTCATTAAAATCCGAACACATCTAAATATCAAACCAATCATTATGACAACTCCTAGGATACACAAGAGGAATTTCCCTACATTAACGATAACATTTTGGGCCCATTCTCCTAAACCTGAGAACCAATTGCGTGGGTTCAACCATGATACCCAGCCGGTCAGTTCATTACTCACAGAAGTAAGGGTAAGGTTGTGCCTCCTTCGGAACTCCCACTTCAATTGCATGATATCGTCCATCTTTTGATCTATGACCTCGGTTGGGTCATCAGTGCTGTTTGTGATATACGTACAGCACTTTACACCATACTGAGTTGCTAGGGTGACACAATACCCGCCTGTCACCGCTGTGATGTAATTTAGAACCATCCTGTGCTGGATCAGTTCCTTTTTGTAAGCTTGCAATTCTCTCCCAGTATACCTGAAGGTGTCATCATACATCTCGGTGATATTGTGTATCAGGTTCGCTAGCGCAGTTATATACCTAAAATTTATAACTCCTCTGGTGGTACGGGTGATATCTAGCGCGAGTAGGAGTTGAATCCCGGTGGATTCGTGGATCAAATCAGAGGCTGCGTGCTCTGTCCTATCTATAAGGTGTCTCTTAACAATGTGTTCGTAATGAGTGTGAGTATAAGGAGCTTGAGCATTGCGGTGAACGTCTTTCATTTTATCATGGGTAATGGTCATTACTTCTGGCAACACTCTTCCAATGTAAAGCAATCCCTCTGAGTTTGGGGCAAGCCACTTATATGCCTTCCTCCCACATATGAAATATGCATCATCGGGGAGGACATATGGGACAGAATATGACATCACCATATTACAAACTTTCCAGGTGAAAAATCCTATCCCTAACTCTCTCATTTGTCTAGTACACGTATCAGGCTGTATGATATGCGCACAGTATCCTGGTGATACTTCTCCAACTCGCATGGTCCTACTTCCTAGAGTGTACCTATACTGAAAATATCTCCCACCGTTGGCTATTTGGCGTATAAGCTCTGAGTCTATGGGCATTCTATCGGCTCTGTGTGAGAATGTCATGGTTTGGTTGTTCCATGTCACTTCCCAATTTCCCGGCTTTCGGGGATTGGAAATGTCTAAACATATTAAGGACCTATCCACATGATATTGGTGAGGCTTCAAACTAGGAGGCCTAGAAATATTAAATTTCTTGTCCACCGGTCTCCCACCCCTTAATTCAAGTACCTCATCTATCGTTTAAGCGTATGGCACTACTCCTGACTTTCTCTGACCTTGAGGTACTTGTGAGCACACCCAGCATTCCGTTTGGTTTAAAACCTTACCCACTAATGAGTGATAGTCACTCAATGGGTGACGGTCCATGTTGATATTAATGCTGGACTGACCTCTCTGGATGCACCCGTCCTCAACTATGTTTTCACAATTCCTACAGATACAATTCTCTTCATCTAACAATCCTTCGCAATGTCTCTTAGTGTCATGACTACCAGATCGTTTTCTGATACTCGCCTTTGCTCGGTGATTGTGTTGCTCTTGGAATTCTACGAATCCATCCTTGTCATCAGAACCCATTCCAGATCCTCTCTCGACCTCTCTGGTACTCTCACCGAAACAGACTGCTCTGGTCAACAACAGGGTCAACAGGAAAACACGGAATGCAGTCTCTTGGGGCAAGGCCATCTTGCAGGAGGAGAAAGAAAGAGTGGTAATGGGGGTAAAGAAAATACTTAGGAGGGAAAGAAAATTGTTACGATAATTCGTCTCTAGTCTTGTTGTTCTTCTTGCTCAGATGCCGTCTCAACAGTGCTGCCTCTCAGTCTTCCCAAAACGAACACTCCAGTGATACTATATTCTTTCCAAATCAGCGATCTTTCTGTAAGGAGCATAGATCTTGCATTACCATTTGTTTAACTGTTGTATGACATACCATCCGTAAAACATGAAAGAACAAAAAGAGAGAGAATAATAGAAACAGAGAAAAATTGTCAGATTTCCGTTCACCATCAGGCTGTCACACCAACATGTCTATCGGTATCTCTGCACAGTCTCCCCCACCAGTATTTCCACTCTCCACCCTCTATGCGTGGCCAGGCACAATGATGCTGGTAAGATATACTGGGGTTGGGCAGACCTCTGAAAAGACCAAGTAGACATGTGACGTTTGAGCTGTAGTTCTGCTGGTGAACGTCGGAGATGAAGAGGAAACATTTAAAGATAAATCACAGAGTTTACCTGGCCGCCCTTGTGTCTACAAGGAATGACCTACCAATTACACCGACTGTAACCTCAGGCTTACTATCAAGGCTAACAATCAACTTCACTGCTTCACTGGCTGCAGACTATAGGTGCGGCCCAAAATTTTTCCTATATGATCCCTGATTACAATTACGTGTGTCATAACTTTGCTTGTGTTCTTGTCTAGGAGGTTGATATACCTTATGTGGGTCTCTAAATCTGCAACTCCGTGCATAATGTCCTTCCCTCTGGCAGTTATAACATCTTACCACATACGACTTACCAACAGGGGTCTGGGGTTTAGGCTGATGTGGCTTCGTTGTCAGGACTTTTATACTTATTGTCATCAGCTTACCCCCCTGTGACTCCCTGTGTTTACTGATGTTCCGATCGTGCTTAACAGCGGACTCTCTTAATGCAGCCACCGAGATACCTCTCCAGTTAGGTTGAGTGGTTTGTACTCTGGTTCTCAACGTTTCTTTTAAACCTTCCATTAATACGGACACAGCTACCTCCCTATGATGCATATTTTCCTCAATGTCCACGACCCCAGTGTATCTAGCCATTTCCTGCAGTGCTCGGTGGAAATAGTCAGAAGCAGTTTCCCCTTCCTTTTGTCTAATGGAGAAAATTTTGTTCCACCTGACAACAGTTGGGAAATATACTCCTAACTGCAGATTGATCTGTTTAACATTTTCCTGATTGTATGCATCAGTGAGAGGTTTTTCTTCATCTAATTTACAATCAGTAATCAATTTTAAAGGGTCAATAGTAGAGGGCAAACATGCCCGCAGTACTGTCCGCCAATCTTTGTTAGTGGGTTCGGCGGCGTTACCTAGTTCTTTAATGAACCTTTGGCATGCTGCTAGATCTCTCCTGGGATCGGGAAATTCAGACATAATTGTCCTCAATTCTGTCCGGGACCAGGGACAATGCATGGCAATGTCTCTGACGGGAGTGACTCCCTGAGCGTCAGTCTTTCCATTTGGGACTGCAATCACCCTGACAGGATTAAGTTCAACTACACCATCTTGTGTTGACTCTACAATGTGAGGTGCAATTGTCTGTGCATAATGTACAATACCGTACTTACCTGTGGACACGACCTCACCTGACCCTCCGTTAGGGGGCTTTACTACTGCCTTTACCGATTGGGCCGTGCCCACCTGGGTGTCTTCTATGGTGGATGCTGAAAAAAATGCCGACATCATGCTGGGCTCACTTTCTTGCTTGTAATCCTGAGGGAAGTTTAACATGGGGTGCAACTTGCACGGGTTAGAATTTGTATATTTATCAGTTTTACTCCTATCGTCATTAACACATTTATTACGTTTACTCTTATTGTCATTAATACATTTATTAAGTGCACTATTATCATCATATCCCAGTATGCCATTCTCTGTAGCCATTGTCTCTCCAGTTGCCATCAGTTTCCTGTTAGGGTTAGAACCAGCTGTGTAAGCTAATTCCCTCTGTATATCACTCTCTTGTTGCCATAAATGTAAACAGTTTGTGTGTCTGATCCTTTGTTTTTGGGACTTTAACAGACAGATCTTAAGCCTTAGATTATGTAATACCTCTGATTCAAAACTACCTATCCCAGGAAATGGTGCTTTATCCCCCACAGTCATTCGTGTCCATTCATCACAAAAGGTCTCAGTGTGGGGACCATACTTCCCCCACATTACTAACCGAGCTGACCCCCGGGGTCTGAACTCTGCAGTCTGAACCCTGACTGCTAAACGTCCCTGTGCTGTGCACTTGGCTTCCATTGTGGACCTTTTTAACACAGAAAAACTTCCTAAAATGCACCAAACACAGTAGTCTACGGTGGAAATCCTTAAAGCTCTTCCACTGAACTTCTTCTGCTCCGGGTATCCCTGGTCCGCCTTCTAGCAGACTCGTGTAGCCGTTGCAGGCCCTACCTTTATTTTACACAAATCACGATTGCATGTGCTCACTACAACGCGTATGAGGATAAGATTTACGCACGAATATGCAACCTCATATCATGTTGCGTCAATTGTTTACACATACAACCGTGCTGTCCAATCGTACCACTTATAGACACTTGTTATCTATAAATGGTAAGATCATTGGAGTCTCTTTCGTCTGTGCTCCACAACAGCCGGAGCGTAATACCACGAAAACTTTTATCACACTCCGTCGCACGTGTACACCTGGACCGTGGTCGCACGTTTTCACCTAGACCGTGCTTCACCAAGCTTCACCAAGATCACCAAGACCATCAAGCCCACCAAGCGGGGTTCAATACACTCATACCTTTTTCAGCCCACACTATCATTCTATAGTTTTCTGATCAGAAAAATAATTTCTTGTTAACTGATAGCTTTCCCCAGAGGTAATACAGAAAAAAAGGTGTTTTTAAACTAAATATTGGATACTGATCAATTTGTGCTATTATCGCGTGGCTACCGTCTCGCCTAAACTAAAACAATGCTATCGTGTGATTTGTATTTAGTGGGCGTATCTGTACGCACGTTGCGTAATATACGCCACGTGTGTAGGCCTTTGCGTTGCGTACGCGGTCCCGCACGCTGTCCGGGACACGTGTACAAAGGCCGGATACGTCCGAAGTAATACAAATAACACGCTTCTATAAATGTAAGCGATATTCAACTATAATCGCTTACCCACACCACACAGTATCTCCTGTATAAGACTTTATAACTGGGCCAGGCTGCGTGTGTGTTTTACATGTACTCCCTTAAATATTACTTTATATTTGTAACTAAATAGCAACAAATTTCTCGGCACGGGTCAAAATGTATCTAATAATCAATGCTAAAGGCAACAAGCGAATAGATATGCAGTGTACACAAATGAAATACAGGTGTGTGTGTGTGTTGTGTGTGTTGCGTGCGCAGTTGAAACCAAACAGAAATTTAAACAGATTTAAAAAACAATAAAAAATAATAGCTTTGCGTTCTTACCTTTCGGATCCGGATCCCACCAGCATCCCTACAAACCAAGCGGAGCAGACGCTTATCTAATCAGCACTACTGTATCCCCGACCACCAACCGGTTAACAAGGGATACTACCTTCCCGCCCTTTGCTGATAGATAAAAGTCTGCCTTGTCCTTCTAGGCTGCGGATATGAGGAGGACCGGACGAGCCCTCAATTGATAATGTCAAATATTACCTTTAAACATAAGCTATTTACTATTACGGACTAAGTACGCTATTTGCGTACTGAGTACCGTAGGGATACGCACTTAGCGTAACAGACGCTAAGCCGTGGGCACGACGCACGAGCGATGCGTATGCTCACTGTTTCACGCTTCGCACCAAGCACGCTATAGCGTACCGAGTACTGTACTGCTACGCTATTGGCGTAGCGGACGCTGCGCTGTGAGAGTGAGACACGAGCGGCGCAGATGCTCACAGAATGATATGCAGTAAACCTTATTATTAACACACAGTAAGAATATGCTTATACTGTAAACCTTAGTAATCCAATACTACAATGATGTAACGCTGAAAACCCTTAACAATGTGTATGCTGTTTGAGCGATTGTGACGCTAAGAAAACCCTTAGTAAGGAGTGAAAACACAAGACCTGGTTTTGATTTAAAAACCACAGCAGTTCTAACACCGCCGTGGATGGTTTAGAGAAAAGGGGAAAAACACAATACAAGTTATACACTACAAACTAACATCAAAATCTAACACAATAACAGAGAATAATATGAACAATAACAAACAAGAGTGAACAAATTGAAATGAATGGCGAACAGAATGGATAACAAAATGGCTACAGAGAAATATACATACGTGGGGATGATTCGCAAGCGCGTCCTTGATCCAGCCCTCAGCATTCAGAGAGAAAGCCTTCAGAGAGAGTGAGTCTCTGGCCAGGCAATGGTGGTCTTTATATACACAACATACATTCACAATACAATGGTCCCTATAATCTCATTGTTCATTGGACACAGGAATATGTCTCCACATTATAGCAAAGGTCATAGGTGGATTTGAACAGGTGAGCTGTGTCTTTCTCCAACTGCTCTGGTGGGAGGTATCCTCAGGATTCCCGCCGCATGTGTAATTTACAGCAAATACAGTTAATGTTCATAAACTACATTTGTACATAACTATACGCAGGAGCGAGCGATCCTTTCCTAACTAGCATCGGAATGTTGCCCTTAAAATATCCTACAGCTGGATACTAGACACCACCTTTCAACCTTTATCTGACCCTTCCTATCATACAAAGAGGAATCTCTCTGTCCAAGAACCGTTTAAACTAAACATACTCGCTGACATTGTCTAGGGGAATATTAGCTATAAAACACACTATATGGGTTAAATATGCTACGATCGAGTCGCACGCTAGACGCTCACAAACTCCACCGTAAATACACATCTCCTGCGCACCAGATGCTGTAGCGTCCCCTACGCAACTTGCGGGTATGTGCACGTACGGGGGAGTGGGTGCACGAGCAGCGCACGTGTGCATGAGGGGTTAGTACAAGGCATATGCATCATGATATTTTTTGACTTTGACAAGTCATACGTTCCTTAAAACTACTTCCAGTTTTACCAATATAAGACTTACCACATGGGCATATAATGTGGTATACCATATATTTAGAATTACAGGAAAGTTTCAATCTAATGTTATACTTCTTGCCTTATAGGGTATGATGAAAGATGTCTCCCGGGAGCATGAATTGGCAGGTAATACATGTACATTGTATGCATACCATTTCGTGTGATTCACTATATGTTGAATCCCCTAATTGATTGTCCGAAATGTCTGTTTTGAGCAATATGTCACACAAGCTTTTGCCTCTGGTATAACAAGGCATAATTTTGGTATTACCAAGAGGTAATTCAACGTCTGATTGCAATATAGGACAAAGTTTTTTAGCCTCTTTGGTAATACAGGGGCTAGCTTAATTATATCTATTAACCTAAGGTAAGACTGCCATAATGAACTGTCCACCTCTTTTTGGAGAGTTATAGATGCCTTTTGAGCACTATGTTTGGCTTCCAAAAGTGGCTTAATATGATACCCCCTAGCTAGAAATGTATCAATCAGTTGATTCATCTGTAGCTCTGCAAGACCTGTATTAGAAGTAATCCTTTTGATGCACAGCATCTGTGAATACGGAAGGACCCTAAGTAATGATCTACGGTGTGCACTAGGAAAATGCAATAGATTGTTTCTGTCTGATTTTTTAGTATACAGACTTGTCTGAATTAACCCATCAATCAAACTAATGGACACATCCAAAAAATTCACTTCTGTTGCAGAGATAGTATATGTAAGTTTGACCTGACTGTCACTCAGGTTGTGATTATCTATTAAGGTAATCAGATCCTGTTTTGGGCCCCACCAGAAGATCAAAAGATCATCTATATAGTGGGTATAAAACAGGATCTGATTAGCCACCTGGGGGCATGAAAAGAAAACATCATGTTCTACACTAAACATGAACATATTGGCGTACGATGGGGCCACTCTGGACCCCATTGCACAGCCTGTACATTGCAAGTAGAATCTGGTGTTGTAAATTACAAAGTTACAAGTCAAAATTAGGTGCAATAGGTCAATGAACAAACACAATTCAGGGCCTACATAATGCACATTGTCTTGTAAGAAGTAGATACTGAAATGTGACTAGAAATCACATATACGGGATGAAAAGTCCAACACTCTTTATTACCAGCACAGGCAGGTTACAGCTTCATACACCAGGTTTGCAGTTCAGATTATTAAGCAGTTCTCCAAACAGCATATGTTACAGCAGTACAGGTTCTCATCAGCTCATAGTGGCTCAGGATCATATCAGCATAGCAGCACAGGATCATATCACAGGATCAGTAGCTCTGACATCCCCACACCCCTTCTGGATGCTAATCACCATCAGAAGCCCAGTCCCTGTGCCCTGAACACATACTTCAAGGTCGATAACAGGTGCAGTTTTATTAATTAGCCTACCTTTTGGCTGACAACTGATTGAGGGAACACCTGGACTGTACCCTTCAGTCCTGCTGCTTTTACTCTGCTAAACCTGGACATTCCACATTAACTTCATATGGAGTTACGCTGTCTCTGCCACAATATATATATATATATATATATATATATATATATACACATACAGTTGTGCTCATAAGTTTACATACCCTAGCAGAATTTGAGATTTTCTGGCCATTTGTCAGAGAATATGAATAATAACTCACAAACTTTTCTTTCACTCATGGTTAGTGGTTGGGTGATGCCACTTATTGTCAAACAACTGTGTTTACTCTTTTTAAATCATAATGACAACAGAAACTACCCAAATGACCCTGATCAAAAGTTTACATACCCTGGAGATTTTGGCCTGATAACATGCACACAAGTTGACACAAACAGGTTTGAATGGATAGTAAAGGTAACCATCCTCACCTGTGATCTGTTTGCTTGTAATCAGTGTGTGTGTATAAAAGGTCAGTGAGATTCTGGACTCCTGAAAGACCCTTGAATCTTTCATCCAGTGCTGCACTGACGTGTCTGGATTCTGAGTCATGGGGAAAGCAAAAGAATTGTCAAAGGATCTGTGGGAAAAGGTAATTGAACTGTATAAAACAGGAAAGGGATATAAAAAGATATCCAAGCAATTGAGAATGCCAATCAGCAGTGTTCAAACTCTAATTAAGAAGTGGAAAATTAGGGATTCTGTGGAAACCAAATCACGTCAGGTAGACCAACAAAAATTTCAGCCACAACTGCCAGGAAAATTGTTCGGGATGCAAAGAAAAATCTACAAATAACTTCAGCTGAAATACAGGACTCTCTGAAAAAAAGTGGTGCGGTTGTTTCAAGACGCACAATAAGGAGGCATTTGAAGAAAAATGGGCTGCATGGTCGAGTCACCAGAAGAAAGCCATTACTACGCAAATGCCACAAAGCATCCCGCTTACAATACTCCAAACAGCACAGAAACAAGCCTCAAAACTTCTGGAACAAAGTCATTTGGAGTCATGAGACCAAAATTGAACTTTTTGGCCACAAACATAAAAGTTACATTTGGAGACAAGTCAACAAGGCCTATGATGAAAGGTACACCATTCCTACTGTGAAACACGGAGGTGGATCGCTGATGTTTTGAAAATGTGTGAGCTACAAAGGCACTGGAAACTTGGTCAAAATTGATGGCAAGATGAATGCAGCATGTTATCAGAAAATACTGGAGGAAAATATGCACTCATCAACCCGGAAGCTGCGCATGGGACGTACTTGGACGTTCCAACATGACAATGATCCAAAACACAAGGTAAAGTCGACCTGTCATTGGCTACAGCAGAATAAAGTGAAGGTTCTGGAGTGGCCATCTCAGTCTCCTGACCTCAATATCATTGAGCCACTCTGGAGAGATCTCAAACGTGCAGTTCATGCAAGACAGCCCAAGAATTTACAGGAACTGGAGGCTTTTTGCCAAGAAGAACGGGCAGCTTTACCATCTGAGAAAATAAAGAGCCTCATCCACAACTACCACAAAAGACTTCAAGCTGTCATTGATGTTAAAGGGGGCAATACACGGTATTAAGAACTGGGGTATGTAAACTTTTGATTAGGGTCATTTGGGTAGTTTCTGTTGTCATTATGATTTAACAAGAGTAAACACAGTTGTTTGACAATAAATGGCTTCACCCAACCACTAACCATGAGTGAAAGAAAAGTTTGTGAGTTATCATTCATATTCTCTGACAAATGTCCAGAAAATCACAAATTCTGCTAGGGTATGTAAACTTATGAGCAAAACTGTATGTATATATATATATATATATATATATATAAATAAACAAACACCCAGGTGGTTGACACTCACGCCATAACAATCACTGGGGTAGCTACCCGTATTTGAAAATCATGAGAAATCCATACACACAGAAGCCAAGCAGGGGTGCACTCACCAGACTTGAAGATGAACCAGAAGTTTATTCAGACATACATGTGATGTGGTATATCAATGTATCATATTCCGTTGATACTCCACATCACAGTGGAGTGATCCCTTGATTGGCTACTATACATGTGTGTGTGTGTGTGTATATATATATATATATTATTATTATTTTTTTACACTGGAGTCGCACTTCTAGATTGACAGAGCACCCCTGGATGGACAACACAACACCCCTGGATGGGCACAGCATGGACAGAGCACCCCTGAGGACAGAGCATTGCAGCACCCCTTGTTGGACAACACAGCACCCCTGAATGGACACAACATGTACAGATCACCCCTAGACAAAGCACCTCCAGCTCCTTGAGGGACAACACTGCAGCACCCCTTTATGGACAGCACTACAGCACCCGTGTATGGACAACACAACACTCCTGGACAGTCACAGCAAGGACACGTCTGGTCACTACAAGTTCCACAGCTGGAGTCCTAATCCCATTCCTCTTCGTACTATTATATATATATATATATATATATATATATTTATAAGGAGATTATACCGGCACTCCAAACATCCATAGATTACTTAGCTGCGGTGCCCTCCAGGTCAATGAAGACTAAATATACTGGAAGAATCGGCGGCACTCAAGCAGACTGTCACAGAAATGTAAAAACGTGTCCCTTTATTAGCCTACATGTTTCGGGGAAACTCCCCGTCCTCAGGGCTAGACAGAAGTGAAGAACCACATACAAAACATTTAAATACATCACAGACAAAGATATCAGTGTGCAAATCATACTCACCTGTCCTCACGGCGCTGCCGCCCGCCTGCACACGTCGTCCGCTTCCATGTCACCGGGCTGTGACGTCACGGTGCGCCGCGGGACAGGATCGTTCTCATAGTAACCAGTGAAACAAAGTCACGGACTCCCCCAGCACTGTAGAGCCTGTGGAAAACATACAGAAAACAGAAACAGCACATTTAAAATACATGGATTTCACCGGTCAAGGAGACAAACTAACAGCCCCTAGCAATTAATATATAAATGGACCATATGTTAAGGACTAGCACTCTCATTAAATGACGACAAGGGCTCCTAATAAACTTATCACATTGTCACATTTCCTCCCATAAAGAGAATATAAACATCATAAGAGCAAAGACAAAGCTGAAAAACGCAAAAAGGGGCAAATGCTCGCTAGGTAAGTTAGAGGAAACACTGTAACCCTAGATTCTCGTTTAAACCACCAGGGGACAGTGTTCCCAATCTAAGGATCCAACGTGACTCTTTTTTCAAAAGCAACTTATCCCTATTGCCACCCCTCAACATAACGGGGGTATGGTCAATGAGGATAGCTCGAATGCTGGCCGTTCCGTGTTTGGCCAACAGGCAATGACGAGCAAATGGTTGGTCACTTGATCCCTTCTCAAATGCCTTTTTAATTGCACTCCTGTGGAGAGCCATCCTTTCCCTAAATTGTCGTATGGTCTTGCCCACATAGGCAAGACCACACGGGCATGTAAGCAAATATATCACATGAGTGGTGGTGCATGTAAGTCGGTGTTTAATGGGTATTTTCTGGCCTGTATGTGGATGATTAAAGGTAGTGCCAATCTGTAAAGTGTTACAGGTGGCACATCCCAGACATCTATAGCACCCCATCTTGGGTCTAAGAAAATGAGCTTGATCAGATCTAGTCATATTAGTAACATCGAGTCGAACCACATGATCCCCAATATTGTTGCCCCTAGTGTGACTGGGCAATAATCTAGTATTGGCTAAACTACTCAATGCGCCCTCCATTTGTATAATAGGCCACAGATTTTTAGCTTTTCTAACTATCCGTTTTGACCACGTAGTGAATCTGCTTACCCATGGCAATCTATCTACTCTATTCTCCTGATCGGCCCTTGGGGTTAACAGTTGTTCCCTAGATATATTTAATGCTGCCTCCTTAGACTTCTTTAATTCCTTAATCGGATAGCCTCTTTGGGCAAATTTAAGAAGCATTTCATCCAGGGCCCTGATAGTATCTTGAGGATCTGAGGTTATACGCCGTACCCGCAAGAACTGCGAGTATGGCAATCCCTTCTTTAAAGCAAGTGGGTGAAAGCTTTGATAATTCAAAAAAGTGTTCCTATCTGTGGTTTTGACAAACAAGGAGGTACTAAGTTGGCCAGACTCAAGAGAGATCCAAATAGTTAATTTGTTTGTCGTCAATCACATACGTAAATTTCACCACATGATCTGTCGCATTATGTTGGTCCCACAGGAGCCTAAGGTCTTCCCTAGGGCCACTCCAACACACTATAAGATCATCAATATAGCGCCTGTAATAAATCACATGGCAGCTAACTAAAGGATCAAGGTGGAACATAGTATTCTCAAGATGGTACATAAACGCATTGGCGTACGATGGGGCCACAGCGGACCCCATCGCACACCCCGATGTCTGTAAATAAAAGGCCACATTAAACACAAAATAATTCCTTTTCAAAACCAAACTCAACAAATGTAGGAAAAAAGACAACTCTGGACCCTGGTAAATTACATTACCCTCAATGAGTGCCCTTACCGCCTCCACACCTGCATCATGTGGGATGCAGGTGTAGAGACTGGTAACGTCAGCACTACATAGCAGGGTATCAGTAGGTACTGGTCCCAACCACTGTAATTGTAGCAAGAGGGACGACGTATCTTTTAAAAAAGAGGGCAAAGCCTGAACACAGGGATTAAGGTAGGCGTCCAGGTAGACTGCAATAGGTTGATACAATGAACCTCTCGCCGACACAATTGGGCGGCCTGGAGGGTTCACCAAGGTCTTATGCACCTTAGGCAAGGTGTAAAAAAGAGGTGCTACCGGGAAGTCTACCACAAGTGCAGCACAAACATCTTGTGTTATAATACCTGAAACATTGGACTCCCTAAGATAAGTATCCAACTCTTTCTTAAACTCATTAGTAGGATCTTTCTTAAGACATGAATAAACAGTGGGATCACTCAACTGGCGATCACATTCAGCTATATACGCCCCAATATCCTGAACAACTATAGAGCCCCCCTTGTCAGCTTTACGGATTACAATGTCAGTTCTACTTGACAAATCCCTAAGGGTGGTGCGCTCTTCCCTGGTAAGGTTGAACTGCACCGGCTCATTCATAGCTTGGAGACCTTCCCTCTCCACCATACGAACAAATGTCCTAATGGACGAGTTCTGACTTGGGGGGTCAAATAGGGATTTTGGGGCAATCTTCAAAAGTTGTAAAGGAATTCCTGTCGAAGTCATCTCCAAAGATGTCTGTGAGGAGGCTCTACTGTTGAAATATTCCTTTCGTTTCAAAGTCCTATTAAGACGATATACTTCAGCCTTCCATTCCAGTGGATCTGGGATTGTGGTGGGGACAAAAGTCAGTCCCTTAGCTAAAAGTCCATACTCTTGATCTGTAAGAGGAGTTGATGAAAGATTAAATACAAGTTCTTTTAACTTCGTGGCGGTCTTAGCTCGTATGATCCTTTGATTTTGTTGGGACCTCCTCGTCCTCTGCCGCGTCCGCTTGTAGGGTTGCGGTTGGGGCGTGCTCGTGCACCCGATTGTGGCTGCCCTAAAGGAACCACTCTTTCCGTCGATGTCGAGGGTGCTGAGGTCGCATCTGAGTCACTAGCAGACGATGACATGCCTGGCTGATCCCTTCGTCGACAATTTTGTTGTCGGCATCTAAACGTGTTCTGAGGCTGATTGGGTCTTGAGCTGCCCAACCAAGGATAAACCTGCCTTTGTGCATAGTCTCGCTGGACTTTAGTAAGTTTATCCTTCTTAAATCGTATAAGATCTTGCCGATATTTTTCAATCTGGGTATTCAGCTTACTCATCCAATCAGCCTGTGTATCAGCACACATGTTGACCTTATGCTGCTGCTCAAATGATAGGATCTGTTCTTTTACCAAATTCAATTCTCGGGTGGACTCCTCCACCACTAGTAGAATGAGGTCCATCGAACATTTATTTAGAATGGCCACCCACCGGCGACAAAATTGGGCATTGTAGCGGCCAATCGTCGGCGAGTTGGTAATCCTAAAGCCACGAGGAATTAAATTACTGCGGTAATAATCTGATAATGTTATACCATGATAGGTATAATCACACTCCTTTTGTTTTAATTTAGTCCATTGACGGAACAGTTACTCATTAGTATTAGAGATAGGTTCATCCATCAATCTCCTATCCACCAGAATGGCATTGGCCTCTGCATCTGAAAAACTCAGGCGTTCACGTGCATCCTGGTGCACTAATTCAAGCGTGGCGTCCATATCAGGGTTAGTTTCCATACTGAAGCAAATGTAAAATTTCTCAGATGTGCAGAAATAAACTCCAAGCTGTCAGCATAGACATTGAATTATCAAAGCTTTCACCCACTTGCTTTAAAGAAGGGATTGCCATACTCGCAGTTCTTGCGGGTACGGCGTATAACCTCAGATCCTCAAGATACTATCAGGGCCCTGGATGAAATGCTTCTTAAATTTGCCCAAAGAGGCTATCCGATTAAGGAATTAAAGAAGTCTAAAGAGGCAGCATTAAATATATCTAGGGAACAACTGTTAACCCCAAGGGCCGATCAGGAGAATAGAGCAGATAGATTGCCATGGGTAAGCAGATTCACTACGTGTTCAAAACGGATAGTTAGAAAAGCTAAAAATCTGTGGCCTATTATACAAACGGAGGGCGCATTGAGTAGTTTAGCCAATACTAGATTATTGCCCAGTCACACTAGGGGCAACAATATTGGGGATCATGTGGTTCGACTCGATGTTACTAATATGACTAGATCTGATCAAGCTCATTTTCTTAGACCCAAGATGGGGTGCTATAGATGTCTGGGATGTGCCACCTGTAACACTTTACAGATTGGCACTACCTTTAATCATCCACATACAGGCCAGAAAATACCCATTAAACACCGACTTACATGCACCACCACTCATGTGATATATTTGCTTACATGCCCGTGTGGTCTTGCCTATGTGGGCAAGACCATACGACAATTTAGGGAAAGGATGGCTCTCCACAGGAGTGCAATTAAAAAGGCATTTGAGAAGGGATCAAGTGACCAACCATTTGCTCGTCATTGCCTGTTGGCCAAACACGGAACGGCCAGCATTCGAGCTATCCTCATTGACCATACCCCCATTATGTTGAGGGGTGGCAATAGGGATAAGTTGCTTTTGAAAAAAGAGTCACGTTGGATCCTTAGATTGGGAACACTGTCCCCTGGTGGTTTAAATGAGAATCTAGGGTTACAGTGTTTCCTCTAACTTACCTAGCGAGCATTTGCCCCTTTTTGCGTTTTTCAGCTTTTTCTTTGCTCTTATGATGTTTATATTCTCTTTATGGGAGGAAATGTGACAGTGTGATATTTAAATGTTTTGTATGTGGTTCTTCACTTTTGTCTAGCCCTGAGGACGGGGAGTTTCCCGGAATATGTAGGCTAATAAAGGGACACGTTTTTGCATTTCTGTGACAGTCTGCTTGAGTGCCGCCGATTCTTCCAGTATATATATATATTGCTTTCATTTCTTTCAGTTTATATATACATATATTTATTTATTTTTACTTTATTTCCAATATTTTTTCCTATATATTTTTTCTTATTTATTTTTACCTTATTTTAAAACGCAAAACTTACTATCTGGTGATTTTGGACTAATTAAACCCCTGAGAAGGGCACACATTATTGAGAGTTGTAGAAACGAATAGAATACTGTCAAAGTCGAAAAATATCATAATGCATATGTCTTGTACTAACCCCATGCACATGCCCGCTGCTCGTGCACTCAGTCCGCCGTACGTGCACATATTCGCAAGTTTGTGAGCGTGTAGCTTGTTATTAGCACATAGCATATTTAACCCAAATAGTGCATTTTGTAGATATAGTTCCCCTAGACCATAACAGCGAGTATTATTAGTTTAAACAGTTCCTGGACAGAGGGATTCACCTTTGCATGATAGGAAGGGTCAGATAAAGGTTGGAAGGTGATGTCTAGTATCCAGCTGTAGGGTATTTTGAGGGTAACATTCCGGTGTTAGTTAGAGAAAGATCGCTTGCTCCTGCGTAAAGTTATGTACAAAAGTAGATTATGAACATTAACTGTATTTCCTGTAAATTACATATGCGGCGGGAATCCAAAGGATACCACCCACAAGAGCAGTTGAGAATGACATCGCCCACCTTTTCAAATCCACCTATGACCTTTGCTGTAATGTGGAGACATATCTCTGTGTCCAATGAACAATGAGATTACAGCGACCATTGTATTGTGTATGCATGTTATGTATATAAGGACCATTGTTGCCTGGCCGGTCAGATGACTCTAAACGCTATCTGCATGACGAGCGGAGGACCGAGTTCGGGTTGCGCTTGCGAATATTCTCACGTACGTACATTCTCTGTAGCCATTGTTTCTGTTTAGATTTACTTGTTAGCCTGTAGTGTATAAACTGCACTGTTTTACCCTTTTTGGAATCAATCCACGGTGGCCTTAGAACCCTGTGGTTTAAACTGCAAACAGTGTTGTGTTTTCACTTTCCTGCCAGGGCTTTAAAGTAGATTTATCTGTTTAAGGTGTATAAGCATTGTTAAGGTGTACGCACTGCGGATACTTTGTATTTCGCCAGCGCTACATAAGGTTTAAAGGTATAACATCGTTGCAGTACTTTGCTGAAAAGGTTTAAGTATAAGCATATCATTACATTGTATCATTAACAAGGTTTAAAGGTTATCCATTGTGTGTGCGCTCGCTGTGTGTATTCCGTACACTCAGCACAGCGTGCGTACGTCACGTACGTACCACGTGCAGGATTCTGTACGAAAATAGCGTACAGAGTGCGTAGCACGTGCATGTAGTCTAGCGGCCATAGCAGCTCAATGGTAATAGTGTACAAAGGGGTATAGCTTTGCGGTCTAAGATAATATCGACATTATCAATTGAGAGCTCGTCTGGTTCTTTCTCATACCCGCAGCCTAGCAGAGTTTTTGCAGACTTTATCTATCAGCAAAGGGCGGAGTATCCCCTGTAGCCTTTTCATGGTCGGGGATATAATAAATGCTGATTAGATAAGCGTCTGCCCTGCATGGTTTGAAGGGATGCTGGAGGGATCCGTATGTTAAGAACGCAAAAGCTATTTTTCTATTTAAAATTTGTAAATTTCTGTTTTGGCGCCAAATGCGCACGCATCACACGCACACACCTGTATTTTTTTACTTTGCATATCTGCTCACACTGTTGCCGTAATTAGTGATTACTAGGTTTATTTTGACCTGTACTGGAAAATTTGTTGCTATTTAGTTAACATATAGAGTTAATATTTAAGGGAGTAAGTGTAAAACGCACACGCAGCCTGGCCTAGTTGTAAAGGTTGATACAGTGGAAACTGTGTGTAGCGTTAAGTAAGTGATTATAGTTAAATATCGCTTACATTTATAGAAGTGTGGGATTGTAGTACTGCGGACGTACAGCCTGTGTACACGTGTCTCGGACAGCGTTCGGGACTGCGTACGCAACGTAAAGGCCTACACACGTTGCGTGTTTACGCAACGTGCGTACAGATATGCCCACTTAATACAAATCACACAATAGCATTGTTTCAGTTTAGGCGAGACGGTAGCCACGCGATAATAGCACAAATTTGTTCAGTTTCCAATATTTAGTTTAAAAGAACCTTCTCTTATTGTGTCACCTCTGGGACTAGGCTGTTTTACCTGAATGAAAGTTAATTTTCTGTACAGAAAAACCAAAGTGTATATGAGTGAACGAGCGTGTGTATGCAAATAAAGGTTTTGTGAACCCAGAATTCGGGATCCCGTAGGAGACCACATCAGGTGAGTGGACACTTGGTGGTGTGGGAGTGGCTTTCTCACGTTAACATTGTTTAAGGTATAAAGGAGCAATTAGTATAACAGCAGACCAAGAGGTCAGCGAAGTCAGAAATCCGCTGACTAAGTCAAGCGAAGCTCTGAAAACCGTGGCCTGAAAAAGGTCAGCGGTGAGAGCGCAGCCCCGGGGGTTTGCGTAGTACCCATATAGGCCTGTTCAGATACGCTCTGGCTGACGTTTCGCATCCTGAAAAACGATTCCATTGGTCGTATAGCGGATAAGTAACAGTTACTTATACGCCGTGCGATTGTACCGCGCGTTAGTGTGTGCATTAGTTAGTTCAACTTGATACCCATTACGCTAGGGGTGGGCAACATGCGGCCCACGGGCCGGATGCAGCCCGCGGACCAATCCTGCCTGGCCCGCTGTGCCCCATCAGAGTGCAATGACACGCGGCCCGACAGGCAGAGCCGCTTGTCATTGCGCTACCCTGATCCCTGACGCGGCGCCGCTGAGGAAATCCCGGTCATGTCACAGGGTCAGCTGACCGGGATTTCCTCTGTTATGCGCTGGGCGGCACGGGGGAACAGGCAGTGAGCAGGAGCGGCGGCCAGGCCCCAAGCGCCAAGGTACAGCGGCAGCAGCAAGGCATAGATTGAACAAATTGTATAGGTCAGGCCCGTGGTCGCCCCTCACTTCCCCCAGCTGAGAGCTCAGCCTCAGGTCAGTGTGTGGAGGGGGTGTTGGATGCCGGCTGCTGTGTGTATAGGGGGGTGTCGGATACCGGCTGCTGTGTGTGGAGTGGGGGAAGGGGTGTCGGATGCTGGCTGTTGTATGTGGAGTGAGAGAGGGAGCTGTCAAATGCAGTGGGTGGGGGGTCTCTCTGGCTGCAGCTATACTGAAAGGGGTTATCTCTTTGGCCACTGTTATGTACTGGAGGGATGATGGATTGGGGTGCTTGATGCTGCCTGTTGTGTGCTGTGGGGGAGAGGAAGGGGGGTGTATTGTGATTGTGACTCCAGCCACTGCTCTGTACTGGAGGGGGAGGTAATGTTGGGCACTGCTGTGAGTTTGGAAGACGGGGGTTGTGTAGGATGGCTGCTGTGTGTGATGGTGGGGTGTGCTTACCGCTAAGGTTGGGGATCAAGGGTAAGGGGGGGTATGACAGGGGGGGCCCCCAGAGATATCAGTGTATCGGGCCCCAATATTTCTGTTGCCAGCCCTGGTGGCGGTCAGTGACTGAGGAGAAGAGCGCACTGGGGAGAAGGATGAGGGAGGGGGAGCCGCAGCAGCACTGTGTAATTGGTGGAGGCGCTGCTGCTGTCCCTCTGCTTCACCATAGGCTGCCCTCCGCCGCTGTAAATGCTGGGAAGCGTATCCCAGCATTCGCAGCGGTGGAGAACAGCCTATGGTGAAGCAGAGGGACAGCAGCAGCAGCGCCTCCACCAATTACACAGCGCTGCTGCGGCTCCCTCCTCCCCTTCCCTCCTTGCCCGGGATCTCTGCAGAAGCTGCACCGAGGAGCCTGAGCCAGCGGAGAGAGTAAGTATAATTCCCTTTCTTTCTTTCTTTCTTTCTTTCTTTCTTTCTTGTCTGCCGTAATGTGTAAAAACGGGGGGCGCTGTCTGCTGTAATGTGTAAAAAGGGCACGCTGTCTGCCGTAATGTGTAAAAAAGGGCACGCTGTCTGCCGTAATGTGTGAAAAAAGGCACGCTGTCTGCCGTAATGTGTAAAAAAAGGCACGCTGTCTGCCGTAATGTGTAAAAAAGGGCACGCTGTCTACCGTAATGTGTAAAAAGGGGGACGCTGTCTGCCGTAATGTGTAAAAAAGGGGACGCTGTCTGGCGTAATGTGTAAAAAGGGGGACGCTGTCTGCCGTAATGTGTAAAAAGGGGACGCTGTCTGCCGTAATGTGTAAAAAGGGGGACGCTGTATGCCGTAATGTGTAAAAAGAGGGACGCTGTCTGCTGTAATGTGTAAAAAGGGGATTTTTTTGTGTATTTTGTGTGTGGCCCTCGAATATTCGCTGGAAGTTTTAAGCGGCCCCCCAGCTGAAATAATTGCCCACCCCTGCATTACGCCATTTGCGTAAAATTGCGGGATCATAGACGCTAATTGTACACGCAGCGTGATTTGTGTAACAGTTTTTTTATTTTAAGGGAGTTTCGCTGGTCACTCAGGAAATCTCCAACGACTGATATTTACTGGGAAGGGTAAGTTACTCCCACACACTCTCAGTAAATAGAGGTTACGCAGGGCCCTAGGATGGGTACGACCAGCGCTGAGGACAGTGTGTAGGTGTATTGGCCAATGTGGGCGTGAGTGGGTGAGAGCGCTCGGAGAACTTTCACCGTCGCCTTAATCTCTGAGTAATTTGGTTTTTGTAGGAATTAGCTGAGAAGGCAATACCTGCAAAGAATGGGGGCCTGTTGCTCAAGTAAGGGACGATCAACCAGGGTTCAGGTTGATATTCCGCGGCCCAAAGGGTCGGCGAGGTACATACTGTAATGTGTGAGAAATATGGATCACACGCAGAGGTCTTATGCAATGAATGGGAACGTATGACTGTGGAAGATAGGGAACCGTTCCCTAAGGTAGGCAGTTTTAGTCCTGAGGTGTTGCAACATTTAAGGAGAAGGATATGTCTGATAAAATCCGGAAAACATAGGATTAGACATTATGATTGTTTACAGTTATGGCAACAGGAGGGTGATATACAACGGGGATTAGCTCAAGCAGCTGGTTCCAACCCAAGCAGGAAACTAATAGCAACTGCACCACCACCACCGTACATTACAGGAGAGAAAGTGGCTACAGAGAATGGTGTACTAATATATGATAAGAGTGAACTTAATAAATGTATTAATACTAACCCGTGCAAGTTGTATCCCTTAAACTTCCCTCAAGACTGCGACCAAGAAGATGAGCCCCCCATGATATCGGCACTCTCTCTAGCAGCCACCATACAAGACACACAAGTGGGCACGGCCAAACCAGTAAGAGCAGTAGCAAAGGCCCCTGGCGGAGGGACAGGTGAGGTCGTGTCCACAGGTAAGTACGGTACAGTACATTATGCAGAGTCAATTGCACCTCACATTGTAGAAGCAACCCAGAATGATGTAATTGAACTGAATCCTGTCAGGGTGATCGCAGTCCCCAATGGGAAGACTGACGCTCTGGGAATCACTCCCGTCAGGAACATTGCTATGCATTGCCCCTGGTCCCGGACAGAATTGAGGACAATTATGTCTGAATTTCCCGATCCCAGGAAAGATCTAGCCGCATGTCAGAGGTTTATTAGAGAACTAGGTAACGCCACCGAACCCAATAACAAAGATTGGCGGACAGTGCTACGGGCATGTTTGCCCTCTAATATTGACCCTGTGAAATTCATTGCTGACTGTAAATTAGATGCAGAGGTACCTCTCACTGATGAATACAATCAGGAGAACGTAAAACAGATCAATCTGCAATTAGGAGTATATTTCCCAACTGTTGTCAAGTGGAATAAAATCTTCTCCATTAGACAAAAAGAAGGTGAAACTGCTTCTGACTATTTCCATCGAGCACTGCAGGAAATGGCTAGATATACTGGGGTTGCGGACATTAAGGAAAATGTGCATCATAGGGAGGTAGCTGTGTCCGTATTAATGGACGGTTTAAAGGAAACGTTGAGAACAAGGATACAAACCACTCAACCAAGTTGGAGAGGTATCTCGGTGGCTGCATTAAGAGAGTCCGCTATTGAGCATGATCGGAACATCATTAGGCACAGGGAGTCACAGGGGGAAAAGCTGATGACAGTAAGTATAAAAGCCCTGACAACGAAGCCACATCAGCCTAAACTCCAGACCCCTGATGGTAAGTCGTATGTGGTAAAATGTTTTAAATGTCAGAGGGAAGGACATTACGCACAAAACTGTAATTTTAAAGACCCACATAAGGTATATCGACCCCCTAGACCAGAACATGACTCACAGTATGACACACGTAATTGGGATCAGGGACCGCAGAGGAGGAACTATGAGCCACATGCAGGGGAAACAAGGAGGTACCCACCTAGGAAGGATTGGCAGACCTCTGGAATTTTTCAGCTACCCCCCTCACATATTGTAGCTGCCACCACGCTGCGGGATGGTCACAACTTACAATAGGGGTCAGGCCACACCTGTAGTTTGCAGCCAGTGAAGTTGATTGCTAGCCTTGGAAATGAACCCGAGGTTACAATTGATGTAGCTGGTAGATCACTACCTTTCCTTGTAGATACAGGGGCGGCCAGGTCAGTGTTAAATTCAACGGTAGGTATGAAGATCACGGGTAAAACAATTTCAGCAATGGGGGTAACAGGAGTAGTGCAGCACTATCCTTTAAGTAAACCAGCAGAGATTACGATAGGGCCTTTGCAGACTAAGCACTCCTTTTTGCTGGCTGCATCGGCTCCGACTAATCTACTTGGGAGAGATTTACTGTGCAAGATGGGGTGTGTCATATATTGTACTCCTGAGGGTGTCTTCTTAGATATACCCGAGAATCACGCTCAGGAAGTGCAGGATATTTTAGACACTCCACAAAGGTTAATGTCACACTCTGCTGTTATAGACAGGTGTCCATCCACGGTAGAGGAAATGATCTCCCAGATACCGGAGTCCCTCTGGACCAAAGATGGACAAGACACTGGATTGATGGCAAATGTACAGATGTGTCCACTTACATCTTTGCATTTTTACCAATATGGCACAACATGCAAAACACGGCTAAGCTGTTTCTCATGAGTAGCTAATGGATGAATTTTAAAATTTTTGTTTGCCATAATAGAATATGTATAAAGTAACATATTAAAGAAGAAAATTAAGAAAAATCACAAGGCATGGCTAAATCTCTGAGTCTATGGCATGCAAAACTGTGCCATACATGGCGGGATATAGCAAAGATGTATGTGGACACATCTGTAGCTCCTGTAATGGTGCATGTAAAAGATGGTAGGATAGCTCCAAAAATCCCACAGTATCCTCTGAAGCCAGAGGTGGAATTAGGAGTGTACCCAGTCATAGAGCGCTTGCTACAACAGGGCATCCTAGTTAGGACGTCCAGCACTGCCAATAGTCCCATCTTCCCTGTGAAAAAGAGTGGGGGGAGGGGTTACAGGCTAGTGCAGGATCTAAGGGGGATAAACAAGATAGTTGAGAGCCAATTCCCCGTAGTGCCAAATCCAGCTGTCATCCTCATGCAAATTCCTCCTACTGCAAAGTTTTTCACTGTCATTGACCTCTCCTCCGCTTTCTTTTCGGTCCCTCTGCACCCTGACAGCCAATACTTGTTTGCATTTACATACAGAGGAGTACAGTACACCTGGACTCGCTTACCCCAAGGTTTCATTGACAGCCCAAGTATTTTCTCCCAGGCTTTGCATGAGTGTTTACAATCCTTTCAACCTGAGAGCGGATCAGTATTAATACAGTATGTAGATGACTTACTGCTGTGTTCTGATTCACTCGAATCGTCCTTGAAAGACACGAAACAGCTTCTGTTTCACCTTTCTAATACGGGACACAAGGTTTCAAGGGATAAGTTGCAGTTGTGCCAGACCAAGGTGAAATACTTGGGACATTGCTTAACACAAGGACTTAGACACCTCACCGCTGATAGAATTAGAGATGTGCACTTGAAATTTTTCGGGTTTTGTGTTTTGGTTTTGGGTTCGGTTCCGCGGCCGTGTTTTGGGTTCGACCGCGTTTTGGCAAAACCTCACCGAATTTTTTTTGTCGGATTCGGGTGTGTTTTGGATTCGGGTGTTTTTTTAAAAAAACACAAAAAAACAGCTTAAATCATAGAATTTGGGGGTCATTTTGATCCCAAAGTATTATTAACCTCAAAAACCATAATTTCCACTCATTTTCAGTCTATTCTGAATACCTCACACCTCACAATATTATTTTTAGTCCTAAAATTTGCACCTAGGTCGCTGGATGACTAAGCTAAGCGACCCTAGTGGCCGACACAAACACCGTGCCCATCTAGGAGTGGCACTGCAGTGTCACGCAGGATGGCCCTTCCAAAAAACCCTCCCCAAACAGCACATGACGCAAAGAAAAAAAGAGGCGCAATGAGGTAGCTATGTGAGTAAGATAAGCGACCCTAGTGGCCGACACAAACACCGGGCCCATCTAGGAGTGGCACTGCAGTGTCACGCAGGATGGCCCTTCCAAAAAACCCTCCCCAAACAGCACATGACGCAAAGAAAAAAAGAGGCGCAATGAGGTAGCTGTGTGAGTAAGATAAGCGACCCTAGTGGCCGACACAAACACCGGGCCCATCTAGGAGTGGCACTGCAGTGTCACGCAGGATGGCCCTTCCAAAAAACACTCCCCAAACAGCACATGACGCAAAGAAAAAAAGAGGCGCAATGAGGTAGCTGTGTGAGTAAGATAAGCGACCCTAGTGGCCGACACAAACACCGTGCCCATCTAGGAGTGGCACTGCAGTGTCACGCAGGATGGCCCTTCCAAAAAACCCTCCCCAAACAGCACATGACGCAAAGAAAAAAAGAGGCGCAATGAGGTAGCTGTGTGAGTAAGATAAGCGACCCTAGTGGCCGACACAAACACCGGGCCCATCTAGGAGTGGCACTGCAGTGTCACGCAGGATGGCCCTTCCAAAAAACCCTCCCCAAACAGCACATGACGCAAAGAAAAAAAGAGGCGCAATGAGGTAGCTGTGTGAGTAAGATAAGCGACCCTAGTGGCCGACACAAACACCGGGCCCATCTAGGAGTGGCACTGCAGTGTCACGCAGGATGGCCCTTCCAAAAAACATTCCACAAACAGCACATGACGCAAAGAAAAATGAAAGAAAAAAGAGGTGCAAGATGGAATTGTCCTTGGGCCCTCCCACCCACCCTTATGTTGTATAAACAGGACATGCACACTTTAACCAACCCATCATTTCAGTGACAGGGTCTGCCACACGACTGTGACTGAAATGACGGGTTGGTTTGGACCCCCACCAAAAAAGAAGCAATTAATCTCTCCTTGCACAAACTGGCTCTACAGAGGCAAGATGTCCACCTCATCATCATCCTCCGATATATCACCGTGTACATCCCCCTCCTCACAGATTATCAATTCGTCCCCACTTGAATCCACCATCTCAGCTCCCTGTGTACTTTGTGGAGGCAATTGCTGCTGGTCAATGTCTCCACGGAGGAATTGATTATAATTCATTTTAATGAACATCATCTTCTCCACATTTTCTGGATGTAACCTCGTACGCCGATTGCTGACAAGGTGAGCGGCGGCACTAAACACTCTTTCGGAGTACACACTTGTGGGAGGGCAACTTAGGTAGAATAAAGCCAGTTTGTGCAAGGGCCTCCAAATTGCCTCTTTTTCCTGCCAGTATAAGTACGGACTGTGTGACGTGCCTACTTGGATGCGGTCACTCATATAATCCTCCACCATTCTTTCAATGGTGAGAGAATCATATGCAGTGACAGTAGACGACATGTCCGTAATCGTTGTCAGGTCCTTCAGTCCGGACCAGATGTCAGCATCAGCAGTCGCTCCAGACTGCCCTGCATCACCGCCAGCGGGTGGGCTCGGAATTCTGAGCCTTTTCCTCGCACCCCCAGTTGCGGGAGAATGTGAAGGAGGAGATGTTGACAGGTCGCGTTCCGCTTGACTTGACAATTTTGTCACCAGCAGGTCTTTGAACCCCAGCAGACTTGTGTCTGCCGGAAAGAGAGATCCAAGGTAGGCTTTAAATCTAGGATCGAGCACGGTGGCCAAAATGTAGTGCTCTGATTTCAACAGATTGACCACCCGTGAATCCTTGTTAAGCGAATTAAGGGCTCCATCCACAAGTCCCACATGCCTAGCGGAATCGCTCCGTGTTAGCTCCTCCTTCAATGTCTCCAGCTTCTTCTGCAAAAGCCTGATGAGGGGAATGACCTGACTCAGGCTGGCAGTGTCTGAACTGACTTCACGTGTGGCAAGTTCAAAGGGCATCAGAACCTTGCACAACGTTGAAATCATTCTCCACTGCGCTTGAGACAGGTGCATTCCACCTCCTATATCGTGCTCAATTGTATAGGCTTGAATGGCCTTTTGCTGCTCCTCCAACCTCTGAAGCATATAGAGGGTTGAATTCCACCTCGTTACCACTTCTTGCTTCAGATGATGGCAGGGCAGGTTCAGTAGTTTTTGGTGGTGCTCCAGTCTTCTGTACGTGGTGCCTGTACGCCGAAAGTGTCCCGCAATTCTTCTGGCCACCGACAGCATCTCTTGCACGCCCCTGTCGTTTTTTAAAAAATTCTGCACCACCAAATTCAAGGTATGTGCAAAACATGGGACGTGCTGGAATTTGCCCATATTTAATGCACACACAATATTGCTGGCGTTGTCCGATGCCACAAATCCACAGGAGAGTCCAATTGGGGTAAGCCATTCCGCGATGATCTTCCTCAGTTGCCGTAAGAGGTTTTCAGCTGTGTGCGTATTCTGGAAAGCGGTGATACAAAGCGTAGCCTGCCTAGGAAAGAGTTGGCGTTTGCGAGATGCTGCTACTGGTGCCGCCGCTGCTGTTCTTGCGGCGGGAGTCCATACATCTACCCAGTGGGCTGTCACAGTCATATAGTCCTGACCCTGCCCTGCTCCACTTGTCCACATGTACGTGGTTAAGTGGACATTGGGTACAACTGCATTTTTTAGGACACTGGTGAGTCTTTTTCTGACGTCCGTGTACATTCTCGGTATCGCCTGCCTAGAGAAGTGGAACCTAGATGGTATTTGGTAACGGGGGCACACTACCTCAAGAAATTGTCTAGTTCCCTGTGAACTAACGGCGGATACCGGACGCACGTCTAACACCAACATAGTTGTCAAGGCCTCAGTTATCCGCTTTGCAGCAGGATGACTGCTGTGATATTTCATCTTCCTCGCAAAGGACTGTTGGACAGTCAATTGCTTACTGGAAGTAGTACAAGTGGGCTTACGACTTCCCCTCTGGGATGACGATCGACTCCCAGCAGCAACAACAGCAGCAGTAGGCATTACACTCAAGGATGCATCGGAGGAATCCCAGGCAGGAGAGGACTCGTCAGAATTGCCAGTGACATGGCCTGCAGGACTATTGGCATTCCTGGGTAAGGAGGAAATTGACACTGAGGGAGTTGGTGGGGTGGTTTGCGTGAGCTTGGTTACAAGAGGAAGGGATTTACTGGTCAGTGGACTGCTTCCGCTGTCACCCAAAGTTTTTGAACTTGTCACTGACTTATTATGAATGCGCTGCAGGTGACGTATAAGGGAGGATGTTCCGAGGTGGTTAACGTCCTTACCCCTACTTATTACAGCTTGACAAAGGCAACACACGGCTTGACAAATGTTGTCCGCATTTCTGGTGAAATACTTCCACACCGAAGAGCTGATTTTTTTTGTATTTTGACCAGGCATGTCAATGGCCCTATTCCTCCCACGGACAACAGGTGTCTCCCCGGGTGCCTGACTTAAACAAACCACCTCACCATCAGAATCCTCCTGGTCAATTTCCTCCCCAGCGCCAGCAACACCCATATCCTCCTCATCCTGGTGTACTTCAACACTGACATCTTCAATCTGACTATCAGGAACTGGACTGCGGGTGCTCCTTCCAGCACTTGCAGGGGGCGTGCAAATGGTGGAAGGCGCATGCTCTTCACGTCCAGTGTTGGGAAGGTCAGGCATCGCAACCGACACAATTGGACTCTCCTTGTGGATTTGGGATTTCGAAGAACGCACAGTTCTTTGCGGTGCTTTTGCCAGCTTGAGTCTTTTCAGTTTTCTAGCGAGAGGCTGAGTGCTTCCATCCTCATGTGAAGCTGAACCACTAGCCATGAACATAGGCCAGGGCCTCAGCCGTTCCTTGCCACTCCGTGTGGTAAATGGCATATTGGCAAGTTTACGCTTCTCCTCCGACAATTTTATTTTAGGTTTTGGAGTCCTTTTTTTACTGATATTTGGTGTTTTGGATTTGACATGCTCTGTACTATGACATTGGGCATCGGCCTTGGCAGACGACGTTGCTGGCATTTCATCGTCTCGGCCATGACTAGTGGCAGCAGCTTCAGCACGAGGTGGAAGTGGATCTTGATCTTTCCCTAATTTTGGAACCTCAACATTTTTGTTCTCCATATTTTAATAGGCACAACTAAAAGGCACCTCAGGTAAACAATGGAGATGGATGGATACTAGTATACTTATGGATGGACTGCCGAGTGCCGACACAGAGATAGCTACAGCCGTGGACTAACGTACTGTGTCTGCTGCTAATATAGACTGGATGTTTGATAATGAGATGAAATCAATATATATATGTATGTATATATAATATCACTAGTACTGCAGCCGGACAGGTAGATAATATATTTATTAGGTAATGATGACTGATGACGGACCTGCTGGACACTGTCAGCTCAGCAGCACCGCAGACTGCTACAGTAAGCTACTATACTCTATAGTAGTATGTACAAAGAAGAAAGAAAAAAAAAAACCACGGGTAGGTGGTATACAATTATGGATGGACTGCCGAGTGCCGACACAGAGGTAGCTACAGCCGTGGACTACCGTACTGTGTCTGCTGCTAATATAGACTGGATGATAATGAGATGAAATCAATATATATATATGTATGTATATATAATATCACTAGTACTGCAGCCGGACAGGTAGATAATATATTTATTAGGTAATGATGACTGATGACGGACCTGCTGGACACTGTCAGCTCAGCAGCACCGCAGACTGCTACAGTAAGCTACTATACTATAGTAGTATGTACAAAGAAGAAAGAAAAAAAAAAACCACGGGTAGGTGGTATACAATTATGGATGGACTGCCGAGTGCCGACACAGAGGTAGCTACAGACGTGGACTAACGTACTGTGTCTGCTGCTAATATAGACTGGATGATTGATAATGAGATGAAATCAATATATATATATGTATGTATATATAATACCACTAGTACTGCAGCCGGACAGGTAGATAATATATTTATTAGGTAATGATGACTGATGACGGACCTGCTGGACACTGTCAGCTCAGCAGCACCGCAGACTGCTACAGTAAGCTACTATACTATAGTAGTATGTACAAAGAAGAAAGAAAAAAAAAAAACCACGGGTAGGTGGTATACAATTATGGATGGACTGCAGAGTGCCGACACAGAGGTAGCTACAGCCGTGGACTAACGTACTGTGTCTGCTGCTAATATAGACTGGATGATTGATAATGAGATGAAATCAATATATATATGTATGTATATATAATATCACTAGTACTGCAGCAGGACAGGTAGATAATATATTTATTAGGTAATGATGACTGATGACGGACCTGCTGGACACTGTCAGCTCAGCAGCACCGCAGACTGCTACAGTAAGCTACTATACTCTATAGTAGTATGTACAAAGAAGAAAGAAAAAAAAAAAACCACGGGTAGGTGGTATACAATTATGGATGGACTGCCGAGTGCCGACACAGAGGTAGCTACAGCCGTGGACTAACGTACTGTGTCTGCTGCTAATATAGAGTCTAGACTGGATGATAAATTATTGATAATGAGATGAAATCAATATAATATCACTAGTACTGCAGCCGGACAGGTACTATATATATTTATTATGTAATGACTGATGACGGACCTGCTGGACACTGTCAGGTCAGCACAGCACCGCAGACTGCTACAGTAAGCTACTATAGTAGTATGTATAAAGAAGAATGAAAAAAAAAAAACCACGGGTAGGTGGTATACAATATTATATATATATATATATTATATACAATTATATATATATATATATATATATATATATATTAAACTGGTGGTGATTGATTATTAAACTGGTGGTCACTTCAGGTCACGTTGCAACTTGCAACTAGTACTCCGAGGCCTAAGCAGACAATCACAAAATATATTATTATACTGGTGGTCAGTGTGGTCACAACAATGGCAGTGTGGCACTGACTCTGGCAGCAAAAGTGTGCACTGTGACTGTACGTTATATGTACTCCTGAGTCCTGCTCTCAGACTCTAACTGCTCCCCACTGTCAGTGTCTCCCCCACAAGTCAGATAATACACTTACAGTAACACTATCTATTATCTAATCTAGTATAAATATCACTTCAGCAAGTAGTATAGTAGTATACAGTATAGTAGTACTCCTCCTAATAATGCTCCCCAAAATACTGTGTCTCTCTCTTCTCTAAACGGAGAGGACGCCAGCCACGTCCTCTCCCTATGACTCTCAATGCACGTGTGAAAATGGCGGCGACGCGCGGCTCCTTATATAGAATCCGAGTCTCGCGATATAATCCGAGCCTCGCGAGAATCCGACAGCGTGATGATGACGTTCGGGCGCGCTCGGGTTAGCCGAGCAAGGCGGGAAGATCCGGGCCTGCTCGGACCCGTGTAAAAAACCTGAAGTTCGGGCGGGTTCGGATTCAGAGGAACCGAACCCGCTCATCTCTACATAGAATACAGGCGATTCGCGACATGACTCTGCCACAAACCCAGCAACAGATCCGCACCTTCCTAGGAATGTGTGGGTACTGGATCCCAGGGTTCTCTATACTAGCCTTACCTTTGCAAGAGATGGTCTCGTCAAACAAACCAGATCGGATTTCGCACACAGATGAGTCCGAACTGGCATTTGAGAGACTCAAACAGTGCCTATCACAGGCACCTGCATTAGGTATGCCAGATTATGGGAAACCCTTTGAATTATACGGTACGGAGAGTGCTGGGTGTGCGGCAGGTGTTCTAACCCAGAGACATGGTGATGCCAGCAGGCCGGTAGCTTACTACAGTGCACAATTGGACACCATAGCACGGTCTCTCCCCACATGCTTGTGAAGTGTTGCAGCGATAGCATTGCTAGTGAGTAAAAGTGAATATGTAGTGTGAGGACACAACCTGACCATCCATACACCTCATGCAGTGTCAGCCTTACTGAATTCTGCCCAAACCAGACACGTCTCATCAGCATGGTTTACAAGGTGGGAATTAGCACTAATGGCCCCTGTAAACATCACCATAATCCTGCAACGTATCTCCCAGGTGTGCTTGGACAGGCACAAAGGGTGGGGGATGAGAGTGATGGTGAAGGAGGATTTAGTATAGACACTGACACACATGATTGTATGGAATATTTGAACCAAACTTTCACTGCAAGGCCCGACATTAGTGACAACCCACTGGAAGGCGTAGATTTTACTTTTTACACTGACGGTAGTTGCCACAGACAGACGGACTCGGGAGACTTGTGTACTGAATACACAGTCGTAGATGACAAAGGTACCATAGAAGCGGAACCCCTGGGCCCACCACACTCAGCACAAGTTGCTGAGCTGGTCGCCCTAACCAGAGCGTGTGAATTGGCTAAGGGTAAGTCAGCCAATATCTACACGGATTCTAGGTATGCCTTTGGAGTAGTGCATGATTTCGGGGCCCTATGGCACCTCAGAAATTTCATGACGGCAGCTGGCACACCCGTGGCGCATGCGACCCACATCAAAAGACTTCTAGCAGCGATACAGGAGCCTGACAGAGTGGCTGTTACCAAGTGCAAAGCCCACACTTACAGCCAAGACCCAGTGTCACTTGGTAACAGCCGGGCAGACGAAGCTGCTAAATCAGCAGCCAGCACCCCCATACAGACAGACATCACACAACTGATGATATTCAATACCGTCAACACACAAAAATTGAGTGAAATGCAAAATCTGTGTTCTCCACAGGAAAAGGCAGTCTGGAGGTCAAAAGGGTATGGCCAGGAGTCCTCAGGACTCTGGACAGATGAACAGGGTAAGCCAGTAGCTCCCAGATCATACCTTCCAAGTTTAGCTGAGGCGGCACATGGTCTGACTCATCTAGGCAAAGAAGGTATGTGTAAGCTGGTCAGAGCCTACTGGTGTGCGCCAGGATTCTCTTCTCATGCGGGTAAAAGAGCAATGACATGCCTTACCTGCTTGAGGAAGAATATTGGAAAGTCAATACCAACAGAACCATCCCATATCCCGCCAACGGACGGCCCTTTTCAGGTAATACAAATTGATTTCATACAATTGCCACCCTGTAGAAATTTAAAGTATGTGTTGGTTTGTATTGATGTGTTTTCAAATTGGGTAGAAGCATTCCCCGCTGCCACAAATACTGCTACATTTACTGCAAAGAAGATCGTGCAGGAATTTGTGTGCAGATATGGTATCCCTAGGATAATTGAAAGTGATAGGGGTACCCATTTTACAGGTGAAGTCTTTCAGGTTATGTGCAAATTAATGGGAATTAATAGTAAGCTGCATACTCCGTACCGCCCACAGGCGAGTGCGAAAGTGGAAAGAGTAAACAGCACTATTAAGAACAAGTTGAGCAAAGTGATGGCTGAAACTGGATTGTTGTGGCCAGAAGCTTTGCCACTTGTATTGTACAGCATCAGAACCACTCCCAGGTCCCCCCTTAACCTATCACCCTTTGAGATTCTTTTTGGTCGCCAACCCCATGTAATGATTGACCCCCAGGATGATTTGAAATGCAATAATGAAGTGACTGTGAAATATCTGGTTAAGATGAGCAAGCAGTTGAGGAATCAAAACAGCAATCTAAAGCTGGTGATTCCTGACATGCCAGACAGTAATTGTCATGACATTGAACCTGGGGATTATGTAATGATTCAAAATTTTCTACGCTCAGGTTGCCTTATTGACCGGTGGGAAGGACCGTACCAAGTCTTACTGACCAGCACGACAGCATTGAAGGTTGCCGAGAGAGAGACTTGGGTCCACTCGTCCCACTGTAAGAAGGTCGCTGACCCAGAGAAAGCCCGTGACAAAGAGCAGAGTGTGGAGGAAATCGTATCACTAGAGTGCCTGTTCCGGGAAGGTTGAGAGGCAGGACTGTTGTCACGGCACCTGAGCACAGAGAACTACAAGACCAGAGGCGGTTGCCGCACCAAATTTCTTTTTCCTTTTTATTATTTTCTCCATCTCCCATAACCCTCCTTTCCCCCTTCCTTGCTCCTTTTTCTCCCCCCTTAGCAAGATGGAATTACCCCAAGAGACTGCATTCCGGGTTTTCCTGTTGACCCTGTTGTTGACCAGAGCAGTCTGTTTCGGTGAGAGTACCAGAGAGGTCGAGAAAAGATCTGGAATGGGTTCTGATGGCAAGGACGGATTGATAGAATTCCAAGAGCAACACATTCACCGAGCAAAGGCGAGTATCAGAAAACGATCTGATAATCATGAAACTAGGAGACACTGTGAAGGGTTATTGGCTGAAGAGAATTGTATTTGTAGAAACTGTGAAAACATAGTTGAGGACGGGTGCATCCAGAGATGTCAGTCCAGCCTTAATATCAACATGGACCGTCATCCATTGAGTGACTATCACTCATTAGTGGGTAAGGTTTTAAACCAAACAGAATGCTGGGTGTGCTCACAAGTACCTCAAGGTCAGAGCAAGTCAGGACTAGTACCGTATCCCTTAACAATAGATGAGGTACTTGAATTAATGGGTGGGAGACCGGTGGACAAGAAATTTAATATTTCTAGGCCCCCTAGTTTGAAGCTCCACCAATATCATGTGGATTGGTCCTTAGTATGTTTCAACATTTCCAATCCCCGAAAGCCGGGAAATTGGGAAGTGACATGGAATAACCAAACCATGGCATTTTCACACAGAGCCGATAGAATGCCCGTAGACCCAGAACTTATACGCCAAATAGCCGACGGTGGGAGGTATTTTTGGTACAGGTATATGCTAGGAAGTAGGACCATGCGGGTTGGAGAAGTATCTCCAGGGTACTGTGCGCATATCATACAACCTGATACGTGTACTGAACAGATGAGAGAGTTAGGGATAGGATTTTTCACCTGGAAGGTTTGCAGTATGGTAATGTCATATTCTGTCCCATATGTTCTCCCCGATGATGCATATTTCATATGCGGGAGAAAGGCGTATAAGTGGCTTGCCCCAAACTCAGAGGGATTGTGTTACATTGGAAGAGTGTTGCCAGAAGTAATGACCATAACCCATAATAAGATGAAAGACGTTCACCGCACTGCTCAAGCTCCTTACACTCACACTCACTATGAACACATCGTTAAGAGACACCTTATAGATAGGACAGAGCACGCAGCCTCTGATTTCATCCACGAATCCACCGGGATTCAATTCCTACTCGCATTAGATATCACCCATACCGCCAGAGGAATTATAAATTTTAGGTATATTCATGCGCTAGCGAACCTGATAGACAATATCACCGAGATGTATGATGACACCTTCAGGTATACTGGGAGGGAATTGCAAGCTTACAAAACGGAACTGATCCAGCACAGGATGGTTCTCAATTACACCACAGCGGTGACAGGCGGGTACTGTGTCACCCTAGCAACTCAGTCTGGTGTGAAGTTTTGCACGTATATTACAAACAGCACTGATGACCCCACCGAGGTCATAGATCAAAAGATGGACGATATCTTGCAGTTGAAATGGGAGTTCCGAAGGAAACACAACCTTACCCTTACTGCTGTGAGTAATGAAATGACCGGCTGGGTCTCATGGTTGAACCCACGCAATTGGTTCTCAGGTTTAGGAGAATGGGCTCAAAATGTTATCGTGAATGTAGGAAAGTTTCTCCTTTGTATCCTGGGAGTTGTCATAATGATTGGTTTGATATTTAGATGTGTTCGGATTTTAATGCAGTGCAAGCGCAGTACCAAAGTGATGAGTTTGAGGAGCGGGGGCATTGTTACACAAACTGGTTTAATTTATGACCCATCAATTGAGACAATGTTGTGATAAAACGTGATTCCACGGTCCGTTTCTTTCACCCGTTTCTCCTTTGTTTTTCTCCCAAGCAAAAATACATCCATTCGGAAGAAGACTACAGACTTTGATGGACATTTCTACAGACTTTGATGGACATTTCTAAAGACTTTGATAGACACTTTAAAGACTTTAAAGACTTTTTATGGACACTTGAAAGACTTTGATTACCACCCACAGCAAGGATACACCCATCCGGACAAGACTACAACCAACACCCAAGGATGATTGCACACATTATTATGTGAATGTATTTGTGATATGTTTCTTATCTTCATCTCTGCAACCTTCAGGTAGTGACACGCATAGTCGACAGGTGATATAGATACATATATTAGCACTCACATGTTTTTCCCCCCGCGTGTATCATCAACTAAATGTGCACCCCACTTGTTGGAACAAGAAGCCGAAAAAAGCTCGGTAGTGTTTGTTGGCCCACTTACAGACCCTTAATACGGTATAAGAAGGATTTAATGTATACTTCGCAATACCTTGAAGCTTATCTAGAACATGTACGGCACAATGATACATGCCCCTCAGACATGAATTTCATACATACATGCTTTTACTATCCCACTAGGTCATACATTTCCCGTCTACTCCTCTCCTCCTACCACCCAATCATTTATAGATATTGTAGTGTATATTTTTCTGTTTAAATGTTCAGATAGTGGCAGTTATTGTTGACTGCCAAAGGCTGGACTGTCAAAGTCGAAAAATATCATAATGCATATGTCTTGTACTAACCCCATGCACATGCCCGCTGCTCGTGCACTCAGTCCGCCGTACGTGCACATATCCGCAAGTTGCGTAAGATCGCTCCGGCGATCGTGCGCATGATATGGGTATTTACGGCGGAGTTTGTGAGCGTGTAGCGTGTTATTAGCACATAGCATATTTAACCCAAATAGTGCATTTTGTAGATATAGTTCCCCTAGACCATGACAGCGAGTATTATTAGTTTAAACAGTTCCTGGACAGAGGGATTCGCCTTTGCATGATAGGAAGGGTCAGATAAAGGTTGGAAGGTGATGTCTAGTATCCAGCTGTAGGGTATTTTGAGGGTAACATTCCGGTGTTAGTTAGTGAAAGATCGCTTGCTCCTGCGTATAGTTATGTACAAAAGTAGATTATGAACATTAACTGTATTTCCTGTAAATTACATATGCGGCGGGAATCCAAAGGATACCACCCACAAGAGCAGTTGAGAATGACATCGCCCACCTTTTCAAATCCAACTATGACCTTTGCTGTAATGTGGAGACATATCTCTGTGTCCAATGAACAATGAGATTACAGTGACCATTGTATTGTGTATGCATGTTGTCTATATAAGGACCATTGTTGCCTGTCTGGTCAGATGACTCTAAACGCTATCTGCATGACGAGCGGAGGATCGAGTTCGGGTTGCGCTTGCGAATATTCTCACGTACGTACATTCTCTGTAGCCATTGTTTCTGTTTAGATTTACTTGTTAGCCTGTAGTGTATAAACTGTACTGTTTTACCCTTTTTGGAATCAATCCACGGTGGCCTTAGAACCCTGTGGTTTAAACTGCAAACAGTGTTGTGTTTTCACTTTCCTGCCAGGGCTTTAAAGTAGATTTATCTGTTTAAGGTGTATAAGCATTGTTAAGGTGTACGCACTGCGGATACTTTGTATCGCCAGCGCTACATAAAGTTTAAAGGTATAACATCGTTGCAGTACTTTGCTGAAAAAGGTTTAAAGTATAAGCATATCATTACATTGTATCATGAACAAGGTTTAAAGGTTATCCATTGTGTGTGCGCTCGCTGTGTGTATTCCGTACACTCAGCGCAGCGTGCGTACGTCACGTACGTACCACGTGCAGGACTCTGTACGCAAATAGCGTACAGAGTGCGTAGCACGTGCACGTAGTCTAGCGGCCATAGCGGCTCAATGGTAATAGTGTACAAAGGGGTATAGCTTTGCGGTCTAAGATAATATCGACATTATCAATACCAATAAGCCCTAACCAATTAGAGGAAATTGGACACTATAAGAAGACCACAGGATACACATCATTAAACAGTCCCTGACAAAGCATGGCACCACGTTGGCCGAGTGAAACGCGTTGGTAACGCCCCCTATCTACCACAGACCCGGAAACCACTACCCGTTGGGAGATGCTGGCGAGAGCTCCATGGGGAACATACAGACACCTGTGTAACACCACGGCTTCCGGGAAAGAGACACTGCCCGCACACACATCCAACAGAAATAGAAGACCGGAACTGCAGACAGCCAAACCCCGTGCATGGGTGAAGATATGAAAGTGCATGTTCACAGCACTTTCTCTGAATGTGATTTTCATGTGGATGTTTTCACAACTGATGGACTTTGGATGAACTGAGGTCTCAGACACTTTTTTCATTTGTTCAATTAACAGCAATATTGCACAACAGGATATTAGACACACAACAATTTATATAAGAGGACTGATCCCCCTTGTTTTATTATTCATCATTCAATATTGTTTTTGGCTTAAACCCATGCAGCATTTGTTCTTTCAATTAATTGAACTATCAATTAATTATTTTATTCTGTTTCTATTTTTGTTTTGTTTTGGTCTGATTTAATTTATTTATTTATTTTCATTGTCGCATTTAGCACAAATTTGTTATTTTATTCTATACAAAACTGCTACACATAGCTGTTACTCTTACAAAATAAATATTTTTGAATTAAATACATATATATTTCTTCACTCATTTGAATTATCACCCAGTAGCGCCAAGGGTTTATTTCTCTATACCCTGTCTATATAACCTGATAAAATCAAAAAGATTTTTCACCCTAAATCTAAGCTGCACGGACATCAATTTATATATTACAACTCACTTAAGGGAGCGCAGACCACACTTCTAGCTGTACATACTATGATTTAATAAACGTGTATGTATCTATTTTCTCACCAACATTCCAATTTGTGGTATCCAGGACCAGGTCCAGAAATTCAATCTTGAATCTTTGGAAATTATGCGTAAATTGCAAATTATACTCGTTAGTATTCAAATATCCCATAAACTCCAACAACTTCTCTTGGCTCCCCTCTCATATTATTAATACATCATCTATATAATGCTTAAATAATGCAATATTAGCAAGAAAAGGGTTAGTAACTGAATAGATACACTTACTTTCCCAATCACCAAGTTACAAGTTTGCTAAACTCGGGGCACAGGGAGTCCCCATAGCGGTCCCACACCGCTGTAACAGGTACTGATCCTGAAACTTGAATAAATTATTCTTTAATACATGCAGTAGGCAGTTTACAATAAATTTCCTTTTTAGCTCTGTCACTTTATTATCCATCATCAAAAAGCTTTCTACACTAAGCAATCCTTTCTCATGCGGGATGCTTGTGTATAATGCTTCGATGTCTATTGTACACCAATTGAAGCTGTCACACCACACAAATTCATCCAATGTTTTAAGCACCTGTGTAGAATCTTTGATAAAAGATTTTACCTGGGGTACATACTTCTGTAAATGAAAATCTACAAGTTCGGATAGGCCTGAAGTTGCTGATTTGATCCCCAACTCAATCGGGTGACCAGGCAGATTTTCCAACCTCTTATGAATCTTAGGGAGGAAGTAGAATATGGGCACCCATGGGTTAATATCCCTAAGGTACCCATATTCCTCCTCCGAAATGCAATCATCATCGAGGCTGTTTTTTAAGAGACCATTAATATCAGTCATTACTATATCCAATTCATTTTCTTTTACTTTTAGATATGTATTCTCATAATTTATAAGCCTCCTTTATATATGCTGTCCTATCTAAAATAACAAGCCCCCCCCTTTATCGGCATTCGTAATGACTATATTCAGATTTTGTTCCAATTCTTTCATTGCCTCACCTTCTTTTTTTGAAATATTATATCTCTTACTCGTTTTATTTGCTAATACTTCTAGATCTTTTTTAATCAACTCGGAGAATGTATCTAAATGAATACCCTTATGCCGCTTTCAGATTGCAAATGCCGGATCCCACCCGGTAAGAGAAAAGTGTCCTTACCGGGTGGGATCCGGCATTTGCTCTGCTTTGGTGGCTTTCTGACCCGACAATATACCGGGTCGGTTGCCATAGCAGCGGGGGTGGGTTGCGGCGCAGCAGCAGCAGGGGTGGGGATGGAGGCGGCGCTGGGAGATAAGCTCATCTCCTGCGCCGCCTCTCCCTATGCTGTGAATGGGAGTCGTGTCGCATCGAAACGGCTCCCATTCACACTGCGCCTGACCCGGTATTAAACCAGGTAATAACCCTTCTTTTTTACCGGGTTGAATTACCGGGTCAGGCGACCCGCTAATTCGGCCAAAGTGCTTTCACATCGCACACTGACCCGTTTCGAGTGACATGGCAATATGCCTGGTCGATACCGGGTTATTTGTGCGATGTAAAAGGGGTATTAGACGCGATGGGGGAAAAAGTAGACTTTAATTTCAAACCAGATTCATTTCTGGCCTCTTTAATATTTTTAACATAACTTTAATTTTCCTTTAAAAAAAATGCCTTTTAATTGTCAGGGACCTGTCATATTTATTAGCATCCGAAAAAAAGTGCAAATCCACTTTGGTTCTTAGCAGCTGCAAAGTTCAACCCCCTACCAAGTATAAATATCTTCTCTGGCTTTAATTCATAACTTGAAAGATTGAAAATCCCTGCTTCTACTGGTAATGAAACCTAATTTTTTCTCCTCTTTCCTCCTCTACTCCCTCTCTTAGTTCCTCCTGTTTTCGTTTGTTGCCTTTTGGAGTCTCTCTCACTGCATCTGTAAGAAGATTCTTTCTGTCCTGGCCTCCCTGTACTGTTCTGTAGAGAGCCTTCTCCCTTTCCAGTTTTTTTTAGGGTAATTGGGTGATTCTAATACCTTATATCTGTTATTTACTGGTATTTTCTATTAACATAGGGTTGGCCATTTTGATTGTTATTCCCAAACCTTTTCTCATTTTGATAACCATTTTTCTGTCTCTTATATACTAAGTGCTGCCAGGGTCATCCATATTAGACCTTCTGGAACCTGATTCTATTTGATCTGTCCAATTATGTACCGGTAATCGTACAAATCTTGTTTAAACTTACATATTTTTGTCTCATAATTTCCGCCTCAAATTTTTTTTACTTTAATATCTATATTCCCTTTCAATTCTTTAAATTCCTCCAGATTTTTCAAGAGGCCTGTTTTCTCTGTAAGTTTGTTCAATTCTGCATCAACCTCATTCAATTCCTGCTTTCTCTCAGATACAGGTTGAGTATCCCATATCCAAATATTCCGAAATACTGACTTTTTTTGACTGAGAGTGAGAGTGAGAAACCTTTGTTTTTGATGGCTCAATGTACACAAACTTTGTTTAATACACAAAGTTATTAAAAATATTGTATTAAATGACCTTCAGGCTTTGTGTATAAGGTGTATATGAAACATAAATGAATTGTGTGAATGTAGACACACTTTGTTTAATGCACAAAGTTACAAAAAATATTGGCTAAAATGACCTTCCGGCTGTGTGTATAATGTGTATATAAAACATAAATGCATTCTGTGCTTAGACTTGGGTTCCATCTCCATGATATCTCTTTATGGTATGCAGTTATTCCAAAATACGGAAAAATCCGATATCCAAAATACCTCTGGTCCCAAGCATTTTGGATATGGGATACTCAACCTATATAATCAATTTCATTAGTTCTTGAGAGCAGGCATCTAGGATACCAAACCATTTTCCTATGAATACAGCGTTTACATTTCCAAAAGTGGGATTATTATGGATACATAAGCCTCTCGGTATCCTCCCTGCCTCTAAATAGCTCTGTCTTGATGTAATTTACCAGCTTAATTGAATTTCTTTAGTTAACAATTTTTCCATATGGAAACAGATAGAGTCAAGATCAGTGTCATTATTGCTCTTAGTAGTTAATATAGGGTCTTTTAGATAATCATTAAAAATTCTGTGACACTCCTCGGACCTCTTTCATCTCCAATCTGGACATGTCATTATGGCAGCTCTATTTCAATACCACTGTGATAACACTTAAAGCAAACAATCAGTAATACATCAGAGATAAAACAATTGCAGCAAAGACAGATATTGGCTATACATACACAAAAAGCAAAGCGATTCCGTCTGTGCAATGTCCAGTGTCTCAAGTCTTTATATATAAAAACGTCCTGCACTCCACGGTGCTCCAGAAAAGTGCTGCACCCCTTGTATGCCCTATCCATTGGGCTGTGTCTATAAAGCAAGAAGGAATAAGGGGTGAGAATGCTGTTTTTCATACAGGACTAAAAGCAACACTTTAAGAAGACATTTCATACACTTTGAATGAAGCCGCTGCGGCCGCTATACTTAATCCGCAACCTACGGACTTTAAACACCGTTAGCGTACAGAGTCCCATACAGAGTACGTACTTTGCGTACAAATGCCGTGCTGACTGTACAAAGTACACACAGCGCGTACACACCCAATGATACACTGTGAACCCTTAACAGCTATGCAATGCGATAATAATACACTTTAAACCTTAGCAGGGAAAGGAAGACACGACACCAGATTGTTATTAAACTACTGGGTTCCGACACCACAGCGTATTATTACTGAAAGGGGGTTACAATAACAAAGCAATACAATACAAAAGAATAATGGCTACAGTCAGTGATACATACTTGTTTGGATTTTGCCGCGCTACCTAGTCTGGTCCTCGGTCATCTAGATAGATAACTTTGTGAGTCTTGTGTGACCAGGCCTGCAGCAGGCATCTTTTATACAATCTTCCAAAACTTAACACAATGGACACTGTAATCTCTTTGTCCATTGGACACAGGGATGGTCATTTACAGTACAGGAGAGGTCATAGGTCGGTTTGAATAGGTGGGCGATGTCTGTTCAAGATGCACTTGTAGGTGGTCTCCTCTGGGTTCCCGCCGCATACTTAATGTACAGTAAATACAGTTTATATCTATATTCTGCTCCTGCACATAACTATTCGCAGGAACATGCGATCTTCTTCAAACCAACACCGGAATATTACCCTTACAATACCCTACAGCTGGATACCAAACACCACCTTATAACCTTGTTCTGTCCCCTCCTATCCTGTAAAGGTGAATCCCTTTGTTCTGTTACCATTTAAACTGTTGTAACTTACTGATGTGGTGCAGGGAGACTATGTGCACATTGTGCACTATTTGGATTAAATATGTAATGTGTTTTGATAGCTTTTCATGCGTTCACAAACTCTACCGTAAATACTCATACCACGCGCTAATGCGCAGGACCGCGGGAGCGACCATACGCAAATTGCGGATATGTGCACGCACGGCAGAACAAGTACACGCGCGGAGGCCTTCTGTGTGTAGTTTGTACGAGATGTGTGTACTGCAATATTTTTCGATTTTGACAGTCCACCCTTTGGCAGTCACCAATAACTGCCACTATCTAATCAATAAACAGAAAAATATCTACACAATATCTACAGAAGTTTAGATGGTCGGGGGAGAGTTGTAGGTGGTAAATATATAACCTAGTGGGATAGTAAAAAGCATGTATGTATGACTCCATGTCTGAGTGGCATGTATCATCGTGCCATATATGTAATAAGCTTCGAGGTATTGCGAAGTATACATTAAATCCTTCTCATCCTGTATTAAGGGTCTGTAAATAGGCCAACACACACTACCGAGCTCATTTCGGCTTCTTGTTCCAACAAATGGGGTGCACATTTAGTTGATGATACATGGAGGGGGAAACATATGTGAGTGCTAGTATATGTGGATATCACCTGTCGACTTTGTGTGCCATTAACTGGAGGTTGCAGAGATGAAGATAAGACACATATATAAAATACATTCACATAAACATTTTGGGTAGGGCTGATGTCTTTTCCGGATGGATGTATCTGGGCAGAGGGGGAAACAAAAGAAAAATGGGTGAAAGAAACAGGCCATGAAATTCATTTGTAATCCTTATCATAACACTGTCTCTATGGATGGGTCATAAATTAAATCTGCTGCTATAACAGCGCCCTCGCTGCTTAGACTCATCAGAGTTGTGCCGTGCTTGCGCCGCATTAGAATTCGAACACACCTAAATATCGAACCAATAATTATGACGACTCCCAGGATACAAAGGAGAAACTTCCCCACACTCATAATGACATTCTGAGCCCACTCTCCTAAACCTGAGAACCATTTGCGTGGGTTCAACCATGAGACCCAGCCGGTCAGTTCATTACTCACAGTCGCTAAGGTAAGGTTTTGCTTCCTCCTGAACTCCCACTTCAACTGCAAGATATCGTCCATCTTTCAATCGATAATCTCCGTTGGGTCGTCAGTGCTGTTTGTAATATACGTACAGCACTTCACACTATATTGAGTTACCAGAGTAACACAGTACCCACTTGTCACGGCTATGACATCATTAAGGACCATCCTGTGCTGAATCAGTTCCTTCTTGTAAGCTTGTAACTCCCTTCCCGTATACCTGAAGGTGTCGTCATACATCTCAGTGATATTATCTATCAAGTTCGCTAGCGCATGGATATACCTATAATTTATAGTTCCCCTGGCAGTACGGGTGATGTCTAATGCGAGAAGGAACTGAATCCCGGTGGATTCGTGGATCAAATCAGAGGCTGCGTGTTCTGCCCTATCTATGAGGTGTCTCTTGATGATGTGTTCATAGTGAGTATGAGTATAAGGAGCCTGAGCACTGCGGTGAACGTCTTTCATCTTATCATGGGTTATGGTCATGACCTCTGGCAGTACTCTCCCAATATAACACAATCCCTCTGAGCTCGGGGCAAGCCACTTGTACGCCTTCCTCCCACATATGAAATAGGCATCATCTGGGAGAACATAGGGGACAAAATATAACATTACCATATTACAAATTTTCCAAGTAAAGAAACCAATCCCTAGTTCTACCATCTGCTCAGTACAAGTATCGGGCTGGATGATATGAGCACAATACCCTGGCGATACTTTTCCAACCCACATGGTCTGGAAATACCTCCCACTTTTGGCTATTTGGCGTACAAGTTCAGAGTCTATGGGTATGCTATCAGCTCTGTGTGAAAAGGTCATTGTCTGGTTATTCCACGTCACTTCCCAATTTCCCGGTTTTCGGTAATTGGAAATATTAAAACACAATAAGGACCTGTCTACATGATACTGGTGGATTCCTGGCCATACCCCTTTGACCTCCAGACCGCCTTTTTTTTCTGTAAAGAACACAAATCTTGCATTTCAATTAATTGTTGTGTGTTGATCATGTTAAATGTCATCAGTGATGTTATGTTCATTTGTATGGGGGTGCTGGCTGCTGATTTGTCAGATTCGCCTGCCTGGCTGTTACCAAGTGAAATTGGGTCTTGGTTGTAAGTATGTGCTTTGCACTTGATAGCAGCCACTCTGTCTAGTTCCTGTACCGCTGTTAGAAGCCTTTTTATGTGGGACACATGCTCTACAGTTGTGCCAGCTGCCGTCATGAAATTTCTGAGGCGCCACAGGGCCCCGAAATCATGCACTACTCCAAAGGCGTACCTGGAATCCGTGTATATATTTGCTGACTTACCCTTGGCCAATTCACACACTCTGGTTAGGGTGACCAACTCAGCAACTTGTGCTGAGTGTGGTGGGCCCAGGGGTTCAGCTTCTATGATACCTCTGTCGTCTACAACTGCATATCCAGTACACAAGTCTCCCGATTCTGTCTGTCTGTGGCAACTACCGTCAGTGTAGAAGGTAAAGTCCACTCCTTCCAGTGGGTTGTCACTAATGTTGGGTATCGCTGTAAAAGTTTGGTTCAGGTATTCCATACAATCATGCGTATCAGTGTCTGCACTTAATCCTCCTTCACCATTATTCTCATCCTCCACCCTTTGTGCCTGTCCAGGCACACTTGGCAAGTAAGTTGCAGGATTTAGTAAGCTGCATCTCTTAATGGTGATGTTTACCGGGGCCATCAGTGATAATTCCCACTTTGTAAACTGAGCAGATGAGACATGTCTGGTTTGGGCTGAGTTCAGTAAGGCTGATACTGCATGAGGTGTATGAATGGTCAGGTCATGTCCTAACACTACGTCCTCGCTTTTACTTACCAGCAAAGCTATCGCTGCAACACTTCGCAAGCAAGTGGGGAGAGACCGCGCTACAGTGTCCAACTGTGCACTGTAGTATGCTACCGGTCTGCTGGCATCACCATGTCTCTGTGTTAAAACCCCTGCCGCGCACCCAGCACTTTCTGTACCATACAATTCAAAGGGCTTCTCATAATCTGGCATACCTAATGCAGGTGCCTGTGATAGGCACTGTTTGAGTCTCTCAAATGCCAGTTCGGACTCATCTGTGTGCGAGACCCATTCTGGTTTGTTTGAAGAGACCATCTCTTGCAAAGGTAAAGCCAGTATAGAGAACGCTGGAATCCAGTTTCGACAGTACCCACACATTCCAAGGAAAGTGCGGATCTGTTGCTGCGTTTGTGGCAGAGTCATGTCGCGAATCGCCTGTATTCTATCAGCGGTGAGGTGTCTAAGTCCTTGAGTCAAGCAATGTCCCAAATATTTTACCTTGGTCTGGCACAACTACAACTTATCCTTTGAAACCTTGTGTCCCGTTTGGGAAAGATGAAACAGAAGCTGTTTCGTGTCTTTCAAGGACAATTCGAGTGAGTCAGAACACAACAATAAGTCATTGACATACTGTATTAGCACTGATCCACTCTCAGGTTGAAAGGATTGTAAACAGTCATGCAAGGCCTGAGAGAAAATACTCGGGCTGTCAATGAAACCTTGGGGGAGACGAGTCCAGGTGTACTGTACTCCCCTGTATGTAAAGGCAAAAAGGTACTGGCTGTCAGGGTGAAGAGGGACAGAAAACAAAGCAGAACAGAGGTCAATGACAGTGAAAAAATTTGCAGTAGAGGGAATTTGCATGAGGATGACAGCTGGATTGGGGACTACGGGGAATTGGCTCTCAACTATCTTGTTTATCCCCCTTAGATCCTGCACTAGCCTGTAACCACTCCCCCCACTCTTTTTCACACGGACGATGGGACTATTGGCGGTGCTGGACGTCCTGACTAGGATGCCCTGGTGTAGCAGCTGCTCTATGACAGGGTACACTCCTAATTCTACCTCTGGCTTCAGAGGATACTGAGGGATTTGTGGAGCTATCCTACCATCTTTTACTTGTACTACTACTGGAGCTACATTTGCCATCAATCCAGTGTCTTGTCCATCTTTGGTCCAAAGGGAACCCGGTATTTGTGAGATCATTTCCTCTACCTTTGATGGACACTTGTCTATAAGAGCAGAATGCGACATTAGCCTTTGAGGGGTGTCTAATATATCTTGCACTTCTTGAGCGTGGTTCTCAGGTATATCCAAGAAGACACCCTCAGGAGTACAATATATGACACACCGCATTTTACACAATAGGTCTCTGCCGAGTAGATTAGTCGGAGCCGATGCAGCCAGCAGGAAAGAATGTTTGGTTTGCAAGGGCCCTATCGTAATCTTTGCAGGTCTACTCAAAGGGTATTGTTGCACAGTTCCTGTTACTCCCATTGCCGAGATTGTTTTACCCGTGGTCTTTATACCTGATGTGGAATTCAACACTGACCTGGCCGCCCCTGTATCTACAAGGAAAGGTAATGGTACACCAGCTACATCAACCGTTACCTCAGGTTCACTACCAAGGCTAGCAATCAACTTCACTGGCTGCAGACTACAGGTGTGGACCAACCCCTATTGTGTGTTGAGACCCTCCCGCAGCGCATTGGCAGCTACAATATGTGAGGGGGGTAGCTGAGAATTTTCGGAGGCCTGCCAGTCTCTCCTTGGTGGGTACCTCCTTGTTTCCCCTGCATGTGGCTCGTAATTTCTCCTAAGTGGTCCCTGATCCCAATTATGTGCATTGTAGTGTTGTTCATATCCTGGTCTAGGGGGTCGATATACATTATGTGTACCTTTATTCCTACATTCCCTCGAGTAATGTCCTACCTTTTGACTAGTATAGCATGTTACTACACGTGACTTACCATCAGGGGTCTGGGGTTTCGGCTGATATGGCTTTTTTGTAAGTGCGTCTATACTTGCTGTCATCAGCTTTTCCCCCTGAGACTCCCTGTGCTTACTGATGTTCCTATCGTGCTCGATAGCGGACTCTCTCAATGCAGCCACCGAGATACCTCTCCAGTTTGGTAGAGAGGTCTGCACTCTTGTTCTCAGTGCCTCCTTTAACCAGTCCATTAATACAGTAACAGCTACTTCCCTGTGATGTACATTGTCTTTAATGTCCTCGGTCCCAGTGTATCTAGCCATTTCTGCAGTGCTCGATGGAAATATTCGGATGCCATTTCACCTTCTTTTTGTCTTATGGAGAAAATTTTATTCCATTTGACAACAGTAGGGAAATACACTCCTAGTTGCAGATTGATTTGCTTTACGTTCTCCTGATTGTATTCATCAGTGAGAGGTACTTCTGCATCTAACTTACTGTCTGCTATAAATTTCGTGATGTCAATATTTGAGGGTAAACACACTCGTAGCACTGTTCGCCAATCTTTATTTGTAGGCTTATGGGCGTTACCTAACTCTTTAATGAATCTCTGGCATCCGACTAGATCTTTCCTGGGATCGAGAAATTCAGACATAATTGACAATGCATGGCAATGTTCCTGATTGGAGTTACTCCCTGATTGTCAGTTTTCCCGTTGGTGACTGCAATTACCCTGACAGGATTTAATTCAATTACATCCTTCTGGTTTAATTCTACAATGTGGGGAGCTATTGTCTCTGCATAATGTATGGTACCGTACTAACCTGTGGACGTGACCTTACTTATCCCTCCGCTAGTGGGCCTTGCTACAACTCTTGTTGGTTGGGCCGTGCCCACCTGAGTGTCCTGTATGGTGGCTGCAAAAGAGAGTGCCGATATCGTGCTGGGCTCAGCTTCCTGCTCGCAGTCCTGTGGAAAATTTAAAACGGGATACAACTGGCAAGGGTTAGCGTTAGTACATTTATTAATTACTCTCCTATCCTGTACCAATGTACCATTGTCTGTAGCCACTTTCTCCCCCACAATATATGGTGGTGGTGGTGCGGTCGCCATTGTTTTCCCGCTAGGTTTGGAACCTGCTGTGCAAGCTAATTCCCTTTGCCCATCCCCCTCCTGTTGCCATAAATTTAAACAATCTGTATGTCTAATCCTTTGTTTTCTGGATTTTATCAGACATATCCTTATCCTTAAGTTCTGCAATACCTCTGGTTCAAAGCTGCCCACCCTAGGGAATGGTACCCTATCTTTGTCAGTCATACGTACCCATTCGGACAAAAAGTCTTCAGTGTGTGAACCATATTTTCCACACATAACAAACCTCGCTGACCCCTTGGGCCGCGGCTATTCAACCTGAACCCTGGCTACAAAACGTCCACCGCTTGTGCAATTGGATCCCATCACGGACTTTTTCCCTTTTATGCAATCTCCAATGCACAATACAAATAGACGGTGAAAGTTCTTAGAGCGCTTTCACCCACTCCACTGAGTACCACGACTCACTCCAATAGTGACCACCGCGTACCCAGTGAGGTCCCTATCTGGTTTCTATTTACTGGAAGTGTTAGGAGTGACTTACCTTTTCCAGTGAATATACACCGCTGGAGATTTTCCTGAGAGAGACCAGCGGAAACTCCCTATACACTTATACACAAATCACGCTTGTGTATGCTCTACACAGCACTACTAATACCGCGGTTCTACGCAAAAGCTCGTAAAAGCGGTATCACGTTGCGCTGTATATATCGCACCCACAAATGCGCGGTCCAATCGCACAGCGTATAGGTACTTGTTACCTATCTGCCGTACGACCACAGGTCGATGTACAAACTGTGACCCTCAGCCCGGATCGTAATACAAAAACCTTTTTTTTACTTCAATACTTCGCAATACTATGCACTATCATGCTCCTCTGCAAATCACCTCATGATTTGCTTATTAAACCTTATACTAACGTGAGTCAGCCACCTCACGCCACCAAGCCTCCACTTACTTGATGTACCACACGACGGAATCCCGAATTCCCTGGGTTCGAATATCCACTCACTCCTACGTTCGCTCACTCAAATACACTTTGTTTTTCTGTACAGAAGATTTTAATTAATTCAGATAGGTAGCTTTACCCCCAGAGGCAATACAGTTTTAAACAAAACTTTTATACTAATCTTCTTTAGAAACCGGGCAGTTTTGTGCTATTGTAGCATGGCTACTGTCCCACCTTTTAGCTAAACGACACTATTGTGTAATTTGTACTTAGCGCCCGTACTCTTACGCACTTTGTGTAAACACGCGACCGTGCGTGTCTCTTATGCTGCGTGCGCAGTCCTTTGTCCGAGACACGTGTACAAAACCGTACGTCCGCAATAAAACAAATCCCACAACTTCTATAAATGTGAGCAATACTTACAATAATCACTCACTTAACACAACACACAGTTTTTTTCTGTATAAACCTTCACAACCAGGCCAGACTGCGTTTGTGCTTTACACTTACTTCCTTAAACATTTATTTTAGCTTTAACTATATAGCAACAAATGTATCCGGTTTCACACAGATCTAAATGAATCTAGCAATCTGAGTCTTATGGCAACAATGTGAGAGGGTATACAAAGTATGGGTGCCTTTTGTTGTGTACGCTTTTGGCGCCCCCCCAAAAAAAATCCACAGATTTTTAAATAGCTTTTTTCCTGTTTGTTTTACGGGTTCTACCAGCATCTCTACAAACCATACAGAGCAGACATCATCTAATCAGCACACAAGTAGGGTTTTCAGTGTATCCATCAACCAAGAAGAGGTTACGTAGGATACTTTCTGTCCACCCTTTTGCTGATAGATTAAGTCTGCTGTGACCTGTTAGGCTGTGAGTATATGGAAAACTGGACGATGCCCCCAATTGAGAATGCTGTTTTTCATACAGGACTAAATGCAACACTTTAAGAAGACATTTCATACACTTTAAAAGAAGCCGCTGCGGCCGCTATACTTAATCCGCAACCTACGGACTTTTTACACCGTTAGCGTACAGAGTCCCGTACCGTGTACTGACTTTGCGTACAAATGCCGCGCTGGCTGTACAAAAGTACACACAGCGCGTACACACCCAATGATACACTGTGAGCCCTTAACAGCTATGCAATGCGATAATAATACACTTTAAACCTTAGCAGGGAAAGGAAGACACGACACCAGATTGTAATTAAACTACTGGGTTCCGACACCACAGCGTATTATTACTGAAAGGGGGTTACAATAACAAAGCAATAAAATACAAAAGAATAATGGCTACAGTCAATGATACATACTTGTTTGGATTTTGCCACGCTACCCAGTCTGGTCCTCGGTCATCTAGATAGATAACTTTGTGAGTCTTGTGTGACCAGGCCTGCAGCAGGCATCTTTTATACAATTTACCAAAACTTAACACAATGGACACTGTAATCTCTTTGTCCATTGGACACAGGGATGGTCATTTACAGTACAGGAGAGGTCATAGGTCGGTTTGAATAGGTGGGCGATGTCTGTTCAAGATGCACTTGTAGGTGGTCTCCTCTGGGTTCCCGCCGCATACTTAATGTACAGTAAATACAGTTTATATTTATATTCTGCTCCTGCACATAACTATTTGCAGGAACATGCGATCTTCTTCAAACCAACACCGGAATATTACACTTACAATACCCTACAGCTGGATACCAAACACCACCTTATAACCTTGTTCTGTCCCCTCCTATCCTGTAAAGGTGAATCCCTTTGTTCTGTTACCATTTAAACTGTTGTAACTTACTGATGTGGTGCAGGGAGACTATGTGTACATTGTGCACTATGTGGATTAAATATGTAATGTGTTTTGATAGCCTTCCATGTAATCACAAACTCTACCGTAATTACCCATACCACACGCTAATACGCAGGACCGCGGGAGCGACCATACGCAAATTGCGGATATGTGCACGCACGGCAGAACAAGTACACGCGCGGAGGACATCTGTGTGTAGTTTGTACGTGATGTGTGTACTGCAATATATTTCGACTTTGACAGGAGGCACACAATAGTGAAGTAAGTCTTATAAAAATGTTTATAGTGTATTAGGTAAAATATACACTCACAACATATTACATAAACAAACATCTCACAATAGTGGCACGAGTCAGACTCTCAGCTCCATGTGGAGGCTCTATTCCATTCAGTGGCCCGGAGATCCCCGGAACCATCCCGGAAGTGAGTCACAAACCAAACCTCAATCTCAGCATTATGCAGGCATCACCTTCACTTCAGTCATCAAGTTCCCAAACCGCTTTCGTCTTCCGACTTCCTCAGTGGGCATATCCATGCAGTGTGGATGGTGGTGTTTAAATAGAGCTGTGCTTTCAGCCATTAATTGACTACCTTGCCACAGGTGTACTTTACTATGTTAACCCCATACATTCTCATAAGCAAATCACAAATGTGAACAATACTATCACAATTAATCATAGTACACATATACATATTACATCATTACGTATATTATACTCATACAAATTCATTAATCAGAAAACAGAAAAGCTAAAACAAACTGTCCAGTTACGGTGGCCATTTTATGGAAGATCAACTGCAGTGCATCTCGAGTAGGGGCAGAGGCACATGCAGGTAGGGGCAGAGGAACCCACAGGTAAGGATAGAGGCACACATGGGTAGGGGCAGAGGCACCCACGTGTAAGGGCAGAGGCACACATGGGTAGGGGCAGAGGCAGCCACAAGTAAGAATAGAGGCACACATGCATAGGAGCAGATGCACACACAGGTAGGAATAGAGGCACGCATGGGTAGGGGCAAAGGTACCCACAGGTAAGGATAGAGGCACACATGGGTAGGGGCAGAGGCACACATGGGTAGGGGCATAGGCATACAGGTAGGAGCAGATGACATAGAGTCAGCTTGCAAACCTAACATATTTAAAATACAGTGGGTGGAGCTTGCCTTGTTGTCCTAGCATTTACAGCACTGAGCAGGGCAGCATCAGAGCGGGACAGGGCAGAGAAGGAGGCAGATTATTTCCTCAGCACCTGCATTTTGACAGCATCAATCCTGGGGAAGCCCAGAGGTGCGGCCTGACAAAGATTGGCATCATTCTGTAAATTCCATAGCAAAGCACATGTACTCAGCTATATACAGTATATACTGTAAGCCTCTATCAAGATAAACGTAATAGAAGGATGATTTCAGAAGTTTATTAGTGTATTATATGCTAAGGTAACTAGTTTAATTAAAAACATAGAAATATCGATCTCACAGAACCAATATTTAGGACTAAACAATATTTTGTACCCAATGTTAAAAAACATTTTTTGATGTTTTCTTTCAATGTCCCATCCCTAGTGCCCTGCTGCCTGTCCTTTGGCCAGCTGTTGTCTCCCAGCGTCCTCTTTGCATTGCACATGAGGTCATTATGTCACATGTGTTGAGGAAATGAGGGATTATGTGGAGCTGTCCAAGGTACTGAAGTAGACTGGCATGGCTCTGCCACACTAAACAAGAAAAAAAGCAACACTAGTTTTGAAGAAAAGTAATGCATAGTCATCCTATTTGGAATAAAAACAAACTTTAATGGGTGACAAAAAATTGTCACTTGTGCACAATCGATGTTTGCAAATGTTTGTGACAAAGCATCATTAAAGGAAATTATATTAGACAATCTATATTCAGAAACTGTTTTTTAAATTGTAACACGTAGCAAAGATAAAGAGCAAACAGTGCTATTTATAGATGCAGGTGCCATGCAGCACATGGCAAGTGTAAAACAAATCCCTGATCCACCAACCACATCTACACCCCTACCCTCATTCTGCCCCCAAGTAACATACTGTTAAGAAAAATATAAATGATTCCAGTCTAAGTGAAACTGATAACATTTAAGCAGACAACAGCATGGCTCCTAGTTCCCACTTGCCTGCTGCCTTGCAACCAAGAAATATGTCCAATTCCAGAAATATAAGCCATATATTATGACTCCATTGGAAATAGATTTTTGTTTTCTAGCATTGTTAGCATACTGTTGATCAAGTACGTAGTTTGTGTACAAAATGTCAGTTGAGGTCGCCAAGTATCCAAACTTGGAATGTTATTGCTGGTCTAATATAAGTAATTATTAAAGTCTCCTTCAGAATTGATGTAAGTCAGTTTTTTTCTGTTTGCTTTGCGTAAATGCTCTAAGTTCACGTTTTCCAGGTCTCCTCACAGAATCACAAGTGAAGTAATTGGCTGCAGCTGTGGATCTTATAAAATGTGCCCGTTAGTAATGCCAACACCTGTGCACCTGCTAGGTGAGCTGGAAAATGTGAACTGTTGGTAGCTCTCGAGGACCAGGGTTGGCTACCCTTGCTCTAAGGTGTGTTATTGCCAGGTATAGCAGATTGCATCTACCAGTTACTCTTATGCTCTAGACCAGGCATGTCCAAACTGCGGCCCTCCAGCTGTTGAGAAACTACACATCCCAGCATGCCCTGACACAGCTTTAGCATTTCTTGACAACAAAACTGTGTCAGGGCATGCTGGGATATGTAGTTTCACAACAGCTGGAGGGCCGCAGTTTGGACATGCCTGCTCTAGACGGTTAATAGATCTGCTCTGAGAATTTATTGCATAATGAGATCAACAACTTTATCTAGCACAAATGTACACTGATCCCTTATTGCATCTAAAATGGCCACTGAATTCTTGTAAATATCATACTGTACAAGTTAACATAAAGCTGGTGAACATTTCAGTAAAACTGTCATGACTACACAAACCCTTTGAAAACATGGACCCCCTAATTTACAATCAGTTCCCCATTACTTTCTCTTTATTATATCTTTTTCTCCATGATCACTTAAGTGAATACCATTGTTAGTTTTACAGGTATCTCCCTTTCCTGCCTCTAACATCCTTTATCATCCCTTCTTATATTAGTTTAGCGATACTACTTTCTTACCATGTCACAACATAGGGGTATATTTACTAAGCTCCCGATTTTGACCGAGATGCCGTTTTTTCTTCAAAGTGTCATCTCGGTAATTTACTAAGCAAAAATCACGGCAGTGATGAGGGCATTCGTAATATTTTGGAAGTCCTAGGAAAAAATCACGAATCAATACACCATCGGTCAAATACGCCTGCAATTTGGTAGAAATCGTGAATTTACTAAAAAGTGCAAATCACAAACACTGCCGACAATAGCCAAACACTGCCGTGCTGAAATACAATTCGTGAAAAAGTGCTAAAAAAACAGACCTGCTTTTTTTTACCGTGATTGGATAGGCATGCACGGATCCATGAGATCCGTGCATGTTTTTCAGTGGGAAGGGGTGGGAAATGTTTGAATTTGTTAAAAAAAAATGCGTGGGGTCCCCCCTCCTAAGTCAAACCAGCCTCGGGCTCTTTGAGCCGGTCCTGGTTGGAAAAATATGGGGAAAAAATTGACTGGGGTTCCCCCATATTTAAGCAACCAGCACCGGGCTCTGCGCCTGGTCCTGGTTTCAAAAATACGGGGGACAAATAGCGTAGGGGTCCCCCGTATTTTTGAAACCAGCACCGGGCTCCACTAGCTGGACAGATAATGCCACAGCCGGGGGTCACTTTTATACAGCGCCCTGCGGCCGTGGCATTAAATACCCAACTAGTCACCCCTGGCCGGGGTACCCTGGAGGAGTGGGAACCCCTTAAATCAAGGGGTCCCCCCCCTCCAGCCACCCGAGGGCCAGGGGTGAAGCTCGAGGCTGTCCCCCCCATCCAAGGGCAGCGGATGGGGGGCGGATAGCCTTTGTTGAAAGTGTTGAATATTGTTTTTAGTAGCAGTACTACAAGTCCCAGCAAGCCTCCCCCGCAAGCTGGTACTTGGAGAACCACAAGTACCAGCATGCGGCGGAAAACCGGGCCCGCTGGTACCTGTAATACTACTACTAAAAAAATACCCCAATAAAGACATAAGACACACACCTTGAAAGTATAACTTTAATACATACATCCACACCACCATATACACATACTTACCTTATGTTCACACGAGGGTCGGTCCTCTTCTCCATGTAGAATCCATGGTGTACCTGTTGAAAAAATTATACTCACAAAATCCAGGGTAGAAGGCTCTTCTGCTTGTAATCCATTTGTAATCCACGTACTTGTCAAAATAAAAAAACGGACACCCGACCTCGAACTGAAAGGGGCCCCATGTTTTCACATGGGACCCCTTTCCCCGAATGCCAGAAACCCCCTCTGACTTATGTCTAAGAGGGTTTCTTCAGCCAATCAGGGAGCGCCACGTTGTGGCACCCTCCTGATCGGCTGTGTGCTCCTGTACTGTCTGACAGGCGGCACACGGCAGTGTTACAATGTAGCGCCTATGCGCTCCATTGTAACCAATGGTGGGAACTTTGTGGTCAGCGGTGAGGTTACTTTCGGTCAACCGCTGACCACAAAGTTCCCACCATTGGTTACAATGGAGCGCATAGGCCCTACATTGTAACACTGCCGTGTGCCGCCTGTCAGACAGTACAGGAGCACACAGCCGATCAGGAGGGCGCCACAACGTGGCACTCCATGATTGGCTGAAGAAACCCTCTTAGACATAAGTCAGAGGGGGTTTCTGGCCTTCGGGGAAAGGGGTCCCATGTGAAAACATGGGGCCCCTTTCAGTTCGAGGTCGGGTGTCCGTTTTTTTATTTTGACAAGTACGTGGATTACAAATGGATTACAAGCAGAAGAGCCTTCTGCCCTGGATTTTGTGAGTATAATTTTTTCAACAGGTACACCATGGATTCTACATGGAGAAGAGGACCGACCCTCGTGTGAACATAAGGTAAGTATGTGTATATGGTGGTGTGGATGTATGTATTAAAGTTATACTTTCAAGGTGTGTGTCTTATGTCTTTATTGGGGTATTTTTTTAGTAGTAGTACTACAGGTACCAGCGGGCCCGGTTTTCCGCCGCATGCTGGTACTTGTGGTTCTCCAAGTACCAGCTTGCGGGGGAGGCTTGCTGGGACTTGTAGTACTGCTACTAAAAACAATATTCAACACTTTCAACAAAGGCTATCAGCCCCCCATCCGCAGCCCTTGGATGGGGGGGACAGCCTCGGGCTTCACCCCTGGCCCTTGGGTGGCTGGAGGGAGGGACCCCTTGATTTAAGGGGTTCCCACTCCTCCAGGGTACCCCGGCCAGGCGTGACTAGTTGGGTATTTAATGCCACGGCCGCAGGGCGCTGTATAAAAGTGACCCCCGGCTGTGGCATTATCTGTCCAGCTAGTGGAGCCCGGTGCTGGTTTAAAAAATACGGGGGACCCCTACGCTTTTTGTCCCCCGTATTTTTGGAACCAGGACCAGGTGCAGAGCCCGGTGCTGGTTGCTTATATATGGGGGAACCCCTGTCAATTTTTCCCCCATATTTTTGCAACCAGGACCGGCTCAAAGAGCCCGAGGCTGGTTTGGCTTAGGAGGGGGGACCCCACGCAATTTTTTTTTTTAGTTTAAACATTTTTTTTTTTTTTACAAGATGCACAATGAAGCCCAGCACGGATCTCTCAGATCCGGCCGAGATTCATTGTATTAAAGTCGGCAGTGTTTTACAAGTCACTCACGTAAAACACTGCCAAAAAAAACGAATGACATCGACATCGGTAAAACGGAAAATGCAGAATACGACAGCTTAGTAAATTAGCCATAATAAATTCAAAAAGTTGCAAATTTACACTTGCGATGTCATTCGTGATTGAACTTTGACCTCAAACGGGAAAATACGATTCTTAGTAAATTTACCCCATAGTGTACAAACATAAAATTAGTTATTGAAAACGTGTGTTGTCTCTGTGGCAACAGATTAGAAAATGGTAATTAGAATGTTCCTCTGTCTTTTATCTAGTTTACTGGATATTTCAATCACTTGGGTGTGACGCCTGGAAGGGGTAACACCAAAATATCGGCAACCCCCGCAGTGACAGGAGCCAGGTGCTGCAGTGTGAAATTCTGCTACAGCACCCAGCTCCTGACGTAGAAGAGGAGCCGACAGCGCTGCAGACAGTCTCTGGGGGCAGCCCAGTACAGCCCAGCATCTTCGGAGATACTTGGCACGCCCCCAGAGTGACGATCCTGTGAGGCCACACCCCTTTATTTACGACCACGCCCCTTTTTGCAGCGAGCGTGCCTCCGGCATGCTGCGATATCAAGGGTGCACACCGGGTGTCACCACACCTCGTGACGCCTCTGCTTCAGTGTGCTTTTATACCTCTCTGGCTGAGAACATCAAGTCTGCCCCTGGGCCTAACCATCAAGATGAACAGGGAACTGTGGGGGAAGAGCACCAGGACCAGGATCAGCAGGGACATCCCCATTGCGTCTGAGTATGCACCCCACATTCTCCTACCCACCCGTACTAAGATCTGATCAAAATGTTAGCCCACTCCTACTTCTGCCACTAGTTACCTGCTATTGTGTTTTGTTTTGTTTTCTTCTCTCTTCATTGCTCGCTTCCAACCCACCATGTGTTTTTCCTGTAATGTTTACCTCCACTGATTGCACACCTTTCCATTGTGCCCTACATGCAGGGTACATCATACTACTACATAAGCATCAGTTTTCCCATATATGAACTTGGCCCTTGTATGTCTCACCTCCCACAGTGTAACCTTCAAAGTGCGCCCAACATGGCTGCCCCATATGGTACACTTGTGGATGGGATGAAAAATACATGGACCTTGTGGTTTTGTTGGAACCCTACTCTAAACTGTAGGACTCTGAAATCACCCCCATTTTGGGTCATCTCTTCTAGGGGTAGACTATTTCACCCTGGGTAATCCTACGCTGAGTGCCCAAGATGGCTGCTGCACTTGGTACCTATGAGGGTGGAATACACAACCCTTGGAAGTTATTACCCAAAATGCCTACACCAATCCTGCGTTATGCTTTCTGTGGGCTTAAGGTTTCACTTTTATGTCTGTGTTGCTTGTCTATTGTTGTATTACTCAAATCCTCTGCATCATGTGCATTGTTTTTGATGTCTGTAAAGCGCCTTGAGTCCTGTTGGAGAAAGAGCGCTATATAAATAAAAATTATTATTATTATTATTATTATATAGCCACTACTATACATAGTGTACATCAATGTGGTGTCCCAGTCTACAAAGTATATTAATGTTCCTCTATGTGGCCAGTCCATAATTTATATCTATGTAGTTTTATGTGGCTAGTCCACAGTGCACATCAATGTGGCTCCATGTAGACAGCCCCTAGTGTAAATCATTGTGATTTTTAGACCAGTTCACGCTATGATGTACAGCAATGTGGCTTTATGTGACCAGTCTACAGTGTATATCAATGGTGTTTCTTTATGTGACCCATGTACATAGTATTTATCAATGTGGCTTTATGTGGCTAGTCCACAGTCCAGGTGGCCAGTCTGTGGTATACATCCATGTGACGTTATGTGACCAGTGTATATCAATGTGGCTTTATGTCACCAGTACATAGTACAGTATATATTAATATGGTTTTATGTGGCCAGTCAATATTTAATGTAAGTGTGGTTTAATGTGTAGACAGATCCTAGTGTAAATCATTGTGATTTTTGGTGGCCAGTCTATGGTGTACATCAATGTGGCTTTGTGTGACCAGTGCACGGTGTATATTGATGTGGCTTTATGTGAACAGTGCATAGTATATATCAACGTGGCTTTATGTGGCTGGTCCATAGTGTATATCAATGTGGTTTTTTGTAGTCCACAGTATATATCAACGTGGTTTTATGTGACACAACATAGTGTTTATGTTTTCATCTGATGTCCACTATTTTGATGGGTGATCACCGGAGGTGCGGGATGCCGGCCGATCTCTGAGTTTTTTTCAAAGGGGCAATCACTATCAAGGCATGGTTTGCCTTGTTTGTGACTGCCCATTTAAAAAAATGTCCGAAATCCCGGCATCCCGCACCTCCAGTGATCTCGGATGCCATTACAGCCAACTGATACTCTTCATGAATCCATGTTCTGCCCATCAAAGTTAGCAAAGGATCCACTAGTGTGACACAAACCTAAGTTTGCTCTTTTAGGGTCTATCAATGCATGTGGGATCCTCTCCGACGGAGAGGATCGGACAGTGCAGTATTCAATTAACGGACATTTCCGACAGGTTTTGCCCATTTCCGACAATGCTGATCCGACTTTTTTTGCAGTCGGATAGCATTGTCGAAAACAGGCCAAAAAACTGTCGGAATTGGCAGCTAATTTGACAAAACGTGTGGATCCGTGCCTGATCTGCCGATCCACGTGTTTTCTGGCAAGTCGGAATTGCCAACAAGTCAGAAAAATGGCAGCTCCGTTGAATAGGTTAAATCCTGATTCAACCAAAAAAAGTCGGAAACTGCAGTCTTTCAGACTTGACAGCAATTCCAACTTCAATTGAATTCAATTGAATTCCGCTTTGTCTGAAACAGTGTGTCACGGTTCGGGTAACTGGTCGTCATTTCTTACCAGTCAAGTGTCTTCTGAGGCTGGCTTTGCGTTCCAGGCTCGGGTCCCAGCTGTGTTGCTGATGTATATATTCTGCATTGCTTCACTGTTGGCCCGCAGCGCTGTTACAGTGCCGTTCTCAGTATACTTGTCAAGTCCCAGAATGGTGTTCTCATCCCGCCACGACTGCCGAAGCCGTGCCTGTGCTTTCAGTGTGCAGAGAGCTGGGTGTGACGTCTCATGCTCACTGCGGTCTCTGTCACTGTCCCTGTGGCCTTGCTGTGCGGGTGAACAGGTGTGGCATCTCCTGCCCGCCGCGATCTCCGTTGCCTCCGGTCCTATGCCTTCAGTGTGCAGAGAGCTGGGTATGACGTCTTCTGCACATTGCGGTCTCTGCCGCTGTCCCTGTGGTCTGGCTGTGCAAATGGATAGTGTGACGTGTCCTGCCTGCTGCGGCCTCCACCACCATTGCTGTTGTTTTCCACATGGTTTTCCCCAAGCTGACTTTCCCTCCAAGTGATAACATTGGCGCAGCCATGTTGGTTCTGGTCACATGCTATTGTTTTCTCCAATCCACTGCGCTCCAGAACTCTGCTTAATTGATTAGCCAATGCCTGCATCCCAGCAGGTATAAATATCCTGTTTCAGAGCTGGAGGATTGTCAGTGCTTCAGTTGTCATCCCAGTGATACTAGTCTCTCCTCATTGTGGTTGTTCCTGTCTTCAATACTCCACTAGAGACTTGCACCAGTCCTACTCCTCATGGTGCAGCCTGACTCTGCAGTGTCTCATCATTGCACCCTGCGTCTGGCAGATTACTAAACACTGGCTTCCAGCATTTCAGCTCCCAGCGGTGCCCTGTCTCTGTTCTACATCGATGCTCTGCCATCGTTCCCCAGTAATCTGCGATCCCAAGCATCACCTGTGATATCTCTTCGCTCTCTAGCTACAGCACTTCCACTACAGCTATTCAGTTGGACCAGTCCCATCTGGTAATACCCAACAGTTAACAACACAGTCACCAGCTTCTGCATTACCTCAGCTGGCCAGTTCCTGTTTCCAATCCGCTTCTTAGCGCATAGGTGTTGGTAAAGGACATACCACCTCCAGGTCCTTTAAGACTGTCTCCTGATTGTACCACACCTAGAGACTTCCTAATGCCCTTCTAGGAACTGTGACTTGTTATCTTTTGAATACCATACTGCAAACTGCCAATACACCTGTTGAGCTGTGTTCTTAATAAAACCCATTGAACATATTTTCAGTTGTCGTGGTCACGCCTTCGGGCACTGGTACTGTAGGTCCACACGCATGTCCAGGAGTCCAATCTTACCTCCCAGGTTTAAGTACTCCTCAGCCCCTACAACTGACGCTTGCCATAGTCAGCACCAGCCCTCAGTTGTGACACAGTAAAATCACACACACAAAAAAAAATACATTCAGTCCTTAACATAATTCTCCAAATCTTTTGAAAGTGTATGTTATTACTTCCCATGTTGTCTTGTAACAGGTACTTGTTACATTGGAAATATAACTGTGTTAACTGGTGGACTTTTATACTATTATCCATAAGCCAAATCTAATTATTATTATTATTTTTTTACTTTATGAAACTTTGCTAGTTCTTTAGCAAATGTTACTTCAGGATCATACAGTGGCTATGACTCATATTTTTCCATCTTTTTCCAATTGGTCATTGTTCTATTATGAAATGATTACCTACCGTTCAGTAGGGAGTATGCTGATTTACAAATAGTTACTGAAAAGGCTTTTAGTCTTACATATACTGTACAAGTGACTTATTTCAATAACCTCATGTAATCAGGCAGTGGGGTTTTATCAAGTGCCCCACTTGGGAATCTTGTGTTCTTGTATTTTATGACAGCATCATCTCTTTCCTTTCATTTCCTATTACTTGGGCACAAACATGTGTACACTGGGAACTGTAGTGCTGCTTGTAATTACAATCCAACCAAATTGGATGAGTTATAAGTGTAGCAGATTTACATTATGAAATTCTTCTTACTTCCTTTTTGACCTTAAAACATTGCAAGGGTTAGATTATCATTAGAGAGAATAATGAAACAGGTCTGATCCTCACACACTCCACACTCTAATCAAGAAAAGTAATTATAGAAATGACTGTAGAAGCCACGAGTAATGTGCGACGTTAAAGTCAGATTCCACCTTTACAGCAGATATTTTCAGGTGCAGAATTGGAATAATGAGTCAAGAAGACTAAGATTAACTTAACTATTTACATACCTAAGAATTTGCTACATGTTGACGCAGACATATAATTAATCATTAAAACTTTCATTGTAGAAAATGTATCTATGAAGACAGGAAATTTGCATGATAACTTTTAAACCAGTCAATGAAATCATTTGTTAAGCTTTAGAAGTGAATGTATTATACTTTCAATTCAGGCACAATTTTGTTACAGAAAAGTTCATATTGTTATTGCCATGAATTTACATAATACAAACCCGTTGGGTATGTGTGACCGGGGGAGGGGCTAGCGCAACAAAGCCCCTTGTGGGTGTCGTTATTGTCACCTGTGGTCACATAAACGTATCCCATACAAAACACATAAAACTATGCCATGATTCTTTAAACTTTTCTAGTTAATGTTTTTCAATTCACAAAAATTTTATGGAAAATATCAGAAATGTATAAATACATTTAGCACATGCAGAGGGTATTTATCAAAGCTTGAAGAAAGATAAAGTTGGAATAGATAAAGTACCAATCAATCAGCTGTTAACTGCTATTTCACAGGCTGTGCTTGAAAAAGGACAGAAGCTGATTGGTTGGTTCGTTATCTCTCTCCATTTTATCTCTCCAAGCTTTGATAAATCTCTGCCAGGGACTTGAGAAAGCTGGAATTGTCATGTACAAGTTTTCTATATTTTCTCATAGTGTAATTCTTTCCACTTGAAAACCTGTGGGGACCCCTCCAATGACTTTGCCCCATTTACAGAAAGCTGGGCATTGGTGCATGAAACATATATAGAATATAGGCAAGCCGCATATCATTTTAATCAGCAGAATCTGCCTGTGCGTCCTATTGCATTACATTGCATCTAAGATACATTTAGCAAGAAAGATGCTCAGCGCTACCGAGTCCCGCCATGGCACAGCGCAACTTGAAGGGCTGTTTAGCATGACTGCAGCATGGATGTAAGAGGACACCTCTATATCCATGGTATTAGGAAGGGCGGCAATGTCTAGATGTTGAGTGTTGCAGCTATCAAGTCAGGAGCAACTTTCTTCATACTCTGGGCGGGATGTACTAAAGCAAAAATGCGGGGTTTTACCGCATTTTCATATTTACTAACACCTTACCGCCGTGTTTTCGGCGTCCAGGGTATCGCCATCTCTGAATGGCGATACCCTATAGAAGCCTATGGGCTTCTTTTCGCCGACCGCCGCAACCCGCCGACACCGTCGACACCACCGCAGACGCCGACCCGAGTTCTAAAAGAGGACATCCAGCCAACGTAAGGGCCTAATGTAGACCTGATCACTCCTCTGCAAATTTGCAGAGGTTTGCAATCGGATAGTCTCCGCCCAGTCAGAGTGAATACACACCCCGTGAAAGTCTGCGTACGCTGTATGTAAAGCTTTGCAAATAACGGTCAGCTGCAAATCCGTTCACAACTCACTCACCAATCGAATGATTTTTCCAGTCTGTGCGTAGCCCAGGACCTACTCCTACAGTGCGATAGAAACATGCTCTTTGGGGCTGGAGCTGATGTCACACACCTTCCCTGAAAATGCTTGGACACGCCTGCATTTTTACTGACACTCCCAGAAAAAGACCAGTTACCACCCCCAAATGCTGGCTTCCTATCAATCAACTTGTGTACACCTAGCAATCAAAAAAGATGCTGAATTTTTTTTGCAGTTTGGCCTCACGCATGCGTACGACGATCCCTACGTATGCGCAGTAGATTGATAAATGGCCGCCCTGTGAATTAGCACAACAGGAATCGGGCCCTAAGTCATATTTCGGTTGGCCGAAGCACTAGACACCAGAAACAAACTCCTGTTACATTTGAAGGGAAATTTTAAGATAAAATAAAAGAACTATATCCAGCAGCGACTTTGTGGCACCAGATTGGGAGAGGGTGAGGGGGGCTGAGCATTACCTGGCTCTGGCTGCATGTGACAGGAGCTGAAGTAACTTTAAAAACATGGTACAGGTTGAGTCTTGTGATAAATAAGGGTATCTGCCTGTGCTATAAAAAGGGAGAGAGAGAGAAGGCATACAGAGACAGTATAAAGGGGCTTGACCACCATGAAAAGGCAAACAATTCACTACTGTACCTCCTAGTTATACTGTGTGTGCATAAATACATACAATGTGGCACAGTAAGCCCAAACTGACAGATTTCCTATGGCTATACTTCAAGGATTGCAGCATGCAGAAGACACGTATAATGTAATTGGATGTGCTTTGTCTAAAATTCTGATTTCCATATTGCATGTCTCATACTATTCTGTCCATAAAATTGAATGTATGTGATGAGCAGTAAAAGTTGATGTTGAGCATACTGATTACTAATATTGGTAAGAGCTAGAACTTTAATATAGAAATACACTGATTAATAGAACATGACTGGAAGATCATGACTGGACTGTAGATTCAGCCCAGGAGTAAACTGTCTTTTTATTGCTCAGAGAATGTTATGTGACTGAATGGGAAAATGCTAATATTAAAGATTAACCCAGATGTGCCAAAAGATGTGTTCTGGCTAGAGCCTGGTCAAATTATCTACAGTAACTTTACTATTTGTAAAATTATGTAGATAATTTGAAACATGTACAGGTGAAACTCAAAGAAAATTAGAATATTGTGCAAAAGATAATTTATTTCAGTAATTCAACTTAAAAGGTGAAACTAATATATTATGTAGACTCATTACATGGAGGGTAAACACTAGACGACGACGTCGTCTAGTGTGTATGGACCTTTTAGACGCAATATAAATGTAATAGGATGCACAAACAGCTTCTGCTGATTATTATGATACCCAGCATGCCTATATTCTGTGTGTGACTGCGATTGTATTTGCATACAAAATGCTATGCTACAGTATTTTTGCTAGAAAACACCGTAATGTGGCATTCGGATACAGATAGAGCCGCTAATACACACAGAATATAGGCATGCTGCATATCATTTTAATCAGCAGAAGCAAAAAAAAGACGCTCAGGTCTACCGAGTCACGCCACGTCATTGCGCGATTTGAAGTGCTGTGTAGCGTGACTGCAGGAAAGATGTAAGAGGACACATACAACTTTTTAGCTGCGTCATTTAGTATCATCAAGTAGCAACAGAAGTACTGGGCATTACATAATTGTATATATTGGTGGGAAGGGGCCTGGACTGCACACTCTGGCTTCTTATAATGGGCTCTTGTTCCTATATTGCATTACATAATTGTACTCAGTGTATCATTTATGAACAATTTGCAGTTTATACATCTTTAGATCAGCGTATTTGCGTTGATACTTTCAGGTCTCATTTTAGTATTCAGTTTATCAGGACTGTCTAATCTTAAAGATTGACTAAATCGGGCACAATTAACTATATATTCACAACAATTGTCTTTTTTTATATAAGATATATTAGCAGCTCCTATTTGATTATCTGGAAATCAGTAAAGTGATCAAAGGAAATTTTGTGTTACTTATTAAGTAAGTAACAGCAAGGAGCGCTCTAGATTAAAAAAAGAATAACATTTAATAACATTCAAAATAATTTCTTTAAAAATAACAAATGCTTTCAGAATAGCAATATTAAACCACAAGCAGTTGCCGTAAACATAGGGTTAATACCCTTATTATCAATATGACTGAATTGAGTCCAGAAAAAAATGGTTTTTATAACAGTCAATCACAAGCAATCCTGGATAAAAACTCGCAGATGCAACTTCCAAGTTGTTACTGATGATAAACGGGTACGCTATGCTACTACCCCTGATTTCTACACAGTTCTCACCCACAGGACTTGGTTTGGCCGTCCGCATTCAGTGCCGTCCACGGCGTCAAAGGGTTACGGCATCAGGGAGCTTAATTCACAGCAGCGCTTACAAGCTGCCGATCAATGCTGATGTCCGGCTCTCGCAATAACTGTCCTCCGTGCGGCCTGGGACTCAGGTGGCTGTGGTATAATAATACTGTCCAATACTAGTAAAAGGTTTTTATGGGGGAGGGCGTACCCAGAATTTTGTGAATTGCCCAGGATGTCCAGTTGTATTATAGCGGCTCCTGCTTGTGTCGGCTCACTCTCTACATGTTTCTCCGTTATTCCAGAGCCAGTGGTTTCCTCAGGAGACCGCTGAAATTGGCATCTCTCACAAAAAAAATGCACAGTGTAACATACATGCATAGTGCATCATTGCACATAATGTTAAGCACCTGCACCCATAAAATGACCACATGCACACATACTCACGTCTATTTCTAGATGAGGTCCTTAGTATATACTTCCTATACGCTCTGTTATAATTTGCTATTCATGAAAAGTATTAATTTTTTTCACAGGCATCTTTTTTTGGCACAGAGGGTTCATACATTTCATCATATCCTAAAAGGGGTCAGTGACCCAAAACGAGTAAAGGAAGAATTTCACTATAACTGATAATAAATCTAATATACACTTATTTATCCTCAAGTGCTTACATTTTTTAATTTCAATATATTATATATCTTTTTTGCTAAAAAAAAAATAATAATGTCAGTTTTAACTGAGCAATTCAAAACAAATGGCATAGTTACAACAGTACAAGTATCTACGGTACTATCGGGTCCTGCAGCCCAGGGGTCCATGTCACAGAGGTATAAAAAATGTGTTTTAAAATGCAGACATTACATTTCTTCATAGCAAATGTATAGTGGCAGTTTTCTGCTTTGGAAAATAATAATAAAGGCAGATCCACCAGAAATGACTACTGATGTCATTAGTACCGTAGTCTAATGGATACTGACTGCAACAGATATTGTGGTGGGTATAACAGCAGGATTGTGTGTAGGGACTCGTTTAGTAATGTCCCCATGCAGTGTTACCTCTACAATCACTCACATTCCCAGCAACTTTACATGGGTCTAGTTAGTGGAATCATCAGCAGGATTCTACAGAGAACTTGACGTTGTTGGCACGGAAATCGTTGATAGTGCCTTGATACGGAGTCAGTATGATATGCCGGCTGTCGGGATCCCGGCTGCCAGTTGACCGTCGCCAGAATACCGGTGGTGAGCACACTGTGTCCCCTCATGGCCTCGTTGTGTGGTTGCATGGACCACCACCCGAGTGGAGATTCTGGGCAGCGGTTGGGATTCTGGCAGCTGGCATTTCACCTGGTGTCGGGATTCCTACGTCCGTATCATGGCCGCCAGTATCCCAACAACCGGCAAATTGATTGCCTCTTCTTGATACAGTTTCTTAATGAGAAAAGAAAGGGGGAAGCCAGAATTGGATCTAGTCATCCCATGCTAGCGACCCTTATACTAGGGAGTGTCATTCATACTTACTTGGTTGTTTAAATAAAGTAAGTGGTATTTGCAGATGCCTAAAAGTTGGACGGTGCATAGCAGATGTGAGCAAGGAGAGTAGTGCACACATTAAGGCTGGGGCCACACATAACGGCCAAGCGGAACAGCTTGGCTGGGAGAGAGTTACTGTGTGCATACGGATCCTGTTCTGCAGGATGCCGCAGAACAGGATCCTGCCAGTGACACACAGGATTTCATAGAACAGCCGCACTGTGTGAACAAATACATTAAAATGTATGTGTTCACACTGAAATCCTGTCGTCCTGCCGTCCGGCCCAACCGCAGCATGCTGCGGTTGGATCTGGTGGCTGCGGGACTGCCGCACATGCGTGGGCGCCTGCGTAGGTGACCATGTGCAGTCTCCTTGCGGCCAAGCAGGTCACACTGAACGGTACCCGCTTGGCTGCTATGTGTGGCCCCAGCCTAACACTAACACCTGAGTAAGTTTTATTCAATATGATAAGGTATCAATCTCTCCTGGACTAAGTACTATACCGTCTTACAGAACTTTGGCCCAAATGTATTAAGCCTTAACTAGTGATAAAGTGGAGACGGGTGAAGAGAGATAAATGACCAGCCAATCAGTTTCCTGTCACAGGCTATGTTTGAAAAATGACAGTTAGGAGCTCGTTGGCTGGTCATTTGTCACTCTTTATCCATCTCCACTTTATCACTTATTAAGGCTTAATACATTTGGGCCTTTGTCACATACAGTATACAGTCCCTTTTATAGAGCCAAGTAAACAACATACACCTGCAGTTTAATCAGCCTGACCTTTTTTTTCTTGTTACTTAGACATGTGATGTATAATAACACTCAATTAATAGATAGCTTTTAGTGTTTAACCATTTAACAACATGTCAACCAGTGGGTTATCACAGAGCACACCAATGTAGCTGTTATAGCTGGGTCCTCTATAAGCTAGACTGTCATAAATTAGGAGAACACAGTGTAGGCTGGGATCCATTGTAGTTTGTGTGAAGTTATCCTACAAACCACTGACTCAGGTGTAGACAAACTTACAGTTCTCCTAAATACTTATACACATTTGGAATTTTGCTTTTACCGAATGAAACATTAAAGAAACTGAACAGTTACTCACAAGCTCACCGCCTGTGTACTAAAGTAAAAAAATACATCAGAAAATCTCATTGCACACTGTGCTGCAAGAATGTAATTGTCCGTGTTCAAAACTGACATAAATATTAAAATGCATTGTAAAATGCACAATTTAAATCAATGGCATGAAATGTCTTTTAGGTTGGACAATGAAGGAAATTCGTAATACTGTACCACTGTGGGTCTATAATCAATTTATTCACAATGTTATATCAGATATGTATAAGATATATTCGTGTTTCCAGCACCATGAAAGGAGCAACACTACAGTTTATTTTGCAAGTCAGACACACACATAAAAACAGTTTGTGTTGTGATCAGTAGAGTTTAAGCGCTCAGGACACAAGTTGTGCATTTATAAGTTGCTTTCTGAACGACGCACTAGATTTTAAGAAATTGTAAGATATAAAGAGACAGCAAAACAGATTTGTGTATTTGGTTTCTTTAGTGCCACTGCTACTGTAGTTGGTGACAGTTACCTGTAGTTTGGCACTTGCTCTCATAGCACCCAGTACATTATATTACATGTTGTACATACAGTACAGGGAACTGTAAATTACCCACCCACGCAAGACTGATTGTGAAAGTCTGTTGAATCTTAACTAGACAGAACAATAATGAATTTTTTTTTATACTTGGATGAAATCATTTATTATTGTATTACAAGTACAGTAATTTTGCTGTAAAAAGAAAAAACTGAAATCAATTAATTAAACATTGATAATTACTTTTCATAAACAAGACTTTGCATGTAAGTTTCTTAAAATATTACCGATCTGGAGTGATCAACCAATTGGATTCCCCTAAACTTTAATAGTATTGGCTGCTTACCTTCAAATCATTGATAGTGCCTAAATTACATTTAAACTGTTTAATATAATCTACCTTAATAACTGTACTGTCTCAATCTTCTATGTGTCAGGGTACATTTTTTTAAACACATTTCTCAACTTCTCAACTAGCTCCCTCCCTGTTTATCACCTGACTCTTTTAAATTGAAAATTGAGGAAAAGTAGCATCATTTGTAATATCATTAAGGATAATATATATTTCCCAAAAGCCAAGTAGTGATGGAGGACTTGCACAAACCAGGGGGAAAGCCGGATTATGAAATAGTGGAATCAGACGTGATGGACTTGGAGCCAATTTAAAGCGCATATTGACAAAATCCCAAATACTGTAGCTAGCAAATGAGATACAACAAGATGGGAGAAAGCCGCTTGAGGGTGGTGAATCCTAGAGAGCCACAATAGGGAAGACGTTGTGGCTAGTCGCAGCAACTCCTCAGCCTCAATAGTTACACAGACCCGGGTTACACCATTGTACAGTACACAATGCGAGAGGATGTATTAACATACATCACCGCCCAGTGCAGCGATGCTAATCGCTTATGTACTAACATATGTGATTAACATCGCTGCGGTATATGAGGCCCACTGCGATGTTGGCGGTGAGGTCTGCAGGGGTCAGCGGGGGTCTCTGTCACCTCCCAGACTCTGGAGGTGACGTTTGCAGGGAGTCCCCCGACTCCCCCCCCCCCCCCCCCCTTGCAGCCGGAAGGACAAAATAGCTGTGCTGCGGGGGAGAAGGAAGACGGGGGCTGCACCAGTATCCCAGAGGCTTACAGGACAGAGGTATGCCGGGGGGGGTCGTCCTGCGCGGCGTGGGATGGAAGGATGCGGCAGGATGCAGTGGGATGCGGCGGTCAGAATCCCATAGGCTTCTATAGGGTATCGCCACAAAAAGATGGCGATACTCTTGGCGTCGATAACCCGGCGGCTGGGGGTTAGTACATATGAAAATGTGATAAAACCCCTGAAAATGTGGGAGAGAGCTGGGCAACATAATAGTATTTTTTTAAGTCAGGAATACAAAGACCACCACAACTAGAAGGACGCTGAAGTATCAGGGTACTGTTTTTATTCTGTAAGCTGCTTAACTGTATAATTTATGTTTTTTTTAATCTGTATTATAAGTTTAATTTAAAAAACAACTTTAAAATGAGTTTGCTGAACTATCACTTGCTGTGATTTTATTAAACAATTGATTTTTCCATTGACAAAATATTGAAAACATTTGTATGCTTATTCTTTCTTATCAGACAAATGACAAAACCCTTCCGTTTTATACTGTACTCTTATTTTTTACTTTTGCTCTTTCTCTCTTTTTTTCTCTCTAAAACTAGGGACTGACCATTTATATGTGGTTATAAATTCAGCCGATTGACGTAATAGTAAGCTATCAAAAATGACTCAGACATTGCCCAGTGGAATTTTTAAAGTTTAAAGAAATGATATTTGTAAAATATTTAATTATGACATTATGATGATATGTTTGTATGTACAGTAGTCCCCATTTCTTTTCACCTTTAATAATGGTTTACAATTTGTTGTGAGCACAAATGACCCTATTCAGTTAGGATTGCAAATTCTGCTTTTTAGCATAATTTACAATCCTTAGTCTCGCATGCTGGGGGCCACCCATCGCAGGGCAAGGCCACCCAGCATGCTAATCCGCCACCCCCCACCTGCGACCACGCACTAATTATGATCGCACTGCAATTAGTGTGCAGTCACAGAAATCAGGGAAGCCTCCTGCTGGCGCAACCTGGCTGTGACGGAAAAGGTCCACCGCAATCTTTTTGAGCGGAGCGACTGCATGTGATGTCACGCAGCCGCCCCGATCAAACCAACGCCACGCCCACTGTTGGGATGCTGCCAACCCTGTTTCCCAGCCCTCAACCCCACCGTCTTGAAAAGGGAGCGTCGCCGCACCCCTCCCGCCCCGCAAATGCCTCTGCCTGATTGACAGGCAGAGTCATTCGCATTTACTGTGGATCACCTGTAGCAAATTCGGGCACATGCGCAGGATTGGCCTTGCGCATGCGCTCGCCGGGCGAATGCAATAATTCCAGTTGGATCGCGAGTTTGCTATCCAACCTGAATTAGGCCTAAAGAGGCCAGATGAATGTTTTTCATTAAATGGTAGTATAGAATTATTGGTAGATGATAATGCAGTGTGTCTGTTAGAGGGTGTGAACAGCATCTATTGGTGGATGCCCGTCCCTACAAACTCCATACCTTGTGTACACCTGTGTGGCCGAATGTGCAAGGACTGGGATGTCCACTTTGCCCAAGTACTCTCTAATACTGATTGGTGCATCTTTATATGCCATCGGTCACAATATGGAAACTTGCACCAGCAATTTCTCCATCTGACCACGGCCTCCTATGCTTGCAGTGGTGCATCTGTGAATGCAGCCACTTACATTGACACACCAGCAAAACTCTTATAGTACACCCACTGAGCAGCCCATGTTTGCGTGCACTACTAGCCACCTTCCAGTCACCACCTAGAAACGCCCATCACTTTTCCTCTAACTTTCTGATACAGTCTGAGTTTATCACGCTTTTTGTAATGCATGAGCCATAGGGGTTTTCAGAAATTTTTGTGCATGCACAGTGCAAATAAATGCTCAACTATGGGAGCATCGGCATTGCATGCAACTCTTAATCAGGCTTAATGATGGTTTATGTGCGGGTGCTGGTGTTGGCAGAGTGTATGAGATTAGATATGTCAAGGGCAGTGGTTCCCAAACTCGGCCCTCAGGACTCCACACTAGTGATGAGCACCGGAAATTTTTCGGGTTTTGTGTTTTGGTTTTGGGTTCGGTTCCGCGGCCGTGTTTTGGGTTCGACCACGTTTTGGCAAAACCTCACCGAATTTTTTTTGTCGGATTCGGGTGTGTTTTGGATTCGGGTGTTTTTTTCAAAAAACCCTAAAAAACAGCTTAAATCATAGAATTTGGGGGTCATTTTGATCCCAAAGTATTATTAACCTCAAAAACCATAATTTCCACTCATTTTCAGTCTATTCTGAACACCTCACACCTCACAATATTATTTTTAGTCCTAAAATTTGCACCGAGGTCGCTGGATGACTAAGCTAAGCGACCCAAGTGGCCGACACAAACACCTGGCCCATCTAGGAGTGTCACTGCAGTGTCACGCAGGATGGCCCTTCCAAAAAACACTCCCCAAACAGCACATGACGCAAAGAAAAAAAGAGGCGCAATGAGGTAGCTGTGTGAGTAAGCTAAGCGACCCTAGTGGCCGACACAAACACCTGGCCCATCTAGGAGTGGCACTGCAGTGTCACGCAGGATGGCCCTTCCAAAAAACACTCCCCAAACAGCACATGACGCAAAGAAAAAAAGAGGCGCAATGAGGTAGCTGTGTGAGTAAGCTAAGCAACCCTAGTGGCCGACACAAACACCTGGCCCATCTAGGAGTGGCACTGCAGTGTCACGCAGGATGGCCCTTCCAAAAAACACTCCCCAAACAGCACATGACGCAAATAAAAATGAAAGAAAAAAGAGGTGCAAGATGGAATTGTCCTTGGGCCCTCCCACCCACCCTTATGTTGTATAAACAGGACATGCACACTTTAACCAACCCATCATTTCAGTGACAGGGTCTGCCACACGACTGTGACTGAAATGACGGGTTGGTTTGGACCCCCACCGAAAAAGAAGCAATTAATCTCTCCTTGCACAAACTGGCTCTACAGAGGCAAGATGTCCACCTCATCATCATCCTCCGATATATCACCGTGTACATCCCGCTCCTCACAGATTATCAATTCGTCCCCACTGGAATCCACCATCTCAGCTCCCTGTGTACTTTGTGGAGGCAATTGCTGCTGGTCAATGTCTCCACGGAGGAATTGATTATAATTCATTTTAATGAACATCATCTTCTCCACATTTTCTGGAAGTAACCTCGTACGCCGATTGCTGACAAGGTGAGCGGCGGCACTAAACACTCTTTCGGAGTACACACTTGTGGGAGGGCAACTTAGGTAGAATAAAGCCAGTTTGTGCAAGGGCCTCCAAATTGCCTCTTTTTCCTGCCAGTATAAGTACGGACTGTCTGACGTGCCTACTTGGATGCGGTCACTCATATAATCCTCCACCATTCTTTCAATGGGGAGAGAATCATATGCAGTGCCAGTAGACGACATGTCCGTATCCGTAATCGTTGGCAGGTCCTTCAGTCCGGACCAGATGTCAGCATCAGCAGTCGCTCCAGACTGCCCTGCATCACCGCCAGCGGGTGGGCTCGGAATTCTGAGCCTTTTCCTCGCACCCCCAGTTGCGGGAGAATGTGAAGGAGATGTCGACAGGTCGCGTTCCGCTTGACTTGACAATTTTCTCACCAGCAGGTCTTTGAACCCCAGCAGACTTGTGTCTGCCGGAAAGAGAGATCCAAGGTAGGTTTTAAATCTAGGATCGAGCACGGTGGCCAAAATGTAGTGCTCTGATTTCAACAGATTGACCACCCGTGAATCCTTGTTAAGCGAATTAAGGGCTCCATCCACAAGTCCCACATGCCTAGCGGAATCGCTCTGTGTTAGCTCCTCCTTCGATGTCTCCAGCTTCTTCTGCAAAAGCCTGATGAGGGGAATGACCTGACTCAGGCTGGCAGTGTCTGAACTGACTTCACGTGTGGCAAGTTCAAAGGGCAGCAGAACCTTGCACAACGTTGAAATCATTCTCCACTGCGCTTGAGACAGGTGCATTCCACCTCCTATATCGTGCTCAATTGTATAGGCTTGAATGGCCTTTTGCTGCTCCTCCAACCTCTGAAGCATATATAGGGTTGAATTCCACCTCGTTACCACTTCTTGCTTCAGATGATGGCAGGGCAGGTTCAGGCGTTTTTGGTGGTGCTCCAGTCTTCTGTACGTGGTGCCTGTACGCCGAAAGTGTCCCACAATTCTTCTGGCCACCGACAGCATCTCTTGCACGCCCCTCTCGTTTTTTAAATAATTCTGCACCACCAAATTCAAGGTATGTGCAAAACATGGGACGTGCTGGAATTTGCCCATATTTAATGCACACACAATATTGCTGGCGTTGTCCGATGCCACAAATCCACAGGAGAGTCCAATTGGGGTAAGCCATTCCGCGATGATCTTCCTCAGTTTCCGTAAGAGGTTTTCAGCTGTGTGCGTATTCTGGAAACCGGTGATACAAAGCGTAGCCTGCCTAGGAAAGAGTTGGCGTTTGCGAGATGCTGCTACTGGTGCCGCCGCTGCTGTTCTTGCGGCGGGAGTCCATACATCTACCCAGTGGGCTGTCACAGTCATATAGTCTTGACCCTGCCCTGCTCCACTTGTCCACATGTCCGTGGTTAAGTGGACATTGGGTACAACTGCATTTTTTAGGACACTGGTGAGTCTTTTTCTGACGTCCGTGTACATTCTCGGTATCGCCTGCCTAGAGAAGTGGAACCTAGATGGTATTTGGTAACGGGGGCACACTACCTCAAGAAATTGTCTAGTTCCCTGTGAACTAACGGCGGATACCGGACGCACGTCTAACACCAACATAGTTGTCAAGGCCTCAGTTATCCGCTTTGCAACAGGATGACTGCTGTGATATTTCATCTTCCTCGCAAAGGACTGTTGGACAGTCAATTGCTTACTGGAAGTAGTACAAGTGGTCTTCCGACTTCCCCTCTGGGATGACCATCGACTCCCAGCAGCAACAACAGCAGCGCCAGCAGCAGTAGTCGTTACACGCAAGGATGCATCGGAGGAATCCCAGGCAGGAGAGGACTCGTCAGAATTGCCAGTGACATGGCCTGCAGGACTATTGGCATTCCTGGGGAAGGAGGAAATTGACACTGAGGGAGTTGGTGGGGTGGTTTGCGTGAGCTTGGTTACAAGAGGAAGGGATTTACTGGTCAGTGGACTGCTTCCGCTGTCGCCCAAAGTTTTTGAACTTGTCACTGACTTATTATGAATGCGCTGCAGGTGACGTATAAGGGAGGATGTTCCGAGGTTGTTAACGTCCTTACCCCTACTTATTACAGCTTGACAAAGGCAACACACGGCTTGACAAATGTTGTCCGCATTTCTTTTGAAATACTTCCACACCGAAGAGCTGATTTTTTTGGTATTTTCACCAGGCATGTCAATGGCCATATTCCTCCCACGGACAACAGGTGTCTCCCCGGGTGCCTGACTTAAACAAACCACCTCACCATCAGAATCCTCCTTGTCAATTTCCTCCCCAGCGCCAGCAACACCCATATCCTCCTCATCCTGGTGTACTTCAACACTGACATCTTCAATCTGACTATCAGGAACTGGACTGCGGGTGCTCCTTCCAGCACTTTTAGGGGGCGTGCAAATGGTGGAAGGCGCATGCTCTTCACGTCCAGTGTTGGGAAGGTCAGGCATCGCAACCGACACAATTGGACTCTCCTTGTGGATTTGGGATTTCGAAGAACGCACAGTTCTTTGCTGTGCTTTTGCCAGCTTGAGTCTTTTCATTTTTCTAGCGAGAGGCTGAGTGCTTCCATCCTCATGTGAAGCTGAACCACTAGCCATGAACATAGGCCAGGGCCTCAGCCGTTCCTTGCCACTCCGTGTGGTAAATGGCATATTGGCAAGTTTACGCTTCTCCTCCGACAATTTTATTTTATATTTTTGAGTCCTTTTTTTACTGATATTTGGTGTTTTGGATTTTACATGCTCTGTACTATGACATTGGGCATCGGCCTTGGCAGACGAGGTTGCTGGCATTTCATCGTCTCGGCCATGACTAGTGGCAGCAGCTTCAGCACGAGGTGGAAGTCGATCTTGATCTTTCCCTATTTTTGGAACCTCAACATTTTTGTTCTCCATATTTTAATAGGCACAACTAAAAGGCACCTCAGGTAAACAATGGAGATGGATGGATACTAGTATACTTATGGATGACGAGCGACTGCCGACACAGAGGTATCTACAGCCGTGGACTACCGTACTGTGTCTGCTGCTAATATAGACTGGATGATAATGAGATAAAATTAAAATATATATATATATCACACTAGTACTGCAGCCGGACAGGTATATATTATGTAATGACGGACCTGCTGGACACTGTCTGTCAGCACTGCAGACTCCTAAAGTAAGCTACTAGTATCAAGAAGATAGTAAAAAAAAAAACCACGGGTAGGTGGTATACAATTATGGATGGACGAGCGACTGCCGACACAGAGGTAGCTACAGCCATGGACTACCGTACTGTGTCTGCTGCTAATATAGACTGGATGATAATGAGATAAAATTTAAATATATATATATATCACACTAGTACTGCAGCCGGACAGGTATATATTATGTAATGACGGACCGGCTGGACACTGTCTGTCAGCACTGCAGACTCCTAAAGTAAGCTACTAGTATCAAGAAGATAGAGAAAAAAAACAACCACGGGTAGGTGGTATACAATTATGGATGGACGAGCGACTGCCGACACAGAGGTAGCTACAGCCATGGACTACCGTACTGTGTCTGCTGATAATATAGACTGGATGATAATGAGATAAAATTAAAATATATATATATATATCACACTAGTACTGCAGCTGGACAGGTATATATTATGTAATGACGGACCTGCTGGACACTGTCTGTCAGACTCAGCACTGCAGACTCCTAAAGTAAGCTACTAGTATCAAGAAGATAGAAAAAAAAAAAAAACCACGGGCAGGTGGTATACAATTATGGATGGACGAGCGACTGCCGACACAGAGGTAGCTACAGCCGTGGACTACCGTACTGTGTCTGCTGCTAATATAGACTGGATGATAATGAGATAAAATTAAAATATATATATATATATCACACTAGTACTGCAGCCGGACAGGTATATATTATGTAATGACGGACCGGCTGGACACTGTCTGTCAGCACTGCAGACTCCTAAAGTAAGCTACTAGTATCAAGAAGATAGAAAAAAAAAACAACCACGGGTAGGTGGTATACAATTATGGATGGACGAGCGACTGCCGACACAGAGGTAGCTACAGCCGTGGACTACCGTACTGTGTCTGCTGCTAATATAGACTGGATGATAATGAGATAAAATTAAAATATATATATATATCACACTAGTACTGCAGCCGGACAGGTATATATTATGTAATGACGGACCTGCTGGACACTGTCTGTCAGACTCAGCACTGCAGACTCCTAAAGTAAGCTACTAGTATCAAGAAGATAGAAAAAAAAAAACCACGGGTAGGTGGTATACAATTATGGATGGACGAGCGACTGCCGACACAGAGGTAGCTACAGCCGTGGACTACCGTACTGTGTCTGCTGCTAATATAGACTGGATGATAATGAGATAAAATTAAAATATATATATATATATATCACACTAGTACTGCAGCCGGACAGGTATATATTATGTAATGACGGACCTGCTGGACACTGTCTGCAGAATGCGTTTATAAAAACACCACACGACGAGTGTTTAACTTTTTCAGGCAGACAATCACAATATACTGGTGGTCAGCAGACAATCACAATACTGGTGGTCAGTGGTCACTGGTCAGTCACACTGGCAGTGGCACTCTGGCAGCAAAAGTGTGCACTGTACTTAAAATATGTACTCCTGCTATAACTGCTCCCCAGTCTCCCCCACAATTAAGCTGTGTGAGCAGTGAGCACTCAGCACAGTCAGATAATGATATACAGTATTACATATGATGCAGCACACTGGGCTGAGCACAGATATGGTATGTGACTGTGTCACACTGTGTATCGTTTTTTATCAGGCAGAGAACGGATTAATTAAACTGGTGGTCACTGGTCACACTATCAGCAGCAAGTAGTACTCCTCCTAATAATATGCTCCCCAAAATTTGTGTCTCTCTCTAGTACTCTAGTCTAAACGGAGAGGACGCCAGCCACGTCCTCTCCCTATCAATCTCAATGCACGTGTGAAAATGGCGGCGACGCGCGGCTCCTTATATAGAATCCGAGTCTCGCGATAGAATCCGAGCCTCGCGAGAATCCGACAGCGGGATGATGACGTTCGGGCGCGCTCGGGTTAACCGAGCAAGGCGGAAGGATCCGAGCCTGCTCGGCCCCGTGTAAAAAAAGCTGAAGTTCGGGCGGGTTCGGATTCCGAGGAACCGAACCCGCTCATCTCTACTCCACACAATTCCAGGTCACTTGGCAAGTGCACTGTGTATCACCAACTGTCACATTTTAAAAATCCACAGGCGACCTAGAAAACATGAACTGTTAGGGGTATATTCAATAAGAGCCGGGTCCATTCCCACATGCAGTTGTCAGAATGGACCCGACAACCCCTAATCCAAAGAGCGGCCAAATCAGACTGTCGGATTTGGCCGCTCCTGGTGTCTTGTCCTGCCGCTTCTGTCAGCGGCTGCCGGGTGCACTGACAGCAGGGGCGTCGGGGGAGCGGGTGGGGGAGAAAAGGGGAGCTGTCAGCGGCTGCCGTGGGAGGGATGTCTGTGGCGGTGGGGGCAGCAGCGGGAGTGCAGCGAAGGAGGATGAGACGTAGAGGAGACGGGGGAAGCAGCGGCTGCAGCAGCGGAGGCTCACGGCGGCGTCCACCCAGCTCCAGCAAGCAGGACCTCACTTGCTGGAGCCTGGTGGACGCTGCCGCTGGGTTCCTGCTCTATCCGCTGCTCCCCCATCCTTCCGTCTCCTGCTCTCAGTTTACCTCATCTCAATCCAACTTTTTTAAAGTTGGATTGAGATTGTCGGAAACAGGGCTAAAACCTGTCGGGTTTGTCCCCGCTTCCGACAATGCACGCTGATCGGCGGCTGAAGCCGCCGATCAGCGTGCATTTCGACAGCATTCCGACAAGTCGGGTTTCCCGACTTGTCGGAATAAAAGGGGCCCTAATGAATAGGTCGGAACCCCTTCCGACCTCAAACTGTCGGAAGCTGCCATCTTTCCGAGAAGACGGCAGCTTCCGACAGTTACTGAATATACCCCTTAGTGTTCCTTCAGGACCAGGTTTGGGAACCACTGGTCTAGGGTATCAGTGACGTGTGTGTATCATTATTGTGTGTGAGAGTAGTTTAGTGAGTGTTGACAGTAATGTCTGTGGTGGTTGCATAGTGGGAAAGCGGAGTAAATAATCTGTGGCCTACATTAGAAACAGCACAGCAGCCTCTGTCTACTAATTTAGGGCAGGATTTGGGCCTAATGACATGGCTCATGAGTAGGTTCAATTCGTGCAGGCATGACACGTGTTTTTGATTGGGTAGTAGGATTTAGGAGTTTCTGAAGTATTGATTGGCATGTCTGAGGGAGGTCTGTGTATGTAACTGTGAAGATAGAGGGCGGGCTAATAATCAGCTCTTTTGTTCAGTAGCAGAGTTTACCTTATATTTTCAGTATTTCCCTCAACCTACTCTCATCACAGCAACCGAAAACTATGTCCACTATTAAAGGATGAACCAAATTGGCTGATTCAGAAATTCAGGCATTCAGACTGCCCCCCACCTGAGGTCCAAAGAAGTGGACTTACCTTCCCAGCGGAGGTGTAATGTATAGCATGTCCCTCTCTCACAGGACATCAAAGTGGCACAACTAGCATAGTCTGACTAACCTTACAATGATGATATGATATGATATGGAAACCATTGGACACAACAATCAATTATTAATCAGAACCCCTATGGTTGAATCATTTTTTAGCACAACAGAGTATACAGTAGCACCAATAAAAGTTACAATAACTTATTTTGTCTCAGTGCCAAAACTAGACATTTTTGGTGACTTTTGCCAGAAAGAGAATTGGTGCCCCCCACTCTACCATATCCAAAACAGTGATAGCATGCACCACGAGGAAGGGGCGTGGCCCCCAAATAGTACCAATTCACATTCCGCTGCACAGTAGTGCCCCTTATACACACGTTACATCTAACCACACAGTATGGTCGGTCATTCACATTACACCATACAGTAGTCGCCTTATACACATTATGCCAGACAGCAGACTCCTTATACACATTGTGGAACAGTAGAGCCCCTCCTCTCTCTTTGATTACAGTTTCTCATGCTATTTATACATTTATATGTAAATGCCGGGTGAACTGCCCTGCTTACCGCTCTTCCAATAAGAGAGGGGACATGGAACCCAGTCACCCTGGCTGCAGACATGTGATGGGAGGAGGAGGTGACGGTGCCGAGCTTCCTGGGGAGGAATGAGGGCTGCCAGAGCACGAGTCACAGAGATCAGCAAAGGCAGCAGATGGGGGAATTGGTGGTCTGAAAGTGGCTGGCAGCTGCAGTGCTGCCTGCTGCAATGCTTAATGGTAGTGGTGTACCCGGCAGAGAAGGAGCCAGGTGCACCACTGCTATTATACATTGCAATACGGTGTGCTGCAGCTGGCGGTGGTATACACATAAGCGGGAGATTGCGGGTTGATGCGGATGGTGCACCCGCAGGGCAAATGCGCTGTGTGCTAAGCACCAGCTGCACCACCCTAGTTACAGCCCTGGAGGGCAGAATGGGGGTATAGTCACTGTCTGTCACTGGGAGATGTGCACTACTGCGGGGCTGTGGCCGGACACAGATGAGTGAGTCAGGAGGGGATGGAGCATGCGGACTGGTCCTGTACATGGTGTTGTATGTAGTAATGAAGGAGCTGAGCGCACTGTTACATATATGACAGCGGGCCGCACTGCTGCTAGTGGGCAGTAGGGCTGGGGCAGAGCATCAAAGGACAAGGACAGTGCGGCCTTGCGGGTGCTGCCAGTCAGTCCTGTGCCCACAGAGCATATGTGCTGTGTACCAGGCACCGCCAGCACAACCCTGTTTTGTGTAGGCTTATCTTAACTATTGCTTTTTTTGATTGTTGAGTTTGTAATTTTAATCACAAATGTGTTATCATGGACAAAGTGTGCCTACAACTGTAATAAATTAAATACAAACTTGTGCTATATAATAACAAGTGCTGCATATAGTGGGTTGCCCCGTAATTATGTGTAAAACTGTGTTTAACTAGAAATGAGTGGGTCTGGTTCGCAGACAAATATGTTTAGTTTATTAAACTGCCACCCTGTCCGCCACTGTAGTGCCATTCTGTTTCCTAGATGTGCCATGTTGGAAGTTTAAGTGCCACATGTTTGTGCCACCCACTGCTGCAGCTTAGCTTAGTCATCCAGATACCCCAGTGCAACCTTTTGGCCTAAACTGGATAAAAACAATATTTTGAGCTGTGAGGTGGTCAAAATTGAGTGGAAATTAGTGGAAATTAATGTTATTGAGGTTAATAATACTGTAGGAACAAAAACAGGCCCACATTATGTGATATGAGTTTTAATGATAAAAAAACAGATCCAAAACAAATACAGATCCAAAACTATAAAGGGAGGTTTTCACAAAACAAATACAGATCCAAAACATGAAGGAGATACAGATCCAAAACAAGAACCCAAAACTCGAGATTTGGGCCAGCACACATCCCTAATTACAATGTGGTGATAAAAATAGGACAATAAGTTATAATAAGAATATGAGCTACAGACACCAAACCCTGAAATGGACGGAGCACGCCTGGATGTGTTCTGGGAGGATACAGCACAAAATATAAAACAAAGAGGTCTTTTATTTTGAGTGGACTGACGGAACACCCCTAGATGGATGGAGCAGCTGCAGTCTCTGGATGTATACTCGGATGACACAGCACAAAATATTAAATTTTTGTTTTTAGCTTTTATTATTTTAATTTTACACTGGGGTGGAGCCCCTGGATGGTAGACAGATCGCCCTATTCAGATACAGCAGACAGAGCACTCCTTTCAAACACATACTATAAATATATTTTTGGTTTTGGATCACACACAGATATATAGCAGTAGTGTATGGCAGCTGCAGTACTAGTCATCACTGAGTGACGTGCCAATAGAAATATTTTTTTTTCTTTGGATCACACACAGAGGATATAGCAGCAGTGTACGGCAGCCACTGTTCTAGTAGTCAGAGTGACGCACCAATAGAAATATATTTTTTGCTTTGAATGACACAGATATATAGCAGTAGTGTACGGCAGTACTGGTAGTAGTCACTGAGTGATGCACCAATAGAAATATATTTTTTGCTCTGGATCACACACAGAGGATATATAGCAGTAGTGTACTGCAGTACTGGTAGTCATCACTGAGTGACGCACCAATAGATATATATATATATATATATATATATATTTGCTTTGGATCACATACAGAGGATATATAGGAGTAGTGTACGGCAGTACACAGCCTCTTATAGACAGAGAACAACACCTGGTCCTGTACACAGCCACAGTATGCTATATGCAGTGCACTGTCTACTATACAGAGCCCTAACATAGTGACAGTCACAGCACACCTACACAAGCAGCACCCCAGGTTAACTCAACTCTCCAGCTGCAACCCCTCTGCCCTCTTCTGCCCCCCTTCCCCAACCTGCCTATCCGATTACAGCACAGAAGGAGCACGTCCTTACTGTGCACTCTTCAAGTCTGGAGTGCAAATGGTGCCCATCTCCGGAACTATATATAGAATCCAAAACCCGCAAGATCCGACAGTGGGATGATGATTTTCTGCCTCGTATTCAGAGTTAGGTGCAAAAAACGAGCCTGACTCGGTTCCAGGCTCAGATCTAGAAGTTCAGCGGAGGAGGGGGGGGGGGGGGGGGTTCAGTTCTCAGAGAACCAAACCCGTTCATCCCTAATAGTTATACACCTTTTTTTTTCTTTCAGTATTCTAGTTTTGCAATATTGTTTTGCAATATCATTTTGCAACCTCTCTCCAGGCCTCAAACTGGAGCAGATATTGATAGGAACTGCAGTAAGGAGGGGAAATCACAGCTGCTGTCCATTCAACATATATTCTGTGATAACAATGCAGCTGCCTTTATGGTTATTGTCCCAGATTTGCAAACTGGTGGCTTCTGTAAATAAATAGGGCAGTATGGTTGTCATGTGTACCAGTTAGAGAAGAAAATGACAAGTTAACAGCATTTAGTAAGCAATGTTCACCTAAAAGACATCTCTAGAGCAGTAAGTACATCCTTTAATAGTAACATTTTATTTGTGTTCTCATTGACAGATGCATATTATTTTCTCTAATTGGATATCTATTATCTCATCATTTGCAGCCTTTAAAGTCTTACCAGTGAACAGATAAGAATTAACAACTAAAGGAAGACGAAAAAAATTTCTAAGGTTAATAATAATATAGCTTTCTATTCCTAAATGTTGTCAGTTACCTATACAGTAGATAAGTACTAAACAGCACTACATACGGGGCCTAATTAAGATCTGAAATGAGCACGTCTACGATCAGTTTCTCAGACATGCGGGGTGACGTCCAGCACAGGGCTAGTCCGCCCTCCATGTCAGACCCTACCGCCCCAGACAGGTGCAAAAGCATCACACGGTGGCGATGCTTTTGCACCCAGCGGGTAGCTACCTGTCTGTGCAGCTTGTGCGCTCCGGCAGGGAGCTACCTGCTGCGTCCTGGGTTGCAGCGGCTGCATGTGACATCACGCAGCAGCCGCGGCCTGCCCCCCAACAGTCCAGACACACCTGCCTTGTCTAGACCGCGCCCCGCCAATGGCATTCTAATGCCGTTGGCACGCCCCCTCCCGCCCCGCAGAGCAGCCCTGAGATGTTTTTAGCGTCTCACTGGGCTCCCGGGGTGCGCACGTGCAGTGCGCCTGTTGCGCAAGGCTACGCCACAAAAAAATTCAGACTGCGGACGCTGACGTGATGCAGTCTGAATTACCATCACAGTAACCTCTGTTATGTACATTCACAGCTGGCGACTAGGTGTCTGCAGAGCTTCACAGGATCTACATGGGTTAATAAACTACAGTGCATTCATCCTGATTGCTTTTTACAATTGATTAAAGAATTAAAGAAAAAAAAAGCAAAGGATGAAACGAAGTTAATATGTTCAAGGTTGTTGGAAAAATACACAAAGAGTAGAACACCCGATTATCCCAATGGTGCAATAAAGAGGCTTTCTCCTGCTTTATTGTTCTTTGGAAGAAGGTCTGCTGTTTGCTATATTTTCAGCTGTTTATTATGGGTCCTTGTGTAAAACCGGGGGTTAAATATACCTTCCTCCTCTGACTCATTTCCTTGCTTCATTACCAGTTCCATTAATAACATAATAAAAATAATTGATTTTTATATAGCAGTTAGAGGGGATGTTGTGCTATAAAAAGCAAAGTAGCATGTACAATCTATTGCCATTCCAAAGAGCTTGCAATCAAATTATCGGTATGGGAAGGGCAGGGGTGTAATAAGAGTGTTTACCAGATTCTCATAATATTCAGTGTTAGACACAACTGTGCCCCGAGCCCAGTACTGACACCTTTGTGCATGAAGCTCTACGTGCCAAGAGCACATCTCTGTGATGAAGAATCAAAGAAACCTCTTTCATCTTCCCATGCTGTACTTCATTTGTTGTGCAGTAAGCAAGCGCTCAGATATCTATGATGGTACAGCACAGTCATTTTACAATTTGGCATAATGCCAGATCACATAAAGTCTAAGTCCTCATAGCTTCTGGCGCAAATTTGCTGGCGAACTAGCAACTCAAGTACAAGTAATCAAAAGAGTATGAACATGGAACCATTGTTTCCAATGATTCCATACCTACTTGCATTGTTACTCTCATTCAGCTTATTAAGGAGATTTACATAGTATTATTACAACATTTCTTGGGCCATTCATTTGCATTCACTGCAAGTGAATATGGAAGCATAGGTGACCAACAAAGACATCAAGAATGCAAATAAAAATATCACCCATACTGTATTTCAGTTTAAAATAAGTTTTCACTTACTGTATGTTTTTACTATTTGTAAATTGTAATACAAAACAAAGGTAAGTGATGCCTACAACAGAGCTATATGTTAGTTAATAGTGATATTGTAAAATCTACTTTTTACAGGTTATTTTGCTCCCATCTGTTGGATTGTTGATATGAGTAGTGAGATGCATAAGTGAGTTATAACAAAATATATACTTGGGATGAGCGGGTTCAGTTCCCTGAGAACCGAACCCTACTGAACTTCATGTCCCGAGCCCGGGTCCGAACCCGGCTCGGGTTTTCCCGCCAGACTCGGAAACCAGAACGAGGCAAAATGTCATCATCCTGCTGTCAGATTCTCACGAGGTTTGGATTCCATATAAGGAGCAGCGCGTCACCACCATTTTCACTCCAGTTATGGAGAGTGTAGCGAGAGGATGTGTCTCCTCAGTGTCTGTGCGGGAAAGTGGCGTGGCGTGTGGGGTGGTGAGTGGCGACCTGCTCTTTTGTGTCATTCCAGTGCTGTCTTGTGCTGCATCAGTCCAGTGGTGCTGTCTTGTGCTGCATCAGTCCAGTGGTGGTGTCTTGTGCTGCATCAGTCCAGTCACAGTGGTCACGTCCTGTGCTGCCATAAGTCCAGTGCTGCTGTATAAGTCCAGTCCCGTGGTGCTGTCTTGTGCTGCATCAGTCCATTGGTGGTGTCCTGTGCTGCCATAAGTCCAGTGGTGCATCTGGTTATGTCCAGTCCAGTTATGCTGTGTTGTGCTGCATCAGTCCAGTGGTGGTGTCCTGTGCTGCCATAAGTCCAGTGGTGCTGCTGTATTAGTCCAGGGGCTCTGCCATATAAGTCCATCCAGTGGTGCTGCCGCATAAGTCCAGTGGTACTGCCGTACAAGTCCAGGGGTACTGCCGTATAAGTCCAGTCCAGAGGTCCTGACGTATAAGTCCAGAGGTACTGCCGTATAAGTCCAGAGGTACTGCCGTATAAGTCCAGTGGTGCTGCCCTGTGCTGTATATTATTTACTCAAAATAAAGGGGTTAATAATATTTAATCCAAATAATTTTTTACAGGGTTTGCCCTGTGTGCTGTAGGGGTATGCTTTCCTGTGCTGCATATTGTGTTATATAACTCCAGCAAAATAATGGAGAACAAAAATTTTGAGGATAAAATAGGGAAAGATCAAAAACCACTTCCTCCTAGTGCTGAAGCTGCTGCCACTAGTCATGACATAGACAATGAAATGCCATCAACGTCGTCTGCCAAGGTCAATGCCCAATGTCATAGTAGAGGGCATGTAAACTCCAAAAAGCCAAAGTTCAGTAAAATGACCCCAAAAAAATTAAATTGAAATATTCTGAGGAGAAACGTTAACTTGCCAATATACCATTTACGACACGGAGTGGCAATGAATGGCTAAGGCCCTGGCCTATGTTCATGACTAGTAGTTCAGCTTCACATGACGATGGAAGCCCTCATCATCCTGCTAGAAAAATGATAAAAGTTAAGCTAGCAAAAGCACAGCAAAGAACTGTGCGTTCTAAGATGGTATCACAAATCCCCAAGGAGAGTCCAAGTGTGTCGGCGGTTGCGATGCCTGACCTTCCCAACACTGGTGGGAAGAGGTGGCTCCTTCCACCATTTGCACACCCTCTGCAAGTGCTGGAAGGAGCACCCACAGTCCAGTTTATGATATTCAAATTTAAGATGTCACTGCTGAAGTACACCAGGATGAGGATATGGATGTTGCTGGCGCTGAGGAGGAAGTTGACGAGGAGGAGGATTCTGATGGTGATGTGGTTTGTTTAAATCAGGCACCGGGGGAGACAGTTGTTTTCCGTGTGATGAATAAGCCCATTGTCATGCCTGGGCAAAATACCAAAAAAGCCACCTCTTCGGTGTGGAATTATTTCTCCACAAATCCGGACAACAGGTGTCAAGCCGTGTGTTGCCTTTGTCAATCCGAATAAGTAGGGGTAAGGATGTTAACCACCTAGGAACATCCTCCCTTATACGTCACCTGCAGCGCATTCATCAGAAGTCATTGTCAAGTTCAGAAAGTTTGAGTAAGAGCGTAAGCAGTCCACTGACACCTAAATCCCTTCTTCATGTTGTACCCAAGCTCCTGCAAGCCACACCACCAACGTCAATTTCCTCCTCAGTCAGGAATGTTAGTAGTCTTGCAGGCTGCTGCTGTTGCTGCTGGGAGTCGATCGTCATCCCAGAGGTGAAGTCAGAAGACCACTTGTATTACTTCAAGTAAGCAATTGACTGTCCAACAGTCCTTTGCGAGGAAGATGAAATATGACAGCAGTCATCCTGTTGCAAAGCGGATAACTGAGGCTTTGACAGCTATGTTGGTGTTAGACATGCATCCGGAATCCACCTTTAGTGCAGTGGGATTTCGACAATTGTGTCTCCATTACCAAATCCCATCTAGATTCCACTTCAATAGGAAAGCGATTCGCGGACTATACAGGGACATTAAGAAAAGTGTCCTCATTGTCCTGAAAAATGCAGTTGTACCCAGTGTACACTTAACCACGGACATGTGGACAAGTGGAGCAGGGCAAACTAAGGACTACATACTGTAACTGTGAAAGCTTACTGTGTAGATGTATTGCCTCCTGCAGCAACAACAGCAGCAGCACCAGTAGCAGCATCTCACAAACGCCAACTCGTTCCTAGGCAGGCTACGCTGTGTATCACTGGTTTCCATAAGAGGCACACCGCTGACAACCTTTTACGGAAACTGAGGGACATCACCGCACAATGGCTTACCCCACTTAGACTCTCCTGGGGATTTGCAATATCGGACAACACCACCAATATTGGGCGTGTATTACATCTGGGCAAATTCCAACACGTCCAATGTTTTGCACATACAATTAATTTGGTGGTGCAGAATTTTTTCAAAAATAACAGGGGCATGCAGGAGATGTTGTCGGTGGCCAAAAAAATTGCAGGCCACTTTCAGCATCCAGCCACTGCATGCCGAAGACTGGAGTGCCAGCAAATACCCCTGAACCTGCCCTGCCATCACCTGAAGCAAGAGGTGGTAACGAGGTTGAATTCAACACTCTATATGCTTTAGACACAAGCCTGCAGAGGGTCAAAGACCTGCTGGTGAGACAATTGTCAACTCAAGCAGAACGTGACCCGTCTACAGCTCCTCCTTCATTTTCTACCGCAACTGGGGCTGCGAGGAAATGCAGGGCAGTCAGGAGCAAGTGCTGACATCTGGTCAGGACTGAAGGAGCTGCCAACGATTACGGACATGTCTACTGTCACTGCATATGATGCTGTCACCATTGAAAGAATGGTGGAGGATTATATGGGTGACAGCATCCAAGTAGGCATGTCAGACAGTCCGTATGTATACTGGCAGGAAAAAGAGGCAATTTGGATGCCCTTGCACAAACTGCCTTTATTTTACCTAAGTTGCCCCCCCTCCAGTGTTTAGTGCAGCTGGTAACCTTGTCAGCGATCGGCGTAGGAGGTTACTTACTCAAAATGTGGAGAAGATGATGTTCATCAAAATTAATTATAAATTCCTCCAGGAAGACCTTTACCAGCAATTGCCTCCAGAAAGTACACAGGGACCTGTGATGGTGGATTCCAGTGGGGACAAATTAATACTCTGTGAGGAGGAGGATATACACACTAAAAGGGGTGAAGAATTGGAGGATGAGGATGCCTCTGTAGAGCCAGTTGTGCAAGGAAAGATGAGTTGCTTCTTTTTTTGGTGGGGGAATTAATTGCTTCTTTTTATGTGGGGGGCCCAAACATACCAATAATTTCACAGTCGTGTTGCAGAACCTGTCGCTGAAATGACTGGTTTGTTAAAGTGTGCATGTCCTGTTTATACAACATAAGGGTGGGTGGGAGGGCCCAATGACAATTCCATCTTGCACCTCTTTTTTTTTATTTGCATGATGTGCTGTTTGGGGCCTAGTTTTTAAACTTGCCATCCTGTCTGACACTGCAGTGCCACTCCTAGATGGGCCAGGTGTTTGTGAGGCACACTTGTGTCGCTTAGCTTAGTCACCGAGCGACCTTGTTGCACCTCTTTTTCGTCTTTGCATTATGTGCTCTTTGGGGCCTATTTTTTAAAAGTGCCATCCTGTCTGACACTCCAGTGCCACTCCTAGATGGGCCAGGTGTTTGTGCCGCACACTTGTGTCGCTTAGCAAAGTCATACAGGTACCTCATAGCACCTCTTTTTCTTCTTTTCATGATGTGCTTTTTGGGGCCTAGTTTTTAAAAGTGCTATGCTGTCTGACAGTGCAGTGCCACTCCTAGATGGGCCGGGTGTTTGTGCCGCACACTTGTGTCGCTTAGCAAAGTCATCCTGGTACCTCATAGCACCTCTTTTTCTTCTTTGCATGATGTGCTGTTTGGGGCCTAGTTTTTAAAAGTGCTATGCTGTCTGACACTGCAGTACCACTCCTAGATGGGCCGGGTGTTTGTGCCGCACACTTGTGTCGCTTAGCAAAGTCATCCTGGTACCTCATAGCACCTCTTTTTCTTCTTTGCATGATGTGCTGTTTGGGGCCTAGTTTTTAAAAGTGCTATGCTGTCTGACACTGCAGTGCCACCCTATATGGGCCAGGTGTTTGTGCCGCACACTTGTGTCGCTTAGCAAAGTCATCCAGCTACCTCGGTGCAACCTTTTGGCCTAAAAACAAGGTTGTGAGGTATGAGGTGTTCAGAATAGACTGGAAATGAGTGGAAATGAATGTTATCGAGGTTAATAATACCATAGGATCAAAATAACCCCCAAATTCTGCGATTTTAGCCGTGTTTGTGGGATTTTTTTTTTAAATCATCCAGATCCAAAACCAAAACCCGAAAGGGTGGTTTTGGCAAAACCAATCCAGATCCAAAATATGAGCGAGGATCCAGATCCAAAACCGCAACACAAAACACAGAAAAAAAAGTTCCCGCCGCACATCTCTAGTATATTCCTATAGCTACTGTACTATGGTCAAAAAGTGTTATCCCATTTTTACCAGATTTTCAACTTTTATTATGGAAGAGTGGTTCAATAAGTAAAGTAACAAGTCCTCTCATGTGTGTAATGTTCTCTATTCCATTCCAATTTCCCACCATGCCAGAGCACTGCCTCTAGTCATGTTCATATCAGTCCAGGGACATAACTATACTGGGTGCCATTGCTATGGGGCCCAGAGACTGAGAAAGGGATGGGGGGTTGGCAGTACCCAGTTTATAAAGATTAGCCTGCTAAACAAATGGGTCTGATTCATTGCCCAGCCTGAATTGTGATAACCAATGGCAATCGGTAATTGAAGACTGAAGCAATGTTCAATGGTAATCAATGTTGAGGATCACTGGAAATCTCCAATGGCAGTCAGCACTGAAGAATATTGCAGGCACTGGAGAATACTTGAAGCACTGGAGAATACTTGAATCACTGGAGAATACGGTTAAGTACTGGAGAATCCAAATGAACACGCAGCACAGAGCCCGAGAACAGCAAACAGGAGCTTGAACTCACTAGAGAAAGCAGTTGTTCAGGCAACTTGCTGTTCCCAGAATCCTGTTTATATACCCTCTGTTATCTTGCCATTGGAGAGGAGAGTCAGATGGGAATTACCAAGGATCTTATTGGTGATCAATCTGGTCAGATGGCAGAGCAATATGACTGCCCCCATGTCCTGCATCCACATGGATCCATGCTGCAGTGTACACTGCAAGAGTCTCACTAAAATCTGGAAGGAGCATGCAATATGGCCACCCACCGCTGCACCTTGCATCCAACAGCACTCCAGTCCAGAGGAAGCCGGCACCGCGGTAAGTAGCTGCTGGTTCCAGGCCGGATCCTGATAGTTACAGCACTACCATTGGGAGGTACTGGACCATCCTCCCTACAGCCCTGACCTAGCACCAAATGATTTCCATGGTCTTTTGACCATTGAAGAAGCACCTGGGAGGAAGGCAATTTGCAACTGAGGGTGAAGTTCAGTAAGCCGTCATTCTAATTGTTACCTGTGCTTTGTTTTAGGGGTCTATTCTAGGATGGAGATAAAGTGGACGGAGATAAAGTACCAGCCAATCAGCGCCTAACCTCTATGTCACAGGCTGTGTTTGAAAAATGACAGTTAGGAGCCGATTGGCTCGTGCTTTAAATCCATCCACTTTATCTCTATCCAAGCTTAGTAAATAGACCCCTTAGTTTTCTGTGATGCTAAGTTCTGTATACCTTGCATTGTTCTAATGTGTGTTGTATGTACGGCGCTGCGAAATACTTGTGGTGCCTTATAAATAAATTGTAATACTACTACTATTACTACTACTACTACTACTACTACTACTACTAATAATAATAATAATAATGTCCTGTCTTCAGGCGCTTGATAGTTACAACATATGCTTAGACAAGTAGGAGGACTGTGTGGAAAGAGAATGTGCACCAAGGCCGTACTATTGGTTATTTGAATAAATTTGCGCAATGAGAGGTCTTGTTACCTTATTTATTATACTATGTCAAAATAAATATACACATCTTAAATAATTTTTTTGTCATACCTTTTCTTTTTTCGTATACTACTTTTCCATTTCCAGCTTTCTCAGACATGATTTTCTTTTACGGTGATCCCGGGTACCTGACCTTGATGAGTTTAGAAATATTGGATCTCTCTCAGGTAAATCACCATTGTATACATATTTATGCATAATAAATAGGGAGGCCAATCCCGAGCTGTTTTTTTCAATCCTGGGAATCGGGATTGAAAAACGATCAATCCCGAAATTTCCAGGATGCCCAGGATTGGGTTGTCAATGTCCACTTGCACAGGACTGCGATACTGCGCGGTGAGGTGTAAGCAGTCCGGATAGCACATGCAGCTGACGTGAGGCTGCACAGCATGACCTCTGGCATCATGTCACACTGCGCAATTGGCACAGCTGAGGGCAGGGTGAACTGGGAAGAGGGAGCCGGGCTGAAGAGGCTAAATGTTGCCCGGCATTGAAAATAAAAGGGGGCTACCTAATCTGGAAATCCTCGGGATTGGAAGCTCCAATCCTGGGATTGAATCCCGGACAATTTTTGGCCTAAATCCTGCGATCCCGCCGATCCCGGGACTGGCCACCATAATAATATGAGTACATTCTATAAAATGATAGGTAGTCAGTTATCTGCAGTGTGCTTTATTCAAAGTAACAATTTGTAAAGTTAGGCAGGATTTCTACCATATTCTATGCCATTTTTGGCCACTGGGGGCACTATTGTGTTGGAGTCTACCCAGCATAGCTCATGACAAAGCGTTTTGCAATAGATCAGAAAATCTTACCTGTAGTAAAGAAAGACATTGGAAATATTAGTGAGTTAAACATACTGTAAATACAGATTTGCGTCTGAATGTTTTACTGCCATTGGGCATATATTATACAATAAATATTCTAATTGCCGCGCACCTAAAACTGGGGATTACAGAGCAGAAACGCAGAATCAATGGGTCTTCCCTGTGTGTGAACCTCAAATTGTGCCTTTTTCTCACAGACATTTTTTTGCAGCTCCTGAAGCTTGGGTAAATCCCCGCTAATTGGACTGCGCCGATGTGGTAATAGCCATGTGGTAAACCTGTCCGCTAATTGACTATGCCCTTATGCATTTAACATTTTATAATGAATTTATAAAAGGGAAGTGGGCAACAGATATTAAATACCCATCTAACAGGGTTTTTACAGATGCATTTTTCAATGTCATTTTGCAACCAACATGGCAGCCTAGAATAGAAACATTACATGCTGTATTTTTGGCTCAAAGAGATGACTTTGTAAAATCCCATAGCATTTGTCTTTATTAGATTACCGAGGCTTGCTGGATGAATCGTACACATGAGAGAGTAAGCGCTATATGCAGTGGTTACTACTGTATATCACACATTACCAGCGAGACAGAAATATTCATACACAGCTGTGAGCCTTTTTCCTATGTATTGAATGTGATTGTAATCTGGACAGAATTTGTATTTTAAGGGTAAGATTTACATCAATTCATGTAGCTTGGTGTAATGTGCTACAGTTCTGTACATGCTGCAGAGCTTTTCTTCTCCACTCAACAAATATAAGTTAAATTAAGCAGACTAATGGATTCTGCTGTGTACACAGAGCACACAATTACCCATTTAATATGCCATAAAACATCCACCTGTAAATCTGTTCTTTGATTACACATTTGACTATACAAATAATCAGTGGTGGATTTTACCTATGGGCTGCAGCTCCTCAGTAAAATCTGCCACTTAGCAGTGACTTCCCATTGGAAGTACTCCCAGCTAATCTCAGCCAGAGAGGCCGTCCCAGGAGTGTTTTCTTCTCCTGAAACTGCAAGTCCAGACTACAAGAGCAGAAAAAAATGCTTCCCATGGGGGGCTGGGTTTGATTTTCTGGCGTTTGGAATGCCAGCGGTCAGAATACCGACTGCGGCATCCTGATGTTTGGAATCCTGACAGGGGAAGGTAAGTATACTTACCTGTCCTCCTGGCCCCTTAACCCACCCTCCCTGCAGCCTAAACCTCCCTTCCCCGCAGCCTAACACTAACTAACCCTCCTGGTGGTGCCTAAACCTAAACCCCCCCCCCCCCCCCTCCCACAGCCTAAAACTAACCCCATTTCCACGTCTTACCTCTCCTGCAGGCCGGTGTCTGCTTGTTCGGCATTCCAAATGTTGGGATTATGGCGACGAGACTGTGAACCTATTCGGGATGCCAGTGTCGACATTCCAAATAATGTCAGGATTCCCACGTCGGGATTCTGACTGTTGGGATCCTGACCGGATAGCCCCATAGGAAGCCACTCCACTGCTATTATGGCAGCCCAATCGGACTTCTAGGGACTGCAGCCAATGCACAGTTTTACAATGCAGCAACACATGCATGGACATGTTACAGTTCATAGTGTCAGGTCTGCCACGACTCGTGAGGATTTACACATCTCCAGAAGGGCCAACGTAGAAAGTCAGCAAGTTTCCCCTACTCTATCTAGAGATGATTCCCCATTCTGACAAAGCCAAATACAATCTGCCAATTGGCAATCAAAAATGCAGATCAGTGGATCAACGATCTACTGTATCAAAGAATTGGCAAAAAAATCTTATTAAAAACCCCAGGCTTACCATTCCCAAAAGATTTTTGGTCCAAATCGGTGAAGTGAGGATTTCCAACATGATCAATTTCCACAATCTCCCAACCCAGACATTGGGAGTATGGGAAATTTCCCTGATACCTCCCATGCCAATTGTTATTGACAATAATGAAAAAAGAAATGGTTAAAAACATGTATGTAATAAAAAAGGTAAACTACTCTGTTTAACATTGTTACTTGCACTGGGCATTGTAGGTATTGCATAAAACTGGGTTCAGGGTCCGCTTCTGAAACTGACAGTCTACAATAAGCATTCTATATGCCAAAGTATGTACTCCAAGGTCTAGATTTAGTAAGCAGCGACTTTTGCAAGCCACAAATTCTCAGCGGTTTTAACCCCCCAATTTAAAACAACAAAAACATTCAGTACTTTTGCATTTAATGATTTTTGCTGTTTTAATTTTCAGGGTCAAAACCGACACAAATCTAGACCAAACTCTTTTACAGCTGCAAAAGGGAAAAGGCAGAGCGCCCTGTTTTCCTTGTATCGTTTTGTAATCATTTATTAATAATGTGTGCTAGATGTAAATACTGTCATAATGAGCGTGATCAGGAGATACACAGTAACTTATTGTTCTTCAAATATTTGACAAAACAAATGTAAAATGATCCTTTACAAGAAGATGATCTAGAACAGGAGAGTTAAGGACTACTGTAATGCTGTAATTAGAGATGTGCCCGGGTACCCGTGTATTGGTTCTGGCTTTGGTTCTAATTTATCATATTTTGGGTTTGTGTTTTGGTTTGGCTAAACTACACTCAAGTGTTTTGGTTCAGTTTAGTTTTTGATTCGGTTTTGGATTCATTTTAAAATTTATAAAAATCGATAAACATTTATAAAAAAATTAAAATTAAAACAGCTAAAATCATATAATTTGGAACTGTTTACATGCAATCCAAACCCCAGTTTTAAAATCCGAACTGACAACAGACCTGAGCCAAGACTCAGTTCCACTCAGAGACCCCAAAGTGATTCCGAGCTAAGACTCGATTCGAAGTTCGTGTGTGTTCATATCACAGGAAACCGAACCCCACACTTTTAGCTGTAATGTTAAACACTCTATTAGGATTAATAACAGTGCTCACTGGGTAAGTATTGCTTAATAAGAATGCTACATTCTGTCTATGTTATACCCTTTAGTGTACTAGCACTTTGTAGCATTTTCCTCTAGTGACATTACAGATTGACAGGGTCTGGAAAAATATGTGTTTCAGTGATAGAGTACTGCAACAATGTCTAGCAACTGGTCTAATATTGGTGACACTACTTACCACTAAATCATCACCAATGCCCATGCAATCAGAAGATATGCCCCTCAATGGCCGCATCCAGGGATATAACTAGGGGTGTGCAAGCGGAGCCCTGTTATGCCGCTGGTCGCATCTCATTTAATTTTCTTTCTGTATCAACCTCACTATTTAGTGTGAATGTTTCTGTCGATGGGATGCTAGATCCTTTGGAGATGGTGAGGATTCATATCGCATAGGACACTTCTGGCTTCTCTTACTAAGCTTGAATGCAATGTAGGTATCACTAGCAGCTGTTTTCTTGTTTTGCATGTTTACAGTAGATGTTTAATTTAAATCTTTGCATTTATTGGAGTCAAAGTTTCCATTTTAATTATATGCTTTTATATTTGAAACAATGTACAGCTTATCCTGTGTATTATGTTTTGATTGAATAAAATCTAAGAAACCTTAATGAACATTCATACCCGCACCACCCAGAGGCCAGATGTGCCTCAAAGCATTGCGTTATGATGAGCACAAAGGAAGAAGAAATGCTTGTATTGTAATACCCAATATTTGTGGGTAGCTTTTTTTTTTTACAAAGGACCCTACCCCCCCCCCCCCTTTTTTTGGCCATAGGATAACAGGGGCTGTGTAAGAGATGCCTGACAACTCTGAGTAGGGAAGAATAAGAATATGGGCATCACAAACCTTCCACAATAATTCCACCCTGCCTCAGCAACAGCCAGCCCGGGATATGGAGCCGGCAGCGATTGGACCCCTGTGGTTGCAGAGCAGAAGAGCCCAGAGTTTGGCGCCATCAGCCCTCTAGAATTATCCTCCCTGGCCTCAGTAACAGAAATCCCGGGAAATGGGGCCCCACACTGATTGGACCCCTGAGGTTGCAGGGCAAAAGAACCCTGGGGCGGGCAAGGAGAGCCAGTAAGGAAAGAGCCTGGGGGTGGACTGAAGGAGAAGTTCCCCTTGAAAAGGAGCTGCTGCGCTGGAGGAAGAGTGACCTGGGACGGAGAATTGGACCGGACCCCTGCAAGGAGCCTGTCGGTGGAGTGGAGCCGGGAGCCTGCCTGGAAAGAGAAGAGGAAGAACTCACCTTTCTCGAGCCGTGGCGGAGATCGGGAGTCGTGGAGACGTTGGCCGGAGTTGGAGAGAGAGACGGAGGACCCGGTGAGGAGAAGGACGTCGGCATCGTGAGGTCGGAGGGAGCGCAGGCATCGCGGAGGACGACCCTGGAAAGAAGACGGCACTGAGGACCCCGGCGGCTGGTGAAGGACGACGCGGACCAGAGCCTGGATGATGTGAAGACCCCTGAAGAGACAGAAGACAGCGCGGCTGGAGAGGGCGTCCGTGATGGTGCAGCGGAGCTCAGACGGGATGGATCTGGTTGGCAGTCTCCTCCTCGCAAGGGCGCATCCCCGGTGCGGTGCTTTGCATCCCCGGTGGCGCCGAAGATAGAAGACGGGTCGCAGGGGACAGAAGCGCCACAACTGTGGGTGAGAAACCAGCTACAACCCTTCCGCTGCCACCCTCTGCCTTGAGTTAACCCTTCCGCTGCATGAACTCTGCATGGGGGGGGGGGCATTAGAAATTAATTAAGGGAGTGGGCTCCCCTTGTTCCCCAGTGCCCGCATATTAATCTCAGAAGGGGGTAAGCTCCCCTCCCTAGTTTGCTTTGGTGCCCTGTGATCCGGTTTAATAAGGGGTAGTACCCCTCATTGTACAGTGCCCCTGCTTCACCCTTGACCCTTCCGCTGCCCATATTCTGTATTTTTGGGGAACATATGCATTTATCCACTACAAGGGAATGCTGGTATTTATAGTACTTCTATGCTAACTCCGCCCAGCAGTGTTATAGCTAATGTATATGCATTTATCCACTACAAGGGAATGCTGGTATTGATAGTTCTTCTAGGCTAACTCCACCCAGCAGTGTTATAGCTAATGTTTATACATTGATCCACTACAAGGGAATGCTGGTATTGATAGTTCTTCTATGCTAACTCCGCCCAGCAGTGTTATAGCCAATGTTTATACTAGTGATGAGCGGGTTCGGTTCCTCGGGATCCGAACACCCCCGAACTTCACCCTTTTTTGCACGGGTCCGAGCAAACTCGGATCCTCCCGCCTTGCTCGGTTAACCCGAGCGCGCCCGAACGTCATCATCCCGCGTTCGGATTCTCGCGAGATCCGTATTCTATATAAGGAGCCGCACGTCGCTGCCATTTTTCACTCATGCATTGGAGATGATCGTGAGAGGACGTGGCTGGCGTCCTCTCAGTTTCTATGTTCAGTGTGCTGCAAATATCTGTGCTCAGTGTGCTGCAACTATCTGCTCAGTGTGCTGCAAATATCTGCGTTCTCTGCCTGAAAAATGCTCCATATCTGTGCTCAGTGTGCTGCAAATATCTGTGCTCAGTGTGCTAATTGCTTTATTGTGGGGACTGGGGATCAGCAGTATTATATAGTAGGAGGACAGTGCAGAGTTTTGCTGACCAGTGACCACCAGTATTATACGTTCTCTGCCTGAAAAACGCTCCATATCTGTGCTGCATTGTAGTGTATAGTAGGAGGACAGTGCAATATTTTGCTGACCACCAGTCTATATATATAGCAGTACGGTACAGTAGTCCACTGCTCTACCTCTGTGTCATCAAGTATACTATCCCATCCATACCTGTGGTGTATTTAAGTTTTGCACAGTATATATATAGTAGGAGGACAGTGCATAATTTTGCTGACCACCAGTATATAATATATAGCAGTACGATACAGTAGGCCACTGCTCTACCTACCTCTGTGTCGTCAAGTATACTCTCCCATCCATACCTGTGGTGCATTGAAGTTTTGCACAGTATATATATAGTAGGAGGACAGTGCATAATTTTGCTGACCACCAGTATATAATATATAGCAGTACTGTACAGTAGGCCACTGCTCTACCTACCTCTGTGTCGTCAAGTATACTATCCATCCATACCTGTGGTGCATTTAAGTTTTGCACAGTATATATATAGTAGGAGGACAGTGCATCATTTTGCTGACCACCAGTATATAATATATAGCAGTACGGTACAGTAGGCCACTGCTCTACCTACCTCTGTGTCGTCAAGTATACTATCCCATCCATACTTGTGGTGCATTTAAGTATTGCACAGTATATATATAGTAGGAGGACAGTGCATAATTTTGCTGACCACCAGTATATAATATATACCAGTACGGTACAGTAGGCCACTGCTCTACCTACCTCTGTGTCGTCAAGTATACTATCCCATCCATACCTGTGGAGCATTAAGTTTTGCACAGTATATATATAGTAGGAGGACAGTGCATAATTTTGCTGACCACCAGTATATAAATATATAGCAGTACGTCACAGTAGTCCACTGCTCTACCTACCTCTGTGTCGTCAAGTATACTATCCCATCCATACCTGTGGTGCATTTAAGTTTTGCACAGTATATATATAGTAGGAGGACAGTGCATAATTTTGCTGACCACCAGTATATAATATATAGCAGTACGGTACAGTAGGCCACTGCTCTACCTACCTCTGTGTCGTCAAGTATACTATCCATCCATACCTGTGGTGCATTTAAGTTTTGCACAGTATATATATAGTAGGAGGACAGTGCATAATTTTGCTGACCACCAGTATATAATATATAGCAGTACGGTACGCCACTGCTCTACCTACCTCTGTGTCGTCAAGTATACTATCCCATCCATACCTGTGGTGCATTTAAGTTTTGCACAGTATATATATAGTAGGAGGACAGTGCATAATTTTGCTGACCACCAGTATATAATATATAGCAGTACGGTACAGTAGGCCACTGCTCTACCTACCTCTGTGTCGTCAAGTATACTATCCATCCATACCTGTGGTGCATTTAAGTTTTGCACAGTATATATATAGTAGGAGGACAGTGCATAATTTTGCTGACCACCAGTATATAATATATAGCAGTACGGTACAGTAGGCCACTGCTATACCTACCTCTGTGTCGTCAAGTTTACTATCCCATCCATACCTGTGGCGCATTTAAGTTTTGCACAGTATATATATAGTAGTAGGACAGTGCATAATTTTGCTGACCACCAGTATATAATATATAGCAGTACGGTACAGTAGTCCACTGCTCTACCTACCTCTGTGTCGTCAAGTATACAATCCATCCATACCTGTGGTGCATTTCAGTTGTGCGCAGTATATATAGTAGTAGGCCATTCCTATTGATATATTACTGGCATATAATTCCACACATTAAAAAATGGAGAACAAAAATGTGGAGGGTAAAATAGGGAAAGATCAAGATCCACTTCCACCTCGTGCTGAAGCTGCTGCCACTAGTCATGGCCAAGACGATGAAATACTATCAACGTCGTCTGCCAAGGCCGATGCCCAATGTCATAGTAGAGAGCATGTAAAATCCAAAAAAATAAAGCTCAGTAAAATGACCCAAAAATCTAAATCAAAATCGTCTGAGGAGAAGCGTAAACTTGCTAATGTGCCATTTACGACACGGAGTGGCAAGGAACGGCTGAGGGCCTGGCCTATGTTTATGGCTAGTGGTTCAGCTTCACATGAGGATGGAAGCACTCATCCTCCTGCTAGAAAACTTTAAAGAGTTAAGATGGCAAAAGCACAGCAAAGAACTGTGCGTTCTTCTAAATCACAAATCCCCAAGGAGAGTCCAATTGTGTCGGTTGCGATGCCTGACCTTCCCAACACTGGGCGGGAAGAGGTGGCGCCTTCCACCATTTGCACGCCCCCTGCAAGTGCTGGAAGGAGCACCCGCAGTCCAGTTCCTGATAGTCAAATTGAAGATGTCACTGTTGAAGTACACCAGGATGAGGATATGGGTGTTGCTGGCGCTGGGGAGGAAATTGACAAGGAGTTTTCTGAGTCTCAGTGTCAATTTCCTCCTTATACAGGAATGCCAATAGTCCTGCAGGCCATGTCACTGTCAAGTCTGATAAGTCCTCTCCTGCCTGGGATTCCTCCAATGCATCCTTGAGTGTAACGCCTACTGCTGCTGGCGCTGCTGTTGTTGCTGCAGGGAGTCGATCGTCATCCCAGAGGGGAAGTCGGAAGACCACTTGTACTACTTCCAGTAAGCAATTGACTGTCCAACAGTCCTTTGCGAGGAAGATGAAATATCACAGCAGTCATCCTGCTGCTAAGCGGATAACTCAGGCCTTGGCGGTGAGAAACGTGTTTCCGGTATCCACCGTTAATTCACAGGGAACTAGAGAATTGATTGAGGTACTGTGTCCCCGGTACCAAATACCATCTAGGTTCCATTTCTCTAGGCAGGCGATACCGAAAATGTACACAGGCGTCAGAAAAAGAGTCACCAGTGTCCTAAAAAATGCAGTTGTACCCAATGTCCACTTAACCACGGACATGTGGACAGGTGGACCAGGCAGACGCAGGACTATATGACTGTGACAGCCCACTGGGTAGATGTATTGCCTTCCGCAGCAAGAACAGCAGCGGCGGCACCATTAGCAGCATCTCGCAAACGCCAACTCGTTCCTAGGCAGGCTACGCTTTGTATCACCGCTTTCCATAAGAGGCACACAGCTGAAAACCTCTTATGGAAACTGAGGAACATCATCGCAGAATGGCTTACCCCAATTGGACTCTCCTGGGGATTTGTGACATCGGACAATGCCACCAATATTGTGCGTGCATTACATGTGGGCAAATTCCAGCACGTCCCATGTTTTGCACATACATTGAATTTGGTGGTGCAGAATTATTTAAAAAACAACAGGGCGTGCAAGAGATGCTGTCGGTGGCCCGAAGAATTGCGGGCCACTTTCGGCATTCAGCTACCGCGTGCCGAAGACTGGAGCACCACCAAACGCTCCTGAACCTGCCCTGCCATCATCTGAAGCAAGAGGTGGTAACGAGGTGGAATTCAACCCTCTATATGCTTCAGAGGATGGAGGAGCAGCAAAAGGCCATGCAAGCCTATACAGCTACCTACGATATAGGCAAAGGAGGGGGAATGCACCTGACTCAAGCGCAGTGGAGAATGATTTCAACGTTGTGCAAAGTTCTGCAACTCTTTGAACTTGCCACACGTGAAGTCAGTTCAGACACTGCCAGCCTGAGTCAGGTCATTCCCCTCATCAGGCTTTTGCAGAAGAAGCTGGAGAAATTGAAGGAGGAGCTAAAAAAGAGCGATTCCGCTAGGCATGTGGGACTTGTGGATGGAGCCCTTAATTCGCTTAACCAGGATTCACGGGTGGTCAATCTGTTGAAATCAGAGCACTACATTTTGGCCACCGTGCTCGATCCTAGATTTAAAACCTACGTTGTATCTCTCTTTCTGGCAGACACAAGTCTGCAGAGGTTCAAAGACCTGCTGGTGAGAAAATTGTCAAGTCAAGCGGAACGTGACCCGTCAACAGCTCCTCCTTCACATTCTCCCGCAACTGGGGCTGCAAGGAAAAGGCTAAGAATTCCGAGCCCACCCGCTGGCGGTGATGCAGGGCAGTCTGGAGCGAGTGCTGACATCTGGATCGGACTGAAGGACCTACCAACGATTACTGACATGTCGTCTACTGTCACTGCATATGATTCTGTCACCATTGAAAGAATGGTGGAGGATTATATGAGTGACCGCATCCAAGTAGGCACTTCAGACAGTCCGTACTTATACTGGCAGGAAAAAGAGGCAATTTGGAGGCCCTTGCACAAACTGGCTTTATTCTACCTAAGTTGCCCTCCCACAAGTGTGTACTCCGAAAGAGTGTTTAGTGCCGCCGCTCACCTTGTCAGCAATCGGCGTACGAGGTTACTTCCAAAAAATGTGGAGAAGATGATGTTCATCAAAATGAATTATAATCAATTCCTCCGTGGAGACATTCACCAGCAATTGCCTCCAGAAAGTACACGGGACATGAGATGGTGGCTTCCAGTGGGGACGAATTAATAATCTGTGAGGAGGGGGATGTACACAGTGAAAGGGGTGAGGAATCGGATGATGAGGAGGAGGTGGACATCTTGCCTCTGTAGAGCCAGTTTGTGCAAGGAGAGATTGATTGCTTCTTTTTTGGTGGGGGCCCAAACCAACCAGTCATTTCAGTCACAGTTGTGTGGCAGACCCTGTCGCTCAAATGATGGGTTTGTTAAAGTGTGCATGTCCTGTTTATACAACATAAGGGTGGGTGGGAGGGCCCAAGGACAATTCCATCTTGCACCTCTCTTTTCTTTCATTTTTCTTTGCATCATGTGCTGTTTGGGGACAATTTTTTTAATCTGTCATCCTGTCTGACACTGCAGTGCCACTCCTAGATGGGCCAGGTGTTTGTGTCGGCCACTTGGGTCGCTTAGCTTAGTCACACAGCAACCTCATTGCGCATCTTTTTTTCTTTGCATCATGTGCTGTTTGGGGACAATTTTTTTAATCTGCCATCCTGTCTGACACTGCAGTGCCATTCCTACATGGGCCAGGTGTTTGTGTCGGCCACTTGGGTCGCTTAGCTTAGTCATCCAGCGACCTCGGTGCAAATTTTAGGACTAAAAATAATATTGTGAGGTGTGATGTGTTCAGAATAGACTGGAAATGAGTGGAGATTATGGTTATTGAGGTTAATAATACTATGGGATCAAAATGAGCCCCAAATTCTATGATTTAAGCTGTTTTTGAGGGGTTTTTGTAAAAAAACACCCGAATTCAAAACACACCCGAATCCGACAAAAATTTCCAGGGAGGTTTTGCCAAAACGCGTCCGAATCCAAAACACGGCCGCGGAACCGAATCTAAAACCAAAACCCGAAAAATTTCCGGTGCACATCACTAGTTTATACATTGATCCACTACAAGGGAATGCTGTTATTGATAGTTCTTCTATGTAGACTCTAGTGATGAGCACCGGAAATTTTTCGGGTTTTGTGTTTTGGTTTTGGGTTCGGTTCCGCGGCCGTGTTTTGGGTTCGAACGCGTTTTGGCAAAACCTCACCGAATTTTTTTTGTCGGATTCGGGTGTGTTTTGGATTCGGGTGTTTTTTTCCAAAAACACTAAAAAACAGCTTAAATCATAGAATTTGGGGGTCATTTTGATCCCAAAGTATTATTAACCTCAATAACCATAATTTCCACTCATTTTCAGTCTATTCTGAACGCCTCACACCTCACAATATTATTTTTAGTCCTAAAATTTGCACCGAGGTCGCTGTGTGAGTAAGATAAGCGACCCTAGTGGCCGACACAAACACCTGGCTCATCTAGGAGTGGCACTGCAGTGTCACGCAGGATGGCCCTTCAAAAAACCCTCCCCAAACAGCACATGACGCAAAGAAGAAAAAAAAGATGCGCAATGAGGTAGCTGTGTGACTAAGATAAGCGACCCTAGTGGCCGACACAAACACCTGGCCCATCTAGGAGTGGCACTGCAGTGTCACGCAGGATGGCCCTTCCAAAAAACACCCCCCAAACAGCACATGACACAAAGAAAAAAAGAGGCGCAATGAGGTAGCTGTGTGACTAAGATAAGCGACCCAAGTGGCCGACACAAACATCTGGCCCATCTAGGAGTGGCACTGCAGTGTCACGCAGGATGGCCCTTCCAAAAACTACTCCCCAAACAGCACATGACGCAAAGAAAAATGAAAGAAAAAAGAGGTGCAAGATGGAATTGTCCTTGGGCCCTCCCACCCACCCTTATGTTGTATAAACAGGACATGCACACTTTAACCAACCCATCATTTCAGTGACAGGGTCTGCCACACGACTGTGACTGAAATGACGGGTTGGTTTGGACCCCCACCAAAAAAGAAGCAATTAATCTCTCCTTGCACAAACTGGCTCTACAGAGGCAAGATGTCCACCTCATCATCATCCTCCGATATATCACCGTGTACATCCCCCTCCTCACAGATTATCAATTCGTCCCCACTGGAATCCACCATCTCAGCTCCCTGTGTACTTTGTGGAGGCAATTGCTGCTGGTGAATGTCTCCACGGAGGAATTGATTATAATTCATTTTAATGAACATCATCTTCTCCACATTTTCTGGATGTAACCTCGTACGCCGATTGCTGACAAGGTGAGCGGCGGCACTAAACACTCTTTCGGAGTACACACTTGTGGGAGGGCAACTTAGGTAGAATAAAGCCAGTTTGTGCAAGGGCCTCCAAATTGCCTCTTTTTCCTGCCAGTATAAGTACGGACTGTCTGACGTGCCTACTTGGATGCGGTCACTCATATAATCCTACACCATTCTTTCAATGGGGAGAGAATCATATGCAGTGACAGTAGACGACATGTCCGTAATCGTTGTCAGGTCCTTCAGTCCGGACCAGATGTCAGCATCAGCAGTCGCTCCAGACTGCCCTGCATCACCGCCAGCGGGTGGGCTCGGAATTCTGAGCCTTTTCCTCGCACCCCCAGTTGCGGGAGAATGTGAAGGAGGAGATGTTGACGGGTCGCGTTCCGCTTGACTTGACAATTTTGTCACCAGCAGTTCTTTGAACCCCAGCAGACTTGTGTCTGCCGGAAAGAGAGATCCAAGGTAGGTTTTAAATCTAGGATCGAGCACGGTGGCCAAAATGTAGTGCTCTGATTTCAACAGATTGACCACCCGTGAATCCTTGTTAAGCGAATTAAGGGCTCCATCCACAAGTCCCACATGCCTAGCGGAATCGCTCTGTGTTAGCTCCTCCTTCAATGTCTCCAGCTTCTTCTGCAAAAGCCTGATGAGGGGAATGACCTGACTCAGGCTGGCAGTGTCTGAACTGACTTCACGTGTGGCAAGTTCAAAAGGTTGCAGAACCTTGCACAACGTTGAAATCATTCTCCACTGCGCTTGAGATAGGTGCATTCCACCTCCTATATCGTGCTCAGTTGTATAGGCTTGAATGGCCTTTTGCTGCTCCTCCAACCTCTGAAGCATATAGAGGGTTGAATTCCACCTCGTTACCACTTCTTGCTTCAGATGATGGCAGGGCAGGTTCAGGCGTTTTTGGTGGTGCTCCAGTCTTCTGTACGTGGTGCCTGTACGCCGAAAGTGTCCCGCAATTCTTCTGGCCACCGACAGCATCTCTTGCACGCCCCTGTCGTTTTTTAAATAATTCTGCACCACCAAATTCAAGGTATGTGCAAAACATGGGACGTGCTGGAATTTGCCCAGATTTAATGCACACACAATATTGCTGGCGTTGTCCGATGCCACAAATCCACAGGAGAGTCCAATTGGGGTAAGCCATTCTGCGATGATCTTCCTCAGTTGCTGTAAGAGGTTTTCAGCTGTGTGCGTATTCTGGAAAGCGGTGATACAAAGCGTAGCCTGCCTAGGAAAGAGTTGGCGTTTGCGAGATGCTGCTACTGGTGCCGCCGCTGCTGTTCTTGCGGCGGGAGTCCATACATCTACCCAGTGGGCTGTCACAGTCATATAGTCCTGAGCCTGCCCTGCTCCACTTGTCCACATGTCCGTGGTTAAGTGGACATTGGGTACAACTGCATTTTTTAGGACACTGGTGAGTCTTTTTCTGAGGTCTGTGTACATTTTCGGTATCGCCTGCCTAGAGAAATGGAACCTAGATGGTATTTGGTACCGGGGACACAGTACCTCCAACAAGTCTCTAGTTGGCTCTGCAGTAATGATGGATACCGGAACCACGTTTCTCACCACCCAGGATGCCAAGGCCTCAGTTATCCGCTTTGCAGCAGGATGACTGCTGTGATATTTCATCTTCCTCGCAAAGGACTGTTGGACAGTCAATTGCTTGGTGGAAGTAGTAAAAGTGGTCTTACGACTTCCCCACTGGGATGACCATCGACTCCCAGCAGCAACAACAGCAGCGCCAGCAGCAGTAGGCGTTACACGCAAGGATGCATCGGAGGAATCCCAGGCAGGAGAGGACTTATCAGACTTGACAGTGACATGGCCTGCAGGACTATTGGCATTCCTGGGGAAGGAGGAAATTGACACTGAGGGAGTTGGTGGGGTGGTTTGCGTGAGCTTGGTTACAAGAGGAAGGGATTTACTGGTCAGTGGACTGCTTCCGCTGTCGCCCAAAGTTTTTGAACTTGTCACTGACTTATGATGAATGCGCTGCAGGTGACGTATAAGGGAGGATGTTCCGAGGTGGTTAACGTCCTTACCCCTACTTATTACAGCTTGACAAAGGCAACACACGGCTTGACAAATGTTGTCCGCATTTCTGTTGAAATACTTCCACACCGAAGAGCTGATTTTTTTGGTATTTTCACCAGGCATGTCAATGGCCCTATTCCTCCCACGGACAACAGGTGTCTCCCCGGGTGCCTGACTTAAACAAACCACCTCACCATCATAATCCTCCTGGTCAATTTCCTCCCCAGCGCCAGCAACACCCATATCCTCCTCATCCTGGTGTACTTCAACACTGACATCTTCAATCTGACTATCAGGAACTGGACTGCGGGTGCTCCTTCCAGCACTTGCAGGGGGCGTGCAAATGGTGGAAGGCGCATGCTCTTCACGTCCAGTGTTGGGAAGGTCAGGCATCGCAAACGACACAATTGGACTCTCCTTGTGGATTTGTGATTTCGAAGAATGCACAGTTCTTTGCTGTGCTTTTGCCAGCTTGAGTCTTTTCATTTTTCTAGCAAGAGGCTGAGTGCTTCCATCCTCATGTGAAGCTGAACCACTAGCCATGAACATAGGCCAGGGCCTCAGCCGTTCCTTGCCACTCCGTGTGGTAAATGGCATATTGGCAAGTTTACGCTTCTCCTCCGACAATTTTATTTTAGATTTTTGAGTCCTTTTTTTTATTGATATTTGGTGTTTTGGATTTTACATGCTCTGTACTATGACATTGGGCATCGGCCTTGGCAGACGACGTTGATGGCATTTCATCGTCTCGGCCATGACTAGTGGCAGCAGCTTCAGCACGAGGTGGAAGTCGATCTTTATCTTTCCCTATTTTTGGAACCTCAACATTTTTGTTCTCCATATTTTAATAGGCACAACTAAAAGGCACCTCAGGTAAACAATGGAGATGGATGGATACTAGTATACTTATGGATGGACGAGCGACTGCCGACACAGAGGTAGCTACAGCCGTGGACTACCGTACTGCGTCTGCTGCTAATATAGACTGGATGATAATGATATAAAAAATATATATATATCACTACTGCAGCCGGACAGGTATATATTATATAATGACGGACCTGCTGGACACTGTCAGCACTGCAGACTCCTAAAGTAAGCTACTAGTATCAAGAAGATAGAAAAAAAAAACCACAACAGGTAGGTGGTATACAATTATGGATGGACGAGCGACTGCCGACACAGAGGTAGCTACAGCCGTGGACTACCGTACTGCGTCTGCTGCTAATATAGACTGGATGATAATGATATAAAAAATATATATATATCACTACTGCAGCCGGACAGGTATATATTATATAATGACGGACCTGCTGGACACTGTCAGCACTGCAGACTCCTAAAGTAAGCTACTAGTATCAAGAAGATAGAAAAAAAAAAAACACCACAGGTAGGTGGTATACAATTATGGATGGACGAGCGACTGCCGACACAGAGGTAGCTACAGCCGTGGACTACCGTACTGCGTCTGCTGCTAATATAGACTGGATGATAATGATATTAAAAATATATATATATATCACTACTGCAGCCGGACAAGTATGTATTATATAATGACGGACCTGCTGGACACTGTCAGCACTGCAGACTCCTAAAGTAAGCTACTAGTATCAAGAAGATAGAAAAAAAAAAACACCACAGGTAGGTGGTATACAATTATGGATGGACGAGCGACTGCCGACACAGAGGTAGCTACAGCCGTGGACTACCGTACTGCGTCTGCTGCTAATATAGACTGGATGATAATGATATAAAAAATATATATATATATATATATCACTACTGCAGGACAGGTATATATTATATAATGACGGACCTGCTGGACACTGTCAGCAGAATGCGTTTATAGAATAAAAACACCACACGACGAGTGTTTAACTTTTTCAGGCAGACAATCACAATATACTGGTGGTCAGTGGTCACTGGTCAGTCACACTGGCAGTGGCACTCTGGCAGCAAAAGTGTGCACTGTTAATGTACTGTGCTCCCCAGTCTCCCCCACAATTAAGCTGTGTGAGCAGTGAGCACTCAGCACAGTCAGATATACATAGATGATGCAGCACACTGAGGCTGAGCACAGATATGGTATACTGTGTCACTGTGTATCGTTTTTTTTCAGGCAGAGAACGGATTATATTAAATAATAATAAAACTGCACTGGTGGTCACTGGTCAGTCACTAGTAAACTCTGCACTCTCTGAGTACTCCTAAGCTCCAGTAAATCAAGTGTCTCACTCTCACTCTCTATCTATTTCTATTCTAAATGGAGAGGACGCCAGCCACGTCCTCTCCCTATCAATCTCAATGCACGTGTGAAAATTAGAGATGAGCGGGTTCGGTTTCTTTGAATCCGAACCCGCACGAACTTCACTTTTTTTTTCACGGGTCCGAGCGACTCGGATCTTCCCGCCTTGCTCGGTTAACCCGAGCGCGCCCGAACGTCATCATGACGCTGTCGGATTCTCGCGAGACTCGGATTCTATATAAGGAGCCGCGCGTCGCCGCCATTTTCACACGTGCATTGAGATTGATAGGGAGAGGACGTGGCTGGCGTCCTCTCCATTAGAATAGATTAGAAGAGAGAGAGAGAGAGAGAGATTGTGCAGACAGAGTTTACCACAGTGACCAGTGCAGTTGTTGTTAAGTTAACTTTTATTTAATATATCCGTTCTCTGCTATATCCGTTCTCTGCCTGAAAAAAACGATACACAGCAGTCACACAGTGTGACTCAGTCTGTGTGCACTCAGCTCAGCCCAGTGTGCTGCACATCAATGTATAAAAGCTTATAATAATTGTGGGGGAGACTGGGGAGCACTGCAGGTTGTTATAGCAGGAGCCAGGAGTACATAATATTATATTAATTTAAAATTAAACAGTGCACACTTTTGCTGCAGGAGTGCCACTGCCAGTGTGACTAGTGGTGACCAGTGCCTGACCACCAGTATAGTAGTATATTGTTGTATACTATCTCTTTATCAACCAGTCTATATTAGCAGCAGACACAGTACAGTGCGGTAGTTCACGGCTGTGGCTACCTCTGTGTCGGCAGTCGGCACTCGGCAGGCAGTCCGTCCATCCATAATTGTATAATTATATACCACCTAACCGTGGTATTTTTTTTTCTTTCTTTATACCGTCGTCATAGTCATACTAGTTGTTACGAGTATACTACTATCTCTTTATCAACCAGTGTACAGTGCGGTAGTTCACGGCTGTGGCTACCTCTGTGTCGGCAGTCGGCAGGCAGTCCGTCCATCCATAATTGTATTATTATAATATATACCACCTAACCGTGGTTTTTTTTTCATTCTTTATACCGTCATAGTGTCATACTAGTTGTTACGAGTATACTACTATCTCTTTATCAACCAGTGTACAGTGCGGTAGTTCACGGCTGTGGCTACCTCTGTGTCGGCAGTCGGCAGGCAGTCCGTCCATCCATAATTGTATTATAATATATACCACCTAACCGTGGTTTTTTTTTCATTCTTTATACCGTCATAGTGTCATACTAGTTGTTACGAGTATACTACTATCTCTTTATCAACCAGTGTACAGTGCGGTAGTTCACGGCTGTGGCTACCTCTGTGTCGGCAGTCGGCAGTCCGTCCGTCCATCCATAATTGTATTATAATATATACCACCTAACCGTGGTTTTTTTTTCATTCTTTATACCGTCATAGTCAGTCATACTAGTTGTTACGAGTATACTACTATCTCTTTATCAACCAGTGTACAGTGCGGTAGTTCACGGCTGTGGCTACCTCTGTGTCGGCACTCGGCAGGCAGTCCGTCCATCCATAATTGTATTATAATATATACCACCTAACCGTGGTTTTTTTTTCATTCTTTATACCGTCATAGTGTCATACTAGTTGTTACGAGTATACTACTATCTCTTTATCAACCAGTGTACAGTGCGGTAGTTCACGGCTGTGGCTACCTCTGTGTCGGCAGTCGGCAGGCAGTCCGTCCATCCATAATTGTATTATAATATATACCACCTAACCGTGGTTTTTTTTTCATTCTTTATACCGTCATAGTGTCATACTAGTTGTTACGAGTATACTACTATCTCTTTATCAACCAGTGTACAGTGCGGTAGTTCACGGCTGTGGCTACCTCTGTGTCGGAACTCGGCAGGCAGTCCGTCCATCCATAATTGTATTACAATATATACCACCTAACCGTGGTTTTTTTTTCATTCTTTATACCGTCATAGTCAGTCATACTAGTTGTTACGAGTATACTACTATCTCTTTATCAACCAGTGTACAGTGCGGTAGTTCACGGCTGTGGCTACCTCTGTGTCGGAACTCGGCAGGCAGTCCGTCCATCCATAATTGTATTACAATATATACCACCTAACCGTGGTTTTTTTTTCATTCTTTATACCGTCATAGTCAGTCATACTAGTTGTTACGAGTATACTACTATCTCTTTATCAACCAGTGTACAGTGCGGTAGTTCACGGCTGTGGCTACCTCTGTGTCGGAACTCGGCAGGCAGTCCGTCCATCCATAATTGTATTATTATAATATATACCACCTAACCGTGGTTTTTTTTTCATTCTTTATACCGTCATAGTGTCATACTAGTTGTTACGAGTATACTACTATCTCTTTATCAACCAGTGTACAGTGCGGTAGTTCACGGCTGTGGCTACCTCTGTGTCGGCAGTCGGCAGGCAGTCCGTCCATCCATAATTGTATTATAATATATACCACCTAACCGTGGTTTTTTTTTCATTCTTTATACCGTCATAGTCAGTCATACTAGTTGTTACGAGTATACTACTATCTCTTTATCAACCAGTGTACAGTGCGGTAGTTCACGGCTGTGGCTACCTCTGTGTCGGAACTCGGCAGGCAGTCCGTCCATCCATAATTGTATTACAATATATACCACCTAACCGTGGTTTTTTTTTCATTCTTTATACCGTCATAGTCAGTCATACTAGTTGTTACGAGTATACTACTATCTCTTTATCAACCAGTGTACAGTGCGGTAGTTCACGGCTGTGGCTACCTCTGTGTCGGCACTCGGCAGGCAGTCCGTCCATCCATAATTGTATTACAATATATACCACCTAACCGTGGTTTTTTTATACCACCTAACCGTGGCAGTCCGTCCATAATTGTATACTAGTATCCAATCCATCCATCTCCATTGTTTACCTGAGGTGCCTTTTAGTTCTGCCTATAAAATATGGAGAACAAAAAAGTTGAGGTTCCAAAATTAGGGAAAGATCAAGATCCACTTCCACCTCGTGCTGAAGCTGCTGCCACTAGTCATGGCCGAGACGATGAAATGCCAGCAACGTCGTCTGCCAAGGCCGATGCCCAATGTCATAGTACAGAGCATGTCAAATCCAAAACACCAAATATCAGAAAAAAAAGGACTCCAAAACCTAAAATAAAATTGTCGGAGGAGAAGCGTAAACTTGCCAATATGCCATTTACCACACGGAGTGGCAAGGAACGGCTGAGGCCCTGGCCTATGTTCATGGCTAGTGGTTCAGCTTCACATGAGGATGGAAGCACTCAGCCTCTCGCTAGAAAACTGAAAAGACTCAAGCTGGCAAAAGCACCGCAAAGAACTGTGCGTTCTTTGAAATCCCAAATCCACAAGGAGAGTCCAATTGTGTCGGTTGCGATGCCTGACCTTCCCAACACTGGACGTGAAGAGCATGCGCCTTCCACTATTTGCATGCCCCCTGCAAGTGCTGGAAGGAGCACCCGCAGTCCAGTTCCTGATAGTCAGATTGAAGATGTCAGTGTTGAAGTACACCAGGATGAGGAGGATATGGGTGTTGCTGGCGCTGGGGAGGAAATTGACCAGAAGGATTCTGATGGTGAGGTGGTTTGTTTAAGTCAGGCACCCGGGGAGACACCTGTTGTCCGTGGGAGGAATATGGCCGTTGACATGCCAGGTGAAAATACCAAAAAAATCAGCTCTTCGGTGTGGAGGTATTTCACCAGAAATGCGGACAACAGGTGTCAAGCCGTGTGTTCCCTTTGTCAAGCTGTAATAAGTAGGGGTAAGGACGTTAACCACCTCGGAACATCCTCCCTTATACGTCACCTGCAGCGCATTCATAATAAGTCAGTGACAAGTTCAAAAACTTTGGGTGACAGCGGAAGCAGTCCACTGACCAGTAAATCCCTTCCTCTTGTAACCAAGCTCACGCAAACCACCCCACCAACTCCCTCAGTGTCAATTTCCTCCTTCCCCAGGAATGCCAATAGTCCTGCAGGCCATGTCACTGGCAAGTCTGACGAGTCCTCTCCTGCCTGGGATTCCTCCGATGCATCCTTGCGTGTAACGCCTACTGCTGCTGGCGCTGCTGTTGTTGCCGCTGGGAGTCGATGGTCATCCCAGAGGGGAAGTCGTAAGCCCACTTGTACTACTTCCAGTAAGCAATTGACTGTTCAACAGTCCTTTGCGAGGAAGATGAAATATCACAGCAGTCATCCTACTGCAAAGCGGATAACTGAGTCCTTGACAACTATGTTGGTGTTAGACGTGCGTCCGGTATCCGCCGTTAGTTCACAGGGAACTAGACAATTTATTGAGGCAGTGTGCCCCCGTTACCAAATACCATCTAGGTTCCACTTCTCTAGGCAGGCGATACCGAGAATGTACACGGACGTCAGAAAAAGACTCACCAGTGTCCTAAAAAATGCAGTTGTACCCAATGTCCACTTAACCACGGACATGTGGACAAGTGGAGCAGGGCAGGGTCAGGACTATATGACTGTGACAGCCCACTGGGTAGATGTATGGACTCCCGCCGCAAGAACAGCAGCGGCGGCACCAGTAGCAGCATCTCGCAAACGCCAACTCTTTCCTAGGCAGGCTACGCTTTGTATCACCGCTTTCCAGAATACGCACACAGCTGAAAACCTCTTACGGCAACTGAGGAAGATCATCGCGGAATGGCTTACCCCAATTGGACTCTCCTGTGGATTTGTGGCATCGGACAACGCCAGCAATATTGTGTGTGCATTAAATATGGGCAAATTCCAGCACGTCCCATGTTTTGCACATACCTTGAATTTGGTGGTGCAGAATTTTTTAAAAAACGACAGGGGCGTGCAAGAGATGCTGTCGGTGGCCAGAAAAATTGCGGGACACTTTCGGCGTACAGGCACCACGTACAGAAGACTGGAGCACCACCAAAAACTACTGAACCTGCCCTGCCATCATCTGAAGCAAGAAGTGGTAACGAGGTGGAATTCAACCCTCTATATGCTTCAGAGGTTGGAGGAGCAGCAAAAGGCCATTCAAGCCTATACAATTGAGCACGATATAGGAGATGGAATGCACCTGTCTCAAGTGCAGTGGAGAATGATTTCAACGTTGTGCAAGGTTCTGATGCCCTTTGAACTTGCCACACGTGAAGTCAGTTCAGACACTGCCAGCCTGAGTCAGGTCATTCCCCTCATCAGGCTTTTGCAGAAGAAGCTGGAGGCATTGAAGAAGGAGCTAAAAGGGAGCGATTCCGCTAGGCATGTGGGACTTGTGGATGCAGCCCTTAATTCGCTTAACAAGGATTCACGGGTGGTCAATCTGTTGAAATCAGAGCACTACATTTTGGCCACCGTGCTCGATCCTAGATTTAAAGCCTACCTTGGATCTCTCTTTCCGGCAGACACAGGTCTGCTGGGGTTGAAAGACCTGCTGGTGACAAAATTGTCTAGTCAAGCGGAACGCGACCTGTCAACATCTCCTCCTTCACATTCTCCCGCAACTGGGGGTGCGAGGAAAAGGCTCAGAATTCCGAGCCCACCCGCTGGCGGTGATGCAGGGCAGTCTGGAGCGACTGCTGATGCTGACATCTGGTCCGGACTGAAGGACCTGACAACGATTACGGACATGTCGTCTACTGTCACTGCATATGATTCTCTCAACATTGATAGAATGGTGGAGGATTATATGAGTGACCGCATCCAAGTAGGCACGTCACACAGTCCGTACTTATACTGGCAGGAAAAAGAGGCAATTTGGAGGCCCTTGCACAAACTGGCTTTATTCTACCTAAGTTGCCCTCCCACAAGTGTGTACTCCGAAAGAGTGTTTAGTGCCGCCGCTCACCTTGTCAGCAATCGGCGTACGAGGTTACATCCAGAAAATGTGGAGAAGATGATGTTCATTAAAATGAATTATAATCAATTCCTCCGCGGAGACATTGACCAGCAGCAATTGCCTCCACAAAGTACACAGGGAGCTGAGATGGTGGATTCCAGTGGGGACGAATTGATAATCTGTGAGGAGGGGGATGTACACGGTGATATATCGGAGGGTGAAGATGAGGTGGACATCTTGCCTCTGTAGAGCCAGTTTGTGCAAGGAGAGATTAATTGCTTCTTTTTTGGGGGGGGTCCAAACCAACCCGTCATATCAGTCACAGTCGTGTGGCAGACCCTGTCACTGAAATGATGGGTTGGTTAAAGTGTGCATGTCCTGTTTTGTTTATACAACATAAGGGTGGGTGGGAGGGCCCAAGGATAATTCCATCTTGCACCTCTTTTTTCTTTTCTTTTTCTTTGCATCATGTGCTGATTGGGGAGGGTTTTTTGGAAGGGACATCCTGCGTGACACTGCAGTGCCACTCCTAGATGGGCCCGGTGTTTGTGTCGGCCACTAGGGTCGCTAATCTTACTCACACAGTCAGCTACCTCATTGCGCCTCTTTTTTTCTTTGCGTCATGTGCTGTTTGGGGAGGGTTTTTTGGAAGGGCCATCCTGCGTGACACTGCAGTGCCACTCCTAGATGGGCCCGGTGTTTGTGTCGGCCACTAGGGTCGCTAATCTTACTCACACAGCTACCTCATTGCGCCTCTTTTTTTCTTTGCGTCATGTGCTGTTTGGGGAGGGTTTTTTGGAAGGGACATCCTGCGTGACACTGCAGTGCCACTCCTAGATGGGCCCGGTGTTTGTGTCGGCCACTAGGGTCGCTAATCTTACTCACACAGTCAGCTACCTCATTGCGCCTCTTTTTTTCTTTGCGTCATGTGCTGTTTGGGGAGGGTTTTTTGGAAGGGCCATCCTGCGTGACACTGCAGTGCCACTCCTAGATGGGCCCGGTGTTTGTGTCGGCCACTAGGGTCGCTAATCTTACTCACACAGCTACCTCATTGCGCCTCTTTTTTTCTTTGCGTCATGTGCTGTTTGGGGAGGGTTTTTTGGAAGGGCCATCCTGCGTGACACTGCAGTGCCACTCCTAGATGGGCCCGGTGTTTGTGTCGGCCACTAGGGTCGCTAATCTTACTCACACAGCTACCTCATTGCGCCTCTTTTTTTCTTTGCGTCATGTGCTGTTTGGGGAGGGTTTTTTGGAAGGGACATCCTGCGTGACACTGCAGTGCCACTCCTAGATGGGCCCGGTGTTTGTGTCGGCCACTAGGGTCGCTTATCTTACTCACACAGCGACCTCGGTGCAAATTTTAGGACTAAAAATAATATTGTGAGGTGTGAGGTATTCAGAATAGACTGAAAATGAGTGTAAATTATGGTTTTTGAGGTTAATAATACTTTGGGATCAAAATGACCCCCAAATTCTATGATTTAAGCTGTTTTTTAGTGTTTTTGGAAAAAAACACCCGAATCCAAAACACACCCGAATCCGACAAAAATAATTCGGTGAGGTTTTGCCAAAACGCGTTCGAACCCAAAACACGGCCGCGGAACCGAACCCAAAACCAAAACACAAAACCCGAAAAATTTCAGGCGCTCATCTCTAGTGAAAATAGCGGCGACGCGCGGCTCCTTATATAGAATCCGAGTCTCGCGATAGAATCCGAGCCTCGCGAGAATCCGACAGCGGGATGATGACGTTCGGGCGCGCTCGGGTTAGCCGAGCAAGGCGGGAAGATCCGAGTCTGCCTCGGACCCGTGTAAAAAGCGTGAAGTTCGGGGGGGTTCGGTTTCCGAGAAACCGAACCCGCTCATCACTAGTAGACTCTGCTCAGCAGTGTTACAGCTAAGGGGTGAAAGCATTTATTCGCTACTAAAGAACGCTGGTTATACCTTCCATAACCAGCCTACTTCAGCTGTGCACGTGTTTCCTGCTTACCATTCACCTGTATTGCTAACGCTGTTTACCTGAGACTGCAGTATAGAAGCCATAACCAGCCTGCTTCCACTGTGCACGAGTTACCTGCTTACCTGTCACCTGTATTGCTAACGCTGTTTACCTGAGACTGCAGTATAGAAGCCATAACCAGCCTACTTCCACTGTGCACGAGTTACCTACTAACCTGTCACCTGTATTGCTAAGGCTGTTTACCTGAGACTGCAGTATAGAAGCCATAACCAGCCTGCTTCCACTGTGCACGAGTTACCTGCTTACCTGCCACTTGTATTGCTAACACTGGTGACCTGAGACTGTAGTATAGAAGCCATAACCAGCCTGCTTCAGCTGTGCACGTGTTCCCTGCTTACCTGTCACCTGTATTGCTAACGCTGGTTACCTGAGACTGCAGTATAGAAGCCATAACCAGCCTGCTTCCACTGTGCACGAGTTACCTGCTTACCTGTCACCTGTATTGCTAACGCTGGTTACCTGAGACTGCAGTATAGAAGCCATAACCAGCCTGCTTCCACTGTGCACGAGTTACCTGCTTACCTGCCACTTGTATTACTAACACTGGTTACCTGAGACTGTAGTATAGAAGCCATAACCAGCCTGCTTTAGCTGTGCACGTGTTTCCTGCTTGCCTGTCACCTGTATTGTTAACGCTGGTTACCTGAGACTGCAGTATAGAAGCCATAACCAGCCTGCTTCCACTGTGCACGAGTTACCTGCTTACCTGCCACCTGTATTGCTAATGCTGGTTACCTGAGACTGTAGTATAGAAGCCATAACCAGCCTGCTTCAGCTGTGCACGTGTTCCCTGCTTACCTGTCACCTGTATTGCTAACGCTGGTTACCTGAGACTGCAGTATAGAAGTCATAACCAGCCTGCTTCCACTGTGCACGAGTTACCTGCTTACCTGCCACTTGTATTGTTAACGCTGGTTACCTGAGACTGTAGTATAGAAGCCATAACCAGTCTGCTTCAACTGTGCACGAGTTACCTGCTTACCTGCCACTTGTTTTGCTAACGCTGGTTACCTAAGACTGTTGTAGAAAAGCCTTAACCAGCCTGTTTTCACTCGTAACTTGTTTTTTTGCTCATGCTGGGTGGACAAAACTGTTTAGTTGCAATTCTGTTAATATTGACATAAGAAATAAAATTGTGTTGTACACGTTACATGACGGTCTGTGTTTGCATCTCAAAGGGAACTGTTAACGCTTGCCTCTCTATCACGGGGTGCTGGTAGCAGCAAGATATCAGAGTACCATCAGCTGGGGATCAAGACCATCCAGCATACCCGCGGACTGGGGGGTTACAGTATTGTAAGACACTGATTAATGTTGGGATCTATTCATGAAAAACAGTAGAGAAAAGGACCAGTGGAGAAGTTGCAGATAGCAACTAATCAGCTTTGAAGGAAGCCTTTAGCAAGTACATTCTATAAAATGTGAGAGAGGCTGATTGGTTGCCATGGGCAACTTCTCTACTGGTCTGTTTCTTTTCACTGCTTCATGAATAGACCCCTATGTATAAAACCCATCCTGTGTATCAGATACAGAAGTCATGCTTCTCCACCATTCATCCAGTCTGGCCTTCACCTGGTGTAACCTAGATGTTGCCATGAATCAAATAGAGCCCAAATAACATCTATTTATTATAACAGTGTAATACTTCTTTGTAGTTTCCTGTTACTATTTTGCCGCTTCCTAGCAGGTTAGTGGTGCACTTCTAAAGCGGCACTTACAGTCAGTGTAAGGTGTGCCTGGCTTTACACTGACTGCGAGTGCTGCTTTAAAAGTTCACCTCCTACCCTTCATAAATAAAGCCTAGTAATAATAAACTGAAAGTACTGTAAAAACAAATTTAGCAAAACTTAAATGAAGATAAATCTAGCTGAACTATTACATTCTCAGGTATTTTTAGTCACATGCTGTTTTAAAGATGACTTGTCATTTTGATTGTAGCCTGTTTTAAAAATAACTGTGTGGATATTTGTGTACAGGGCATTTATGGCGTTATTATATTTCTATTAATAACTAATTTTATTAACTCAGTTTTTGACCTAGCTTGGACTCTATTTTTTGTTAAGTAGGACCATTGTGATATATATGTGGTGCTTGCACCGTTAAACGTATATAAAAAAAAAAAATACTGCACACAGCACTCAATATATTTACTGTGTAATTTGTGTTTCCTTACAACAAATCCTGTCTGCAGAAGGCAGTGAGGCCATGTGGATCCCCCAAAATGATACAATCTAGACCTGGAATAGGCCGGAAAGGTGGGGTCTTCACACAGTAATAAGGCAACAACTGTTTTTTGTAGTTTGTTACCATTTCTATAATTTTTTATACAGAGAATTATTATATAAATCTGGCACTCATTCTGGGCCTTATTCAGTATGAGACGCATCTGAGATGCAATCGCATAATTTTGAGTATCGGTCCAGTGCGCACACACAGGGCCTGCACTGCATGTGTGTAGGCAGGTAGATGCAATCGCATCTCAGTAATGCAAATGCCTCTGCCTGATTGACAGGCAGAGGTGTTGCGGGGGTATGGTGTCAGGAATGCAGGTGGCCGCTGTGACGGGTAAGATGGCTGCGCAGGCAAGGGGTATCACTTATTTTGCATGAACAGCAATGCGATCACAATTGAATTGCAATCGCATCGCTGGCAGCCATTAGTATGCTGGGCGGACTTGCCCAGCATGCGATCGCAAGCAGTTTCAGTTTTGATAAATAGCAAAACTGCAACTGAAGCTGAAACAAGTCCTGTGTCTTCATCGTCATCAGAGACAAAGGTGTATCAAGGAACCTTAAAGTTTCCCCATTTCCTCTTCACCTCCCCACACTCCTCTATACAAGTAGGCTTCCCACATGCAGTACTCAGAGCAGAGGAAGACTTTTTCCTGTACAGAGCAGCCACATCAACTCTAAGTTCCTGACACGCATAGCACTAATTTGTTCTACAAATGCTGTTGGCAGTGCTCACAGAGCAAATTGCTTGTGTGTCAGCAATTTAATTTCATTTATGGTTCTTTTCGGAACAAAGCAAACAAAAAACTTCTTCCAATAAGGCTGCAATAGATTTTTCTGTTGTCCAATTGCTTTATCATAAATAACAGGTTTGGTTAAGACACAACATTTCACTTATTTACTTGTAAGTAAAATATGTCGAGTTGGACTTTTGCCAATTGGTGTAGAGCACAGGTTCTGAAACTCGGTCCTCAGGACCCCACACAGTGCATGTTTTGCAGGTCTCCTCACAGAATCACAAGTGAAATAATTAGCTCCACCTGTGGACCTTTTGAAATGTGTCGGTGAGTAATTAATACACCTGTGTACCTGCTGGGTTACCTGCAAAACATGCACTGTGTGGGGTCCTGAGGACCGAGTTTGAGAATCTATGGTGTAGAGCAGGGGTTCTCAAACTCGGTCCTCAGGACCCCACACAGTGCATGTTTTGCAGGTAACCCAGCAGGTGCACAGGTGTATTAATTACTCACTGACACATTTTAAAAGGTCCACAGGTGGAGCTAATTATTTCACTTGCAATTCTGTGAGGAGACCTGCAAAACATGCACTGTGTGGGGTCCTGAGGACCGAGTTTGAGAACCTGTGGTGTAGAGTAAAAAAATCAAAATTGTATTTGTGCATTCCCCCGAAATTGGCCGCACGCAAATGCATATTTGTATGATAATTTGTGTGTTAGGCTGCTTGCAATTGGAGAAATGGGATGGGATAGGAAGGGGCTTGTCAACGTAGGCCAAATACACTTAAGACACATGCGCATAATAGTGACAGAGATACATACACACATGTAAAAGCATCAGCTGCGGGTACCTGGGGCTGGCGCAAAGGCACACTGATGATAACTGATCTGATTAGCTCCGGTACCTGCAAATCCCTCTCTTAAGCACATACTGTATGTGCTGCTTCATTGCGCATGCAGAAATTATGTTTTTCTGTGTATGTTGTTTTTCATATATGAGATGGATAGGTGCGCCTGCTGTGCTAGACTTGTGCTGAGGAACAACAAATTACATTATGGTATGTTCCAGTAATGTTCATTTTCATATCTTGATTTTGACATTAGCATAATACTAAATAACAAAAAATCCTCATAAAACAATATGTATCATTTTCATTAGCTAAATCATGAAGTGCCTGCAAAATGCTTTGTTATCTAATAAAAGTAAGCAAGCATTGAATATTAGATTTGATCACTAAAGGCTACTATTCTGCTTTACTAAATATACCGTATATACTCGAGTATAAGTCGACCCGAATATAAGCCGAGGCACCTAATTCTACCACAAAAACCTGGGAAAACTTATTGACTCGAGTATAAGCCTAGGGTGGGAAATGCAGCTCTAGCCGTACACAGCCCTCAGTGCCAGATATGCCCTCATACTGCCAGATATGCCCTCATACTGCCAGATATGCCCCCACAGTGCCAGATATGCCCCCACACTGCCAGATATGCCCCCACACTGCCAGATATGCCCACAGTGCCAGATATGCCCCACAGTGCCTGATGTGCCAGATATGCCCTCATGCTGCCACATATGTCCCTCATGCTGCCACATATGACCCTCATGCTGCCACATATGACCCTCATGCTGCCACATATGCCCCTCATGCTGCTACATATGCCCCCTCATGCTGCCAGATATGTCCCCTCATGCTGCCACATATGCCCCCTCATGCTGCCAGATATGCCCCCTCATGCTGCCAGATATGCCCCCTCATGCTGCCAGATATGTCCCCTCATGCTGCCAGATACGTCCCCTCATGCTGCCAGATATGTCCCCTCATGATGCCACATATGCCCCCTCATGCTGCCAGATATGCCCCCTCATGCTGCCAGATATGTCCCCTCATGCTGCCAGATATGTCCCCTCATGCTGCCACATATGTGATATGTCCCCTCATGCTGCCACATATGCCCCCTCATGCTGCCAGATATGTCCCCTCATTCTGCCAGATATGTCCCCTCATGCTGCCAGATATGTCCCCTCATGATGCCACATATGCCCCCTCATGCTGCCAGATATGTCCCCTCATGCTGCCAGATATGTCCCCTCATGCTGCCACATATACCCCCTCATGCTGCCAGATATGCTCCCTCCCCAAGTGCCAGGTATGCCCCACAGTGTTGTTACTTACCCCTCCGTCGATCCCGCGCTGTCTTCTGGAGGGACATGAAGCGCACAGCACGCGCCTCTCCTGTGTCCCTCCTGCATCTTCGGCGGCCGCGGCATGTCTATTAAAGGAAGTGCCGGTTCGTGATCAGAGGTCACGAACGGGTACTTCCTGTAATAGAACCGCCGCTGCTGCCGCCGGAGATGCAGGAGGGACACAGGAGAGCCGCACGCTGTGCGCTTCGTGTCCCTCCTTCACACTGGTCTGCCTCTGCCTGTCACTGACTCGAGTATAAGCCGAGGTGGCTTTTTCAGCACAAAAAAAAGTGCTGAAAAAGTCGGCTTATACTAGAGTATATACGGTAATCTTTGCTTCACATGCAATGCGACTCCTTCTACCCATACTAAACAATAGCAATACACCATGACTCTAGATTCCATAATCAGAATAATTGTAAATAAGGGAAAGTATTCCAAACATACACAATGCAAATTATGTTTAGGAAGCTGTAAAGGATCAAAGGAAACTAGTATTTGTGGTAAAGGAGAAAATGAAGGATAAGAGCTCTCTGTTTTTCTATGCCAACAATCAGCAAACCTGTTGCTTTGTGAAAAAGTCGGAGCTCACAAATTCATTCTTGGTAATAAAGTGGTTATGGCACCCTCTAATTCTTGTATTTGTTATTGAAAATGAAGAGGTTTCACCCTCCCAGCAGAGTGGGAAACAGTTAAGTGACCCATCAACAGCTGTTTCACCTGTCTGGGACAATGTTTGTCATGACGTAAGAAACGTGTATCCTAATCATGAGAAACAGCTGTTGGTCAGAGGTCACTGAAATGTCATCACCCACATTATCCATAGGGGTCTATTCATGAAGCAGTGAAAAGCATGGAGAGGTGAGCCTGTGGAGAAGTTGCCCATGGCAACCAATCAGATGCTCCCTACAACTGTATAGTATGCAAATGATAAATGTTACTTCAAAACTGATTGGTTGTTGTGGGCAACTTCTTCATTGGCTCACTTCTCCACACTTTTCACTGCTTCATGAATAGACCCCATAGTATGATTTTACATCATTTTCAATAGGAGTGATGAAAGTTGGGTACAAAAACCGAGCACAGAATAACCTATGGTTGTGAGTATTATAGGATATACAGTACATGGTTAAAGAAACATAAGTAGATATGGTTATGATCTGTTTTCCCTTTTGTGGTCTAAATAAGTGGACAACTTTATTTTGGGGGTACTGAGCACAAAGCCAGCCTTAACTTTAGGCAGGCTAAGCATTTGCCTAGGGCATCCAAGAACGTCTAGGGGCATCCAAGCATGTCTCTGCAGGATCTCATTGCTGGGAGGGACAGTCTGCAAACTATCTGTTACTTTTCAAATGTATTCAGTTAGTACTTGTATAAACTGCTGATTACATTTTGTCAAGTAGAATGCACACAGTCCCTTAAACTCCCTCCGACATGCTTGAATGCCCCTGACTTGTGAGACCTCAGACAGCAGAAGCCCAGTAACTGCTATTCCTGGACCCGTGACATTTTCACTGACTATATAAGGTTATAACTTATTACGGGATGGCTCCTTATGATACCGCATGTGTATTTTGGAAGACTGTTCCACATAATACTGAAATCACTTATATTGCTTGTCTTAAAGTGTGCACATGAGGGAGTGGGACCCTGCCATCCTTTGTGTGTCCCTTATCCTTGTGCAAACCGCAGGTGTCTGCAGGGACATAACATGGACAGTGTTCTCCCCACAATTTATTTCTTAGTCAGTCCATGCCATAAAATTCCCATCACACAGCACTGTAGCGCATTTCGCTACTTATATATGAAATGTCAGTGCAGCATGATTTTCGGACGTGTCAGACTGGAGGGCAGAACATATCGCTCTCGCAGTATAAAATAAAGGGCACGCAGTTGCCTGGAGTAACAGAAACCAGCAAATACACTGAACATTGAAGAGAATGGACAGTTGCTACATGTTTTTTATTGGTCTGTTTGTATAACCAGCAAGTATGGAAGTATCTGGACATTGCTGCCATCTGTGTCCAACCAGCAAGCAAAAATAAGGGTGAGGCTTGCAAAGGACAGCATACCCTGTGATGTCACATCCCTTGTACGGGTTCCCCTTTAATGGGTGCGAGTGCAAGCACTCACCCATCCTGCCACCCCCATCTCACAAAGCGCAGTCACGGATGCAGGGAGCTGCATGGGCGCACACACTGACTGCCAGCAAGTAAAAGTAAGTTTTATAAAAAAAGCTACTAGTGTTACTAATGTGGGGCATATGTGTATGGTTCATTATTGTGTGGAATTATGTGTATTATGGGCAGTACTAATGTGGGGCATATGTGTGTACATTACTGTGTGGTATTATGCAGGGTTGAACTGGCCCACAGGAGGCACAGGGTAAACCCCTGGTGGGTCCTACTGCCTGAGGGTTGCTGAGTCAGATGCAGAACTTGCAGTGGTGCTAGGGGGCACCAGCAAAAATCTTGCCTAGGGCATCAAATTGGCTAGGGCCGGCTCTGCCTGAACAGAACTCTGACAAAAGAGACACACATCATAGTTAACAAATAATAATGTAAATACAAAAAGTTGAGCAAGATCAAACTTGAATTAGTCGTCCTCTGATAATTAATCTGACAGTTCTCAGGGAGTAGGGCTTAGTCTCTAATATTACCATTGTGAGCCACTAGCACAGTGACATTTCCGTAGTGCACTTGTGAACCTGCAGACAGCAAGAGGTATGAAGACACGGTGCTTATAAACACAGTATGACAGCTCCCATAGCAGGGCACAAAGTGCAGGTTCCGAACAGCACTGACAGAGATGAGATCATGCATTTCTCCTGCTGCTCTGCAGCCGCTATATGTAAGCTCTCAGTGGACTAAGTAATTAATTACATCATTCATTAGGCATTTGAATACTTATCTAAACAACTGTTGAATATGCTCTTATCTTTGGTGACTAATACTGTATCATTTTATATTTTGTTCTCAGTAATGTCAGTGACAAAGAATATAGTGTATTTCCTAGCACTTCTTTGCGTTATCCATCTTTACTTAATAATGACACCACAGTGACGGATGGCTCTAGTATAAGAGTTAGTACACGTGTGCCGGCGGTCACAATACCGACATGGGTTCACGATTTTTAAAATCACAAGGGGCAAGGTAAGTATGCTACCCCCTCTCCCCTACCCACTAACCATAACCCTCTCCACCCGCAGCCTAACCCTAACCTCTCCTCTTAGTGCCTAACCCTAACCACCCCCCGGTGCTGCCTAAACCTAACCCCCTCTATCCCGCAGTCTAACCCTAACCCCCCTCCCCGCAGCCTAACAGTAACCCCCCTCCCCAACTCAGCCTAACCCTATCCCCTTCCAGATGTCACCTAAACCTAACTCCCCCACCCCTGGCCCTAACTGACCCGCTATACTTACTGTCAGGATGCTGGCTGTTGGGATTCTGGAGTCGGTCTCCTGACCCAGGATTCTGGCATTTACATTCTGACGGGTGTCGGGATACCAGCGTCAGTATTCCAACTGCCGGGATCCCAACAGCCGTTATCTCAACCAACATATAGATTTAGACGTACATTTTTGGGTGGCTTCAGCACAACAAAAAAAACATACTCCTACATCCATATCCAGATTTCATGAATCTAAGACTTGATACACATTTGCTGAACATCGTTTGTACAGGATGGACCATTGGCTCATGTATATATTGTTCACAGACATCAGGTCAGTCCTGGAATGCATAGAGGAAGGCTCAGCATTACAGTGGTAGCTTGTGGAGCAGCCTCCTGCTGAGAACTCAGATTGAGCGGCAGATGGCAGGGCAGATCACACAGTTGATCCCGGCTACGCCGCTCCTGCCTGTAATAAACATGCCGGAGTGGGGGGAGAGAGACTGCCTGCCACTTACAAATATGACCGCTGGACTGGTCCTAGAGGAGGGCTGCTGTGCATACCCAGCCGCAGCAGCTCCTCCTCCCATGGGCCTTTGTGGAGTCGGTACCAACAGGGCACAGTGCCAGAGGCATATTTTCAAAAGTAAGTTTTATTAAACTTTTGGGCAAACACAGGATTTTTAAATGCTTTTAAAAAAGAATGTCTATCTATCTATCTATCTACCTAGTGTGTGTGTGTGTGTGTGTGTGTGTGTTTGTGCACGCGTGGGGGGGAGGGGGGGCAGGCCCAGCGACAGGGAGGGTGTGTGTGAAAGGGTACAAATAACCTGGGCCCCTGAGGTACAGAGGGACACAAAACCCAACCACATGCCGGCCAGGGCCTTGCAGCTATAACCAAGTCAACCCACCTCCCTTAGTGACTACTGCTATTCTGTATCTTACTTGACCTGAGCCCCTGAATATATAGTGGTGTGCACTGCTAGTGGAACGGCTCTTTCCTAGTCACACCTCTGCTGCTATCTATCACTGTTAAAAAAAATACCTTTGCAGAATTCATCAATTTCCTCATTTAGAGTGTCAATATGTTCTGTGCTTTCGGAGCCAGTACTATTGGCTTTCTAAGACAGTCTTTATATTGTTATTGAATGTTTGTGATCCCATCTGCATCTACTGCTGGTGGTTGCTTGTGTGTAATTTCCTATTGTGGTAATCTTCAAGTGTATTTTTCTGAATTGTGCTCGCATGCTGAATATTGCTGTAGTGTATATATTAGCTCAACAGTCCCTTCTTGAAATGAAACCACTTGAGTTTCATTTCACAATTTGCAAGCATGTTCAGCCTTAGAATTCCTAGCAAAAATAATAATATATAATTATAGCAATTTAGATTATATAACGCAAACCTGTCAGTGGTATTCCACTTGGTTTAGCTTGATATCACTCAAAATAAGTGTCATTGTCAGCAGTTTTTAAACACTTACAACCCGTATTGTCCGACTGGACGATTACCTTACAGCAGGGAGTGGCACTGTCACAGAGCGACTAGAACTGCTACTGAGGGTACAATGACAAAGCTAGAATAAACAAATAATAAGATGCACTCACACTGCTATTGGTATTTATCTAAGAAATGACAATTGCAATGAAGTCATAGTGCATATACACACACAAATAACAAAGTGCACATAGGTATAAAGCATAAGATCATCAATAAAAATTGATTTCTGTCTCGCTCCTTTTGACAAGTCACTTCATCTGCCCATGCCTTGGGTAGCAAGAGTAGAATTAATGATGACTCCTAGAGGGTAGGAATTCACTGTTTATCAATGTACGGTGCTACATAAGCAGAAGAAAGCTACAGCGTCTGTATGGGTCAATAGTTTTATGGAGGAAATTCTTGCAGTCCATGCAGCACCTTTACTTTAACGTGATAAAACCAGTGTCATATCTATAATGGGTACAGGATCTGCAGTGTACATGGGCAGGAGCTATGGGGGTCATTCCGAGTCGATCGCACGCTGCAACTTTTTGCTGTGATCAGCTAGACACCGCCGGGAGAGTGTATTTTTGCATAGCAAGGCTGCGATCGCTTGTGCAGCCCTGCTATGCAAAAAAAGTTTTGTGTAGAACAAGACCACGGTAAGAGTTACTTACTCTGTGCGATCAATCCAGCGTTGCAGGTCCCAGAATTGATGTCACACATCCGCTCTCCAAATGCCTGGACACACGTGCGTTCGCCGCACAACTCCCAGAAAATGGTCAGTTGACACCCACAAATGCCCTCTTCCTGTCAATCTCCTTGCGATTGGCTGTGCGAATGGATTCTTTGTTAAAGCCATCGCTCAGCAATGATCTGCTTTGTAGCCGTACGACGTGCTTGCGCATTGAGGTGCATACGCATGCGCAGTAGTAACCTGATCGCTGCGCTGCGAAAAACAGCAGCGAGCGATCAACTCGGAATGACCCCCTATGTCAGAACTTTGTGGGCCCCATTGCAACATTTTGAAGGGGCCCCTGTCTCAATGCTTCTAGAAAGATACCTCTCCGCAGCAGGTGTTAATTTTATGCCTGATAATTTTCTGAACCATTGTAGTGCCCACATTATGTCACATTGTAAGCCTGCCAGTATACATTATGCAACACAGTACCCCCAAATCACATCATGGCGCACTATAGTGCCTGCACTTCATATTGTGCCACATTACTGTGCCCCAGTTGATGTTATGACACACTATAGTGCCTCCACTACATATTGTGCCACATTACAGTGATCCAGTTCATATTATGTTACATTATAATACCCTTCAGTTCATTTGATACCACATTAAAATGAGCAGGTTCAGCAGCATAACTAGATACTGTATAATGGAGGCCCCAAGGGAAATGTTTGTTAGGACCACAATGTTCCACCCATTAGTGAAAACACATGTAACTTTGGCAAGGAGAGTTGCCCCTCTCAGCACTCTCTGGGCCCCATAGTACATAGTCCCTGTACAAGGCCTTATGAGTTAAAGGGGGCTCCATGTAGCACACCATGCATAAAGAACTATGACAAAGCTTTGTCATCTTTTGAGCAGCTACATATTGTTAGACATGGAGTGTGCTAATCATGGTATGCTTCATTCCCTTACAAAGATTGGCGCTATTAGTGTATCTGCATATGCAGCGACATCTTGCTACTGTATATGAGCGACATGATGGAGGATGGACGTCAGCGGCGGATTGGCACGCCGGGAACGCTGGACCAGATTCCGTTTGGCTGGTCCGGACGTCCCTCAGTGGCCGCCGTCATCTCCCATGATGGCCGGCTGCCATGAGCGGAGCTTAGCTCTGATCGCAACAGTGTTAACGTAAAGGTAACTTAAAAATGGCCACATGTAGCAGCAACATACTGTAGCTACTTGGGGGGGGATTAGTGGTGGGTGGGGGGTTGTTCTATCTCACAAAGACACACACACACTACTCACTGACACTATACTCTACTCACACATACTGCTCATTGACACTACACACTGCTCTCTCTCACACACACACTGCTCTCTCTCACACACACACTGCTCACCGACACTACACCCTGCTCACACACACACCCACCCACCCACAAACATACTGCTTACTGACACCACAACCTGCTCTCTATCGATCTCAAACACACACACACACACACACACACACACACACACACAGCTCACTGACACACACACACACACACACACACACACACACTGCTCACTGACACTACACCCTGCTCTCTCACACACACACACTACTCACCGACACTACAAACTGGGGCGAGAGGGAATGACGAGGAGGAAGAGGAGTAATGAGGTGTAGGGGCTCTACCTGGCATAATATGTATACGGGGCTCTATTGTGACTCAATGTGTATAAGAGTCTCTACTGTAATGCAATTTGTATAAGGGGCGCTACGGTGGTGTAACATGTATAAGGGATACTACTGTGTTGTGTTATGTGAGTAACGGACGCTACTGTGCAGTATAATGTGAGTCATGGATGATGGATGTTACTGTGCGATGTAACGTGACGCCACTGTGAGGTGTAATGTGTGTAAAAGTCGACAGATGCTACTATGTGGTGTAACGTGAGTAACGGACGCTACTGTATGGTGTAATGTGAGTATCAGACGCTTCTGTGCGGTGTAACATGAGTAACGGATGCTACTGTACGGTGTAATGTGAGTAACAGATGACAGACACTACTCTGTAGTGTAACATGAGTAATGGATGCTACTGTACAGTGTAATGTGAGTAATGGGCGCTACTGTGAGGTGTAATGTGAGTAACGGATGATGGACGCTACTGTGCAGTGCAATGTGAGTAACGGACACTACTGTGCAGTGTCATGTGAGTAATGGATGCTACTGTACTGTGTAATGTGACGGCTCTACTGTGACACAATGTGTATAAGGGGCACTACGGTGGTGTAACATGTATAAGGGATACTACTGTGATGTGTAATGTGATTAACGGATGCTACTATGCAGTATAATGTGAGTAACGGATTACAGACACTACTGTGCAATGTCATGTGAGTAACGGACGTTACTGTGTGGTGTAATGTGAGTAACAGACAATGAACACTACTCTGTAGTGTAACGTGAGTAATGGACGCTACTGTACGGTGTAATGTGAGTATCGTATGCCACTTTGCAGTGTAACATGAGTAACTGATGCTAGTGTATGGAGTAATATGAGTAACGGGCGCTACTGTGAGGTATAATGTGAGTAACGGATGACGGACGCTACTGTGCAGTGTAATGTGAGTAACGGACACTACTGTACAGTGTAATGTGAGTAATGGGCGCTACTGTGAGGTGTAATGTGAGTAATGGATGCTACAGTGTTGTGTAATGTGATTAATGGACAACAGACACTGGGTGTGGATCATTGGATCAACAGTAAATAGGTCAATACGGTCATTAGGTCGACATGGATAAGGTTGACATGGAAAAAGGTCGACATGAGGGTTTTTTAATTATTTTTTTGTGACGTTTTCTTCGTAAACTGACCAGGAACCCCAATTAGTGCACTGTGTCCCCTCGCAGGTGCATCGCTCTGCTGTTGCTGTGCTCAGCACAGGTTACTATTCCCAATTGTAGTTCACGTGGATCGTAAAGTATGAAAAAGTTAGAAAAATGAAAAAAAAAATTGAAAAACTCATGTCGACCTTTTCATGTATCGACCTTTGCCATGTTGACCTAGTGGATCGTAAAGTATGAAAAAGTTAGAAAAATGAAAAAAAAATTGAAAAACTCATGTCGACCTTTTCATGTATCGACCTTTGCCATGTTGACCTAGTGACCATGTTGACCTAATGTATGTTGGCTAATAGTGGTCGACCTAATGAATGTCGACGTAACTGTTGTCGACCTAAAGACCGGATACCCAGACACTACTGTGTAGTGTAATGTGAGTAAAGGACGCTACTGTGCGGTGTCATGTGAGTAATGGATACTACTGTGTGGTTTAATATGAGTAACTGACACTACTATGTAGTGTAATGTGAATAGTGGACGCTACTGTGTGGTGCAGAGGCGGAACTACCGGCAGTGCAGGCAGTGCACTGCACTGGGGCCCGCCTCTGTCCAGGGGCCCAAGCATGTAATGAGTCAAACTGACTCATTACATGCCGCTGTGCGCTGCAGGCAACCGCTGCCCGCAGCGCACAGCCGCCCGGAGATAGGAGCTGAGCTGAGCAGCGGTACAGACGGGGGAAGGAGGAGGGAGCCGGAGGACGGAGCCGCAGCAGCGCTTTGTTACTGGTGGAGGCGCTGCTGCTGCTGCTCCTCTGCTTCCCTATAGGCTGTCTTCCGAGAACAGCCTATAGGGAAGCAGAGGGGCAGCAGCAGCAGCGCCTCCACCAGTAACAAAGCGCTGCTGCGGCTCCGTCCTCCGGCTCCCTCCTCCTCATTCTCTACTGCCCGGGAATCGTCGTCTGACGCAGCTGCACCGAGGAGCCTGAGGGTAAGTATAATTCTTCTTTCTTTCTTTCTTTCTTTCTTTCTTTCTTTCTTTCTTTCTTTCTTTCTTTCTTTCTTTCTTTCTTTCTTTCTTTCTTTTTCTTTCCTTCTTTCTTTCTTGTGCCTGCCTGCCGCAATGTGTAAAAAGGGGGGACTGCCTGCCGCAATGTGTAAAAAGGGGGGACTACCTGCCGCAATGTGTAAAAAGGGGGGACTGCCTGCCACTATGTGTAAAAAGGGGAATCTGCCTGCCGTAATGTGTAAAAATGGGGACGCTGTCTGCCGTAATGTGTAACAAGGGCACGCTGTCTGCCGTAATGTGTAAAAAGGGCACGCTGTCTGCCGTAATGTGTAACAAGGGCACGCGGTCTGCCGTTATGTGTAAAAAGGGGTAATCTGCCCGACGCTATGTGTAAAAATGGGGAATCTGCCTGCCGTAATGTGTAAAAAAGGGGGGCTGCCTGACGCTATGTGTAAAAATGGGGAATCTGCCTGCTGCTATGTGTAAAAAGGAGGAATCTGCCTGCCGTAATGTGTAAAAATGGGGACGCTGTCTGCCGTAATGTGTAACAAGGGCACGCTGTCTGCCGTAATGTGTAACAAGGGCACGCTGTCTACCGTAATGTGTAAAAAGGGCACGCTGTCTGCCGTAATGTGTAACAAGGGCACGCGGTCTGCCGTTATGTGTAAAAAGGGCACGCTGTCTGCCGTTATGTGTAAAAAGGGCACGCTGTCTGCTGTAATGTGTAAAAAGAGGAATCTGTTCGCTGTAAGGTGTACAAGGGTCTCTACCTGGTGTAGTGGTGCTACTGTGCGGCGTAATTTGAATAATGGAGACTACTGTGTTGGTATTATTTTGTGGCCACACCCCTTCCCCACGAAGCCACGCCACTATGTATTTTTGCGCGCGCCTACGGCGCGCACTGCCCCCGGGGTGGACTTGGATGGGGGGGGGCCCAAAGCATTTTGTCGCACCTGGGCCCACCGCTTGCTTGTTCCGCCACTGGTGTGGTGTAATGTAACGGATGCTACTGTGCCTTCGGCGTGCAATGTCCCTATTTTAAATATGGGGTGGGAGGGGGCACCAGTTCTCTTTCTAGCACAGTGCACCAAGTTACTAGTTACGGCTCCGATAAGAGGAATGAGAATTAGGTACAGTTAAAATGAGACCTTTTTTTGTGTCACTTTTTGCTTTGCTTTATTGCTGTTATTTTTCTCAAAAAAAGATGAGAGAAGTGACGCTTCTCTATTCTATGTAGGAGTTCAGTATGAATTACCGGCAGCTGGAATGCAGGCCGCCAGTAAACCGACAGCGGTATCCTGGCCACCAATATGCTGCAGCGGGGCGATCAGTGATTTCGCCGCACCTTTCAAGTAAATAAAACAGAGAAAACAGTAGTAAGGCTTTTTTTTTTTTTTTTTATCAAATAGACCCCTTAGTAAGAACGATTTAACATGGGAATTTTTGTTTTGGCCAAGATTTTAAAGATACAGTACAGCAGGCATGTCCAAACTGCGGCCCTCCAGATGTTGTGAAACACTACATATCCCAGCATGCCCCGACACAGTTTTGCTGTCAGAGAATGCTAAAGCTGTGTCAGGGCATGCTGGGATGTGTAGTTTCTCAACAGCTGGAGGGCCGCAGTTTGGACATGCCTGAAGTACAGTATGACCTGTGTAAGGACTGGAACACTATAGTAACCTTAGAGAAGCATTCATTTTTATTACCTTCATCTTGTAAATTCTGGAAGTTTTGGAGAAGTTCCGTTTACAAAGGTTAAGTTTATGAGCTGGACAGACAGACGGATAGAGTGTTTTGTATTATAGCACATTTAATATATGAACTCATGACACAGAATATCATTAATCTTAATTCTAGATACATTATATGAATGTCCATTACCTTGGGGATAAATGTGCTGCCCATTGATGTTGTAGTGTGTATATCACCCCAAATTATTAGAAAGCAAAAATCAATTGTTTTATTTCCTGTTCCAGATCTCCCAGTTCATAGCAAACTGATTACAGATACAGACATTGTACATCATGAGGGATGCTACCTGAAATCTGTTTCAGTTTTGATGCCAAAGTTTCCTCAATTCGAGTCTGTCCTATTTAAATATGCCAAACTATAAACTAGCCGCATTTCTATCCTAGGACTTAGGGAGTTTAATATTACTGTACAAGGCATTTCTTTACACCCAATCCTCTGCCCCTGGCAGTGTCGGACTGGGGCATGTAGGGCCCATCAGGGGAATGCAGTGGTAGGGGCCCATGTTTAGGGCCAGTCTTTTGAGGGGGTGTGGCCTGCCACGTCATTGGTTTGACTAACCATTAGAGAGTGCAATGTCTGGGCCCCTTCATAAATATATACAGTAAATTCAGCTGCTGCATGCATGATAATGTACCAGATTAATAACAGCAGTGCACTGTAGAAAATACACCATAGTCCAGTATAAGGTAACATATGTATAATGCGTAATTCAAGTGCACAATCTGGAATCTGATCCTTAGAGCAGGAGGTGGGGCCACAGGCAGTGGGGCCCACCGGTGGTTTCCCCTGTACCCCTGTGGGCCAGTCCAAGCCTGGTCCCTGGTCATATACTGTAATAATTTATATCCACAATTATACTGAACTAGGCTGACCATATTATCCCTTTAACCTGGGACACTCATGAATTACACAGGTTCTGTGGCTGCTTATAACCGGGTGAAATGCAGGCTTGTAGTCAGCCAGCGACAGAACCTGTGTAATTCATGAGTGTCCCAGGTTAAAGGGATAATATGGTCAGCCTAAGTTAACTCAGTTGCTGCCATCAGAGGGAAAATTATGAAACCTGTAGATCAATAGCAGGGGTTCAAAGGCCCTCAATAATAAAGACTGAATAGTAAGTAAGGAAAGCACTTATAAACTATCTAAACAGTGTGATACAGTAGGTGATCAGCATTCTCACTGGACAGTGTATGCCGAACCAGTGCCAGATTAAGGTCCACATGGGCCTGGAGCTGAGATTTATGAAGGGCCTAATGTGTGCCGGTGTCGGGGCTGGGACAATTGCTGCAGCAGAATGACTGATGTGGGGGTGTGACCAGTACGGTGGGTCTGTGGTCTACAGAGGGTGTGGCCTGTGCTGTGGGTGTGGCTATCGCTATGGAGGGCATAACTGGTGCACACCTTCAACTACCTTATAGTGGAGCTATAACAAGAAAAAAGTTGTGTGTTTTTTTTTTGTGAAAGGGGCGATCTGTATTGTTTGACTTTTATTGAGTGCTAGAGTAGTTTAAATTAATAAAAAAAGAAAAAAATCCAAAATTGTTCACTGTTACTGCCATATTTATGTAAGTGTTCATCCCACATTTATAGCACTGTATTAAATTAATAAATTAACTGCCTTCTTAGCTGCCGTCTTTTTAGAAAATTAAAGAGCTGGAATGGCAATACTGGACCAGGGCGGTAAGGTTTAAAGCCCCGTACAAACTGTGCGATGCGCTCAATGAGCAACATCGCACATTATGTTCCCTCCACGCCCAGGCCACCCGACATGGGCATACACACTGTGCGATATTGCACAGTGACATCATGCCGTGCCCGGGCCATGCTTGCAGCTTTGGACGATAACTCCAAATTGAGCTGCACGCACGGCCGACAGCGAGGGTCATTAACACTGTGCGATATCACAAATGATATTGCTCAGAAAGGTGAAAAGTAGCAATATTGTCTGTTTTATCGCACAGCGTGTATGCACCTTAACTTACTGCATTGCAGATGTTCATGCGTGAGCTGGTTTGGGCTCTCAGTTTTATTTTTTTATTAAAAAAGTTAAATAGTTAAATAGACTTCACCATGCAAGTATTAACTTTTATTCAGACTTTTGTGTTTATTATTATTATTATTATTATTATTATTAGAGATAGCTAACAATTTTTTTATTACCTTTAATGTTTATGGCAAAGAACAATTATGCCTTTGAAAGCTCTACCCCTTGTACATTGAAATTGCACTCTCTGAAAATATTCTTCATTTTCAACCTTTGTGTGATTAAATGTTTAGTATAATACGTATAATACAGACAACATCTTAGGGGGTCATTCCGACCCGTTCGCACGCAGCGGTTCATCGGTGCGGTGCGAACAGGTCGGAACTGCGCATGTGCGGTGGCCACATTGCGCACGCGCGTCGTTGCCTGGCGATGACCGTCGCTGGGCAGCGACCAGAAGAAAGATGAAAGTGATCGCTGGCGCGATCGCAAGAAGTTTGATAGTGGGGAGGCGTTTCGGGGCGTCTACTCACCGTTTTCCGGGCGTGGAGATCCGAACGCAGGTATATCAAGGCATTTGGTGGGCGGATGTCTGACGTCAGTTCCAGGACCTTCATCGCAGGATCAATCGCACCGGGTAAGTAACTGCAGGGCTAGTCTACTTCTGCACAAAACTTTTTTAGCATAGCAGGTCTGCACAAGCGATCGCAGCCCTGCTATGCTTAAATACACTCCCCCATAGGCGGCGTCTAGTTGATCGCACAAGCAGCACAAAGTTGCTACGTGTGATCAACTCGGAATGACCCCCTTAGTGACCACCATATAATGCAGAGCATTCACCGTGTTCATGTAGTACCTTTATATACATTGTGCTACACAACAATGGTGAATTGAGAGAGAGAGAGAGAGAGAGAGAGAGAGAGAGAGAGATGGATGTAGGAGGCAGGCACAGTATGAAGTAACACATAGCATGTGGGGGCAGTACTAATGGGAGCAGCAGGAGATGGGGGGCTGTAGGGGGGTATGATGGGGACAGTAGTGATGGGAACAGCGGGAGATGGGGGCAGTAGCGCAGGGGATGAGGGGGGTAATAGTGATGGGAACAGCAGGAGATGGGGGGCAGTAGCGCAGGGGACGAAGGGGGTAATAGTGATGGGAACAGCAGGAGATGGGGGGCAGTAGCGCAGGGGACAGAAGGGTATGATGGGGACAGTAGTGATGGGAACAGCAGGAGATGGGGGCAGTAGCGCAGGGGATGAGGGGGGTAATAGTGATGGGAACAGCAGGAGATGGGGGCAGTAGCGCAGGGGATGAAGGGGGTAATAGTGATGGGAATAGCAGGAGAAGGGGGCAGTAGCGCAGGGGACAGAAGAGGATGATGAGGACAGCAGTGATGGGAACAGCAGGAGATGGGGGCAGTAGCGCAGGGGATGAGGGGGGTAATAGTGATGGGAACAGCAGGAGATGGGGGCAGTAGCGCAGGGGATGAGGGGGGTAATAGTGATGGGAACAGCAGGAGATGGGGGCAGTAGCGCAGGGGATGAGGGGGGTAATAGTGATGGGAACAGCAGGAGATGGGGGCAGTAGCGCAGGGGATGAGGGGGGTAATAGTGATGGGAACAGCAGGAGATGGGGGCAGTAGCGCAGGGGATGAGGGGGGTAATAGTGATGGGAACAGCAGGAGATGGGGGCAGTAGCAGATTATCATGACTCCATTATAGTGTGTCCCAGTCTGGTTATTTGGAGGCCAAAGTTGCAAATGCTGCTCAATACAGAAGAGCGTTCTGCAAGCAGCGCTGTCTGGAACAAACGGTCAGACTCCAGTGCTGCTTGCTCCCAATACAGTAGTAACTGCAGTAGTAACTGTACTGCTGTCACTATCTGCTGTAAGTGCGACTGATGTCTGTCCTCCTATTTTATTAGAGTACCTGCTGTCGGGCTGATTGCTCCTTAGTTCCCCGGCTTCATGGGTTCCAATGGGCAAGAAGTTCACGGAGATGCTGTGTGGCTCGTCGCTCTCCACTTCCTGGTTTGCTGGTGGCAGGCACGGCAAAATAGACATTGCTGCGACTGCTAGTTCCGAGTGCCACCTCCAGGCAAACTGCGCTGTGTGGCACACTTGGCATCCTGCTACATACAGCCCTGCCATATCATATATATATATATATATTTATATATATAATATATTTTTTACACACTTTAAGCAATAGGGGCCCCCTCATGTAAGTGTCCAAGCCCCACTGAACCTTAATCCGCCTCTGCACACTGGCTGACTGACAGCAGCAGCTGAATTTTCATGACTTCAGATGCCAGGAAACTGGACAAAGCCACTCACTGCCCAGGGGCGGAGCTAATCGGACCTGTGGGCGGAGCTTCAGGCTTTCAGGGGGAATGGGGGTGGCTCCAGGCTCAGTGTGGGCTGGAAGGAGTTGAGCAGTGAGTGGAACTTACTGTCTGGGGACAGAGCCTTGGATCAGATGGCATGGGAGAGGAGAGGGAGCACAGCTGCAGAACGTCCAGGGGGCGGAGCTTATCGCGGTTTGGGCGGAGCTTAGCACAGACGTGATCTGAGCTTCAGGTAACATGGGGTCGGATGTGCACACTGCACTGATCTACCCTGCACTGAAGGCAGAGCGGAGGGTGTAGGTGGAGCCTTGGCCAGGGCGGAGGTGTATGATGTTGATGAGTGATGACAGGAGAAAGGTATTTCTCCTGTCATCGCTGGCTGGCTGCATTGCAGGAGACTCTTTTGGCCTGTTTTCAATGGGGGGCCTGGAGCTGCAGCTCCATCCGCCCCATTGTTAATCCGGCCATGTGCCGAACACAAACTTCTGAACACTGAGTTATTCAGATCCAGAAGAATCCCTGTGATACCAGTTCTCAAAGATACATCTGATTATTATCATTCATTATTTACCAAGCACTAACATCTTATGCTGTACTGTACATGAAGGTCATCATGACACAAACAATAAACTGAAGTTAAAGATGGCCTTGCCCAATGAGCTTACAATCTAAGGAGTGTGGGGAACACTTTATACATATTATAGCAGAATAACAATAGTATTACATAGACTACAAACTATTAGAATTTTGTTCAAAAATTAATGTTTCTGAAGACAAAAATGATTAGTTATTATTATTCATAACAATTTGGCCAACAGGAGGCACTTTTAGTGGAGGATGTTTCATGTTATGTCATCAAAAGAAAGCAGTATAAAAATTCCCATTATAATAATTAACACAGGCAAATATAGGAACAAATACGGTGTGGAAATTCTTATGTCCACAAGTTTACTGATAATTTATAGGATTATAAAAGTTATTAATTTAATCCCATTATCCAACCACTAATATATTGCAGCACACTTTACATGGTGCATTGCAAGTCTTTCTAAATGGAAGAAAATATTTTTTCAGAGATTCTAATCCAAAAACTATAAAATGACCCACTGCCACAGATTTACAGTGCAGGTAAATGAACAATACACATTAAACGCTGATACAGTCAAACATATTTCTAACAACTGTCTCCAATAATCCAGATGTAGTGTAGAATCTTGAATCTATCTCTACAACACTCTTTTGAGAAATAAGGGGTCAATGGCACTGGTCAAGGAAGGACAGTCTCCTACTGCTTTCCTTGTAAAATGATCAAAGGCCATATTTTGTCTAGTGATGTGCACTGGAAATTTTTCGGGTTTTGTGTTTTGGTTTTGGATTCGGTTCCGCGGCCGTGTTTTGGATTCGGACGCGTTTTGGCAAAACCTCACCGAAAATTTTTTGTCGGATTCGGGTGTGTTTTGGATTCGGGTGTTTTTTTAAAAAAAACTAAAAAACAGCTTAAATCATAGAATTCGGGGGTCATTTTGATCCCATAGTATTATTAACCTCAATTACCATAATTTCCACTCATTTCCAGTCTATTCTGAACACCTCACACCTCACAATATTATTTTTAGACCTACAATTTGCACCAAGGTCGCTGGATGACTAAGCTAAGCGACCCAAGTGGCCGACACAAACACCTGGCCCATCTAGGAGTGGCACTGCAGTGTCACACAGGATGGCACTTCCAAAAAATTGTCCCCAAACAGCACATGATGCAAAGAAAAAAAGAGGCGCACCAAGGTCGCTGGATGGCTAAGCTAAGCGACACAAGTGGCCGACACAAACACCTGGCCCATCTAGGAGTGGCACTGCAGTGTCAGGCAGGATGACACTTCCAAAAAATTGTCCCCAAACAGCACATGATGCAAAGAAAAAAAAGAGGAGCACCAAGGTCGCTGTGTGACTAAGCTAAGCGACACAAGTGGCCGACACAAACACCTGGCCCATCTAGGAGTGGCACTGCAGTGTCAGGCAGGATGGCACTTCCAAAAAATAGTCCCCAAACAGCACATGATGCAAAGAAAAAAAGAGGAGCACCAAGGTCGCTGTGTGACTAAGCTAAGCGACAAAAGTGGCCGACACAAACACCTGGCCCATCTAGGAGTGGCACTGCAGTGTCAGGCAGGATGGCACTTAAAAAAAATAGTCCCCAAACAGCACATGATGCAAAGAAAAATGAAAGAAAAAAGAGGTGCAAGATGGAATTGTCCTTGGGCCCTCCCACCCACCCTTATGTTGTATAAACAGGACATGCACACTTTAACGAACCCATAATTTCAGCGACAGGGTCTGCCACACGACTGTGACTGAAATGACTGGTTGGTTTGGGCCCCCACCAAAAAAGAAGTAATCAGACTCTCCTTGCACAAACTGGCTCTACAGAGGCAAGATGTCAACCTCATCATCATCCTCCGATTCCTCACCCCTTTCACTGTGTACATCCCCCTCCTCACAGATTATTAATTCGTCCCCACTGGAATCCACCATCTCAGGTCCCCGTGTACTTTCTGGAGGCAATTGCTGCTGGTGAATGTCTCCACGGAGGAATTGATTATAATTCATTTTGATGAACATCATCTTCTCCACATTTTCTGGAAGTAACCTCGTACGCCGATTGCTGACAAGGTGAGCGGCTGCACTAAACACTCTTTCGGAGTACACACTGGAGGGAGGGCAACTTAGGTAGAATAAAGCCAGTTTGTGCAAGGGCCTCCAAATTGCCTCTTTTTCCTGCCAGTATACGCACGGACTGTCTGACGTGCCTACTTGGATGCGGTCACTCATATAATCCTCCACCATTCTTTCCATAGTGAGAGAATCATATGCAGTGACAGTAGACGACATGTCAGTAATCATTGGCAGGTCCTTCAGTCCGGACCAGATGTCAGCACTCGCTCCAGACTGCCCTGCATCACCGCCAGCGGGTGGGCTCGGAATTCTTAGCCTTTTCCTCGCACCCCCAGTTGCAGTAGAATGTGAAGGAGGAGATGTTGACGGGTGACGTTCCGCTTGACTTGACAATTTTCTCACCAGCAGGTCTTTGAACCTCTGCAGACTTGTGTCTGCCGGAAAGAGAGATACAACGTAGGTTTTAAATCTAGGATCGAGCACGGTGGCCAAAATGTAGTGCTCTGATTTCAACAGATTGACCACCCGTGAATCCTGGTTAAGCGAATTAAGGGCTCCATCCACAAGTCCCACATGCCTAGCGGAATCGCTCTGTTTTAGCTCCTCCTTCAATGTCTCCAGCTTCTTCTGCAAAAGCCTGATGAGGGGAATAACCTGACTCTGGCTGGCAGTGTCTGAACTGACTTCACATGTGGCAAGTTCAAAGGGTTGCAGAACCTTGCACAACGTTGAAATCATTCTCCACTGCGCTTGAGTCAGGTGCATTCCCCCTCCTTTGCCTATATCGTGGGCAGATGTATAGGCTTGAATGGCCTTTTGCTGCTCCTCCATCCTCTGAAGCATATAGAGGGTTGAATTCCACCTCGTTACCACCTCTTGCTACAGATGATGTCAGGGCAGGTTCAGGAATGTTTGGTGGTGCTCCAGTCTTCTGGACGCGGTGCCTGAATGCCGAAAGTGGCCCGCAATTCTTCGGGCCACCGACAGCATCTCTTGCACGCCCCTGACATTTTTTAAATAATTCTGCACCACCAAATTCAATGTATGTGCAAAACATGGGACGTGCTGGAATTTGCCCAGATGTAATGCACGCACAATATTGCTGGCGTTGTCCGATGTCACAAATCCCCAGGAGAGTCCAATTGGGGTAAGCCATTCTGCGATGATCTTCCTCAGTTGCCGTAAGAGGTTGTCAGCTGTGTGCCTATTCTGGAAAGCGGTGATACAAAGCGTAGCCTGCCTAGGAATGAGTTGGCATTTGCGAGATGCTGCTACTGGTGCCGCCGCTGCTGTTCTTGCTGCGGGAGGCAATACATCTACCCAGTGGGCTGTCACAGTCATATAGTCCTGAGTCTGCCCTGCTCCACTCGTCCTCATGTCCGTGGTTAAGTGGACATTGGGTACAACTGCATTTTTTAGGACACTGGTGAGTCTTTTTCTGAGGTCTGTGTACATTTTCGGTATCGCCTGCCTAGAGAAATGGAACCTAGATGGTATTTGGTACCGGGGACACAGTACCTCAAACAAGTCTATAGTTGCCTCTGAATTAACGATGGATTCCGGAACCACGTTTCTCACCGCCCAGGCTGCCAAGGCCTGAGTTATCCGCTTTGCAGCAGGATGACTGCTGTGATATTTCATCTTCCTCGCAAAGGACTGTTGGACAGTCAATTGCTTACTGGAAGTAGTACAAGTGGTCTTCCGACTTCCCCTCTTGGATGACGATCGACTCCCAGCAGCAACAACAGCAGCGCCAGCAGCAGTAGGCGTTACACTCAAGGATGCATCGGAGGAATCCCAGGCAGGAGAGGACTCGTCAGACTTGCCAGTGACATGGCCTGCAGGACTATTGGCTTTCCTGGGTAAGGAGGAAATTGACACTGAGGGAGTTGGTGGTGTGGTTTGCAGGAGCTTGGTTACAAGAGGAAGGGATTTAGTGGTCAGTGGACTGCTTCCGCTGTCACCCAAAGTTTTTGAACTTGTCACTGACTTATGATGAATGCGCTGCAGGTGACGTATAAGGGAGGATGTTCCGAGGTGGTTAACGTCCTTACCCCTACTTATTACAGCTTGACAAAGGCAACACACGGCTTGACACCTGTTGTCCGCATTTGTGTTGAAATAATTCCACACCGAAGAGCTGATTTTTTTTGTATTTTGACCAGGCATGTCAATGGCCATATTCCTCCCACGGACAACAGGTGTCTCCCCGGGTGCCTGACTTAAACAAACCACCTCACCATCAGAATCCTCCTTGTCAATTTCCTCCCCAGCGCCAGCAACACCCATATCCTCATCCTGGTGTACTTCAACAGTGACATCTTCAATTTGACTATCAGGAACTGGACTGCGGGTGCTCCTTCCAGCACTTGCAGGGGGCGTGCAAATGGTGGAAGGCGCAAGCTCTTCCAGTCCAGTGTTGGGAAGGTCAGGCATCGCAACCGACACAATTGGACTCTCCTTGGGGATTTGTGATTTTGAAGAACGCACAGTTCTTTGCTGTGCTTTTGCCAGCTTAAGTCTTTTCTTTTTTCTAGCGAGAGGATGAGTGCTTCCATCCTCATGTGAAGCTGAACCACTAGCCATGAACATAGGCCAGGGCCTCAGCCGTTCCTTGCCACTCCGTGTCGTAAATGGCATATTGGCAAGTTTACGCTTCTCCTCAGACGCTTTAAATTTGATTTTTGGGTCATTTTACTGAACTTTTGTGTTTTGGATTTTACATGCTCTCTACTATGACATTGGGCATCGGCCTTGGCAGACGACGTTGATGGCATTTCATCGTCTCGGCCATGACTAGTGGCAGCAGCTTCAGCACGAGGTGGAAGTAGATCTTGATCTTTCCCTATTTTAACCTCCACATTTTTGTTCTCCATTTTTTAATGTGTGGAATTATATGCCAGTATAAATAGCAATGGCCTACTACTATATTTACTGCGCACAACTAAAATGCACCACAGGTATAGAATGTAGATGGATAGTATACTTAATGGATGACGAGTGATGACACAGAGGTAGGTAAAGCAGTGGCCTACTGTACTGCTATATATAGTATACTGGTGGACACTGTGTCAGCAAACTGCAAAACTAAAATGCACCACAGGTATAGAATGTAGATGGATAGTATACTTGATGGATGACGAGTGACGACACAGAGGTAGGTACAGCAGTGGCCTACCGTACTGCTATATAGTATACTGGTGGACACTGTGTCAGCAAACTGCAAAACTAAAATGCACCACAGGTATAGAATGTAGATGGATAGTATACTTAATGGATGACGAGTGACGACACAGAGGTAGGTACAGCAGTGGCCTACCGTACTGCTATATATAGTATACTGGTGGACACTGTGTCAGCAAACTGCAAAACTAAAATGCACCACAGGTATAGAATGTAGATGGATAGTATACTTAATGGATGACGAGTGACGACACAGAGGTAGGTACAGCAGTGGCCTACCGTACTGCTATATATAGTATACTGGTGGACACTGTCAGCAAACTGCAAAACTAAAATGCACCACAGGTATAGAATGTAGATGGATAGTATACTTAATGGATGATGAGTGATGACACAGAGGTAGGTACAGCAGTGGCCTACCGTACTGCTATATATAGTATACTGGTGGACACTGTCAGCAAACTGCAAAACTAAAATGCACCACAGGTATAGAATGTAGATGGATAGTATACTTAATGGATGACGAGTGACGACACAGAGGTAGGTACAGCAGTGGCCTACCGTACTGCTATATATAGTATACTGGTGGACACTGTGTCAGCAAACTGCAAAACTAAAATGCACCACAGGTATAGAATGTAGATGGATAGTATACTTAATGGATGACGAGTGACGACACAGAGGTAGGTACAGCAGTGGCCTACCGTACTGCTATATATAGTATACTGGTGGACACTGTGTCAGCAAACTGCAAAACTAAAATGCACCACAGGTATAGAATGTAAATGGATAGTATACTAAATGGATGACGAGTGACGACACAGAGGTAGGTACAGCAGTGGCCTACCGTACTGCTATATATAGTATACTGGTGGACACTGTGTCAGCAAACTGCAAAACTAAAATGCACCACAGGTATAGAATGTAGATGGATAGTATACTTAATGGATGACGACACAGAGGTAGGTACAGCAGTGCACTCTGCACTGTACTCCTCCTATATAATATTAATTATACTGGTGGTCCCAGTGGCAAACGCAGGATTTGCATGGGGGGGTTTCCAGAACATGGTGGAGCCAAGCACGGGGTTGGGGATTGAGGTGACCCAGTATATGATGGGTCCATAAAACTAGTGTGTCTGTGTGTGTGTGTGTGTGTGTGTGTGTGTGTATATATATATATATATATATATATATACTTATCTACACACATATATATACCGTATATACACCTCTATATATATATATATATATATATATATATATACACACACACACACACATATATATATATATACATACATAGCATATTGAACATGCATATACGTATATACAGTACACATATATATATATATATATATACACCCATGTATATATATATATCATATGTGTGTGTGTTTATATGTATGTATATACATGTGTATATAATGTATGCACATGGATATATATGTACTATAATTAAAATAAAGTAAACTTTTATTAAGCACTTATAAGTACCACCAGGAAGACAGCAGGCATAATAATAGTCATGCAGAAAAAAAACTTAAAAAAAATAAATAAATTTTTTCTTTTAGTGAGGGGGGTTTCTGGGTGCTCGGAAACCCCCCCTGCGTGCGCCACTGGGTCCCCAGTCCCCACAATAAAGCAGCACACTGAGCACAGGGGTGGTCTTCTGTTTGCCGGCGGTCGGGCTCCCGGCGCTCAGTATACCGGCGTCGGGAGCCCGACAGCCGGCATACCGACACTTATTTTCCCTCGTGGGGGTCCACGACCCCCATAGAGGGAAAATAAAATAGTGTGGCGCGCGTAGCGCGCCACCGTGCCCGTAGCGTGGCGAGCGCAGCGAGCCCGCAAGGGGCTCATTTGCGCTCGCCAAGCTGTCGGTAAGCCGGCGGTCGGGCTCCCGGCGCCGGGATGCTGGTCGCCGGGAGCCCGACCGCCGGCCAGCCGTAGTGAACCCGAGCACAGATATGGAGTGTTTTTCAGGCAGACAACGTATACTGGTGGTCACTGTCAGCAAAACTCTGCATTGTACTCCTGCTATAGCTGCTCCCCAGTCCCCACAATTAAGCAGTGTGAGCACTCAGCACAGATATATTATGCAGCACACTGAGCACAGATATGGTATGGAGCGTTTTTTTCAGGCAGAGAACGGATAAAAACTGGTGGTCACTTATTAGCAAAACTCTGCACTGTACTCCTCCTAACAGCTGCTCCCCAATCCTCCCCACAAATAAGAAATAAACCAATCAACTTCTACAATAAACGGAGAGGACGCCAGCCACGTCCTCTCCCTATCATCTCCAATGCACGAGTGAAAATGGCGGCGACACGTGGCTGCTTATATAGAATCCGAATCTCGCGAGAATCCGACAGCGGGATGATGACGTTCGGGCGCGCTCGGGTTAGCCGAGCAAGGCGGGAAGGTTCTAACCTGCCTCGGACCCGTGTAAAACAGGTGAAGTTCGGGGGGGTTCGGTTTCCGAGAAACCGAACCCGCTCATCACTAATTTTGTCCCACTTCTTATTGTACGTACATAATGGTGCAGGGCAGAAATAAATGGACCTTACTACATTCTGTAGGAATCCTGTCGAATAAAACAAAGGAAAACCTACTGTATGCCATGAAATCTCTACTCTAATACCAGAAGTAGTATTTTAATTAAATTTGGATAGCTAGAAAGTCCTAAACCTAAATATTCACCAACTCTTAACTCTTAAGTAAAAGTTTAAAATTGAACCCAAACCGAGATAAATATCTACTTGTTCCATCTTGCCAACCAAATGTTGAAATGATAAACACTGAGTGTATCTTAGTAAAACATTGGCATACCTATAATGGGTCCAGGGTGGGTGGAGCACATGTGCCTATGGGTCCAGGGGGTCCACACTGCATGCCCAGCACTTAGTTTATTAAACTTACCCTTCTGGAGTCCCGGAGTGGCTGGAGCTGTAGACAGCAGCACCAGCCTCTTAATCCGCCCCTGTAGCAAACAATAAATGCCCATTTGCTAAAAAATGTAAAACAAATTCAATAATAATTTACAAAAATATATATATTTAACCCACATTCATGCTTTCAACCGAGCGCTGATTACACCAAAATCAGGGGGAAAATGCAGCTAATACCCTATTCTTATCACTGAGCATATACTTTTACATGGGAGGATATTTGGAATTCAGACTGTGAGAACTACCCATGATAAAGTATAGTTCCAATGTTAAGCATATGGAAGTAGTTTTTTTATTATCTCAGGAACTGTAAGCAGTGTAGTTAAGGTTTTTTTTCTCTCCCTCTATTCCCTTTGGACTACATCAGGACTACTGGAATGGTTAAGTAATACAAGAAGCCTGAAATAAAATTGTCTGTGTTATTTTATTCATTAAAGTTTGAATTTCGAAACCACCCCCTCTCTATACATTTTTCCTTGGTGGTCAAAAGGATCCACATTGCCCTGGTCACTGGTGTATCTATAATGGGTGCAGTGTGTGCGGTGCACACAGGCCCCTGGGTCCAGAGGGAGCCCACACCGCACACACTGCACATATTTTTTCTATATACTTACCTTTCTGGTGTCCGGGTGTGGGTCCCTTCTTCTCCCAAGTCCCATTGCCGGCAGCTGCAGCAGCGCTGTTAGTGCTCTGTCTGAGCGCTAGAGACTCTGGCACAGTGCCAGAGTCTACAGCGCATGCGCAGATCTCCCATAAAATGGCCGCAGCACCATTTTTTCGGAGACCTGCGCATGCACTGAAGACTCTAGTACTGTGCCAGAGTCTCTAGCGCTCAGACAGAGCACTAACGGCGCTGCTGCCGGCTACGAGACGGGAGAGGAGGGGGGCGCACACCCAGAGACTGCACACTGGTCCCCTCTTCTCTAGATACGCCCCTCTCTCTGGTGCCAGCGCAAGCTGGTACTTTGGCTCTCCCAGTTCTTGCATGCCCTGGCAGTCATACTATGGGCCACACTGGAACTTGTAGTTCACCAATGAATGACAAAGTGTATTTATTATTACTGAAATATGGATCGGGAATTTCAGTTATACCTAGGAAGGTAGCCAATAAGATAGAGCTTTGTGTCAGTAAACTACGACACTGTATGCAGAATTGAGCACCTTTATATTGTACTGATTTTCAAATTAAACTTACCACTACTTCCTCCTTCACACGTGGCTAGTCATTACAAAGCTCTTTGTTTTCTGGTCACGGGCTGCAGCGGTGAATGAACCCGATGCTGACTGAGTGTGTACCAGCGGTAGGATCCACGAGGGCTTCCCTCTCCAGATATTACCTTTATCAATATGTAACACTTATATAGATATTTTTACACACACACACACACACACACACACACACACACACACACACACACACACACACACACACACACACACACACTCTCTCTCTCTCTCTCTCTCTCTCTCTGCTATGTTTAGGCAAGCCAATGTGGCTGCTGGCCACACCCTCTCTGGAGACTGGCCACACACTTAAACATGGGCTTCTACCACTGCATTTCCCCCGGTGGGCCCTTGCCATACATACATTTATTTATCTTTATTATTATTATTTTTTATATGCAGAAATAGGCAAACAGTGCCTGCCTAGCTCTGTGACATCAGAAAATAATTCAGATGGAGGAAAAGTTTTCTGATAAAGATGTTCCATAGCGTATGAAGTCACACTTCACGATCGTTTAACTCTCTCACTAAACCCTAACTGAAACTGTATAGAAAACTTTAACAATGTTATTTACAGATTTTTCTGTAAAATAAAAGCAGCTGGCGACACTGCCTGTAGCGTAGCGTAAGAATGGATGTCAGGCTGGCTTAGAACAGTCATAGATCCATTTGTAATCAGGAAGGGGAAAGTCAGATACGGTGCTGGATTGGCCAGGTTATGGAATACCACATAAACCCTATTTAGAATAAAGATATATTTATTTTTCATATTGCAGCTAACATACAGTGGATCCAAAAACAACACAAGGAATTGTTGGTGAATAATCACATTAAAGATGGATTAGCCCTCAAGCAAGAACATTCTAAACAACTCATGATAAACACTGCAGCATGTTCAATATACTGTAGGTTCATTTTTGTTACGTGGAAAACATCTTGACTGCAGTAACATTGAAGAAACAGCTCTTGTTTTTTCCTGGCAGTACCCACAGTCTAAATAGAATGCATCTATGGGGGTAATTCCAAGTTGATCGCAGCAGGAAATTTTTTAGCAGTTGGGCAAAACCATGTGCAGTGCAGGGGGGGCAGATATAACATTTGCAGAGAGAATTAGATTTGGGTGGGTTATTTTGTTTCTATGCAGGGTAAATACTGGCTGCTTTATTTTTACACTGCAATTTAGATTTCAGTTTGAACACACTCCACCCAAATCTATCTCTCTCTGCACATGTTATATCTGCCCCCACCCCCCTCCCCTGCACTGCACATGGTTTTGCCCAACTGCTAACAAAGTTCCTGCTGCAATCAACTTGGAATTACCCCCTATATACAGATTGATTTCCAGTATTGCTTAATCTGATAGCTGGTGGAAAAAGAGGCAGGCCTAGGTTGTGTCCTTGTATCTTGTTAGCAAACCCTTTGCAAAGTTTCCATTTTTGTTAAAAACATTGTAATATCAAAAGCAACAATTGTAAAGGTAGCATGGTCTGTATTTATGCCTTTGTGTTTAGGTTCTGATTATTAAACATCATCAGCATTGGAAAGGTTGCTGTGTTTTCTTACAGATGCAAAGTGTTGCTCAGACCGTAATAGCAAATATAATTACTATTGATCCTAAAGCATGTAACAACCACTAGACATGACCAAAGGGGATCTATACTATAAGCTACAATGTGTTTTATGTACTGTTTTTTGCTTTTGTGATTATTTTGTTGGAATAAATACCACAAATACAAAGGCGAGCTACCGCTTTGGAAGCATCTGATTCTGCACCCCATCAAATAGACATCACCTAAGATGCCCCTGAACCCATTTTCGTGGCATATCTGGTAATTACAGGCAGAGAAGGGGATGTACTAAGCAGTGAAAACAGTGGAGAAATGAGACCGTGGAGAAGTTACCCATGGCAGCCAATCAGCATTGATGTAACATTTTAAATTTGCATAATATAAAAGTATACAGAACAGCTGATTGGTTGCCATGGACAACTTCTCCACTGGATCACTTCTCCACTCTTATCACTGCTTAGTACATCTCCCCCATAGTTTTGAATCCTGTCCCATCTGGGGGACACACAGCTGTGTTCCATCGGAGATTCTGCAAGCAAGCTCAGACTTTTCTCTATTGGCCTCTAACATACCTAAAACATGACCCTCTCCAGGAGGGACAGAATGACCTGCTCCTGGACTTCTCTCTTAATTTATGATTGCCATCACCTGTGGTGAAACACCTTTCTTATCCACTGACCTGTTCAAAACAGGTTTTGGCAATCATAACTTAAGAGGAAAGTCCATAAGCAGAGCATTGTGTCCCTCCTGGAGAGGGTCATGTTGGGAGGTATGCTCTAACTTTGTCACTAAAACTTTCCATGACAACCCAAAACCATGCCTCCAAACATGACTCTCTCCAGGAGGGGCACAATGCTCTGCTTCTGGACTTTATTCTTAATTTATGAATGCCATCACCTGTGTTGAACAGGTTAATGGATAAGAAAGGTGTTTCAGCACAGGTGATGGTAATCCTGGAGAGGGTCATGTTGGGAGGTATGCCAAAACAATTTAACCCTATTTGATAAGGGAAAAATATGCTACGTCACATTGGCCAATTTCCTTTGATGCTATTGATCAGAAGGTGACAGATTGCTCTGCCCTCAACTCTGCAAACATTTACTGTAGGACCACTTATAAATAGACCAGGACTGGTTAATTTAGTCAGGAAAGGTCACGTTTAACACTCCAGGGTTCAGAAACACTAATAGAACATTTCACAGTGGGGATGCCATTCAGTTCCCCAAATTTAAAATCCCCGGCCAAGAATAATTTAACTGAAAAATAAATAAATAAGTACTCTGAGCACCAACTGCTAACTAATGGTCAGGGAAAGCACGAAGGTAGGAGTCTGCAAATTTTTGCTATAGAAAGGAGGAAGGCTGCAGCCCAAATTGCTGTTAAATGGAACTCCCTACGGTGTCCTGAAAGCAGCATCTCTTTTGTCACCATTCTTCCTGCACAGGTGCATAGATCATGGCTGTAAATTGGTGCCAAGTAGGTTTCCTGAGACGTAGGGCAGATTTCATGCTGAAATGCTTTTTTTAATTGCTCTCCTACAGCAGTCACTTGTGCCATTTCAGCCACAGAAGTAATCATCTCTCACACTGGATAAACTACAAATTCACTCATGGCTTTCCTCTCCTCGTTCCCCCACCTTGCTCAATCCTTTGTTAGATGACCACCTGTAGCTTTTAATTAATCTCGCCAACAGCTGCTGCCTGTCTGATGTGATGTGTAGGTGTAGGGAGCCAGGGAAGAAGAATATACAGGGACACAGAAATTCCATATGGTACTGTGTATGGATGCATTGTGAGCTGGGCATGTGATATTCCACATGGCGCTGCTGAAGATGGAGCTGAGAAAGCAGAGAAGCTAGGTTGAGGAATGAAAATAATTCTATGCTTGAAGTGTCCACCCACAGGCACCAGGGAAGTCTTACAATACAAGTAACCCCCTACTGCACTCGCTACCAGCTGCACCTAATTTGCACCTGAAAGGAGAATAAGTTAGAATGTTTTTGTTTCTTGCTATATTGTTTGAAGTTTGTTTCCTCCAAGAGATATTACAGCACAGGATGTTATTTTCATGCAGGCTTGGATACATTTCTCTATGCAACAGAATAATCATCTCCACACCAGCAGCCAATGAGAAAGATGCTCTGTGCAAAGTCGACTGAGGAATATGCAGGCAGGGCTGGAGAATAATGTCATTTTTAATGAATAATTTATTTTTTTCTGTAGCCTATTTGCCACGACATACAGCGACGGCCTTTTCTGTAGCACACTGGGAAGAGTGATTGAAATGTCAGCATTCTGCACAAGTAAAAATTTGCAGCTGGTAAAAACGGCAGAGAATTTGTGCCACACAGATATACACACGTGCACGTATAAAGATCACCTATCCGGTCAGTGACAGTGGAAACACTAATTGGACTACACTTATTGTACATCTGAGCATTTATGGAGCAGCGTAAGCACTACACTTTACAGCACCAACTACATAGAAGTTCCCCTTAGTTAATATGGAGACCAAAATTATTTTAGACTTCAAGGCATCAATTCACTAATCTAGAATATTGAAAAGTAAATTCAACAACATGCTGCAGTAATTTCTAACATTTAACTAACGCATGGCCAAAAGAAAAAATTAAATATCTAAGATTAAGTCTGTTCATCAATTACAGCAGGAATCCAACTCACTGCAAGTTGCGGCAGTGGATAATAAAGAACCAGAGACAATGTGGGGACGGCTGCTCCGAAATGCAGCTGTCCCAGCGATCAGTAACACTGCTACCATGGAGAAGCTGGCCGACTGAAGAGGTACCTTATTTTAGAGGTGCAGGGCAATCACATGTGTGAGCTGAGGTTATGCATGCACATGGCCACCGGTCTCGCTGTGCAATTATGTCAAAAGGATCCACTAGGATCCCTCTTCGTAACCCTGGACCTCCTTTACTTACAGTGGCGCACCCAGGGGGGGTTTCCGAGTACCCAGAAACCCCCCTCCACTAAAAAAAAAAAAAAAAAAACAATTTTTTTTTTTTAGCTGCATGAGTATTATTAATGACTGTCTAGCATCCTCTGCAGCCTGCTGTCTTCCTGGTGGCACTTGCAAGTGCAATAAAAGTTTACTTTATTTTAATTATAGTACATATATATCCATGTGCCTACATATATACACATGTATATACATACATACATATAAACACACACACACACACATATGATATATATATATATATATATATATATGTGTACTGTATGTGTGTGTGTATATATATATATATATATATATATATATATATATGTATGCATGTTTAATATGCTATGTATATGTGTATATGGGTTCACTACGATCTCCCGGCGGCCGGCCTCCCGGCGACCAGCATACCGGCGCCGGGAGGCCGGCCGCCGGCTTACCAACAGTGTGGCGAGCGCAAATGAGCCCCTTGCGGGCTCGCTGCGCTTGCCACGCTACGTGCGCCACACTATTCTATTCTCCCTCCAGAGGGGTCGTGGACCCCCACGAGGGAGAATAAGTGTCGGTATGCCGGCGGTCAGGCTCCCGGCGCCGATATGCTGGTCGCCGGGAGCCCGACCGCCGGCATACTGAAGACCACCGGTGTATATGTATGTGTGTATGTATGTATATATATATATATATATATATATGTGTGTGTGTGTGTGTGTGTAGATATATGTATGTATATATATATATATATATATACACACACAGACACACTAGTTTTACGGACCCAGCATATACTGGGTCACCTCAGTCCCCACCCCCGTGATTGGCTCCGCCCAGTTCTGGAAACCCCCCCATGCAAATCCTGGGTTTGCCACTGACTTAGGAAGAAATGGGGTTCTGGTAATCACCGGAGTCTCCTCTTTCAACATAGGCACCCATAGAAATGAATGTCTGTGATCAGTGTGCTCACCAGGTACAACTACTGCACTACAGAAAAATCAGTGTAAATTAACATCACGAAGAGTAAAATGCCACATAGCGTGGCTCCCCCTCTGATGACTGTGATGGTGTTTTACTCTTCGTGATGTTGATTTAGACCGCTTTTTATGGAGACACATACAGGTTATGGAGGTCCATGATGCCGTGATTTCCCATTAGTGCTTATGGTGTTTTCATGCACGTTTTAAAGATCCATTTGATTATTACCTCTGACTTTGTCTTATGGATATACAGTACCTTGAGCATGTTAAGACTGGTCTTGAAAAAGATTCAGTAGATGAATCGAAACATCGACTGTTGAAAGCCAGGAATGAATATGAATAAAATCTTTTTGAACTAATTGATTGTTATTGTTAACGGAGAGTGCCCTTCCACACTTCTGGAACACTACAAGTATATTTGTGGACCCATTAGCAAAACTGGAATCCACTGGGACCACCCCATGGTTGAACTATATTAATATGAGTGCAGGAGTAACGTGGATAGTTTTTAAAATTGTATGCCTTGGAAGGGGTTAAAATGAGAAGGTAAATTTGAATTAAAAATATGCATTTTCAATTATACTGCAGATTTTATTTTTCAGGACCTACACATAGCATCCTGATTCTTCTTCTTATTTTTGAAAGATATATTATTGACAAAACAAGAACCCCAAAATATTTATTTGTGGTGCTTATAAGATGAAAAAAAAAACACATTTGCTTTTGGCTCCCTTTCTTGAAATTAAATAAAAAACAAAAACAATTTTTTTACCCAATTTTGGTTAATTTTTTTTGACATGTTAAAATAAAAAGACCGTTTTTTTCTAAAAACAAAGTAAAATTTGTGTCATGTAAAGAAGTTAGCGATATTGCTGTTGATATGTGACGAGCACTAACGTCAGAAAATGGCCTCAGCACAAGGGTGTGAAAACCCTCAACAATAAAGGGGATAAAATCACAACTTTCTGCACTACATTGTAGAGGAGCTACTGTTACACATCACACCTTCCAGTATCTCTAATACCCCTTTCACACCATACAAATAGCCCGGTATTGACCCGGTATATTGAGAGGTCGACACGGGTCGCTGCGTGGTGTGAAAGAGTCACTCCAGAAATCCCGGGTCGCCTGACTCGCTGATTCAACCTGGGAATAAAGAAGGGTTATTCCCGGGTTATTACTGGGTCAGGTGCAGTGTGAATGGGTTACCCGGATCGATGCGACCTGGGACCAGTTTACAGAATAGGGAGAGGCAGTGCGGAGATGATCTCATCTCCCAGCGCAGCCCACGTCCCCGATGGCAACCTGACCCAGCATATTGCAGGGTCAAGAAGCCAGTAGAAAGGGTTCAATGCCAGGTTGCACCCCGGAAGGACCCGTTTCCAATTCCTGGGTGCGACCTGGAGTTTGCGATCTGAAAGCGGTATTAGTGTTATTATATTGTATATGTAGCCCTCCGCTCTGTCTGGACTATTATGTCCTGGAGCTGCAGGAGCTAGTATACAAAGAACCTCTCAAGATGGCCTTAGCCTGGCTATCTCAAGATGGCCCCCATTCAGAATTAAGAGGGCAAAACTCTCCATCCGGAAGTGGCTCAGGGGTGAGTGAGGCAGTGAAGGTGGAGTGCTAGAGGAGCGACACCTAGTAGGAAACTTCAAGCCACAGAAGATAAAAGGGATTGTACTGCAGCAGGTCCCCAGAGCTGCAGAAAGGAAGTGGAACAGGATTGTGCTGCCAGAACAGTCCTGCCTGGGTGTGGGTCCCCCAGAACCTAATGAGGAGCCGGGCAGCAGAGAAGCAACCATTTATTGCGGGTGGGGAACAGATTGTGGCACTGGACCAGAACAGCTGCAGATCTGTTTGGCGCTGACGCTGACCACTTGGAAGGTCTAGGTTACTATGTGAGGAGCTGTGCATTTACAAACAACTTCCTGGACCGAGAAGGAGACTCCAGTCCTGGTTAAATGGTCGCAGAGAGAGTCCTATAATGAAGAAAGGGGTGACTATTACCCATTTCACTTTGTTACCAACTAAGTGATTTCACTATTTGCCCATTTTCACTGAGAGAAAGAAATCAGTAAGTGCTGTGAAAATTATTCTTTCTCTGACGTCCTAGTGGATGCTGGGAACTCCGTAAGGACCATGGGGAACAGACGGGCTCCGCAGGAGACTGGGCACTCTAAGAAAGAATTAGATCTACTGGTGTGCACTGGCTCCTCCCTCTATGCCCCTCCTCCAGACCTCAGTTAGAATCTGTGCCTGGCTCGAGCTGGTTGCACACTAGGGGCTCTCCTGAGCTCTTAGTAAAGAAAGTATTTGTTAGGTTTTTTATTTTCAGTGAGATCTGCTGGCAACAGACTCACTGCTACGAGGGACTTAGGGGAGAGAAGCGAACCTACCTGCTTGCAGCTAGCTTGGGCTTCTAGGCTACTGGACACCATTAGCTCCAGAGGGATCGAACACAGGCCCAGCCTCGGTCGTCCGGTCCCGGAGCCGCGCCGCCGTCCCCCTTGCAGAGCCAGAAGACGGAAGATTCCGAGGAGAAAATCGGCAGCTGAAGACTCCGGTCTTCATTAAGGTAGCGCACAGCACTGCAGCTGTACGCCATTGCTCCCCATGCACACCACATACTCCGGTCACTGATGGGTGCAGGGCGCTGGGGGGGGGCGCCCTGGGCTGCAATTAGATTACCTTAAAAATGGCAAAAAACACATAATATAGTCTAATAAACTATATATGTGTAAAAATCCCCTACCATAATATTAATAAAAGAGCGGGAGAAGTCAGCCGTGAAAGGGGCGGGGCTATCTCCCTCAGCACGCTGGCGCCATTTTCTCTTCACAGTTCCGCTGGAAAACAGCTCCCCAGGCTCTTCCCTGCAGTTTCCAGGCTCAATAGGGTAAAAAAGAGAGAGGGGGCACTAAATTTAGGCGCAATACTGTGTATTATAGCTGCTATAGGGAAAATCACTTTGTGTAGTGTAAATCCCTGTGTTATATAGCGCTGTGGTGTGTGCTGGCATACTCTCTCTCTGTCTCCCCAAAGGACTTGGTGGGGTCCTGTCCTCAGTCAGAGCATTCCCTGTGTGTGTGCGGTGTGTCGGTACGGCTGTGTCGACATGTTTGATGAGGAGGCTTATGTGGAGGCGGAGCAGGTGCCGATAAATGTGATGTCACCCCCTGCGGGGTCGACACCAGAGTGGATGGATATGTGGAAGGTATTAACCGACAGTGTCAACTCCTTACATAAAAGGTTTGATGACATAACAGCTGTGGGACAGCCGGCTCAGCCAGTGCCTGCCCAGGCGTCTCAAAGGCCATCAGGGGCTCAAAAACGCCCGCTACCTCAGATGGCAGACACAGATGTCGACACGGAGTCTGACTCCAGTGTCGACGACGACGAGACTAATGTACATTCCACTAAGGCTATCCGTTGCATGATTACGGCAATGAAAAATGTGTTGCACATTTCTGACATTAACCCAGGTACCACTAAAAAGGGAATTATGTTTGGGGAGAAAAAGCAACCAGTGGTTTTTCCCCCTTCAGATGAGTTAAATGAAGTGTGTGAAGAAGCGTGGACTTCTCCCGATAAAAAATGAGTGATTTCTAAAAAGTTACTAATGGCGTACCCTCTCCCGCCAGAGGACAGGGTACGTTGGGAGACATCCCCGAGGGTGGATAAAGCGCTCACATGCTTATCAAAAAAGGTGGCACTACCGTCTCAGGATACGGCCGCCTTAAAGGAGCCTGCGGATAGAAAGCAGGAGGCTATCCTGAAGTCTGTATATACACACTCAGGTACTATACTGAGACCTGCCATTGCTTCAGCATGGATGTGCAGTGCTGCAGCAGCGTGGTCTGATACCCTCTCTGATAATATTGATTCCCTTGACAGGGACACTATATTGCTAACCATAGAGCATATTAAAGACGTAGTCTTATACATGAGAGGTGCACAGAGGGATATTTGCCGGCTGGCATCTAGAATAAATGCAATGTCCATTTCTGCCAGGAGAGTATTATGGACTCGGCAGTGGACAGGTGATGCGGATTCTAAAAGGCACATGGAGGTTTTGCCTTACAAGGGTGAGGAATTGTTTGGGGATGGTCTCTCGGACCTCGTTTCCACAGCGACAGCTGGGAAGTCGACATTTTTACCCCAGGTTCCCTCACAGCCAAAGAAAGCACCGTATTATCAGGTACAGTCCTTTCGGCCCCAGAAAGGCAAGCGGGTTAAAGGCGCGTCCTTTCTGCCCAGAGGCAGGGGTAGAGGGAAAAAGCTGCACCATACAGCCAGTTCCCAAGAACAGAAATCCTCCCCTGCTTCCACTAAATCCACCGCATGACGCTGGGGCTCCACTGTTGGAGCCAGGTGCGGTGGGGGCCCGTCTCCGGAACTTCAGTGACCGGTGGGTTCGCTCACAGGTGGATCCCTGGGATCTACAAGTGGTATCTCAGGGATACAAGCTGGAATTCGAGACGTCTCCCCCTCGCCGTTACCTCAAATCAGCCTTGCCAGCTACTCCCCCGGACAGGGAGGTGGTGCTGGCGGCAATTCACAAGCTGTTCCTCCAGCAGGTGATAATAAAAGTTCCCCTCCTTCAACAGGGACGGGGTTACTATTCCACAATGTTTGTGGTACGGAAACCAGACGGTTCGGTGAGACCCATCCTAAATTTAAAATCCTTGAACACTTATAAAAGAAGGTTCAAGTTCAAAATGGAATCGCTCAGGGCGGTTATTGCAAGCCTGGAAGAAGGGGATTACATGGTAACACTGGACATCAAGGATGCGTACCTGCATGTCCCCATTTACCCACCACACCAGGTGTACCTCCGGTTTGTGGTACAAGACTGCCATTACCAATTCCAGACGTTGCCGTTTGGTCTGTCCACGGCACCGAGGGTATTTACCAAGGTAATGGCCGAAATGATGATACTCCTTCGAAAGAAGGGAGTTCTCATTATCCCATACTTGGACGATCTCCTTATAAAGGCGAGGTCCAGGGAGCAGTTGTTGTTCGGAGTAGCACTATCTCAGGAAGTGCTACAACAGCACGGCTGGATTCTGAATATTCCAAAGTCGCAGCTGGTTCCTACGACGCATCTGCTGTTCCTGGGTATGATTCTGGACACAGAACAGAAGAAGGTGTTTCTCCCGGAGGAGAAGGCCAAGGAGTTGTCATCTCTGGTCAGAGACCTCCTGAAACCAAAACAGGTGTCGGTGCATCACTGCACGCGAGTCCTGGGAAAGATGGTAGCTTCTTACGAGGCAATTCCATTCGGCAGGTTCCATGCAAGGATCTTTCAGTGGGATCTGTTAGACAAGTGGTCCGGATCGCATCTTCAGATGCATCGGCTGATCACCCTGTCCCCGAGGGCCAGGGTGTCTCTGCTGTGGTGGCTGCAGAGTGCTCATCTTCTAGAGGGCCGCAGATTCGGCATACAGGACTGGGTCCTGGTAACCACGGATGCAAGCCTCCGAGGTTGGGGGGCAGTCACGCAGGGAAGAAACTTCCAAGGACAATGGTCGAGTCAGGAGGCTTCCCTACACATAAATATTCTGGAACTAAGGGCCATTTACAATGCCCTAAGTCAGGCAAAACCCCTGCTTCAAAACCAGCCGGTGCTGATTCAGTCAGACAACATCACGGCGGTCGCCCATGTAAACCGACAGGGCGGCACAAGAAGCAGGATGGCGATGGCAGAAGCCACAAGGATTCTCCGATGGTCGGAAAATCACGTGATAGCACTGTCAGCAGTGTTCATTCCGGGAGTGGACAACTGGGAAGCAGACTTCCTCAGCAGGCACGACCTCCACCCGGGAGAGTGGGGACTTCATCCAGAAGTCTTCCAACTGATTGTAAACCGTTGGGAACGGCCACAGGTGGACATGATGGCGTCCCGCCTAAACAAAAAGCTAAAAAGATATTGCGCCAGGTCAAGGGACCCTCAGGCGATAGCTGTGGACGCTGTAGTGACACCGTGGGTGTACCAGTCGGTTTATGTGTTCCCTCCTCTTCCTCTCATACCAAAGGTGCTGAGGATAATAAGAAAAAGAGGAGTAAGAACTATACTCATCGTTCCGGATTGGCCAAGAAGGACTTGGTACCCGGAACTACAAGAAATGATCTCAGAGGACCCTTGGCCTCTGCCTCTCAGACAGGACCTGCTACAGCAGGGGCCCTGTCTGTTTCAAGACTTACCGCGGCTGCGTTTGACGGCATGGCGGTTGAACGCCGGATCCTGATGGAGAAGGGCATTCTGGTTGAAGTCATTCCTACGCTGATAAAGGCTAGGAAAGAGGTGACAGCAAAGCATTATCACCGCATATGGCGAAAATATGTTGCTTGGTGTGAGGCTATGAAGGCCCCCACAGAAGAATTTCAGCTGGGTCGATTTCTGCACTTCCTACAGTCAGGAGTGACTATGGGCCTAAAATTGGGATCCATTAAAGTCCAGATTTCGGCCCTGTCTATTTTCTTTAAAAAAGAACTGACTTCACTGCCTGAAGTTCAGACGTTTGTTAAGGGAGTGCTGCATATTCAGCCCCCTTTTGTGCCCCCAGTGGCACCTTGGGATCTCAACGTTGTGTTGGATTTCCTAAAATCACATTGATTTGAGCTACTTCAGACCGTGGAATTAAAATATCTCACGTGGAAAGTGGTCATGCTTTTGGCCTTGGCTTCGGCTAGGCGGGTGTCAGAATTGGCGGCTTTGTCCTGTAAAAGCCCCTATCTGATCTTCCATATGGACAGAGCAGAATTGAGGACGCGTCCCCAATTCCTCCCTAAGGTGGTATCAGCGTTTCACTTGAACCAACCTATTGTGGTACCGGCGGCTACTCAGGACTTGGAGGCTTCCAAGTTGCTGGACGTAGTCCGGGCCCTGAAAATCTATGTTTCCAGGACGGCTAGAGTCAGAAAGACTGACTGTGGCCGGAGAGCCCCAGCCACGAGGCAAATGGCCGCTTTGGCACTGAAGGGGTTAACCCCTAGTGCCCGGCGCCATTTGCAGAGACAATGGGCGCTTGGCGCCAGATTTAAAAATGTATGGGGGCGCTAGGCGCCGTGTGTTATAAACTGTTTTAGGCATGTATTTTAAGATGTGCCGTGGTCCCGGACCCCTCCGGAGACCACGGCAGGGAAGACAGCTCCCCGGCGCGCTCAGCAGAGTGTGCGCGCCGGGGGAGAGGAGGCAGCCGCTGACCGCCGGAGTCCGGGAGCTCCGCTCCCGGCAGCGGTCAGTGTAGCCCCGGGCGCACTGGAGTGTGCGCGCCGGGGAGAAGGGTGAGCGCTGCGGCTGGGAGCTCGGCTCCCGCTGCAGTGCTCTATGTGAGAGCCGCCGCTGGGGGCCGGGAGCTCTGCTCCCAGCGCCTCAGCCCAGCAGGATGGTGAGCGCTGGGGTCCGGGAGCTACGCTCCCGGCGCCTCAGCGCTGAAACAAAGCCAGAGTCACGGCGGCCGGGACAAGTGTCCCGGGCCGCCGGGCTTAGGTACAGGGGGGTGCGCCGCTGCGTGCGGCGAGGCCACAAAGGTAGTGCCACACTGGGGGGGACAGGGAGAGCCAGCTCCCTGGACCCCAGTGGCAGGCAGACAGGCTGGAGGGTGGGGGAAGCCAGCCCCATACCTCCAGCACACAGAGAGCCCTAGCAGCCAGGCTGCAGGGCTAGGGAAGGCACTGCAGTGCCTGAGTATGTAGAGTCTGTGCAGGGCACAGGCTCAGTGTATAGTTACAGGGAAATGTACAGTGTGATTTAAATGTAATGTATGTAAAGGTAAAATGCACTTACTTGATTGTGTGTCCCAGGAGGGGGGAATCCATAGCTGTGCAGGCTGATGGATTCTCCCAGACCTTTTCCCTAAAAACGGAATGCTTTCCCATCCAGCCTCACAGTTCCAATGGGCACAGGGAGAAAGAGAAGCAGCTTAGCTATAAAACAAGCTGAGTGGTTTCTTGGAGCTCCATGGAGATCAGCCGTAGTGCCAAGAAACCTGGACCGGGGAGCCCGGCTGCCCAGCTCTGGAGCCCAAATCCAGGCTGCAGGCAGTGAGAGGGGTCCCGGGCAGGTTTCTGGAAGTCAGATTTAGGAGGGAAAACTTCCCCCCAGCCAGACTGGACGGCACCGGGGAGTATCCTGATTCTCCAAGGTAGGAGCGTCAAAGGAGACCGACCACTCCCCACTGTCCATAGGGAACAATGTTAGGTGTGCATGAGACCAGAGCATGCACAGTTCATGGGTAAACATTGATTGGTTGTACACCACAGGGTGGGCTTACCCCCTGTGGTAAGGGGTCTTGGAGAGGGATAAAAGAAGGGCAGTTGGCCCATAGGATTGTGTATTGTAACATCTTCTTCTGCTGAAAAGATCTTGATTGTATGCTGTTGCCCCTAGCAATAGGGAGGAGCCTTTTTAAAGGTTATTTGAGCAATAAACACCTTTGCCTCAAGAAGACTGCTTCATCTTGTGACCAACAGGGTTAGGCCAAACCTAGCCCCGTTCTCCGGCTGTCCAGGGAAGCACCTGACGTCTCCAAGCTCCGCCTTCCGCCAGCTACCGGTAGAGGCCTAGCAAGTGGCTAGTGGGGATTCGTCAGCACCACACAGCTGTGGTAAAGCAGTGCGTCGGCACATACAGAGCAGAACCGTGGTTCCAAACGCCACGGCAGGTTAGGAGTTTGGTGGTGGCAGCAAGAACCCGCCCACAGCGCAGTGGGTGAAGTCAGTAACAGGCGGTTACTGACGGTAAGCGGGAATCCCCTATGTGGTCAGGCCTCGTGCGGCTTGACCTTCCATTCTGTGCGCAGTCGACGGGACGCGGCAAGCGGCGAGTGCTTCCGTACGGTACCGTCCTGTCACAGAAATTGGTGGCATAGTGGTGGGATAATCCCAGGCGGCTTTTCATCACCTGATTGGAGAAGCCGAGTTACTCAGGAGAGGAGTAACTGCAGCGCAGGAGAACGCACAAGATGGCGGAATTCAGCGGAATGTCCAAGGAGGATCTGGAGATCGTATGCCAGGGGAAGGGTGTGGATATCCCTTCCAACGCGTCCAGGAGCGTCATGCAGGCGGCGCTCAGGAGCTGGGAGGAGTCTCATCGGGCGGAGGTGGAAAGCACTGACGGCGTCAGCATCGCAGAGGACGGCCCAACAGTGGACCTTCGTGAGGAACCGGTGAGAACCACAAGCCCCGCCCTCTCTTACAGCAGCAATGTTTCCCAGCAATCCCTAGCAGGGCCAGGATCCCAACGTCCCAGCGGGGGCAGTACGGATAGCCTAGCAGATCGGCTAGCGGAATTGGGGGAAAGGGCAACGGAGCAAGAACGCATGCTTGTCATTCGGATGTGGCATGCGGAGCGGGCATCACAAGCCGTGGTACCCCGGGAGCCGTTGTCAGCTGTTATACACAGATCAGGACGAGTTCAGTTTGCCAAGTTTGCAGACAGTGATGGGGACATTGATGGACATTTGCAAGTCTTTGAGAGGACTTGTAAACTACATGATCTACCCAAGTCAGAGTGGGTGAGACACCTTGTGCCCACTCTGCATGGAGAGGCCTTGGAGGCCTATCGAGGAGTGGCGAAGGAGGACTGTGGGAACTACGACGAAGTCGAGAAGGCCCTCCTCCAGCGATTCTTCATCACTCCCGAGTCTTACAGGAAGAAATTCAGAGACTTGCCTAAGAATCCTAGCAGCACCCATGAGCAGTTCGCCACCCAGCTGCGGCAGTACGTGGTGAAGTGGGTGAAGGATTCGGAAGCCACTACATGGGACGTACTGATCGACCTGATCTGCAGGGAACAGTTCTACCGCAGGTGCGCCCAAGAAGTGAAGGAGTGGGTGCTAGATCGGGAGCCACCCAGCTTAAAGATGGCTGCACAGTTAGCAGACAAGTATGTGGCAATTCGGCCACGGGGGCAGAAGCGCCCCGCTAGCAGCCGGCTCCAACAGACTGTACCACCAAGGGGACCACCCTCTTCAGCTCATCACCCCCCAAGACAAGCATCTTCCAACCCGGGTGCTCTTGGCCAGCAACCGCACCGCAGCGTCCCTGCAACTGATCAGAGATCATCGGTGCCACGCCTGGAGAAGAAGTGCTACGGCTGTGGGAAAATCGGACATCTGAGGATGAACTGTCCTGCATCCCAAGCACCCCAGACTCGTGCCCCAAATCCGAGTGCTGGAGCCCGGATCGCTTGTTTGACGAGAGGAGATGAGCCTACAGAGATTGTTCCCCCTCCAGTCAGTCCGATGGAGTGTGGCGAGAGACAGGTGCACTCTGCGGAGAGAGTTACCTGCATGGCCAAACAGCCCCTACACAACATGTGGAGGCACCTGCAGTCAGTCCACGTGGGACCCCTGCAGGGAGAAGGCCTAAGAGACTCTGGGGCCTCAATCACTGTGGTGAGCCCCCACCTTATAGATCCTGCTGCAGTATTGCAGGGTCGCACTGCCACGGTCACCCTGGCAGAAGGAACAGAAAAAGCGGTTCCCATGGCAAGAGTCTACCTGGACTGGGGAGCTGGACCAGAGTTGCGAGAAGTTGCCGTCATGGATGGTCTCCCAACTGATGTGGTCCTAGGAAATGATCTGGGTGGTGGGATCGTCACTATGTTTGTTGGCGCCATTCCCCGGAGTCAAGTTCCAAAACCACCGTTGACATCAGCTACTCCAGCACCGCCCAGCCCAGAGGAAAAGACTACAGCTGCTAGACAACTGCCAGCACAGCCAACCACAGCATCAACCAGCCCAGAGGAAAAGATTACAGCGGCTAGATCAGTACATCGACCCCGCATGCCTTTTGCCTCTGGTATGCCCACGTCCACTAGCAACGCAGAGGATGTCGGTTCCAGCTCGTTTGATCCTGTGGGGGTGCCCAATGATGCTCCTGACCCAAGTGGTTTGCCAACTCCGGCGGTGAGTATGAGAAACCACACTGACTTTTCCATGACTGACCCCTACCAGACTGACCCTAGTAATCCCCACCTAGATCCCCCTGTAGAGTGTCCCAATTTAGGAGAGATTGAGGGCCACATGCAGGAGTTTAGGGAGGCTCAACTCTCTGACCCATCCCCGAAAGGCATGAGGCGCCACTCTGGCAGCGGCCTTGACAGGGTTGGGGCGGGAAGTTTGTCCTGGCGGGAAGGGTTAAGGTACAGGGTAGCCAGGAAAGTGGGAGGGGATAGACCAGATAGGGAATGTGTCCAACTGGTCCCCCCAGGGAACTTTCCTGTGCAACCGGTGTCGGTTGCCAGCGAAACCCCTTTGGACAGTAACCCGGAGACAGACCGTACCCTGAAGTGCCTGACACAGAGCTTACCCTGGTCTGGAATGTCGGATGACGCCCAGACCAACTGTAAGGCTGGTGCCATGCGTTGGCAGCTGAGGCACTCCAGCGGTTGTGTTGTCTCTGGGCCTCTGCCCATAGGAGAACCCTTGCAGCAAGTTGCTGTGGACATAGCAGGTCCCTTGCCTGTGCACAGTAGATCGGGGAAGACACGCAGCCTCCCTGTAGTGGATGCCACACAGGATCCAGAGGCTGGTGGTCTGGCCGCCATTACTGTGGCCCAGGTAGCGGACGAGGAGGAAGGAGTAGGCCTAGGTGACAGGGTAGGTTTCCCGAGTCATAGGTCGACGGAGGAGGATTGGAGGGCAGGTCTGACAGTTAGGGCAGACAGTTGCCAGATAGGTATGACGGAGGTGCAGTGCCTGGGGCACCATGTGGGAGGAGACAGGGGTAGGCCCAACCCAGAGGGGGTGGAGGCAACCAGAGGCTGTCCCCGACCCACATCACCCAGACAGGTACTGACCTTAGAACCTGTAAGGCCCTACGGACATGTTGTCATTGACTTTAGTCCTGTAGTGAACCCCTTGACAGAGATGGCTAGGAAGGGCATTCCCAAGTCAGTGGACTTTGCTCCCGCTTGCGAGTTGGCATTCCAGTCATTGAAGGAGGCTTGGGTACCCGCTCCAGTGCTGATGGCGCACATTCTTGACCAGGACTGTGTGTTACGAACTATTGCGCCACTGCACGGACTGGGAGCTGTACAGAGCCAGAAAGAGCCATATGGGCAGGAGCACCCTGTGGCCTGGTTGAGCAGTATACTGCTATTGTGGGAGGTGGGGTATGCCACAGTTGGGACACCGTGGGTGGCACTTGTTTGTAACCGGCCCCCCACCGTGGTGACTTACCACCTACCGGTTAGGTGGCTGCAACCTACCTTGGGGAAATTGGACAGACTTTTGTGGTGGAGCCTTGAACTTGGACTTCAGGCGGACTATTTGAACATTGTGCACCCACGAAGAGAGGCCCACTACACTATGGATGAACTGTCTAGACCCCCCAGGTAGCGTCCCCTTCACCCCAACGGACTGCGGGACCAGGACCCAAATCGTTGGGACATGGGTCCCTGGTTGACCCGCTTGAATGGGGGGGGAGGAGTGTGGCCGGAGAGCCCCAGCCACGAGGCAAATGGCCGCTTTGGCACTGAAGGGGTTAACCCCTAGTGCCCGGCGCCATTTGCAGAGACAATGGGCGCTTGGCGCCAGATTTAAAAATGTATGGGGGCGCTAGGCGCCGTGTGTTATAAACTGTTTTAGGCATGTATTTTAAGATGTGCCGTGGTCCCGGACCCCTCCGGAGACCACGGCAGGGAAGACAGCTCCCCGGCGCGCTCAGCAGAGTGTGCGCGCCGGGGGAGAGGAGGCAGCCGCTGACCGCCGGAGTCCGGGAGCTCCGCTCCCGGCAGCGGTCAGTGTAGCCCCGGGCGCACTGGAGTGTGCGCGCCGGGGAGAAGGGTGAGCGCTGCGGCTGGGAGCTCGGCTCCCGCTGCAGTGCTCTATGTGAGAGCCGCCGCTGGGGGCCGGGAGCTCTGCTCCCAGCGCCTCAGCCCAGCAGGATGGTGAGCGCTGGGGTCCGGGAGCTACGCTCCCGGCGCCTCAGCGCTGAAACAAAGCCAGAGTCACGGCGGCCGGGACAAGTGTCCCGGGCCGCCGGGCTTAGGTACAGGGGGGTGCGCCGCTGCGTGCGGCGAGGCCACAAAGGTAGTGCCACACTGGGGGGGACAGGGAGAGCCAGCTCCCTGGACCCCAGTGGCAGGCAGACAGGCTGGAGGGTGGGGGAAGCCAGCCCCATACCTCCAGCACACAGAGAGCCCTAGCAGCCAGGCTGCAGGGCTAGGGAAGGCTCTGCAGTGCCTGAGTATGTAGAGTCTGTGCAGGGCACAGGCTCAGTGTATAGTTACAGGGAAATGTACAGTGTGATTTAAATGTAATGTATGTAAAGGTAAAATGCACTTACTTGATTGTGTGTCCCAGGAGGGGGGAATCCATAGCTGTGCAGGCTGATGGATTCTCCCAGACCTTTTCCCTAAAAACGGAATGCTTTCCCATCCAGCCTCACAGTTCCAATGGGCACAGGGAGAAAGAGAAGCAGCTTAGCTATAAAACAAGCTGAGTGGTTTCTTGGAGCTCCATGGAGATCAGCCGTAGTGCCAAGAAACCTGGACCGGGGAGCCCGGCTGCCCAGCTCTGGAGCCCAAATCCAGGCTGCAGGCAGTGAGAGGGGTCCCGGGCAGGTTTCTGGAAGTCAGATTTAGGAGGGAAAACTTCCCCCCAGCCAGACTGGACGGCACCGGGGAGTATCCTGATTCTCCAAGGTAGGAGCGTCAAAGGAGACCGACCACTCCCCACTGTCCATAGGGAACAATGTTAGGTGTGCATGAGACCAGAGCATGCACAGTTCATGGGTAAACATTGATTGGTTGTACACCACAGGGTGGGCTTACCCCCTGTGGTAAGGGGTCTTGGAGAGGGATAAAAGAAGGGCAGTTGGCCCATAGGATTGTGTATTGTAACATCTTCTTCTGCTGAAAAGATCTTGATTGTATGCTGTTGCCCCTAGCAATAGGGAGGAGCCTTTTTAAAGGTTATTTGAGCAATAAACACCTTTGCCTCAAGAAGACTGCTTCATCTTGTGACCAACAGGGTTAGGCCAAACCTAGCCCCGTTCTCCGGCTGTCCAGGGAAGCACCTGACGTCTCCAAGCTCCGCCTTCCGCCAGCTACCGGTAGAGGCCTAGCAAGTGGCTAGTGGGGATTTGTCAGCACCACACAGCTGTGGTAAAGCAGTGCGTCGGCACATACAGAGCAGAACCGTGGTTCCAAACGCCACGGCAGGTTAGGAGTTTGGTGGTGGCAGCAAGAACCCGCCCACAGCGCAGTGGGTGGAGTCAGTAAGAGGCGGTTACTGACGGTAAGCGGGAATCCCCTATGTGGTCAGGCCTCGTGCGGCTTGACCTTCCATTCTGTGCGCAGTCGACGGGACGCGGCAAGCGGCGAGTGCTTCCGTACGGTACCGTCCTGTCACACTGACTTGCTGTTTATCCTGCATGCACCCAACAAGTTGGGTGCTACTGCTTCTAAGCAGACTATTGCTCGCTGGATCTGCTCCACGATTCAACTTGCACATTCTGCGGCTGGACTGCCGCATCCTAAACCAGTCAAAGCCCATTCCACGAGGAAGGTGGGCTCTTCTTGGGCGGCTGCCCGAGGGGTCTCGGCTTTACAACTTTGCCGAGCTGCTACCTGGTCGGGATCAAACACGTTTGCAAAATTCTACAAGTTTGATACCCTGGCTGTGGAGGACCTTGAGTTTGCTCATTCGGTGCTGCAGAGTCATCGGCACCCTCCCGCCCGTTTGGGAGCTTTGGTATAATCCCCATGGTCCTTACGGAGTTCCCAGCATCCACTAGGACGTCAGAGAAAATAAGATTTTACTCACCGGTAAATCTATTTCTCGTAGTCCGTAGTGGATGCTGGGCGCCCATCCCAAGTGCGGATTGTCTGCAATACTTGTATATAGTTATTGCCTAACTAAAGGGTTATTGTTATGAGCCATCTGTTCGTGAGGCTCAGTTGTTATTCATACTGTTAACTGGGTATAGTATCACGAGTTGTACAGTGTGATTGGTGTGGCTGGTATGAGTCTTACCCGGGATTCCAAATCCTTTCCTTATTGTGTCAGCTCTTCCGGGCACAGTTTCCCTAACTGAGGTCTGGAGGAGGGGCATAGAGGGAGGAGCCAGTGCACACCAGTAGATCTAATTCTTTCTTAGAGTGCCCAGTCTCCTGCGGAGCCCGTCTATTCCCCATGGTCCTTACGGAGTTCCCAGCATCCACTACGGACTACGAGAAATAGATTTACCGGTGAGTAAAATCTTATTATTACACATTTCCCAAATATCCTGAGACATTGCAGTGTAGATAACTACTTATCAGACCAAGGGCGCCTAAGAGTAGCAAGCTGCTAATTTCTTCTTGACAGACATTAGGGCAGATGTATTAAGCCTGGAGAATTGCTAAAGAAGTGATAAGTGGAAAATTATAATGCACCAACCAATCATAACGGGTTTGAAAAATGACAGTTAGGAGCTGATTGGCGGGTTCGTTATCACCTTCCACTTATCACTTCTTTATCACTTCTCCAGACTAAGGGGGTGATTCAGACCTGATCGCTGGGCTGCTCACTTTGCTGTCCTGCGTACAGATAGTCTCCGCCCAAGGGGGAGTGTAAATTCGCTGTGCAAGTGTGCGATCGCATGTGTACGCCGAACTGCAAAAATCCAGTGTGTGCAGTCTCTGCGAAGCCCAGGACTTACTCCTACAGTGCGATCAGAACAGGCTGATCGGGACCGAAGCTGTTGTCAGACACCCTCCCTGAAAACGTTTGGGATCGCCTGCGTTTTCCTGGACACTCCCAGTAAATGGTCAGTTACCACCCACAAACGGCCTCTTCCTTGTCAATCACCTTGTAAACGCCCGTGCAAATTACATTTTCGGACCATCCTGTTGCTGATCAGCGATGCCCATTGTTGTTGGCCGGCGCGCGTGTGCATTGTGGTGCATATACATGTGCAGTTATTACCTGATCGCCCACCTGTGGAAAAACGCACAGCAGCAATCAGGTCTGAATCGGGCCCTAAATACATCTGCCCCATTGTCTGCAAACATCAATAATTGTACAGTGATAACCTGTGCGCTCCAGTGCTTAAGGTGCCCAACAACAGATCGAGCACACAACAATTCACATAGGGCCTAATTCAGAGTTGATCGCAGCAGCAAATTTGTTAGCAGTTGGGTAAAACCATGGCCTTCATTCCGAGTTGTTCGCTTGCTAGCTGCGTTTCTCCAGCCATTCCTGCGTTTTTACGTGGAACGCCTGCGTTTTTCTGCACACTCCCTGAAAACGGACAGTTTCCGCCCAGAAACACCCACTTCCTGTCAATCACACTACGACCACTCGAGCGATGAAAAAACGTTGCTCGAGCTTGTGTAAATCGACTAAGTTTTGTGTTAAATAACTAAGCGCATGCGCGCTGCGTACCATGCGCATGTGCAATTAGCAACAAATCGCAGTATAGCGAAAATCGTCAACGAGCGAACAACTCGCTATGACCACCCATGTGCACTGCAGGGGGGCAGATATATAACATGTGCAGAGAGAGTTACATTTGGGTGGGGTGTGTTCAAACTGAAATCTAAATTGCAGTGTAAAAATAAAGCAGCCAGTATTTACCCTGCACAGAAATAAAAAATAACCCACCCAAATCTAACTCTCTCTGCACATGTTATATCTGCCCCCCCTGCAGTGCACATGGGCCCTCATTCCGAGTCGTTCGAACGGTAATTTTCTTCGCATCGCAGCGTTTTTCTGCTTAGTACGCATGCGCAATGTTCGCACTGCGACTGCGCCAAGTAATTTTGCTATGAAGATAGTTTTTTTACTCACGGCTTTATCTTCGCTCCGGCGATCGTAATGTGATTGACAGGAAATGGGTGTTACTGGGCGGAAACACGGCGTTTTATGGGCGTGTGGATAAAAACGCTACCGTTTCCGGAAAAAACGCGGGAGTGGCTGGAGAAACGGGGGAGTGTCTGGGCGAACGCTGGGTGTGTTTGTGACGTCAAACCAGGAACGACAAGCACTGAACTGATCGCAGATTCCGAGTAAGTCTGAAGCTACTCTGAAACTGCTAAGTAGTTTGTAATCGCAATATTGCGAATACATCGTTCGCAATTTTAAGAAGCTAAGATTCACTCCCAGTAGGCGGAGGCTTAGCGTGTGTAACTCTGCTAAAATCGCCTTGCGAGCGAACAACTCGGAATGAGGGCCATGGTTTTGCCCAACTGCTAACAAATTTGCTGCTGCGATCAACTCTGAATTACCCCCATGGTTTTACCCATTAGCTAACTAATTTGCTGCTGCAATTAGATTTGAATTACCCCCATTGTGTTTATTGACATTTTTTGCATCTGTGAGTGAAAGAGTGTGCCTGACTGCTATATTCCTGCATTCATTGCTGAGCATACAGACAATTTGGGAGTAGATTTACTAAAGTAGATTTTCTAGTTGGTTTAGTATTAATATTCCATTGGAAGCTATTGTGCTATAGTTCTCTAATTTTGCCTATAGAAGTTGTATTGTGTTTCTGAAGTTGATGAGTGAATTGCGTATTGATTCTTATGGAGTGTGTTTCGATTATTGCCGCTGTTTTTCCGATTTACATATTTTATTGCCTATTGTCGTTCCTATTTTGTCTTCTATTATTGTAATATTGCTTTTGCTCTACATTTCATGCGTCAATACTATGGTACCTGTTTTTAAAACAATACAAGAACAGAAGAAAAGACTGAATCTGATAAATGTTAGAATTGGTGGTTAAAGTAAGAAATGACATTTAGCAATATATATTATTTAAAATAAACTGACATGAGAGAATCACCATGTTTTCTTTTTTTAAAGGCTGCAACATGCCAAGCTAATCTGATCAGTTTCTCGGAGGTAGTAGGTTATAAACCAAATCTTTGAAATGCAGTAGATGCAATTTATTTGTATTTATTGGGTATTTGATGATATTGCATATAATGGATTGGTACGTAAAATAAAACTACTGGAGCTAGTGGAGAAAACATGAACATGGGTAGATGACTAGCTGAAAGAAAACGTAGAAAGCATATGGTTGCCATAAATGGAACATATTAAAAGATGGCTAAAGTTATTAGGAACCTCAGGGATTGGTCCAAGACTTTTAAAATCTTAACAGTTTTGTGGATGGCCTAAGTAGTAAAACACCCATATTTATAAATTATTCTAAACTTAACTAACAGATTATGATCATTCAAAACATTATATATTTTTTCCCCATAGGCACATTTAAACATGCTTTTGCCCAACTGCTAACAAAATTCCTGCTGCGATCAACTTGGAATTACCCCCATTATGTAGAGAAGTATGGCATAACCTAGGTGTGGCATCAGTGCAAAGAGGCTCATCTTTTCCATGTTCAAGCAATTTAAATTTTATTACAGCCTCTTCATATGAGTATAATTACCCAATGTGGTTCTAGGGCCAAAAAATAGGTCGTACTTTTAAGAGCAAAAATTCAAAATATTTATTGAAACATACAGGGACATGCAGATTGGGAAGAACAATATTTTAATCTCTTATCTTTATCTCTTAGAAAGTCACGCTTAGGGGCCTATTCATTATCCTTAATAGAGATGTGTGGTTCGGTCTCCAAAAATCCGAATCCACACAAATTTTGGGTATTCAAACCGAACCAATACTTGGTTCAGATCCACCAAGGAGATCCAATTCAAACAGAGTCCCCGGCGGTTCAGAACTCGGGTTTAAAATCTGAATTTCGGGTTTTGAACTGCAAAAATTACTTGATTTAGCTGTTTTTATTGATCTTGATCAATGATTATCCTTTTTGTTTATTGAATTTAAACCGAACCGGAATCCGAATCCAAACCAAAGCACTAGAGGGTGGTTTTGCCAAAACCAAAACATGATGATGAATTAAAACCAAAACATGGAGGTCTGTGCACATCTCTAATCACTACTACTTATTTTCACGGACAGAAGTAATGGTGATAGAGATCTTGCATAAGCTATCCGCATACTGGAGCAATGTTGAATTGTTCCACTGTTTTGCTTCCACCGCTACTACTCGCAGTGATTGATCCTCTTATACTGCTTTAACATCGCAAATGCCGGGTCTCACCCGGGAATTGGAAACAGGTCCCTCCTGGTGTGACCCAGCACTGGACCCTAACACTGGCTTCCCTAAAATATGCTGGGTCTGATTGCCATCGGAGATGAGGACTGTGGCGTCATCGGGGACATGTGCGGAGGCGGCGCTGAGAGATGAGATCATCTCCGTGCCGCCACTCCCTATGCAGTGAACGAGTCCCAGGTCGCATCAGCCTTGGTAACCCGTTCACACTGCACCTGACCTGGTAATAACCCAAGAATAACCTGGGTCAAGTGACCCGGGATTTCTGTAGTGACCCTTTCACACCGCACAGCGACTCGTCTCGACCAGGCAATATACCTGGTCAATACCGGGTTATTTGTGCGATGTGAAAGGGGCATTAATGACATACCGAATCCTGACAATGCATGTTAACTGATAACATTTGTTGGGTATACTCTCATTTGATATTATAATTTGCTTGCATGAAATTAGGTGTTTTACTAGTTATTGTGGTGATAACACTTTAGTATTCCTGGCACCCTTTTGCGCTATGGCAATTGATACTTGGAGTACCATTTTTGTGGAGAGACAAGCAGATGATCAAAAGATATGACAAATTATTTTATTTTAATAGTTGTAATAAATAAATGAACATTTATTACTTTCCACTGTTGATCCAATTTCCAGAATCTACCTTGCATTCTACTCTTGGGCTATAAAGAAACCCATTGTGCCAAAAGAGGTTCAAGACATGTGGGAAAAAGGCCTTAACAGCAAATGACTAATAGAATTTGTGATTTTAATATCATCATGTACATTGCTACAAAACATCCATAACCAAATGCTATATTCCCTCGGAATGACCCCCTTTGTTCAAACTGCATTTAACTGTTAGAGCTAGTGATGAGCGGGTTCGGTTCCTCGGGATCCGAACCCCCCCCGAACTTCACCCATTTTTGCACGGTTCCGAGCAGACTCGGATCCTCCCGCCTTGCTCGGTTAACCCGAGCGTGCCCGAACGTCATCATCCCGCTGTCGGATTCTCGCGAGATTCGTATTCTATATAAGGAGCCGCGCGTCACCGCCATTTTACTCGCGTGCATTGGAGATGATAGTGAGAGGACGTGGCTGGCGTTCTCTCAGTTTCTGTGTTCAGTGTGCTGCAAATATCTGTGCTCAGTGTGCTGCAAATATCTGTGCTCAGTGTGCTGCAAATATCTGTGCTCAGTGTGCTGCAAATATCTACGTTCTCTGCCTGAAAAATGCTCCATATCTGTGCTCAGTGTGCTGCAAATATCTGTGCTCAGTGTGCTTTATTGTGGGGACTGGGGACCACCTGTATTATATAGTAGGAGGACATTGCAGAGTTTTGCTGACCAGTGACCACCAGTATTATACGTTCTCTGCCTGAAAAACACTCCATATCTGTGCTTTATTGTGGGGACTGGGGACCACCAGTATTATATAGTAGGAGGACAGTGCAGAATTTTGCTGACCAGTGACCACCAGAATTATATCAGTACGGTACAGTAGGTCACTGCTCTACCTACCTCTGTGTCGTCAAGTATACTATCCATCCATACCTGTGGTGCATTTAAGTTTTTGTGCGCAGTATATATAAAGTAGTAAGACAGTGCATAATTTTGCTGACCATCAGTATATAATACAGTATATAGCAGAACGGTACAGTAGGCCACTGCTCTACCTACCTCTGTGTCGTCAAGTATACTATCCATCCATACCTGTGGTGCATTTAAGTTTTTGTGCACAGTATATATATAGTAGTAGGACAGTGCATAATTTTGCTGACCACCAGTATATAATATATAGCAGTACGGTACAGTAGGCCACTGCTCTACCTACCTCTGTGTCGTCAAGTATACTATCCATCCATACCTGTGGTGCATTTAAGTTTTTGTGCGCAGTATATATATAGTAGTAGGACAGTGCATAATTATGCTGACCACCAGTATATAATATATAGTAGTACGGTACAGTAGGCCACTGCTCTACCTACCTCTGTGTCGTCAAGTATACTATCCATCCATACCTGTGGTGCATTTAAGTTTTTGTGCACAGTTTATATATAGTAGTAGGACAGTGCATAATTTTGCTGACCACCAGTATATAATATATAGCAGTACAGTACAGTAGGCCACTGCTCTACCTACCTCTGTGTCGTCAAGTATACTATCCATCCATACCTGTGGTGCATTTAAGTTTTTGTGCGCAGTATATATATAGTAGTAGGACAGTGCATAATTATGCTGACCACCAGTATATAATATATAGCAGTACGGTACAGTAGGCCACCGCTCTACCTACCTCTGTGTCGTCAAGTATACTATCCATCCATACCTGTGGTGCATTTAAGTTTTTGTGCACAGTTTATATATAGTAGTAGGACAGTGCATAATTTTGCTGACCACCAGTATATAATATATAGCAGTACGGTACAGTAGGCCACTGCTCTACCTACCTCTGTGTCGTCAAGTATACTATCCATCCATACCTGTGGTGCATTTAAGTTTTTGTGCGCAGTAGATATATAGTAGTAGGACAGTGCATAATTTTGCTGACCACCAGTATATAATATATAGCAGTACGGTACAGTAGGCCACTGCTCTACCTACCTCTGTGTTGTCAAGTATACTATCCATCCATACCTGTGGTGCATTTAAGGTTTTGTGAGCAGTATATATATAGTAGTAGGACAGTGCATAATTTTGCTGACCACCAGTATATAATATATAGCAGTACGGTACAGTAGGCCACTGCTCTACCTACCTCTGTGTCGTCAAGTATACTATCCATCCATACCTGTGGTGCATTTAAGTTTTTGTGCACAGTTTATATATAGTAGTAGGACAGTGCATAATTTTGCTGACCACCAGTATATAATATATAGCAGTACGGTACAGTAGGCCACTGCTCTACCTACCTCTGTGTCATCAAGTATACTATCCATCCATACCTGTGGTGCATTTAAGTTTTTGTGCACAGTATATATATAGTAGTAGGACAGTGCATAATTTTGCTGACCACCAGTATATAATATAAAGCAGTACGGTACAGTAGGCCACTGCTCTACCTACCTCTGTGTCGTCAAGTATACTATCCATCCATACCTGTGGTGCATTTAAGTTTTTGTGCACAGTTTATATATAGTAGTAGGACAGTGCATACTTTTGCTGACCACCAGTATATAATATATAGCAGTACGGTACAGTAGGCCACTGCTCTACCTACCTCTGTGTTGTCAAGTATACTATCCATCCATACCTGTGGTGCATTTAAGGTTTTGTGCGCAGTATATATATATAGTAGTAGGACAGTGCATAATTTTGCTGACCACCAGTATATAATATATAGCAGTATGGTACAGTAGGCCACTGCTCTACCTACCTCTGTGTCATCAAGTATACTATCCATCCATACCTGTGGTGCATTTAAGTTTTTGTGAGCAGTATATATATATAGTAGTAGGACAGTGCATAATTTTGCTGACCACCAGTATATAATATATAGCAGTACGGTACAGTAGGCCACTGCTCTACCTACCTCTGGGTCGTCAAGTTACCTGCATCCATACCTGTGGTGCATTTAAGTTTTTGTGCGCATTAAATATAGTAGTAGGCCATTGCTATTGATATATTACTGGCATAGAATTCCTCACATTAAAAAATGGAGAACAAAAATGTGGAGGGTAAAATAGGGAAAGATCAAGATCCACTTCCACCTCGTGCTGAAGCTGCTGCCACTAGTCATGGCCGAGACGATGAAATGCCATCAACGTCGTCTGCCAAGGCCGATGCCCAATGTCATAGTAGAGAGCATGTAAAATCAAAAAAACAAAAGTTCAGTAAAATGACCCAAAAATCTAAATTAAAAGCGTCTGAGGAGAAGAGTAAACTTGCCAATATGCCATGTACGACACGGAGTGGCAAGGAACGGCTGAGGCCCTCTCCTATGTTCCTCATGAGTAGTGGGTCAGCTTCACATGAGGATGGAAGCACTCATCCTCCCACTAGAAAAATGAAAAGACTTAAGCTGGCAAAAGCACAGCAAAGAACTGTGCGTTCTTCTAAATCACAAATCCCCAAGGAGAGTCCAATTGTGTCGGTTGCGATGCCTGACCTTCCCAACACTGGACGGGAAGAGGTGGCGCATTCCACCATTTGCACGCCGCCTGCAAGTGCTGGAAGGAGCACCCGCAGTCCAGTTCCTGATAGTCAAATTGAAGATGTCACTGTTGAAGTACACCAGGATGAGGATATGGGTGTTGCTGGCGCTGGGGAGGAAATTGACAAGGAGGTTTCTGATGGTGAGGTGGTTTGTTTAAGTCAGGCACCCGGGGAGACACCTGTTGTCCGTGGGACGAATATGGCCATTGACATGCCTGGTCAAATTACAAAAAAAATCACCTCCTCAGTGTGGAATTATTTCAACAGATATGCGGACAACTGGTGTCAAGCCGTGTGTTGCCTTTGTCAAGCTGAAATAAGTAGGGGTAAGGATGTTAACCACCTAGGAACATCCTCCCTTATACGTCACCTGGAGCGCATTCATCAGAAGTCATTGACAAGTTCAAAAACTTTGGGTGACAGCGGAAGCAGTTCACTGCCAACTAAATCCCTTCCTCTTGTAACCAAGCTACTGCAAACCACACCACCAACTCCCTCAGTGTCAATTTCCTCCTTAGACAGGAAAGCCAATAGTCCTGCAGGCCATGTCACTGTCAAGTCTGACGAGTCCTCTCCTGCCTGGGATTCCTCCGATGCATCCTTGAGTGTAACGCCTACTGCTGCTGGTGCTGCTGTTGTTGCTGCTGGGAGTCGATCGTCATCCCAGAGGGGAAGTCGGAAGACCACTTGTACTACTTCCAGTAAGCAATTGACTGTCCAACAGTCCTTTGCGAGGAAGATGAAATATCACAGCAGTCATCCTGCTGCAAAGCGGATAACTCAGGCGTTGGCAGCCTGGGCGGAGAGAAATGTGTTTCCGTTATCCACCATTAATTCATAGGCAACTACAGACTTGATTGAGGTACTGTATCCCCGGTACCAAATACCATCTAGGTTCCATTTCTCTAGGCAGGCGATACTGAAAATGTACACAGACGTCAGAAAAAGAGTCACTAGTGTGCTAACAAATGCAGTTGTACCCAATGTCCACTTAACCACGGACATGTGGACAAGTGGAGCAGGGCAGACTCAGGACTATATGACTGTGACAGCCCACTAGGTAGATGTATTGCCTCCCGCAGCAAGAACAGCAGCGGTGGCACCAGTAGCAGCATCTTGCAAACGCCAACTCATTCCTAGGCAGGCTACGCTTTGTATCACCGCTTTCCATAAGAGGCACACAGCTGACAACCTCTTACGGAAACTGAGGAACATCATCGCAGAATGGCTTACCCCAATTGGACTCTCCTGGGGATTTGGGACATCGGACAACGCCACCAATATTGTGCGTGCATTACATGTGGGCAAATTCCAGCACGTCCCATGTTTTGCACATACATTGAATTTGGTGGTGCAGAATTATTTAAAACACGACAGGGGCGTGCAAGAGATGCTGTCGGTGGCCCGAAGAATTGCGGGCCACTTTTGGCATTCAGCCACCGCGTGCCGAAGACTGGAGCACCAGCAAACACTCCTGAACCTGCCCTGCCATCATCTGAAGCAAGAGGTGGTAACAAGGTGGAATTCAACCCTCTATACGCTTCAGAGGATGGAGGAGCAGCAAAAGGCCATTCATGCCTATACAGCTACCTACGATATAGGCAAAGGAGGGGGAATGCACCTGACTCAAGCACAGTGGAGAATGATTTCAACATTGTGCAAGGTTCTGCAACCCTTTGAACTTGCCACACGTGAAGTCAGTTCAGACACTGCCAGCCTGAGTCAGGTCATTCCCCTCATCAGGCTTTAGCAGAAGAAGCTGGAGAGATTGAAGGAGGAGATAATACAGAGCGATTCCGCTAGGCATGTGGGACTTGTGGATGGAGCCCTTAATTCGCTTAACCAGGATTCACGGGTGGTCAATCTGTTGAAATCAGAGCACTACATTTTGGCCACCGTGCTCGATCCTAGATTTTAAACCTATGTTGTATCTCTCTTTCCGGCAGACACAAGTCTGCAGAGGTTCAAAGACCTGCTGGTGAGAAAACTGTCAAGTCAAGCAGTACGTGACCCGTCAACAGCTCCTTCTTCACATTCTCCCGCAACTGGGGCTGCAACGAAAAGGCTAAGAATTCCGAGCCCACCCGCTGGCGGTGATGCAGGGCAGTCTGGAGCGAGTGCTGACATCTGGTCTGGACTGAAGGACCTGCCAACGATTACTGACATGTCATCTACTGTCACTGCATATGATTCTGTCACCACTGAAAGAATGGTGGAGGAATATATGAGTGACCGCATCCAAGTAGGCACGTCAGACAGTCCGTACGTATACTGGCAGGAAAAAGAGGCAATTTGGAGGCCCTTGCAGAAACCTGCTTTATTTTACCTAAGTTGCCCCCCTCCAGTGTGTACTCCGAAAGAGTGTTTAGTGCAGCCGCTCACTTTGTCAGCAATCGGCGTACGAGGTTACTTCCAGAAAATGTGGAGAAGATGATGTTCATCAAAATGAATTATAATCAATTCCTCCGTGGAGATATTCACCAGCAACTGCCTCCAGAAAGTACACAGGGACCTGAGATGGTGGATTCCAGTGGGGACGAATTAATAATCTGTGAGGAGGGGGATGTACACAGTGAAAGGGGTGAGGAATCGGACGATGAGGAGGAGGTGGACATTTTGCCTCTGTAGAGCCAGTTTGTGCAAGGAGAGATTGATTGCTTCTTTTTTGGTGGAGGCCCAAACCAACCAGTCATTTCAGTCACAGTCGTGTGGCAGACCCTGTCGCTGAAATGATGGGTTTGTTAAAGTGTGCATGTTCTGTTTATACAACATAAGGGTGGGTGGGAGGGCCCAAGGACAATTCCATCTTGCACCTCTATTTTCTTTCATTTTTCTGTGCATCATGTGCTGTTTGGGGACTATTTTTGAAGTGCCATCCTGTCTGACACTGCAGTGCCACTCATAGATGGGCCAGGTGTTTGTGTCAGCCACTTGGGTCGCTTAGCTTAGTCACACAGCTACCTCATTGAGCCTCTTTTTTTTCTTTGCATCATGTGCTGTTTTGGGACTATTTTTTTAATCTGCCATCCTGTCTGACACTGCAGTGCCACTCCTAGATGGGCCAGGTGTTTGTGTCGGCCACTTGGGTCGCTTAGCTTAGCCATCCAGCGACCTTGGTGCACCTATTTTTTTCTTTGCATCATGTGCTGTTTGGGGACTATTTTTTTGAAGTGCCATCCTGTCTGACACTGCAGTACCACTCCTAGATGGGCCAGGTGTTTGTGTCGGCCACTTGGGTCGCTTAGCTTAGCCATACAGCTACCTCATTGTGCCTCTTTTTTTCTTTGCATCATGTGCTGTTTGTGGACAATTGTTTTAATCTGCCATCCTGTCTGACACTGCAGTGCCACTCCTAGATGGGCCAGGTGTTTGTGTCGGCCACTTGGGTTGCTTAGCTTAGCCATCCAGCGTCCTTGGTGCACCTCTTTTTTTCTTTTCACCTCAAGTGCTGTTTGGGGACTATTTTTTGAAGTGCCATCCTGTCTGACACTGCAGTGCCACTCCTAGATGGGCCAGGTGTTTGTGTCGGCCACTTGGGTCGCTTAGCTTAGTCACACAGCTACCTCATTGCACCTCTTTTTTTCTTTGCATAACGTGCTGTTTGGGGACTATTTTTTTGAAGTGCCATCCTGTCTGACACTGCAGTGCCACTCCTAGATGGGCCAGGTGTTTGTGTCGGCCACTTGGGTCGCTTAGCTTAGCCATCCAGTGACCTTGTTGCACCTATTTTTTTCTTTGCATCATGTGCTGTTTGGGGACTATTTTTTGAAGTGCCATCCTGTCTGACACTGCAGTGCCACTCCTAGATGGGCCAGGTGTTTGTTTCGGCCACTTGGGTCGCTTAGCTTAGACATCCAGCGACCTTGGTGCAAATTTTAGGACTAAAAATAATATGGTGAGGTGTTCAGAATAGACTGGAAATGAGTGGAAATTATGGTTATTGAGATTAATAATACTATGGGATCAAAATGACCCCCAAATTCTATGATTTAAGCTGTTTTTGAGGGTTTTTTGTAAAAAAACACCCGAATCCAAAACACACCCGAATCCGACAAAAAATTTTCAGGGAGGTTTTGCTAAAACGCGTCCGAATCCAAAACACGGCTGCGGAACCGAATCCAAAACCAGAACACAAAACCTGAAAAATGTCCGGTGCACATCACTAGTTAGAATACAATGTTAAACAGAGGTGTGACGTTATAGTGATCTTTAAGCTTGGCTTTGCTTTGTCATTCCACAAGAAAGGTTATTCTACACTGTGGATTGGATGCAGAGTTGAAGGAAAATTTGATGTAATTGCTCCAGCATTGCATGCATGGGACTGAATGCAGGGTACCCGGGTTTCTCCTGTGGGCCTTAATGCAGAAGGGAAGCACAACGATGTTCCTAAGATGCCATTTTTGCTTGGTGTAGCTTCTGATGTGGGTCCCTTATGGTGTTGGAAATGTGTAAGCGATCCTTACTGCAGTTTCTCGGCGTTTGGGAAACTGCGCATGCACAGGACCCGTACTGGGCATGTACAGAATGGGTCCTGCGATCACATCGCAGGGATGTGAATGTCCTCTGCCTGATTGACAGCCAGTGGCATTCACAGGGAGGGATGGGGGCAGGGTAGCCTGCTTTTGGGTAAACAAGGGCTTGTTGCTCCATTTTCCAGGAGTGGCGAGGCCAAGGACTGACAAGTTGCATACGCAGTTTCCTTGGTTCCATAAGCTGCATGTAGATGACAAGCCTGAGTAAGCTCAAGCTTACTCAGCCTGCCGTTGCAGATGAACATCATGACCGATGGTTGCAATGTTTATCACAGATGCGATCGCATCGCAAATGCAGGAAGGAGGTGGTATGCGCCTTCTCCTGCATTTGCATTGCAAAGGATTGCATTTACAAAGCTGCTGCTAGTAGGGTAGTGTTAGGATTAGCAGTTGGGGTAGGATAAAATACTTACTGGGATGTGTTGGAATTCAGAGAAGCTGTGAAGTGGCTCAGCAGCTTCCCATGTATTTGCAAATTCATGTAACAAATATATCTGCAATTCTATTACCAGATAGGTTCAAGTATTGTTACATGTATTAATCAGTGTGCTGGAGGGATACCAGGGGGGAAAAAGCATCCTCCTTTCTGTTTGTTGTGACCCCTCCTCTTTTCTAGCACCTGATAAGTATCTCCAGAGTAATTGAGCTGCTACTACTCTTTGTTTGCATGTGTTGGGATTCTGGCCATCAGGATCCCGCTGTTGGCCTCCCGACTGCTGGTTTTTTATACCCAACCCTGAAGCAGAGCTTGTGAAGCTGGGTTTTGGCAGCCGGTGACTGTCTCTTGGATGCAGGTGCTGGAACAGCATTCATTGTGGGTATTAGATTATCAGGATCTAAGAAGGAGATGTCTGTCTTCCAATATGTCACTCATACACAATAACAAGATGGTGTCATGCATACATTGTAATAGTACTGGGGGCCATCTTGGGAATTAACTACCATCCCTGGAGGATCATATTGGAGACTGATCAGTAGCACTCTCCTATTCTAATATGCAGGATGTAGTTATGGCCTCAGCACACATGACCACGCCTACTAGTACAGGGGCCTGAATGATCTCTCGACCAGTGAGGTATCCAGGGTGTGAGCAGGGGAGTCAAAAACTCTTCTATCTCAGTGAATCTTAAACTGTGTAGATGAGTTTTTCTCTAAAAGAAAAAAAAAACAATGGAAAAGTGTTCAGATGCACTTACAGCTAGGTTGTAGCTAACCAATTAATAAAGCTAGACATTATGTCTACTTTTAAAGAGCTGTAGCCACTGCTAGTGAAATAACTAAGCACAACATGAGCACGAATGCAAACATGATATGAAACGTGGAGTTCAATGCACAAATGCAGAATGCAGTAAATATATAGCATTGTACACCTTTTAAATTTTCGCTCATCTCTACTTTGGACTTGTCACGGGGAGTTATTATTGGCACACCCCTGTACAGTACTCTTTGTTAATTATACATGTAGAGAGTGAGACAGACAATGTCATACTTGCTTTTGGCAAAGCCTCGATAAAAGACACATTAAAAGTACAGCAAAGCAAAGAAATTATCCAAACTAAATGGATGCAATATCTTAGAGCTTTTCCCTTTTTGATGCATCAAACAACAAATACAGACACACATAAACTGCTCATCAACCATCTGTTACATATAGCTGTAATGGTGCTAAGTTATCTAAGTGCTAAGTGTTGTAGCAGTACACATTCTCTAGAACATCAGTGTTGTATAAAACCAAAACAATAAACTTATAAAAGTAAGCAATGCAAACATATGTACTAAACAAAACAAACACAGAATTTGATGGCAGATAAGAACCACTTGGCCCATGTAGTCTGCCCCTTTTTTATCCTTCAGGCAATCTCAACCCTTTTTGAACCTTAATTCTTTTGAGCCTATCCCAAGCATGTTTAAATTGCTCTACAATCTTAGCCTCTACCACCTCTGATGGAAGGCTATTCCACTTATTCACTACCCTTTCTGTGAAGTCATTTTTCCTTAAATTTCCCCTGAAACCCCCCCCCCTCCAGTCTCAGTATTTGTCCTCGAGTTCTAATACTTCTCTTCCTTTGAAGAATGTTTCCCTCCTGAACCTTGTTAAGACCCTTGATATATTTGAAAGTTTTTATCATGTCTCCCCTTTCCCTTCTCTCCTCCAAACTATACATGTTAAGATCTTTTAGCCTTTCCGGGAAAGTTTTGTGATGTAGGCCATGCCCCATTTTAGTTGCCCTTCTTTGTACACTCTCTAATGTATTTATATCCTTCTGGAGATATGGTCTCCAGAACTGGACACAGTATTCCAGATCGGCCCGTACCAATGACCTATACAGTGGCATTATCACTTCTTTTTTCCTGCTACTGATTCCTCTCTCTATGCAACCAAGCACCTAACTTGCCTTTCTCATTGCTTTGTTGCATTGCTTTCCTGCCTTGAAGTCACTTGAAATAGTGACTCCTAAATCCTTTTCCTCCTCAGTAGTTTCCATTATAGTACCATTGATACTATATTTAGCCTTTGGGTTTTTGAGACCCAAGTGCATGATTTAGCATTTTTTAGCATTAAACTGTAGTTGTCACGTTCTTGACCATTTCTCAAGCCTACCTAGGTCATCAATCATTTGTTTTACCCCTCCCGGTGTGTCTACCCTGTTGCATATTTTTGTATCATCTGCAAAAAGGCATACTTTTTCTTCAATACCATTTGCAATGTCACCAAAAAAGATATTAAAGAGAACTGGACCAAGTACAGATCCCTGGGTACTCCACTGGTAACATTTTCCTCCATAGTTTGCACTCCATTTACTACAACTGTCTGTTTCCTATCCTGCAACCAGGTTCTTATCCATTTAACTGTTTTATAATCCACCCCCTTGCTTTCAAGTTTATTTAACAGTCTGCATTGTGGGACAGTGTCAAATGCCTTACTAAAGTCTAGATGTGCTACATCTACAGCTCCCCCTAGATCTATTATTTTCATCACAGAGTCAAAAAAGTCAATAAGATTTGTTTGGCATAATCTCCCACCAGTAAATCCATGCTGTTTTGTATCCTGTAAGTTGTTTGATTTAAGATATTCCACAACTCTTTATTTTTATTGTTTTTCCATTACTTTCCCTACTACTGATGTAAGGCTTACTTGTCGGCAGTTATTTGCTTCTTCCTTGCTTCCACTTTTGTGCAGTGGAACTACATTTGCTCTTTTCCAGTCCTCTGGAAAGGTACCTGTATTTAGTGATTGGTTAAATAATTCTGTTAAAGGTGTAACCAGCACATCTTTTAGCTCTTTGAGTATCCTTGGGTGTATCCCATTTGGCCCCATTGATTTATCCACTTTTAGTTTTGAAAGTTCTGTTAGGACCTTTTCCTCTGTAAATGTACTTTCATCTACCTTATTTTTATGAATGTCCGTACAACGTAACTGTGGCCCCATCCCTTCTCCTTCTGTAGTAAATACTGAGCAAAAATAATTATTTAGGTGATCTGCTATTGCCTTGTCTCCCTCCACCAAATGCTCACTCACTGTCTTAAGTCTTATTATTCCTCCATTTAATTTTCTCCTTTCACTTATATACTTAAAAAAAAGTTTTGCCCCCTTTATCTACTGACTGGGCTATTTTCTCCTCAGCTTCTGCCTTTGCACGTCTGATCACTTTCTTAGCATCCTTTCATCTGTCAAGATACACCTCTTTGTCGTTATTATTTTGAGTCTGTTTGTATTTCCTAAAAGCCGTCTTTTTTGCTTTCACACTAGTTGATACTTCTTTTGTGAATCACACTGGCTTCCTTTTCCTAACCCTTTTGATACAAAGGTCTGTTGCCCTTAGTATTGCACTTTTCAATTTTTCCCATCTCTCCTGTACTCCTTCTAAGTTCCTCCAGCCCACCAGTGAATCACTTAAACATCTCCCCATTTTTGCAAAGTCAGCATTTCTAAAATCCAACACCTTTGTTTTTGTGTGACAGGAGTTGGATCCTGTCTTTATACTAAACCATACTGCTTGATGATCACTGGATCTCAGGTGCTCACCCACATATATGTCGGATATCCTGTCACCATTTGTGAGAATTAAATCTAATATTGAGTCTTTGTAAGTGGGCTCCCTCACCAATTGCTAAGAGATGCTCCCTGTAAGGAATGTAGAAATTTCCACTTGTAGCTGAACTTGCAAAAGACCCCTCCCAATTTACATCAGGTAAATTAAAGTCTCCCATGATTAGGACTTCACCCTTTAAAGCCATTTTAGTGATGTCCAACAATAGGTTCCTGTCCAAATCCTGCCCCTTGCCTGGTGGTCTATAGATCACCCCAATGCGAATAATGTCCTTCTCCCTGGTTTCTATGGTGACCCAAAGGGCCTCAGTTTTATCTTCAATATTTTGTATTACAGTGGCATTAATGCTTTTTTCACATACATTGCTACCCCTCCTCCTATTCTTCCGATTCTATCCTTCCTAAATAAATTGTATCCTGGAATAGCTATGTCATAGCTATGTCCCAGTCATGATTCTCATTTCACCATGACTCTGTAATTGCCACAAAATCCAGGTTATCCCTTGTCATTCTCGCAATTAGCTCTGGAATTTTGTCTCCTAAGCTCCTAGCATTTGCACACATAGCTTTAAGATTTTTGTCTGTGCATCTGTTATTAGTAGCCATGTCCAGACAGTACAAAATAAATGGCAAGTTTAAAGTTGAAATTGCCTGTTTGGTGATGTTGCTCAGTGTTTGGTATTTTTTTTTTGTCCTTTACACCACGACTACACCGCACTAAATGTAAAGATATAATACACCTGACCACAAATGGGCAAATGATCAAAGGAGGTAAACACCAGACAGCATGCAATAATAAACTCTGTTTCACTGAGCAACTTCCCCACACATGCAATGTCAATTACAAGCCAACCATTACATCAAAAAACATACATGAGTTTGCATAAGACAGAACTGTAGTGAGCAGATTGGGGATGTCTTTTCATAGTTTAAAAAGACAGATAACATTGGTACAGGTGAAAATTCAGATGTTTTTGGTAAGCTACCGTATAGACATAAATTTGAGTAGTTGTGGATGAAGTGGAAAGGTCTTGCAGTGTTCCTAACACATATTTAAGTTATAGGTGTCTGGGTTACTCAGACTGGAGTAGTTTGATGTGTAGAGGAATTTGACTCACATATGTTTGAAAGCTGTCCTTCAGTGGTCCAGATTGTGGGTTGATTGTTGTCCTTCTGTTTACCTTCAGTTTAACGTCGGTGTAATGTCAAAATTATGTTTAAAATTGTAGTTATCCTTTGAATAATGTCCTTTGAATTAATGGACACAAGCCTTCCTGATGCTCTTTAAGTAATGGGCCAAGCATGTGAACAGACTGATTACACCCAAACTCCAATGAACCCTCCCCCAGCAATGCATAGTAATAACACAGTTTAAAGAATACAAGCTAATATACCAACCATCTAAGATTTATCAGAGTCATGCCCTCATGCCTATACTCAGGAGATAATGGGGGTCATTCCGAGTTGTTCGCGCGGTATTTTTTTCTCGCAACGGAGCGATTAGTCGCTAATGCGCATGCGCAATGTCCGCAGTGCGACTGCGCCAAGTAAATTTGCTATGCAGTTAGGTATTTTACTCACGGCATTACGAAGTTTTTTTCTTCGTTCTGGTGATCGTAATTTGATTGACAGGAAGTGGGTGTTTCTGGGCGGAAACTGGCCGTTTTATGGGTGTGTGCGAAAAAACGCTACCGTTTCTGGGAAAAACGCGGGAGTGGCTGGAGAAACGGAGGAGTGTCTGGGCGAACGCTGGGTGTGTTTGTGACGTCAAACCAGGAACGAAACTGACTGAACTGATTGCAGATGCAGAGTAAGTGTGGAGCTACTCAGAAACTGCTAAGAGGTGTCTATTCGCAATTCTGCTAATCTTTCGTTCGCAATTTTGATAAGCTAAGATTCGTTCCCAGTAGGCGGCGGCTTAGCGTGTGCAAAGCTGCTAAAAGCAGCTTGCGAGCAAACAACTTGGAATGACCCCCAGTATTCCAATTTATAGCAACCCATCATGTGCATAAGCAAACTAATATAAAAGCAGATGCCTTATGCCTATAGCAATGCTATAATTCTTATCACCCAATTTGCTAATTAGTATTTCAGTGCAATCAGTAGGGATAATCTGCAGCTCACATTTTCAATATACCTAAACAAGTATATATTCACAAGCAGTCATTTAGGTGAAATGTTCTGCAGGTTACAACCTCCTACCAATATTGAATAAACCCAACCAAAGTAAAGTACAGAGCTAACAAGTCAATTTACACCAATTAATAAAGAAAAACTGCGAATGTAATAAAACTTTGCCGATTGTCACAATGCTGCAAATTGCTGTTTCTAGCAATGGCACTGCTCTTATGAATGGACAGAAGGTCCTGTGCAGTTAATGATGGTTAACTGAGAGTCAAATGCAGTAATACAAGTCAGCTAAGAAATAAAGAGAAAACATGTCTATCGGTTTAGGATGCAGCTTGTTAGTCTTCTTCAAAGACTGATTGATTTTTGGGGTATTTACTTTAGCACGGCTTTCTGTCTTGTTTCCTACAGTGATGCTAATATGGTTGAAATTGAATCACATAAGAGTCGGCAGAAAGAAACATCTAAAATTCAACAAGAAAGACAAAGCACTTAACATGCAGCTCAGGTGACAGGGAAAAAATTACAGGACAGCAATGAAGACAAGTTCTGAACCGACTGCCTTGAGCCTAAAAATCTTCATCCACCGGAGTCCATGGCTGAGGAAATAACACAGCTGAAACATGTGTTAGCAAAGGCCTTTCTGACTAATGATCATCCTCACAGCCTATTCTGTAAAACAACAAATAGAGACATTGGCATTTTCCTAATCTGCAATGAAATGAAAGACTAGTGTCTTGTAGATGAAGATTTTGTGGTTTACAGAATCACAAAGAACACAATCTGTGGGGGAAAGACCATGTATTTGATGCAGATCAGGTACATGAGTAATTAATAATGTTCCCCTTGTCATGGGTATTGCAGAATCACAAAAGCAACTTTCACGGTATAGTTATCAGCCGAGAACTCATGTAAAAACAATTTATTGCAAAGCAAAAATAGGATTTTGATTATGAATCGTATAACACAGGTCTTCGATGGAAAGCTTTTTTAACGAATTTATGTGATACTTGTAGATTTTTGGCTTCGGAACACAAAAATGACTCCCAATTTTGCATATCACATCATGTTTTTCTGCAAAACGTGTATTTATGAATGTAATTTTTTAATATTCATTAAAGTAATAAATGTATTCTGCCTACATTTATTATAAAACATGGGGGGTCATTCCGAGTTGTTCGCTCGCTAGCTGCTTTTAGCAGCATTGCACACGCTAGGCCGCCGCCCTCTGGGAGTGTATCTTAGCTTAGCAGAATTGCGAACGAAAGATTAGCAGAATTGCGATTAAATAATTCTTAGCAGTTTCTGAGTAGCTCGAGACTTACTCCTACACTGCGATCAGCTCAGCCCGTTTCGTTCCTGGTTTGACATCACAAACACGCCCTGCGTTCGGCCAGCCACTCCCCCGTTTCTCCAGACACTCCCTCGTTTTATCCTGGCACACCTGCGTTTTTTCCGCACACTCCCAGAAAACGGTCAGTTTCCGCCCAGAAACACCCACATCACTTCAACGATGAAAATTCTTCGTTCGGACGTGAGTAAATCTACTAAGTTTTGTGCTAAAATACTTAGCGCATGCGCGCTGCGTATCATGCGCATGCGCATTTTTGCCTTAATCGCGCCGTTGCGAAAATCGGCAACGAGCGAACAACTTGGAATGACCCCCATTGTCTTAAATGAATTCAGTCGGTAACATAGAACATTGCAATTCAGTTCTTGTCATAAAACTTCCCGCCGCCCAATGCCAGTTATGGTCCACATGGGCCTGAAGCTAAAATTTACAAAGGGCCTAAACCCAATACTGTCTAAAGCAGAGGTTCTCAAACTCGGTCCTCGGGGGCACACACAGTGCATGTTTTGCAGGTCTCCTCACAGAATCGCAAGTGAAATAATTAGCTCCACCTGTGCACCTTTTAAAATGTGTCAGTGAGTAATTAATACACCTGTGCACCTGCTGGGTTACCTGCAAAACATGCACTGTGTGTGCCCCTGAGGACCGAGTTTGAGAACCTCTGGTCTAAAGGAACATTGCACACACACAACAACTACAAGGTGAACTGGCGAAGGTGGAACCAAATACAACAGATGCAACACAGTTTTGCCCTGTGCCGGCTCATTTTAACCCCTGCCTACCACCACATATACACACACAGCATTTTTACAGGCCCTGACATTAGAAAGTTAATAAAAGATGAACATTCCGGTGTGTAATGAATATTGTGGAACTTACGGCTTGGACTTCGTTCAAACAAGTGATTTCCAAATTTTGAGGCAATGTCAAGGATCCATACTACAAAGAAATTGTCAGGGAAATGCTTAATGGTTACAGAAACCTTGGCTGCAATATGTGTTTAAAGGTTAATTTTTTGAATTCCCATATTGAGCATTTCCCGAATAATCTCAGAGACTATAGTGAAGAACAGGGTGAACGGTTCCACCAAGAAGTTAAAGATGTAGAAAGAAGATACCAGGGTCGTTGGGACGTCATCATGATGGCTAACTACTGCTGGATGATACACAGAGGCGACACAGAAAAAACTTATAAGCAAAAAGCGACAAAACGAAGTTATGTAATTAAGACAAAAACCCAGTGAAATCATCAACACTTCTTTGTATTTCACAATAAATATGTTGAGAACAATTAAACTATTTGTTTTTTCTTAAAAATGTATGTAACCCCCTTATAGGTAAATGTGATGTGGTATTTTTTTTTATATACTATTTTTTGATGTACACAGGACTATAACTAAGAATATAAAAGTATTATTAAAAAAGCTTTCAATACCTTAAATTTCGCAGACCTGTGTAATCTACTGTTGCAAATATACTAGCAATTATAAAGCATAGCCAAAAGCATTACTAAAATGGCCACTCTGGCAGTTATTTCTACAGTACAAATTGTGGATCTTCCATAGTAACCACACAAGTGCTAATGGGAATCCGGTCAGAATGTCAGCAGTTACTACTATGTATGTATTCAAATTGTCGACACCACCGTGTCAACACTAAAATATCTACATGGTTCAACAAGTCAACAGGCGCCATGTTGACATCCTCAGTATCAGTGGCGTAACTTTATCCCAGTGGCCCGGAGGCAAGATAAATGTTGTGGCCCCCCCCTTACAAAAAATTATTAGGATTTTAACTGACTCCTCTATACCCACCACTGCATCACTGACCCCTCTTTAACCTAAACTAAACTATTGACCCATTTATACCTTACACTAAATTACTGACCCTACTGTACCATACACTACATTTCTGGACCCATTGTACCCTACACTACATTACAGACCCCTCTACACCATACACTACATTACTGACATTTAGGTAAAAAAACACACACACATTGGCACAGATAGAAAAAACAACAACACATATTGGCAGTGATAAAAAATAATAATAAAGCACATAGGTCACAATCACAAACCCACAACAAAAAGCACATAGGCCCCCGCAGGAAAATAATAAAACACATTGGCACTGCTAGAAAAATAATACAACACATAGGCCACCACAGTAAAAATAATAAAACACATTGGATTCACATGAAGAATAAAGCACACATCGGCACCGATAAGAAAAATAAAACTGTGGCGTCCCTCATGTGGCTGCTTGGCGTGTCTCTCCCTTTAATTATATCTAGGTGTCCCTGAATCGTCATCCCCTAGTTTGCCCTGTGTGTGAGCCATGCCCCATTCTTTTTCATTGTGATAGCCATGTACCCCCTTACCTTTGTCCCTGTGTGAGCCATGCCCTCATTCCCGTGTGAGTGATATCACCCCTTCCACCTGGGTGAACCATGCCCCCCACCCCTTTGCCCTGTGAGTGATATCCCCTCTTCCAACTGTGTAAGCCATGTGCCTCCTTCCCCTGTGTGAGGAATATCATCCCCACTTTTTTGGGTCATACTGTTTATTTTGGACTGCCAGTGCCCACTGCTGCGCCTGCTGCTCTCCCGACTGCCTCCTCCATAGACAGCAACTGCGCATCTTTGCATGCTGCCTCCAGGCCGGCTCCTCAGTGAAAGTATAGCCAGCTGCCAGGATTGTGGTCGGATGTTACATGACATCCACGACTACACACAGCACAGCCGATTGACCACCGGGTCCAGGTCACAGATGCGGAGCACCGCACTAATGCTTTATATAACAATCTGCAGTCTGGCACTCGACTTACGGGTCATTAACTGCCCCGTGACTTCTATCATAAGGTAATGCACACCCAAAACAATAAACAGCGCGGGCTTGTGAAAACACTACATTCCTGTATTTAGATGTCACATGAAAGCCAACGTTTCGGGGCATGATGTCACACCTTGACAAAGGAGCTACCTACCCCGAAATGTTGGATTTCACGTCACACCCCAATACAAGAATTTATTGTTTTCCCATATATATATATCTATCTCATATTTGCCTGCTCTCCCAGAAAGGTTGGGAGGCTCCCGAAAATCGTGTGGTATTCCCACCCTCCCCAGGGAAGTGGGAAAGTCTTCTGCATGCCGCTCACCCCCCACCGCATCTCCCCGCGGCATCCCGTCACACAGAAGGAGGCGGCGCGATGAAGCAATTTGTGCTAAATTGCGTCATCGTAGCCCTGCCCCCCACTTTACAATGCCTGTAATGTGGGCATTATATAGAGAGGGGCAGGGCTACAATGATGGGATTGCATCACCATGCCCCCGTACAGCATCCTTCACGCCCCGTACTGCCTCCTTCACGCCCACTCCTATGTGACCTGGCTGCTCCAAAATGTAGGCAAGTATGATATATATATGTATATGCCTATCACCCCTCCCCCCACACCCATAATATACTTTATACATCACTCCCCTTATATACATAATGTCTATCACCTATACTACAGTATATTTCTATCAAACCATCCCCCCACCCTCCACTTATATACCTAATGATCTCCATATCATGCATTTTTTAACCTTTTTTGCTGATTGTGGTTGTTCCTCCTAGGGTGAGAGGTACCACGTCAGGCAGCAGCTCTAGTCTCTGCATGCTGGAGCAGGAAGTGGAGCTAGCAGTAGCCAAGCACGTGAAAGGGAGACGAGGACAGCTAGGGTTGCCACCTCATGCACCATTGATTCCTGGAAATCCATCCTCCCAATCCCAAACCCCCCCACTCCCACGGCACCAAGCAATGTTCATATAAATAATAGTGATGAGCGGGTTCGGTTTCTCGGAAACCGAACCCCCCTGAACTTCACCTTTTTTACACGGGTCCGAGGCAGGTTAGAACCTTCCCGCCTTGCTCGGCTAACCCGAGCGCGCCCGAACGTCATCATCCCGCTGTCGGATTCTCGCGAGATTCGGATTCTATATAAGCAGCCGCGCGTCGCCGCCATTTTCACTCGTGCATTGGAGATGATAGGGAGAGGACGTGGCTGGCGTCCTCTCCGTTTATTGTAGAAGTTGATTGGTTTATTGCCTAATTGTGGGGAGGATTAGGGAGTAGCTGTTAGGAGGAGTACAGTGCAGAGTTTTGCTGATAAGTGACCATTAGTTTTTATCCGTTCTCTGCCTGAAAAAAACGCTCCATACCATATCTGTGCTCAGTGTGCTGCATAATATATCTGTGCTGAGTGCTCACACTGCTTAATTGTGGGGACTGGGGAGCAGCTATAGCAGGAGTACAGTGCAGAGTTTTGCTGACAGTGACCACCAGTATACGTTGTCTGCCTGAAAAACACTCCATATCTGTGCTCAGTGTGCTGCTTTATTGTGGGGACTAGGGACCACCAGTATAGTTAATATTATATAGGAGGAGTACAGTGCAGAGTGCACTGCTGTACCTACCTCTGTGTCGTCATCCATTAAGTATACTATCCATCTACATTCTATACCTGTGGTGCATTTTAGTTTTGCAGTTTGCTGACACAGTGTCCACCAGTATACTATATATAGCAGTACGGTAGGCCACTGCTGTACCTACCTCTGTGTCGTCACTCGTCATCCATTAAGTATACTATCCATCTACATTCTATGCCTGTGGTGCATTTTAGTTTTGCAGTTTGCTGACAGTGTCCACCAGTATACTATATATACTTATAGCAGTACGGTAGGCCACTGCTGTACCTACCTCTGTGTCGTCATCCATTAAGTATACTATCCATCTACATTCTATACCTGTGGTGCATTTTAGTTTTGCAGTTTGCTGACAGTGTCCACCAGTATACTATATATAGCAGTACGGTAGGCCACTATTGTACCTACCTCTGTGTCGTCACTCGTCATCCATTAAGTACACTATCCATCTACATTCTATACCTGTGGTGCATTTTAGTTTTGCAGTTTGCTGACACAGTGTCCACCAGTATACTATATATAGCAGTACGGTAGGCCACTGCTGTACCTACCTCTGTGTCGTCATTCGTCATCCATTAAGTATACTATCCATCTACATTCTATACCTGTGGTGCATTTTAGTTTTGCAGTTTGCTGACAGTGTCCACCAGTATACTATATATACTTATAGCAGTACGGTAGGCCACTGCTGTACCTGCCTCTGTGTCGTCATCCATTAAGTATACTATCCATCTACATTCTATACCTGTGGTGCATTTTAGTTTTGCAGTTTGCTGACAGTGTCCACCAGTATACTATATATAGCAGTATAGTAGGCCACTGCTGTACCTACCTCTGTGTCGTCACTCGTCATCCATTAAGTATACTATCCATCTACATTCTATACCTGTGGTGCATTTTAGTTTTGCAGTTTGCAGACAGTGTCCACCAGTATACTATATATACTTATAGCAGTACGGTAGGCCACTGCTGTACCTACCTCTGTGTCGTCATCCATTAAGTAAACTATCCATCTACATTCTATACCTGTGGTGCATTTTAGTTTTGCAGTTTGCTGACAGTGTCCACCAGTATACTATATATACTTATAGTAGTACGGTAGGCCACTGCTGTACCTACCTCTGTGTCATCATCTATTAAGTATACTATCCATCTACATTCTATACCTGTGGTGCATTTTAGTTTTGCAGTTTGCTGACAGTGTCCACCAGTATACTATATATAGCAGTACGGTAGGCCACTGCTGTACCTACCTCTGTGTCGTCACTCGTCATCCATTAAGTATACTATCCATCTACATTCTATACCTGTGGTGCATTTTAGTTTTGCAGTTTGCTGACACAGTGTCCACCAGTATACTATATATAGCAGTACGGTAGGCCACTACTGTACCTACCTCTGTGTCGTCACTCGTCATCCATTAAGTACACTATCCATCTACATTCTATACCTGTGGTGCATTTTAGTTTTGCAGTTTGCTGACACAGTGTCCACCAGTATACTATATATAGCAGTACGGTAGGCCACTGCTGTACCTACCTCTGTGTCGTCACTCGTCATCCATTAAGTATACTCTCCATCTACATTCTATACCTGTGGTGCATTTTAGTTTTGCAGTTTGCTGACAGTGTCCACCAGTATACTATATATACTTATAGCAGTACGGTAGGCCACTGCTGTACCTACCTCTGTGTCGTCATCCATTAAGTATACTATCCATCTACATTCTATACCTGTGGTGCATTTTAGTTTTGCAGTTTGCTGACAGTGTCCACCAGTATACTATATATAGCAGTACGGTAGGCCACTGCTGTACCTACCTCTGTGTCGTCACTCGTCATCCATTAAGTATACTATCCATCTACATTCTATACCTGTGGTGCATTTTAGTTTGGCAGTTTGCTGACACAGTGTCCACCAGTATACTATATATAGCAGTACGGTAGGCCACTGCTGTACCTACCTCTGTGTCATCATTCATTAAGTATACTATCCATCTACATTCTATACCTGTGGTGCATTTTAGTTTTGCAGTTTGCTGACAGTGTCCACCAGTATACTATATATAGCAGTACGGTAGGCCACTGCTGTACCTACCTCTGTGTCATCATCCATTAAGTATACTATCCATCTACATTCTATACCTGTGGTGCATTTTAGTTTTGCAGTTTGCTTACAGTGTCCACCAGTATACTATATATAGCAGTACGGTAGGCCACTGCTGTACCTACCTCTGTGTCGTCACTCGTCATCCGTTAAGTATACTATCCATCTACATTCTATACCTGTGGTGCATTTTAGTTTTGCAGTGTGCTGACAGTGTCCACCAGTATACTATATATAGCAGTACGGTAGGCCACTGCTGTACCTACCTCTGTGTCGTCACTCGTCATCCATTAAGTATACTATCCATCTACATTCTATACCTGTGGTGCATTTTAGTTTTGCAGTTTGCTGACACAGTGTCCACCAGTATACTATATATAGCAGTACGGTAGGCCACTGCTGTACCTACCTCTGTGTCGTCACTCGTCATCCATTAAGTATACTATCGATCTACATTCTATACCTGTGGTGCATTTTAGTTTTGCAGTTTGCTGACAGTGTCCACCAGTATACTATATATAGCAGTACGGTAGGCCACTGCTGTACCTACCTCTGTGTCGTCACTCGTCATCCATTAAGTATACTATCCATCTACATTCTATACCTGTGGTGCATTTTAGTTTTGCGCAGTAAATATAGTAGTAGGCCATTGCTATTGATACTGGCATATAATTCCACACATTAAAAAATGGAGAACAAAAATGTGGAGGTTAAAGGGAAAGATCAAGATCTATTTCCACCTCGTGCTGAAGCTGCTGCCACTAGTCTTGGCCGAGACGATGAAATGCCATCAACGTCGTCTGCCAAGGCCGATGCCCAATGTCATAGTAGAGAGCATGTAAAATCCAAAACACAAAAGTTCAGTAAAATGACCCAAAAATCTAAATTTAAAGCGTCTGAGGAGTAGCGTAAACTTGCCAATATGCCATTTACGACACGGAGTGGCAAGGAACGGCTGAGGCCCTGGCCTATGTTCATGGCTAGTGGTTCAGCTTCACATGAGGATGGAAGCACTCTAGCAAGCTAGAGAAAAAGAAAAGACTTAAGCTGGCAAAAGCACAGCAAAGAACTTTGCGTTCTTCAAAATCACAAATCCCCAAGGAGAGTCCAATTGTGTCGGTTGCGATGCCTGACCTTCCCAACACTGGACGGGAAGAGCTTGCGCCTTCCACCATTTGCACGCCCCCTGCAAGAGCTGGAAGGAGCACCCGCAGTCCAGTTCCTGATAGTCAAATTGAAGATGTCACTGTTGAAGTACACCAGGATGAGGATATGGGTGTTGCTGGCGCTGGGGAGGAAATTGACAAGGAGGATTCTGATGGTGAGGTGGTTTGTTTAAGTCAGGCACCCGGGGAGACACCTGTTGTCCGTGGGAGGAATATGGCCATTGACATGCCTGGTCAAAATACAAAAAAAATCAGCTCTTCGGTGTGGAATTATTTCAACACAAATGCGGACAACAGGTGTCAAGCCGTGTGTTGCCTTTGTCAAGCTGTAATAAGTAGGGGTAAGGACGTTAACCACCTCGGAACATCCTCCCTTATACGTCACCTGCAGCGCATTCATCATAAGTTAGTGACAAGTTCAAAAACTTTGGGTGACAGCGGAAGCAGTCCACTGACCACTAAATCCCTTCCTCTTGTAACCAAGCTTCTGCAAACCACACCACCAACTCCCTCAGTGTCAATTTCCTCCTTACCCAGGAAAGCCAATAGTCCTGCAGGCCATGTCACTGTCAAGTCTGACGAGTCCTCTCCTGCCTGGGATTCCTCCGATGCATCCTTGAGTGTAACGCCTACTGCTGCTGGCGCTGCTGTTGTTGCTGGGAGTCGATCGTCATCCAAGAGGGGTAGTCGGAAGACCACTTGTACTACTTCCAGTAAGCAATTGACTGTCCAACAATCCTTTGCGAGGAAGATGAAATATCACAGCAGTCATCCTGCTGCAAAGCAGATAACTCGGGCCTTGGCAGCCTGGGCGGTGAGAAACGTGGTTCCGGTATCCATCGTTAATTCAGAGGCAACTATAGACTTGATTGAGGTACTGTGTCCCCGGTACCAAATACCATCTAGGTTCCATTTCTCTAGGCAGGCGATACCGAAAATGTACACAGACCTCAGAAAAAGACTCACCAGTGTCCTAAAAAATGCAGTTGTACCCAATGTCCACTTAACCACGGACATGTGGACAAGTGGAGCAGGGCAGACTCAGGACTATATGACTGTGACAGCCCACTGGGTAGATGTATTGCCTCCCGCAGCAAGAACAGCAGCGGCGGCACCAGTAGCAGCATCTCGCAAATGCCAACTCGTTCCTAGGCAGGCTACGCTTTGTATCACCGCTTTCCAGAATAGGCACACAGCTGACAACCTCTTACGGCAACTGAGGAAGATCATCGCAGAATGGCTTACCCCAATTGGACTCTCCTGGGGATTTGTGACATCGGACAACGCCAGCAATATTGTGCGTGCATTACATCTGGGCAAATTCCAGCACGTCCCATGTTTTGCACATACATTGAATTTGGTGGTGCAGAATTATTTAAAAAACGACAGGGGCGTGCAAGAGATGCTGTCGGTGGCCCGAAGAATTGCGGGCCACTTTCGGCATTCAGGCACCGCGTACAGAAGACTGGAGCACCACCAAACATTCCTGAACCTGCCCTGCCATCATCTGAAGCAAGAGGTGGTAACGAGGTGGAATTCAACCCTCTATATGCTTCAGAGGATGGAGGAGCAGCAAAAGGCCATTCAAGCCTATACATCTGCCCACGATATAGGCAAAGGAGGGGGAATGCACCTGACTCAAGCGCAGTGGAGAATGATTTCAACGTTGTGCAAGGTTCTGCAACCCTTTGAACTTGCCACACGTGAAGTCAGTTCAGACACTGCCAGCCTGAGTCAGGTCATTCCCCTCATCAGGCTTTTGCAGAAGAAGCTGGAGACATTGAAGGAGGAGCTAAAACAGAGCGATTCCCCTAGGCATGTGGGACTTGTGGATGGAGCCCTTAATTCGCTTAACCAGGATTCACGGGTGGTCAATCTGTTGAAATCAGAGCACTACATTTTGGCCACCGTGCTCGATCCTAGATTTAAAACCTACGTTGTATCTTTCTTTCCGGCAGACACAAGTCTGCAGAGGTTCAAAGACCTGCTGGTGAGAAAATTGTCAAGTCAAGCGGAACGTGACCCGTCAACATCTCCTCCTTCACATTCTCCCGCAACTGGGGGTGCGAGGAAAAGGCTAAGAATTCCTAGCCCACCCGCTGGCGGTGATGCAGGGTAGTCTGGAGCGAGTGCTGACATCTGGTCCGGACTGAAGGACCTGCCAATGATTACTGACATGTCGTCTACTGTCACTGCATATGATTCTCTCACCATGGAAAGAATGGTGGAGGATTATATGAGTGACCGCATCCAAGTAGGCACGTCAGACAGTCCGTACGTATACTGGCAGGAAAAAGAGGCAATTTGGAGGCCCTTGCACAAACTGGCTTTATTCTACCTAAGTTGCCCTCCCTCCAGTGTGTACTCCGAAAGAGTGTTTAGTGCAGCCGCTCACCTTGTCAGCAATCGGCGTACGAGGTTACTTCCAGAAAATGTGGAGAAGATTATGTTCATCAAAATGAATTATAATCAATTCCTCCGTGGAGACATTCACCAGCAGCAATTGCCTCCAGAAAGTACACGGGGACCTGAGATGGTGGATTCCAGTGGGGACGAATTAATAATCTGTGAGGAGGGGGATGTACACAGTGAAAGGGGTGAGGAATCGGAGGATGATGATGAGGTGGACATCTTGCCTCTGTAGAGCCAGTTTGTGCAAGGAGAGATTGATTGCTTCTTTTTTGGTGGGGGCACAAACCAACCAGTCATTTCAGTCACAGTCGTGTGGCAGACCCTGTCGCTGAAATGATGGGTTCGTTAAAGTGTGCATGTCCTGTTTATACAACATAAGGGTGGGTGGGAGGGCCCAAGAACAATTCCATCTTGCACCTCTTTTTTCTTTCATTTTTCTTTGCATCATGTGCTGTTTGGGGACAATTTTTTGGAAGTGCCATCCTGTCTTGATTGACACTGCAGTGCCACCCCTAGATGGGGCAGGTGTTTGTGTCGGGCACTGCTGGTGCTCCCAGTGTCCCCTTAATCCTAGAGAATGCAGGAATCCGGGAGAAGGAAAAAGCCTCCTGGAGGGTTGCCACCAAATCCTGGAGAATCCAGGAAATCAGGGAGAGGTGGCAACCCTAGGGACAGCACGAGCCGGTGTGCTGCTAGCATTTCAAAGCAACTGCCGGCAGCTCATCAATTTGGCTTGTTGCAGCGTTCTTGGGATAGCCACATCTCCACATCTCCTTGCCTGCGGCTTAGGGAGGCGCTGCGGAGCCCTGTCAGCTGGGATGCAGCCGCTGATGATAAGTGAAGGGAGGATGAGGAGGCTGGAGCCTTTCCATTGCTGCCGACGCAACGGCACCAAATGCTTTAAAGAGTACCAGCCCGGTGAGCAGATGTCATCCAGCCAGCCACAGCGACGGTCGGGAGACAATGGAGAAGCCAGGTGCCCCTTTCAGGGCTGGAGCCCGGCGGCATCCGACTCCGATGCCTCTGGGAGTTCTGCCCCTGCTCAGTATGTTGATGTGTTCTAAGCTCAAACGTGGGAGGAATTTGGGCAAGATGTAGCATTTACACTTTTACACAATGAGCCTTTACAGTAAGCATTCCCAACCGCGGTCATCAAGGCACACCAACAGTGCAGGTTCAGCACAGATGGTTAAATCAAAATAACTGAGGTACTAATTAAGTCACCTGTGTTCAAGCCTGGATATCACTAAAACCAGGACTGTTAGTGTGCCTTGAGGACCGCGGTTGGGAAACACTGGGTCTTCATACTGACCAGTGACCCTCCAGCTGATGTGGAACTACACATGCCAGCATTCACTGCCCTACACGTCCCAGCATGCCCTGCCACAGTTTCTCTAACGTCCTAGAGGATGCTGGGGACTCCGTAAGGACCATGGGGAATAGACGGGCTCCGCAGGAGATAGGGCACTTTAAGAAAGCTTTGGATTCTGGGTGTGCACTGGCTCCTCCCTATATGTCCCTCCTCCAGACCTCAGTTTTACACTGTGCCCAGAGAAAGATGGGCGCAATGCAGGGAGCTCTCCTGAGTTCTTTGCATTAGAAAGCATTTTTGTTTGGATTTTTCTATTTTTAGAGGGAGCGCTGCTGGCAACAGGCTCCCTGCATCGAGGGACTGGGTAGAGAGGAGCAGACCTACTTAAATGATAGGATCTGCTTCCTCGGCTACTGGACACCATTAGCTCCAGACGGGGTGAACACAGGTTCGTCCTGGGCGTCCACCCCCGGAGCCACGCCGCCGTTCTCCTCACAGAGCCAGAAGAACAGAAGCAAGAAGACGTCTCAGGCGGCAGAAGCCTTCAGCACCGCAGCTGTGCGTCATTGCTCCACACACCTCACACACTCCGGTCACTGTATGGGTGCAGGGCGCAGGGGGGGCGCCCTGGGCAGCAATAATAGCACCTCAAAACATGGCAAAAAGATATATACATGTACAGCTGGGCACTGTACATGTATATAAAAAGAGCCCCCGCCATTTTTTACACAAATTTAAGCGGGACTGAAGCCCGCCACCGAGGGGGCGTTGCTTCTCAATCAGCACTCACCAGCGCCATTTTTCTCTCCACAGAACGCTGAGAGGAAGCTCCCCGGACTCTCCCCTGCTTACACACGGTGAAGGGGTGTTTAAAAGAGAGGGGGGGGGGCACATAATTGGCGGAAAAGATATTATACAGCGCTGCTGGGGAAAAACATTTTGTGTTGGTCTCCAGGGTCATTGCGCTGGGGTGTGTGCTGGCATACTCTCTCTCTGTCTCTCCAAAGGGCCTTAAAGGGGATACTGTCTTCAGAAAAGAGTTTCCCCGTGTGTACGAAGTGTGTCGGTACATGTGTGTCGACATGTTTGACGAGGAAGGCTCGCTTAATGTGGAGGGGGAGTGTTTGAATGTCAGGTCGCCGTCGGCAACGCCGACACCGGACTGGGTGGATATGCTGAATGTCTTAAATGCAAATGTGAATCTCCTGCATAAAAGGTTAGACAAGGCTGAGGCTAGGGATCAGTCAGGTAGCCAGACCGTGCCTGTCTCTGTGGCGCCAGGACCTTCAGGGTCTCAAAAGCGCCCCATATCCCAGGTCGCTGACACAGATACCGACACAGATACTGACTCTAGTGTCGACTATGAGGATGCAAAATTACAGCCGAAGGTGGCAAAGGGTATTCGATACATGATTATTGCCATAAAAGAGGTTTTGCATATCACTGAGGAACCCCCTGTCCCTGACACGAGGGTTCACATGTATAAAGGGAAAAAGCCTGAGGTCACGTTTCCGTCCTCATTTGAGCTAAGCGAATTGTGCGAAAAGGCTTGGGAGTCTCCGGATAGGAGACTACATGTTCCCAAAAGGATTCTTATGGCGTATCCTTTTCCACAGAAGGATAGGATACGATGGGAATCTTCGCCTAAAGTAGACAAGGCACTGACACGCTTATCCAAGAAGGTGGCACTGCCTTCTCCGGATACTGCTTCCTTCAAGGATCCTGCTGATCGCAAGCAGGAAATTACCATGAAGCACATTTACACACATTCAGGAACTATCGTTAGACCGGCCATGGCGTCGGCCTGGGTTTTTAGTGCTGTCGTGGCATGGGCAGACTCCTAAGGAGATTGACACCTTAGATAGGGATACCATTCTAATGACCATTGAGCATATCAGAGATGCTGCCTTGTATATGAGGGATGCTCAGAGAGACATTTGTTTACTAAGCTCCAGAATAAACGCTACGTCTATTTCTGCTAGGCGACTCTTGTGGACCCGACAGTGGACGGGAGACGCCGACTCAAAGCGGCATATGGAGTCATTGCCTTACAAGGGGGAGGAGTTGTTTGGAGAAGGCCGCTCGGACCTTGTCTCTACTGCTACGGCCGGTAAATCGAATTCTTTACCTTATGTTCCCCAGCAGCATGCTAAGAAGGTACCGCATTATCAAATGCAGTCCTTTCGTTCCAATAAAAGCAAGAAGGTACGAGGATCGTCCTTTGTTGCCAGGGGTAAAGGCAAGGGAAAAAAGCTGCACTCGGCTAGTTCCCAAGAGCAGAAGTTCTCCCCTACTTCCGCAAAGTCCACCGCATGACGCTGGTGCTTTCCGTGGGGGGGGGGTCAGATCAAGTGGGGGCACATCTTCGGGACCCCACACAGTGCATGTTTTGCAGGTAACCCAGCAGGTGCTCAGGTGTATTAATTACTCACTGACACATTTAAAAGGTCCACAGGTGGAATTAATTATTTCACTTGTAATTCTGTGAGGAGACCTGCAAAACATGCCCTGTGTGGGGTCCTGAGGACCGAGTTTGAGAACCTATGGTCTAATCCAGGCATTTCCAACCACGGTCCTCAAGGCACACCAAGGTTTTAGTGGTATCCAGGCTTCAGCACAGGTGACTTAATTAGTAGCTCAGTTATTTTGATTTAACCATCTGTGCTGAAGCCTGGATATCACTAAAACCTGCACTGTTGGTGTGCCTTGAGGACCGTGGTTGGGAATGCCTGGTCTAATCAATTCATTTCAGAGACATTGGTGCCAAAACCAAGCATTTAGCAGCAAACAGCACAGTAATGTGTATTATGTGCTCTCTATTTGTAATTATAATTTGCACTTTAGTAGCCTCTTTATACATTTTCAGAGCCCTCTCCAGCACATACAAATGTTACCTCCTTTGCAAATGCAGTGTTTAAGGTTCTTCTGTACCTGCCAATAGTTTCTTAGAGCCAGGGGCTGGCTGGCAAATTTTAGCCTGGGCGGCAAGAACAGAATGCTGGCCCTTCAGCACCTGCCCATCCTATGATCCCCACCACCTTAATATATTTGATGGGTTTTTTTTGTGTGAAATGTTATATAGGGGTACATACCTCCCAACATGACCCTCTCCAGGAGGGACACAATGCTCTGCTCCTGGACTTCCCTCTTAATTTATGATTGCCATCACCTGTAGTGAAACACCTTTCTTATCCATTAACCTGTTCAAAACAGGTGCCAGCAATCATATATTAAGAGAAAGTCCAGGAGCAGAGCATTCTGTTCCACCTGGAGAGGGTTATGTTGGGAGGTATGGGGTTATGAAACAGTATGAAACATTTAAGCATTAACAAAAAAATGCTTCATCTAAAAAAGATACTTTCTCCATCTAAACAATTCATTCTTAGGAGGAATGCAATCTTTTTTTGTGCGCCCGTCGGAGCTATTCAATTGTTTTTTCTGATGGGCACAATACTATTATTTCTGCTTGCAGCATCCTGAGGTTCAAAGAAGAGATGTGCTGCTGGAACTTTTCGTGTTTTGTGTTTTGGTTCTAATTCCACTTTCGTGTTTTGGTTATGGTTTTGGATTTGGATGATTTAAAAAACAACAACATAAAAACAGCTAAAAACCACAGAATTTGGGGGTAATTTTGCTCCTATGGTATTATTAACCTCAATAACATTCAATTCCACTCATTTCAAGTCTATTCTGAACACCTCACATCTCACAATATTGTTTTTAGGCCTAAAAGTTGCACCGAGGTGGCTGTATGACTAAGCTAAGCGACACAAGTGTGCCGCACAAACACATGGCCAATCTAGGAGTGGCACTGCAGTTACAGACAGGATGGCAGATTTGAAAAATAGGCCCCAAACAGCACATGATGCAAAGAAGAAAAAGAGGTGCAATGAGGTAGCTGGATAGCCAAGCTAAGCGACACAAGTGTGCGGCACAAACACCTGGCCCATCTAGGAGTGGCACTGCAGTTATACACAGGATGACAGATTTAAAAAATAGGCCCCAAACTGCACATGATGCAAAGAAGAAAAAGAGGTGCAATGAGGTAGCTGTATGACTAAGCTAAGTGACCCAAGTGTGCGGCACAAACACCTGGCCCATCTAGGAGTGGCACTGCAGTGTCAGACAGGATGGCACTTAAAAAAACTAGTCCCCAAACAGCACATGATGCAAAGAAGAAAAAGAGGTAGAAGATGGAATTGTCCTTGGGCCCTCCCACCCTTATGTTGTATAAACAGGACATGCACACTTTAACAAACCAATCATATCAGCGACAGGGTCTGCCACACGACTGTGGCTGGAATGACTGGTTTGTTTGGGCCCCCACCAAAAAAGAAGCAATCAATCTCTCCTTGCACAAACTGGCTCTACAGAGGCAAGATGTCGAACTCATCATCATCCTCTGATTCCTCACCTCTTTCACTGTGTACATCCTCCTCACTGAGTATTAATTCGTCCCCACTGGAATCCACCATCACAGGTCCCTGTGTACTTTCTGGAGGCAATTGCTGGTAAAGGTCTTCCCAGAGGAATTTATAATTCGTTTTGATGAACATCATCTTCTCCACATTTAGTGGAAGTAACCTCCTATGCCGATTGCTGACAAGGTTACCGGCTGCACTAAACACTCTTTCGGAGTACACACTGTAGGGGGGGCAACTTAGGTAAAATAAAGCCAGTTTGTGCAAGGGCCTCCAAATTGCCTCTTTTTCCTGCCAGTCTGACATGCCTACTTGGATGCTGTCACTCATATAATCCTCCACAATTTTTTCAATGGTGACAGAATCATATGCAGGGACAGTAGACACATCAGTAAACGTTGGCAGGTCCTTCAGTCCAGACCAGATGTCAGCTTTCACTCCTGACTGCCCTGCATCACCGCCAGCGGGTGGGCTAGAAAATGTTATCCTTTTCCTTGCAGCCCCAGTGGCGGGAGAAATTGAAGGAGGAGCTGTTGACGGGTCACGTTCCGCTTGAGTTGACAATTTACTAACCAGCAGGTCTTTGCACCTCTGCACACTTGTAGACAACAGACAAAATTGGGCGCTAATGATTTATATTAGATAATAGCCGCACGCTCCTAGGGCCTGGTTTTTCTGACCCCAATTAGATATATCAGAAAGAGAGATACAACGTAGGCTTTAAACCTAGGATCGAGCATGGTGGCCAAAATGTAGTGCTCTGATTTCAACAGATTGACCACCCTTGAATCCTGGCAAAGTGAATGAAGGGCTCCATCCACAAGTCCCACATACTTTGCGGAATCGCTCTGTTTTAGCTCCTCCTTCAATTTATCCAGCTGCTTCTGCAAAAGCCTGATGAGGGGAATGACCTGACTCAAGCTGGCAGTGTCTGAACTGACTACACATGTGGCAAGTTCGAAAGGTTGGAGAACCTTGCACAAGACAGAAATCATTCTCCACTGCGCTTGAGTCAGGTACATGCATTTCCCCTCCTTTGCCTATATCGTAGGTGGCCTTTGCCGCTCCTCCATCCTCTGAAGCATATAGAGTGTTGAATTCCACCTCATTACCACCTCTTGCTTCAGTTGATGGCGGGGCAGGTTCAGGAGTGTTTGCTGGCGCTCCAGTCTTCGGCACGCTGTGGCAGAATGCTGAAAGTGACCTGCAATTTTTTGGGCCACCGACAGCATCTCCTTCATACCCCTGTCATTTTTTTTTTAATTCTGCACCACCAAATTAATTGTATGTGCAAAACATGGGACGTGCTGGAATTTGCCCAGATGTAATGCACGCACAGTATTGGTGGATTTCACAAATCCCCAGGAGAGTCCAATTGGGGTAAACCATTCTGCGCTGATGTTCCTCAGTATCCGTAAGAGGTTGTCAGCTAAGTGCCTCTTACGGAAAGCGGTGATACATAGCATAGCCTACCTAGGAACGAGTTGGCGTTTTCGAGATGCTGCTACTGGTGCCGCTGCTGCTGTTGTTGCTGCGGGAGGCCATACATCTACCCAGTGGACTGTTACAGTCATATAGTCCTTAGTCTGCCCTGTTCCACTTGTCCACATGTCCGTGGTTAAGTGGACACTGGATACAACTGCATTTTGTAGGACACTGGTGACTCTTTTTCTGACGTCTGTGTACATTCTCGGTATCGCCTGCCTAGAGAAGTGGAACCTAGATGGGATTTGATACCGTGGGCACACTATCTCCATCAATTCTCTAAGTTCAACTGAACTAATGGTGGATACCGAATGCACCTCTAACACCAACATAGCTGTCAAGGCCTCAGTTATCCGCTTTTCAAAAAGATGACTGCTGCCATATTTCATCTTCCTCACAAAGGACTGTTGGACAGTCAATTGCTTACTGGAAGTAGTACAAGTGGTCTTCCGACTTCCCCTCTGGGATGTCGATCAACTCCCAGTAGCAACAACAGCAGCAGTAGCAGCAGCAACAGCAGGCGTACCACTCAAGGATCCGATGGAGGAATCCCGGTTAGGAGAGGACTCCTCAGTCTTGACAGTGACATGGCCTGCAGGAGTACAGACGTTCCTGACTGAGGAGGAAGTTGACGTTGAGGGAGTTGGTGGTGTGGCTTGCAGGAGCTTGGGTACAGGAGGAAGAAGGGATTTAGGTGTCAGTGGACTGCTTATGCTGTCACCCAAAGTTTCCCAACTTGACACTGACTTCTGAGGAAAGTGCAGCAGGTGACGTATAAGGGAGGATGTTCCTATGTGGTAAACATCCTTACCCCTACTTATTACAGATTGACAGAGGCAACAGATGGCTTGACACCTGTTGTCCGGATTTGTGGAGAAATAATTCTACACCGAAGAGGTGGCTTTTTTGGTAGTTTGCCCAGACATCACAATGGGCTTCTACATCCCAGGGACAACAGGTGTCTCCCCCGGTGCCTGACTTAAACAAACCACATCACCATCAAAATCCTCATCGTCAACTTCCTCCTCAGCGCCAGCAACACCCATATCCTCATCCTGGTGTACTTCAACAGAGACATCTTCAATTTGAATATCAGTAATTGGACTGTGGGTGCTCCTTCCAGCACTTGCAGGGGGCGTGCAAATGGTGGAAGGAGCCACCTCTTCCCATCCAGTGTTGGGAAGGTCAGGCATCGCAACCGCTGACACACTTGGACTCTCCTTGGGGATTTGTGATACCATCTCAGAATGCACAGTTCTTTTCTGTGCTCTTTCCAGCTTAACTCTTTTAATTTTTCTAGTGGGAGGAAGAGGGCTTCCATTGTCATATGAAGCTGAACCACTAGCCATGAACATAGGCCAGGGCCTCAGCCGTTCCTTGCCACTCCGTGTTGTAAATTGCATATTGGCAAGTTTACGTTTCTCCTCACACTATTTAAATTTATTTTTTTGGTTCTTTTTATCGAACTTTGGCTTTTTGGATTTTACATGCCCTCTACTATCACATTGGGCATCGGCCTTGGCTGACTACGTTGATGGCATTTAATCGTCTATGTCATGGCTAGTGGCAGCAGCTTCAGCACTAGGAGGAAGTGGTTCTTCTTGATCTTTCCCTATTTTATCCTCAAAATTTTTGTTCTCCATTATTTTTTGGGAGTTATATGAGACAATATGCGGAACAGGAATGACTGGAATGACTAATGAGACAGGACACTACCACTGGTCTGATGCAGCACAACAGGTTGTTGTTATAATTATTATACTGCTGCAGTGGACATATAGCAGCAGCGTATATCGTCACTGGAATGACTGATGAGACAGGACACTACCACTGGTCTGCACAACACAGCACCACTTTATACAGCTACACTGGATATATGGCAGTAGAGAACACCAACACTGTGACTGGCTGGACTGATGCAGCAGACTACACTGACTACACTGGACTGGTCTGCACAACACAGCACCACTTTATACAGCTACACTGGATATATGGCAGCAGAGAACACCAACACTGTGACTGGCTGGACTGATGCAGCACAATATACTGACTACACTGGACTGGTCTGCACAACACAGCACCACTTTATACAGCTACACTGGATATATGGCAGCAGAGAACACCAACACTGTGACTGGCTGGACTGATGCAGCACAATACACTGAGTGACTACACTGGACTGGACTGAGCAGCACAACACTTGCCACCCCACTATCCCGCCCCCACACAGACACTGAACACTGAGGACACGTCCTCTCTATACACTCTCCAAGACTGGAGTGAAAATGGCGGCGACGCGCGGCTCCTTATATGGAATCCAAATCCAGCGAGAATCCGACAGCGGGATGATGACGTTTTGCCGCGTTCGGGTTTCAGAGTCAGGCGGGAAAACCCGAGCCTGACTTGGATCCGGGCTCGAATGGTGAAGTCTGGTAGGGTTCGGTTCTCTGAGAACCGAACCCGCTCATCTCTAGTTCATACAAAGCCTTAAATAGCCAAAGATAAATAGGGAAACCCTACAATAAAAATCTAAATGTATAACAAAACGGTAATAGGCCCTACAAACTACGCGATAACACTGAAAGATATGAACGATCTTGTTCATTAATGAACGAGATATCGTTCATATCTTTCAGTGAGTAGGCACCAATGATGAACGATGCGCGACCCCCGCGCTCGTTCATCGTTGGTGCTTGCTCGTTTATACATGCATGCCAATATGAATCTTTAAAATAAGTCACCGCATAAATACACTGATGGCCTTCATTTAAAACATCATGATGCACAGACGTACCTTACTTACATAACAATATGTAGCTGTAATCCCGTAGCAGTCTCTTTGTTCCTTACAGATCCCTATTTCCGTATATTGTAAGGAAGGGAATGGACTTGCTTACTCTAAAACAGATGTTATATTAAAACATTAAAAATCCACCAAAGTGCCGATAGGAATGCATTAATGGCCTGTGTGATGGAATAATGGGGGTGATTCCGAGTTGTTCGCTCGCTAGCTGCTTTTAACAGCATTGCACACGCTAAGCCGCCGCCTACTGGGAGTGTATCTTAGCATAGCAGAATTGCTAATGAAGGCTTCGCTAATTTTCTCATAACGATTACCCCACAGTTTCTGAGTAGCTCCAGACTTACTCAGCCATTGCGACCAGCTCAGTCCTTTTCGTTCCTGGTTTGACGTCACTAACACACCCAGCGTTTGCCCAACCACTCCCCCATTTCTCCAGCCACTCCTGCGTTTTGCAAGTCGAACGCCTGCGTTTTTCCGCACACTCCCATAAAACGGCCAGTTTCCGCCCAGAAACACCCACTTAATGTCAATCACACTACGATCAGCACAGCGATGAAAAAGCTTTGTTATACTGTGAGTAAAATACCTAACTTTTGTGTAAAATAACTAAGCGCATGCGCTCTGCGAACCTTGCGCATGAGCAGTAAGCGACTAATCGCAGCATAGCGAAAATCGGCAACGGGCGAACAACTCAGAATGACCCCCAATGGCCGATTACATACAAAACAAAGCCACCATATGTAAAAACCAGCAGTGGTGAATGGACACACATAAAAAATAAAGGCAGAGAGCTTTTTCTATTTTTTATGTATGTCCATTCACCACTGCTGGTTTTTACATATGGTGGCTTTGTTTTAAAGATACCTTGATAAGTTTAAAGTACCCCACTGTAGTGTGAGTTTCGGTACGCTGTACCTATGCATATTGATATCCTGTGCACCTTTTGAGTGTAATCTTGCTGTGTTGTAAACGTACTGCACCATGGGGTATATTCAATTGAAGTCGAAAACTGCCGTCTGTTGAAAAGACGGCAGTTTTCGACTTTTTAAGGTCGAATCCTGATTCGACCTATTCAATATTTTCCTAAATTTTACGTCAAGTCGATGAATTCGACTTGTCGAAAAGCATGTGGATCGGCGGAATAGCTGCCGATCCACGTGCTTGTGTCAAAAACGGGGCCAAAACCGACCGGTTTTGGTCCCCTTTTCGACCATCTCAGTTCGACATCAAAATGATGTCGGACTGAGATGCAGACCCAGAGGAGGAGAGGGGGGAGAGCCGCAGGGAGACGGGGGGACAGCCGGCGGGCATACAGGAGAGATCAGCGCTGCAGCAGGGTGTCACACAGCCGCGCCGCTCACGGCAGCTTCCACCCGGCTCCGGCACGCTGCTGGAGCCGGGTGGACACTCCCGTGAGCAGCGCGGCTGTGTGACAGCCTGCTGCAGCGCTACTGTAGCGCTGATCTCTCATGTATGCCCGCCGGCTGTCCCCGCTGGTCCCCCCGCGGCTCGCCCCCCTTCTCCTCCTCTGCATTCCATCTAAATTCGACTTGAAAAAGTCGAATTAAGATGGGATTGAATAGGGGTTGTCGTATCCATTCCGACAAATACATGTATATATCTTTTATCTTTTTTTTCCGAGTTTAACCACATCATAAAGTGGGAACTTATACAAGTATCAAAGACTACAGAAACTGCTACGTGTTTTGAACCACTTCATCCTGTGTGAGTACGGTACATCTTTCATTTTGGGAAAGATGAAGTTGAAGTATCTGATTTTGGCGGTTCACACTGGGTGTTAAAGCTAAAGATACCTCTATGAGCCTAAGTGACCTCATCACTATGTGAGTTTAGGTACACTATACCTGTTATATGGATTCAGCATAATCAGCACTATACTCTTTGGTGGAGGGTGTCTCCAGAAATATCAAATATACTACACTATATTTTCTGTTTTCTGGTTTTACTTTTGAGGATCTTCGATTTGACCGACATATGGATTCTAGAGATGTGCACTTGAAATTTTTCGGGTTTTGTGTTTTGGTTTTGGGTTCGGTTCCGCGGCCGTGTTTTGGGTTCGACCGCGTTTTGGCAAAACCTCACCGAATTTTTTTTGTCGGATTCGGGTGTGTTTTGGATTCGGGTGTTTTTTTCAAAAAACACTAAAAAATAGCTTAAATCATAGAATTTGGGGGTCATTTTGATCCCAAAGTATTATTAACCTCAAAAACCATAATTTCCACTCATTTTCAGTCTATTCTGAACACCTCACACCTCACAATATTATTTTTAGTCCTAAAATTTGCACCGAGGTCGCTGGATGACTAAGCTAAGCGACCCTAGTGGCCGACACAAACACCTGGCCCATCTAGGAGTGGCACTGCAGTGTCACGCAGGATGGCCCTTCCAAAAAACACTCCCCAAACAGCACATGACGCAAAGAAGAAAAAAAGAGGCGCAATGAGGTAGCTGTGTGAGTAAGATAAGCGACCCTAGTGGCCGACACAAACACCTGGCCCATCTAGGAGTGGCACTGCAGTGTCACGCAGGATGGCCCTTCCAAAAAACACTCCCCAAACAGCACATGACGCAAAGAAGAAAAAAAGAGGCGCAATGAGGTAGCTGTGTGAGTAAGATAAGCGACCCTAGTGGCCGACACAAACACCTGGCCCATCTAGGAGTGGCACTGCAGTGTCACGCAGGATGGCCCTTCCAAAAAACACTCCCCAAACAGCACATGACGCAAAGAAGAAAAAAAGAGGCGCAATGAGGTAGCTGTGTGAGTAAGATAAGCGACCCTAGTGGCCGACACAAACACCTGGCCCATCTAGGAGTGGCACTGCAGTGTCACGCAGGATGGCCCTTCCAAAAAACACTCCCCAAACAGCACATGACGCAAAGAAGAAAAAAAGAGGCGCAATGAGGTAGCTGTGTGAGTAAGATAAGCGACCCTAGTGGCCGACACAAACACCTGGCCCATCTAGGAGTGGCACTGCAGTGTCACGCAGGATGGCCCTTCCAAAAAACACTCCCCAAACAGCACATGACGCAAAGAAGAAAAAAAGAGGCGCAATGAGGTAGCTGTGTGAGTAAGATAAGCGACCCTAGTGGCCGACACAAACACCTGGCCCATCTAGGAGTGGCACTGCAGTGTCACGCAGGATGGCCCTTCCAAAAAACACTCCCCAAACAGCACATGACGCAAAGAAGAAAAAAAGAGGCGCAATGAGGTAGCTGTGTGAGTAAGATAAGCGACCCTAGTGGCCGACACAAACACCTGGCCCATCTAGGAGTGGCACTGCAGTGTCACGCAGGATGGCCCTTCCAAAAAACACTCCCCAAACAGCACATGACGCAAAGAAAAATGAAAGAAAAAAGAGGTGCAAGATGGAATTGTCCTTTGGCCCTCCCACCCACCCTTATGTTGTATAAACAGGACATGCACACTTTAACCAACCCATCATTTCAGTGACAGGGTCTGCCACACGACTGTGACTGAAATGACGGGTTGGTTTGGACCCCCACCGAAAAAGAAGCAATTAATCTCTCCTTGCACAAACTGGCTCTACAGAGGCAAGATGTCCACCTCATCATCATCCTCCGATATATCACCGTGTACATCCCGCTCCTCACAGATTATCAATTCGTCCCCACTGGAATCCACCATCTCAGCTCCCTGTGTACTTTGTGGAGGCAATTGCTGCTGGTGAATGTCTCCACGGAGGAATTGATTATAATTCATTTTAATGAACATCATCTTCTCCACATTTTCTGGAAGTAACCTCATACGCCGATTGCTGACAAGGTGAGCGGCGGCACTAAACACTCTTTCGGAGTACACACTTGTGGGAGGGCAACTTAGGTAGAATAAAGCCAGTTTGTGCAAGGGCCTCCAAATTGCCTCTTTTTCCTGCCAGTATAAGTACGGACTGTCTGACGTGCCTACTTGGATGCGGTCACTCATATAATCCTCCACCATTCTTTCAATGGGGAGAGAATCATATGCAGTGACAGTAGACGACATGTCCGTAATCATTGTCAGGTCCTTCAGTCCGGACCAGATGTCAGCATCAGCAGTCGCTCCAGACTGCCCTGCATCACCGCCAGCGGGTGGGCTCGGAATTCTGAGCCTTTTCCTCGCACCCCCAGTTGCGGGAGAATGTGAAGGAGGAGATGTTGACAGGTCGCATTCCGCTTGACTTGACAATTTTGTCACCAGCAGGTCTTTGAACCCCAGCAGACTTGTGTCTGCCGGAAAGAGAGATCCAAGGTAGGTTTTAAATCTAGGATCGAGCACGGTGGCCAAAATGTAGTGCTCTGATTTCAACAGATTGACCACCCGTGAATCCTTGTTAAGCGAATTAAGGGCTCCATCCACAAGTCCCACATGCCTAGCGGAATCGCTCCCTTTTAGCTCCTCCTTCAATGCCTCCAGCTTCTTCTGCAAAAGCCTGATGAGGGGAATGACCTGACTCAGGCTGGCAGTGTCTGAACTGACTTCACGTGTGGCAAGTTCAAAAGGTTGCAGAACCTTGCACAACGTTGAAATCATTCTCCACTGCGCTTGAGACAGGTACATTCCACCTCCTATATCGTGCTCAATTGTATAGGCTTGAATGGCCTTTTGCTGCTCCTCCAACCTCTGAAGCATATAGAGGGTTGAATTCCACCTCGTTACCACTTCTTGCTTCAGATGATGGCAGGGCAGGTTCAGGCGTTTTTGGTGGTGCTCCAGTCTTCTGTACGTGGTGCCTGTACGCCGAAAGTGTCCCGCAATTTTTCTGGCCACCGACAGCATCTCTTGCACGCCCCTGTCGTTTTTTAAAAAATTCTGCACCACCAAATTCAAGGTATGTGCAAAACATGGGACGTGCTGGAATTTGCCCATATTTAATGCACACACAATATTGCTGGCGTTGTCCGATGCCACAAATCCACAGGAGAGTCCAATTGGGGTAAGCCATTCCGCGATGATCTTCCTCAGTTGCCGTAAGAGGTTTTCAGCTGTGTGCGTATTCTGGAAACCGGTGATACAAAGCGTAGCCTGCCTAGGAAAGAGTTGGCGTTTGCGAGATGCTGCTACTGGTGCCGCCGCTGCTGTTCTTGCGGCGGAAGTCCATACATCTACCCAGTGGGCTGTCACAGTCATATAGTCCTGACCCTGCCCTGCTCCACTTGTCCACATGTCCGTGGTTAAGTGGACATTGGGTACAACTGCATTTTTTAGGACACTGGTGAGTCTTTTTCTGACGTCCGTGTACATTCTCGGTATCGCCTGCCTAGAGAAGTGGAACCTAGATGGTATTTGGTAACGGGGGCACACTACCTCAAGAAATTGTCTAGTTCCCTGTGAACTAACGGCGGATACCGGACGCACGTCTAACACCAACATAGTTGTCAAGGCCTCAGTTATCCGCTTTGCAACAGGATGACTGCTGTGATATTTCATCTTCCTCGCAAAGGACTGTTGGACAGTCAATTGCTTGGTGGAAGTAGTAAAAGTGGGCTTACGACTTCCCCTCTGGGATGACCATCGACTCCCAGCAGCAACAACAGCAGCGCCAGCAGCAGTAGGCGTTACACGCAAGGATGCATCGGAGGAATCCCAGGCAGGAGAGGACTCGTCAGAATTGCCAGTGACATGGCCTGCAGGACTATTGGCATTCCTGGGGAAGGAGGAAATTGACACTGAGGGAGTTGGTGGGGTGGTTTGCGTGAGCTTGGTTACAAGAGGAAGGGATTTACTGGTCAGTGGACTGCTTCCGCTGTCGCCCAAAGTTTTTGAACTTGTCACTGACTTATTATGAATGCGCTGCAGGTGACGTATAAGGGAGGATGTTCCGAGGTGGTTAACGTCCTTACCCCTACTTATTACAGCTTGACAAAGGCAACACACGGCTTGACAAATGTTGTCCGCATTTCTGGTGAAATACTTCCACACCGAAGAGCTGATTTTTTTGGTATTTTCACCAGGCATGTCAACGGCCCTATTCCTCCCACGGACAACAGGTGTCTCCCCGGGTGCCTGACTTAAACAAACCACCTCACCATCAGAATCCTCCTTGTCAATTTCCTCCCCAGCGCCAGCAACACCCATATCCTCCTCATCCTGGTGTACTTCAACACTGACATCTTCAATCTGACTATCAGGAACTGGACTGCGGGTGCTCCTTCCAGCACTTGCAGGGGGCGTGCAAATGGTGGAAGGCGCATGCTCTTCACGTCCAGTGTTGGGAAGGTCAGGCATCGCAACCAACACAATTGGACTCTCCTTGTGGATTTGGGATTTCGAAGAACGCACAGTTCTTTGCGGTGCTTTTGCCAGCTTGAGTCTTTTCATTTTTCTAGCGAGAGGCTGAGTGCTTCCATCCTCATGTGAAGCTGAACCACTAGCCATGAACATAGGCCAGGGCCTCAGCCGTTCCTTGCCACTCCGTGTGGTAAATGGCATATTGGCAAGTTTACGCTTCTCCTCCGACAATTTTATTTTAGATTTTGGAGTCCTTTTTTTACTGATATTTGGTGTTTTGGATTTGACATGCTCTGTACTATGACATTGGGCATCGGCCTTGGCAGACGACGTTGCTGGCATTTCATCGTCTCGGCCATGACTAGTGGCAGCAGCTTCAGCACGAGGTGGAAGTGGATCTTGATCTTTCCCTAATTTTGGAACCTCAACATTTTTGTTCTCCATATTTTAATAGGCACAACTAAAAGGCACCTCAGGTAAACAATGGAGATGGATGGATACTAGTATACTTATGGATGGACCAGCGACTGCCGACACAGAGGTAGCTACAGCCGTGGACTACCGTACTGTGTCTGCTGCTAATATAGACTGGATGATAATGAGATGAAATCAATATATATATATATATATATATATATATAATATCACTAGTACTGCAGCCGGACAGGTATATATATTTATTATGTAATGACTGATGACGGACCTGCTGGACACTGTCAGCTCAGCAGCACCGCAGACTGCTACAGTAAGCTACTATAGTAGTATGTATCAAGAAGAAAGAGAAAAAAAAAACCACGGGTAGGTGGTATACAATTATGGATGGACCAGCGACTGCCGACACAGAGGTAGCTACAGCCGTGGACTACCGTACTGTGTCTGCTGCTAATATAGACTGGATGATAATGAGATGAAATTAATATATATATATATATATATATATATATAATATCACTAGTACTGCAGCCGGACAGGTATATATATTTATTATGTAATGACTGATGACGGACCTGCTGGACACTGTCAGCTCAGCAGCACCGCAGACTGCTACAGTAAGCTACTATAGTAGTATGTATCAAGAAGAAAGAGAAAAAAAAAAACCACGGGTAGGTGGTATACAATTATGGATGGACCAGCGACTGCCGACACAGAGGTAGCTACAGCCGTGGACTACCGTACTGTGTCTGCTGTTAATATAGACTGGATGATAATGAGATGAAATCAATATATATATATATATATATATAATATCACTAGTACTGCAGCCGGACAGGTATATATATTTATTATGTAATGACTGATGACGGACCTGCTGGACACTGTCAGCTCAGCAGCACCGCAGACTGCTACAGTAAGCTACTATAGTAGTATGTATCAAGAAGAAAGAGAAAAAAAAATACCACGGGTAGGTGGTATACAATTATGGATGGACCAGCGACTGCCGACACAGAGGTAGCTACAGCCGTGGACTACCGTACTGTGTCTGCTGCTAATATAGACTGGATGATAATGAGATGAAATCAATATATATATATATATAATATCACTAGTACTGCAGCCGGACAGGTATATATATTTATTATGTAATGACTGATGACGGACCTGCTGGACACTGTCAGCTCAGCAGCACCGCAGACTGCTACAGTAAGCTACTATAGTAGTATGTATCAAGAAGAAAGAGAAAAAAAAAACCACGGGTAGGTGGTATACAATTATGGATGGACCAGCGACTGCCGACACAGAGGTAGCTACAGCCGTGGACTACCGTACTGTGTCTGCTGCTAATATAGACTGGATGATAATGAGATGAAATCAATATATATATATATATATAATATCACTAGTACTGCAGCCAGACAGGTATATATATTTATTATGTAATGACTGATGACGGACCTGCTGGACACTGTCAGCTCAGCAGCACCGCAGACTGCTACAGTAAGCTACTATAGTAGTATGTATCAAGAAGAAAGAGAAAAAAAAAACCACGGGTAGGTGGTATACAATTATGGATGGACCAGCGACTGCCGACACAGAGGTAGCTACAGCCGTGGACTACCGTACTGTGTCTGCTGCTAATATAGACTGGATGATAATGAGATGAAATCAATATATATATATATATATAATATCACTAGTACTGCAGCCGGACAGGTATATATATTTATTATGTAATGACTGATGACGGACCTGCTGGACACTGTCGGCTCAGCAGCACCGCAGACTGCTACAGTAAGCTACTATAGTAGTATGTATCAAGAAGAAAGAGAAAAAAAAAACCACGGGTAGGTGGTATACAATTATGGATGGACCAGCGACTGCCGACACAGAGGTAGCTACAGCCGTGGACTACCATACTGTGTCTGCTGCTAATATAGACTGGATGATAATGAGATGAAATCAATATATATATATATATAATATCACTAGTACTGCAGCCGGACAGGTATATATATTTATTATGTAATGACTGATGACGGACCTGCTGGACACTGTCAGCTCAGCAGCACCGCAGACTGCTACAGTAAGCTACTATAGTAGTATGTATCAAGAAGAAAGAGAAAAAAAAAACCACGGGTAGGTGGTATACAATTATGGATGGACCAGCGACTGCCGACACAGAGGTAGCTACAGCCGTGGACTACCGTACTGTGTCTGCTGCTAATATAGACTGGATGATAATGAGATGAAATCAATATATATATATATATATATATAATATCACTAGTACTGCAGCCGGACAGGTATATATATTTATTATGTAATGACTGATGACGGACCTGCTGGACACTGTCAGCTCAGCAGCACCGCAGACTGCTACAGTAAGCTACTATAGTAGTATGTATCAAGAAGAAAGAGAAAAAAAAAAACCACGGGTAGGTGGTATACAATTATGGATGGACCAGCGACTGCCGACACAGAGGTAGCTACAGCCATGGACTACCGTACTGTGTCTGCTGCTAATATAGACTGGATGATAATGAGATGAAATCAATATATATATATATATATATATAATATCACTAGTACTGCAGCCGGACAGGTATATATATTTATTATGTAATGACTGATGACGGACCTGCTGGACACTGTCAGCTCAGCAGCACCGCAGACTGCTACAGTAAGCTACTATAGTAGTATGTATCAAGAAGAAAGAAAAAAAAAAAACACGGGTAGGTGCGGTATACATATACAATTATATATATATATTATATACAATTATATATATATATATATATATATATATATATATATTAAACTGGTGGTGATTAATTAAACTGGTGGTCAGGTCACTGGTCACACTATCAGCAACTTGCAAGTAGTACTCCTAAGCAGACAATCACAATATATACTGGTGGTCAGTGTGGTCACAATGGCAGTGTGGCACTCTGGCAGCAGAGTGCCAGCAAAAGTGTGCACTGTACGTTAAAATATGTACTCCTGCTCTCAGACTCTAACTGCTCCCCACTGTCAGTGTCTCCCCCACAAGTCAGATATACAGTCACACTATCTATCACTTCAGCAAGTAGTAGTACTCCTCCTAATGCTCCCCAAAATTACTAAAGTAAATAATACTGTGTCTCTCTCTACTCTAGTCTCACTCTCTATAAACGGAGAGGGCGCCAGCCACGTCCTCTCCCTATCAATCTCAATGCACATGTGAAAATGGCGGCGACGCGCGGCTCCTTATATAGAATCCGAGTCTCGCGATAGAATCCGAGCCTCGCGAGAATCCGACAGCGGGATGATGACGTTCGGGCGCGCTCGGGTTAACCGAGCAAGGCGGGAAGATCCGAGTCGCTCGGACCCGTGTAAAAAAACCTGAAGTTCGGGCGGGTTCGGTTTCCGAGGAACCGAACCCGCTCATCTCTAATGGATTCCATATATGAATGAGAAACCGATAAAAAGAAAATTGGGTTACATCCTTGTATTTAATGGACTAAAGGACTAAGTATTCCCTCATTTTGATTGGAACAGAATTATGCGCTATTTCCTGTAAACTTTTTTCCATAATAGACAACAAGGGCCTCAAACCAGAAATAACCAGTCTTAGCCGGTCTGGTGAGTTGTGTGAGGTCATGCTGTGATGTCATAATGGCAACTGCCTATACAGGGCTCTGCTGTTGCTGTCTCTTGCATATTCCTCAGAGGCCTGGCACGGCATAGCACACTGGTAGAAGGTTAGTGACTGGACAAAGATAAGAGCAGCTTAATTTGAATTGTCGGCAGACTTTTAGCATGACTATTTCAATATATGACTTATGACCTTGGTGATAGCATAGTATTGGATATAAACAAAATATCACACCTGCTGGGACAGTACCGTTACCTAACAACCACAAGCGGCTGCAAATGGGCCATTGGAGATATTTGAAGAGCGCTGTCTAGATGGGCCTATAATGTTCCTAATTAAATCCTTTATGTGCGGCTGCACCCATGACATCTCCTTGGAGTTGTTTGGTGAGCCTATAATGTTGCAAATTAAATCCTTGACTCTCTCTCTGCCTGCTTAAATCCCAGTGTGCCAGTATTGCAGGCTGATCCATTTCTATTAATGTAAAGAGATGTAAAAGAATTATATTGTGCTTTAATCATTAGTTTTGTTTTTATCCAATACTATATACAGGTGTAGCAGGGATGTGCAGTCAGGGGAGGCAGTGCCTCCCCTGTTATTCCTGATTAAAATAATACAAAGAAGATACTTATGACACATATTCTGTGTCATAAGTGTATTTTTTATATTATGTTCATTTTTTTAGATTGTAAACGGCTGTTTAAATACATTTGTGCGGCACCGTGAACGGTGCCTCCCGCTGTGCATTGTAATCGGCTGGAATCAAGGGCGGGGCCAAGCAAAGAGCTGTAAAAGCCCATTGAAACAAGTAATGGAAGCGGCACCTCCCCAAGTGCCGCAGAACAGCAGGGATGTGCTTTCAGCCTATCTGAAAGCACGCCCCTGTCACTGTGATTGGTCACTGGGCAGTAGCTGCAGCACTGACAGTGCATCTGGCTGTCACTAGCAGTGCTGTATGGGGCAAAGGACGTGCATAGCAGTGGCAGCGTCTGAGTGCGGCTCTGCCCTCTCCTTCATCTTCTGCCGGCTCCATCCTCCCAGGCAGCAGTATAACCAGGTCAGGGACACTCTCTCTCTCTCTGCAGCTCTCTCCTCTCCTTCGTGTTCCACCGGCTCCTTCCTCCCAGACAACAGCATAACTCTCTGCGGCTCTCCCCTCTCCTTCGTGTTCCGCCAACTCCTTCCTCCCAGGCAGCAGCATAACCAGGTCAGGGACTCCTGCCGGGTCCTTCCTCCCAGGCAGCAGCATAAGCAGGTCTCTCTCTCTCTCTCTCTCCTTTTCCCCTCCTGTGGATTAGAACGAAGTTTGTAAATATAATTTTCATTTTTACAGGTACCCCTATTGGATTCCACATGGACAAGTGGACGTGATCGGCGTGGGATGTAGGTAAGTATGTGTAAGTGTGTTTTAATAAATTTTTACTTTCACGGTGTGTGTGTTGTTTTTTTATTTGGCTATTTTTTGTGTTAGAACTACAGGTACCAGCGAGCCTGTTATTTCCCCGCATGCTGGTACTTGAGGTTCTCCAAGTACCAGAAAGCTTGCTGGGCCTTGTAGTTCCACAACAAAAAAACAATATTCATTTTTTGACACACTTATGGCTTTCAGCCCAGCACCCACCGCCCAGGGGTGCTGGGGACAGCCTTGGGCTTCAACCCTGGCCCTTGGGTGCCTGGAGAAGGGGTCCCCACTTCTCCAGTGAACTGCAGCCAGGGGTGACTAGTTGGGGGGGTAATGCCATGGCCGCAGGGACCTACATAAATGTGTCCCCCGGCTTTGGCATTATCTCCCTGGCTAGTGAAGCCCGGTGCTGGTAACGGGGTACTCCTACATCTTTTGTTCCCCGTATTTTTGGAACCAGGACCGGACTAAGAGCCCGGTGCTAGTTGTCTAAATATGGGGAACCCCTGTCCAATTTTTTTCACAGTATTTAAACAACCAGGACCGGCTCAAAGAGCCCAAGGCTGGTTATCCTTAGGAGGGGGGACCTCACGCATTTTTAACCTAATCAGACCCTTTTCCATTAAGTTAATGGAAGCCCTGGACAGCAAAATTGCATTAATTGGCAGTGGCTGCGGGCATCGGCTCAGGGGCAGTAGCGGGCATTGGCTCGGCGGTGGTAGGAGTCATCAGCAGGATTCGGCGGACATTATGGCTGTAGTGCCTCACCAGCCACTGACCTCACCGCACGCCATGGAGGTGTAGCCATGCTGATCATGGCTTCATCTGAGGTAAACGTGCACCCTCAGCACAGCTATGCGCACCTGTGCGTAGCCATGCCGAGCTGCGGCATTTGCCGCTCCCATCCATGTGAATGGGGCACACACGTCTTAGATGTCTAGACATACGCGGTGCAGTCGCGCCTAACAAGGCGCAATTGCAGTAAGATGTAGCCACGACGAGAATGGCTACATTTGTACAGTTGTAATCCCTGTTAGCATCAGAAATGAATGCTATGGTGGTTATTACTGTCCCCCCCCCCCCCCCTCACTCCCATTCATCTCTTGCTCTCTTTCTTCACTCTCTCACCATTGACGTGTAGATGCGTTTTTCTCCGGCTTGGTAAATAGGTCAAAATAGCAGATTTGAGGTGACAGAAGGGATGACTGGGATAGGCAAGGTTAGTGGGTGGGCGGGTGGTCTGGGCAAACTCTGCATAGTCTCTTAATGCCTAGAGGGATGGGCAGTTCTTCAGCCATGGGTCCCCATAGGTTTCCTCCACAAGGGGGTTTTTCCTCTCCGGAGTGCTGAAGGATGACTCTTCATGAGTCATGAGGCTCCCGCCATCTTGTTCCTCTTATAGGACAAGTTTGCAAGATTACTGGACCAATCTTAGTCCAAAATTACCTATTTTAGAATGCAGAGTAAATAATAATATGAATAATTACAAAATAATAATAATCATCATCATCATAACACGAAGAAGAAGAAGAAGAAGAAGAAGAAGAAGAAGAAGAAGAAGAAGTGGCTAATTTTTATTTAAAATAAAAATAGACATTTATTTTTTAAATATATTTTGCTTGAAGTTGTCTTTATTAATAAATTCTCTCAAAAGGTGAAGCAATTACACATATTTGGGGAGACAAATATATTAGGAGAGTTCAGTACCATGCATTGCTTATTCTACACAAGAGAGTACCAGGCGAGGCTGCCATGTTAGGTGCACTACATAGGTTACACTGTGCGATAAGCAAAACATGGCAGTAAGGCATACAAGGGTAAAATAAAAAGCAACTAACAGGACACCTAGTTCTGCAGCTTACACAGTAATGAAAATGGTCTTACTCTATAATTGCTTTTAGATAATTTTCCCTTTTATAAAAATTTTAAAGTGAGCTGCGGTGAAAATAACAAAAGAGGGTCCAGTCACATTTTGAAATAATAATAATAATAATAATAATAATAATAATAATAATAATACCTATATCTGACCAAAAAATAAAACTATATCTGACCAAAAAATAAAAATGTATAATAATTCTCCAACACTCCGAAGATGGTAAGCTCATATTGTGAATTGCATAAAATATTTATATGAATCCCACATAATCACTGTTACACACTGGTTCTCACTGAGCGGAGGTTGAGACGAGAGGGGTGTCATTCGGATCCCTAGCTGATGAATGTATGCAACAGATAGCAGTGCAGGATCACTGGAAGTGTTGTGGATCTCTGATAATCTCAGGTCTCTGAGGAGCTAATTGAAAAACTACTGTCTTCTACTGTGATGCTCTAAGACATTGACAAGATGGCGCCGCACTTATGTGCAGTTTTTTGGGTCAGCAGCCATCTTGGTACAGGGAGTGAAGCCTCCCTGAAGGACCAGTTTGGAATCTACACAGTAGCGCTCTCCCCTTTCAACACTTTTTACATACAAATAGGATAATAATGATAAAACTCCCACATAGTCATCTAAATGGGATGTAGTCACCATCCCGGCGGTGGGATCCCGGCCACCAGAATGCCGAGGACTATTCCCACTCATGGGTGTCCATGACACCAATTGAGTGGGAAAAAGTCCAGGTTTTGTGCGCACTAACCAACACTTTAGATGGGTTTACACACACGTATGCGGGGTGGGGGTGGGGGTGGGGGGGTATATGAGTACCTAGAAACTCCCCCAAGCATCCAATCTATGGCATAGCAGTTTACCAAATTTTTTTTTTAAATACATCACGCGGTCTGACTGCCCCCTGAGCCTTACAGTATGACAGTCTTCCTGCGCGGCTGCAGCAGCCCCCTCACATACATACTGAGAGGCTGGCTGCTGATGTAGTGGGAACTGCAGCTGCTCTCAGGCTGAGAGGTGAGAGGCGCATAGCGCATGTTCACTCCCCGCCAATGGCCAGTCAGTGGATTCCAGTGCAGCGAGGACCAGGAGGTGATTGTGTGTGTGTGAATATGCAGGGGCCGGGCAGGCGCCACTATTTAATAATAGACTATGCTGTCTTCGGCCAGCATGAGTGCGGGAACCGGAGGGAGGGCGGGCGCCAGTACTTCATATTAATTTATGCAGTCATCAGCACCAGCATGAGTGTGGGGATGGGGGAGATTGGAGGGGAGGGGTTTGGTGGGCATCGGTATTTCAGGATAAATTATGCTTTGACGTGCCAACATGAGTGTGGGATGGGTGCTGTCTGTCTATGCTGTCTTTGGGTGGGGGATATAATCATGGTGCCTGTGTGCTGCCTGTCTTTGTGTGTGTGTGTGTGGGGGGAGGGACAGTCTTTGTACCTGTGCTTCCAGTTTATGGACGACGGAGGTGGGGGATGATCATGGTGCTTGCGTGCTGTCTATATATGGGGGGATGGTTGTAGTGCATCTGTCTATGTGGAGAGGGGGGGTGGTCGTGGTGCATCAGTCTATGTGGGGGAGGGGGGATATTTGTGGTGCATCAGTCTATGGTGTAAATGTGTTATAGCAGCACGCATCGTGCTGCTATAACACTTTCTGCTTCGCCTCATTAATGAGGCGAAACAGTAAGGGACATCAACAAGATGTATTAACATCTTGTCTGCTGAAGCGGGGGATTTCGCTTCCCCCTCCGGCGATGTACCCCTGAGCACACCGCATTATTTGGAAACCCTCCTTTCAAAATCCTACGTTTGCCACTGGTTTAGCCAACTTACACAGCTAAACCCGTTCTATCTTGGTGCAACATGCACCAAAAATACAAAAAATAATAATATTGTCCTGTCAGTTTAGATTGTGAACTGAGCACAATCGGGTGCAGTAGGACAATTGCATTCACCCCCCCCTCCCCCCTTAACCTCCCTCCCCACACACACACATTGTATTGCCCTCCAGAGATGTAATAGAAGTAGGGACACATCACAGATTGGTAGGAGTAGTGATACATGATATGTGGATAGTGGTAAGTAGTAGTAGCAGGAACACATTGTAGTAGGAACACAGTAGTAGGGGGTGTAGTAGTAGTAGTAGCATGGCCACAGAAGACACTTGGGGTGTAGTAGCAGGGACTCATACAGATGTAGCCATGTTCATCGTGGCTACATCTTGCCGCTATCACGCCTTGTTAGGCGCGACCGCTGGGTGTTTCATTTCTCCAACAGTGGCGCACAATATGTGTATGAATTAGTGATGAGCGGGTTCGAATTTTCGGGATCCGAACCCCCCTGAACTTCACCCTTTTTTGCACGGGTCTGAGCAGACTCGGATCCTCCCGCCTTGCTTGGTTAACCCGAGCGCGCCCGAACGTCATCATCCCGCGGTCAGATTCTCGCAAGATTTGTATTCTATATAAGGAGCTGCGCGTCGCCGCCATTTTTCACTCGTGCATTGGAGATGATCGTGAGAGGACGTGGCTGGCGTCCTCTCAGTTTCTATGTTCAGTGGGCTGCAAATATCTGTGCTCAGTGTGCTGCAAATATCTGTGCTCAGTGTGCTGCAAGTGCAAATATCTACGTTCTCTGCCTGAAAAACGCTCCATATCTGTGCTCAGTGTGCTGCAAATATCTGTGCTCAGTGTGCTAATTGCTTTATTGTGGGGACTGGGGACCAGCAGTATTATATAGTAGGAGGACAGTGCAGAGTTTTGCTGACCAGTGACCACCAGTATTATACGTTCTCTGCCTGAAAAACGCTCCATATCTGTGCTCAGTGTGCTGCAAATATCTGTGCTCAGTGTGCTAATTGCTTTATTGTGGGGACTGGGGACAAGCAGTATTATATAGTAGGAGGACAGTGCAGAGTTTTGCTGACCAGTGACCACCAGTATTATACGTTCTCTGCCTGAAAAACGCTCCATATCTGTGCTGCATTGTAGTATATAGTAGGAGGACAGTGCAGAATTTTGCTGACCACCAGTATAACTATATATATAGCAGTACGGTACAGTAGTCCACTGCTCTACCTCTGTGTCGTCAAGTATACTATCCCATCCATACCTGTGGTGCATTTCAGTTTTGCACAGTTTGCTGACCACCAGTATATATAATATATAGCAGTGCGGTACAGAAGGCCACTGCTCTACCTACCTCTGTGTCGTCAAGTATACTATCCATCCATACCTGTGGTGCATTTCAGTTTTGCACAGTTTGCTGACCACCAGTATATAATATATAGCATTACGGTACAGTAGGCCACTGATCTACCTACCTCTGTGTCGTCAAGTATACTATCCATCCATACCTGTGGTGCATTTCAGTTTTGCACAGTTTGCTGACCACCAGTATATATAATATATAGCAGTACGGTACAGTAGGCCACTACTCTACCTACCTCTGTGTCGTCAAGTATACTATCCATCCATACCTGTGGTGCATTTCAGTTTTGCACAATTTGCTGACCACCATTATATATAATATATAGCAGTACGGTACAGTAGGCCACTGCTCTGCCTACCTCTGTGTCGTCAAGTATACTATCCATCCATACCTGTGGTGCATTTCAGTTTTGCACAGTTTGCTGACCACCAGTATATATAATATATAGCAGTATGGTACAGTAGGCCACTGCTCTACCTACCTCTGTGTCGTCAAGTATACTATCCATCCATACCTGTGGTGCATTTCAGTATTTGTGATCAGTATATATAGTAGTAGGCCATTGCTATTGATAAATATATTACTTGCATATAATTCCACACATAAAAAATGGAGAACAAAAATGTGGAGGGTAAAATAGGGAAAGATCAAGATCCACTTCCACCTCATGCTGAAGCTGCTGCCACTAGTCATGGCCGAGACGATGAAATGCCATCAACGTCGTCTGCCAAGGCCGATGCCCAATGTCATAGTAGAGAGCATGTAAAATCCAAAAAACAAAAGTTCAGTAAAATGACCCAAAAATCAAAATTAAAATCGTCTGAGGAGAAGCGTAAACTTGTCAATATGCCATTTACGACACGAAGTGGCAAGGAATGGCTGAGGCCCTCTCCTATGTTCCTCATGACTAGTGGGTCAGCTTCACATGAGGATGGAAGCACTCATCCTCCTGCTAGAAAACTTAAAAGACTTAAGATGGCAAAAGCACAGCAAAGAACTGTGCGTTCTTCTAAATCACAAATCCCCAAGGAGAGTCCAATTGTGTCGGTTGTGATGCCTGGCCTTCCCAACACTGGACGGGAAGAGGTGGCGCCTTCCACCATTTGCACGCCCCCTGCAAGTGCTGGAAGGAGCACCCGCAGTCCAGTTCCTGATAGTCAAATTGAAGATGTCACTGTTGAAGTACACCAGGATGAGGATATGGGTGTTGCTGGCGCTGGGGAGGAAATTGACAAGGAGGATTCTGATGGTGAGGTGGTTTGTTTAAGTCAGGCACCCGGGGAGACACATGTTGTCCGTGGGACGAATATGGCCATTGACATGCCTGGTCAAAATACAAAGAAAATCACCTCTTCGGTGTGGAATTATTTCAACAGAAATGTGGACAACTGGGCCAATATTTACTGAAAAATCGAGTTTGTCCGATTTGTGTTTTTTTTTCTAAGTCCCAATCCGGGAATTCACTAAGCACCAATCTCGGCAGTGTTTGGACTATTCGTAATGGTTTGAATGTCAACGTTCACAAATACGAATGAATAGACCATTGGTCAAACGCGGCTGTTATTACATAGAATACGGGCATTCAGTATTCATTCGTATTTGGGTTAGTCTCTGAGTGCTCAAATGCGGTCGTATTTTTTTGCGATTCGTTAAAAAAAGCGGCAAAAAATAGACCTGCTTTTTTCAGTCGTGTTTACATGTGTTTACATGTGTTGCAAAAATCACTCACACCTGAATTAGGATGCCTATAAAAGGATGTTAGGCCCATTTTAATACACCTACACTCAGAAATGGCAGCAGGACTGTGGGCCAGTGATCTTTTGTGTGCTGTGGGATTCCTCAGACTCAGACATCAGCCTGTAAGTAACCAGGGCCAAGAAACTGAACATGGTCAGCAGGTTGTACAGGTTCCGCGGAGGCTGCGCAGGCCTCGTTTTTTTAGGGGGTGTTTAAACTTGAACGCATTGTCCGATGATAAGGTCATACAGATGCTCCGTCTAAATCGTAACAACATTTTCCATCTGTATGACCTTGGCAAACTGGGCCTAGACCCTGAGACAGCACGCTCTCGCTCTGTCTCAGGTCTGCACAAACTCCTGGCTGTGTTGCACTTTATGGCTACTGGCAGCTTTCAGGCTGTGTCTGAGGATGTCATAGGAATCTCACAGTCCTCATTTTCCAGAATCTTAACACATGTGATGTATACCTAACGACCTCTTCTGTTTTGTGTTTGTTTTAATTTCTCGCTGGCCAGTTCTGTCCTAAAATCTCATGTTTATTGTTCTTTAAAATATACACACAGGTGTTGGCTGTTTTGCAGCCCCACATCGAGGCCTCAATCTGCTTCCCTACCCAGGAGTTTCTGTGGCATTCCGTCAGGGTAGATTTCTATGAGCTGGCTGGCATGCCCAATGTGCTTGGAGCCATAGATTGCACACACATTCAGCTGAGACCACCTAGGGGCAGGCAGCACATATATACAAAATGCCATTTCGAACACTCCACAAATGTGCAGGTGGTTTGTGATGCAAATCTCAAAATAATGAGTGTTGTTGCTGGTTACCCTGGGGGCTGCCATGACTCCTTCATCCTCAGTCAGTCATCCCTCTTTGATAAGTTTGAGGACGGACAAATGCCAGATGGATGGCTGCTGGGTATGTAATTTGATATGTGTATGCCTGCGTATACTTTGTCCAAATACAGGTGCAGATGTATTAACCTGTAGAAGGCATAAGGAAGTGAGAAACCAGTGATCTGTGCAAGGTGAGAAAGGCACCAGCCAATCAGCTCCAATATGTAAATGAACATTTAGGAACAGATTGTCTGCTGCCTTTATTACCTTGCACATATCACTGGTTTTTCACTTCCTTATGCCTTCTACAGGTTAATACATCTGCCCCACAGTGTTTTACTTATGTGTTGCTGTATCTTAACATGAATCACGTTACTATATCTGTCTTTTAGGTGATGGAGGATATGGCTGTTTCTCTTGGCTTCTAACTCCATTGTCCCGACCTGATACCCCTGCTGAACACAATTACAATCATGCACATAAGTCCACGCGGAATGTGATAGAAAGATGTTTTGGTGTGCTGAAATCTAGTTTTCGGTGTCTGGATAAGTCTGGTGGCCTTTTGTTGTATAGTCCCTCCAAGGTGACTCAAATTGTGTTCTGCTGCTGCTTTCTTCATAACATGTGTTTGCAACAACATCTGCCACATGTTGAGGAGGAGTAGGAGGAGGAGGAGGAAGAAAGCAGCCAGCAAGCAGAGGAATTAGAGACATCTGGTGATACTTGGAGTACAGATGTAGGGAGGCAGGTTAGGCAAGAGATCATCAATCGCTATTTCTAAGGTAAGCTTGGTTTGCTTATTTCATTTGTTGTGTAATCATAAATAGATGTTTTGCCTTTTTTTTCAAAAAACCATTACTCAGAATGTGTCTGTCTCCTTGACACATGCAAACATACCCTCGCTTTATGAAAAACAATTGTCGCATGTGTATTGTGTGTATTTTTATTCTCCAAACAACAGATTATGAGTGGCATGCATTAAGTCTGGATAAGTGGTCGTAAACTTGCAGTGCTAATTTCTTACAAGCCCACATAATCCATTTTGTATTTCACTTTATCATTGTGTGTAACGTCCTAATGCACAGGTTCCCAAACTTGACCCTCAGGACCACACACAGTGCATGTTTTTCACGTAACCCAGTAGAAGCACAGGTGTATGAATTACTCACAGACATATGTTAAAAGGTTCACAGGTGGAGCAAATTATGTAACTTGTGATTCTGTGAGGAGACCTGCAAAACATGCACTGTGTGGGTTCCTGAGGGCCGAGTTTGAGAACCTGTGTTCCCAAAAAACACTCCTCAACATATAATATGTTAGCCTTGAGGAATACATGTGTCTCTATGTGTGATGCACCATCATATTTAAGACACACAAACTTACTGTAATCAGGAATAATTTATTTCCTAATGTTTGATGCCGTAAACTTGATGATGTGTAAGTAAATACACAGTTTGCCACACATATACATTATTATACACATTCTTTGATTTTTGATGTAAAAGTACATATTTGTTTGTTTCAGCATCATGTGTAAAAACATTCTTACTAATTTTTAACACACACAAACATGTCCCAACAATATTGACATTCATTTTGACAATGTTTTTAAAACAAAACAAGCCAACATATTACAAGTTTTTTACGCAACTCAATTGTGTTCTTCTTGTAATGTTGTATAGAGAAGAAAGCTAAAATATGTATCAATAACATTGTAATTTGGATTGTCTGCAGGAAAAGAGAATGATTGGAATCTAGAAAGAGTAATGATTAGAAAAAAAATCAAGTGGTCAGTTTACTTCCTGCTAAAGACATTCTGCCTGGCTGCAAATTATTGTGTCTACAGGAAAAGAGAATGATTGGAATCTAGAAAGAGTAATGATTAGAAAAAAAAATCAAGTGGTCAGTTTACTTCCTGCTAAAGACATTCTGCCTGGCTGCCAATTATTGTGTCTGCAGGAAAAGAGAATGATTGGAATCTAGAAAGAGTAATGATTAGAAAAAAATCAAGTGGTCAGTTTACTTCCTGCTAACATGTATGTGTGGCTTCATCAACATTTCCCTCCTCCAATACCAAAATAAATGGTAAAGAATAAATGTGCGTACAAATTTTTTGTTTTTGTTTGTAGCACTTATAATTAATGATGTTGAAAAAAGTGTCAAGGAGCTAAGTGTTATATATTTTTTGCCAAAAATACACTTACTAACTATTTTGAGTTACTTATCCCAAATGTCTAACTTGTATTTTTTTCAAATTTTTTTTGGTGGCTGCTTGTCCTGCCCTTTGCCTTTAGCACTGTCATGTTGTCGTGCTATGGTGGAGCGTCTTGGTGGTGATGAGACTGGCGTGATATTTGGAGTAGTCGTACCAGAACTGCTGCTTGTTTGCTGTTGGTGCATGCATCTGAGTGTTTCATTCAGGTTAGTGAGGGTGGCATTGAGTTCACGTGTAGCAGCATTTTGATTGTCTACTATTCGGAATAAACTTTCATTAATCTTTTGATTATTTTGAAAAATGCTCATATAACTTTGCTGTTGTCTGTGCTGTTCTTCCATTATGCGCTGTAAGTTGCCCATGACCTGTGTAATGTCTGTACGCATGAGTTCCATGGTATTGCTTATTCTGGTTGTTTATTCATTTTGTCTACTCAGATTTCTTGATATTCTTCTGAGGTGAGCTGGTAGGCTTGCAAACATTTGTGTCTGCTTACGCAGGCAATCGTCATTAGTGGCCTGCTGTCTAGTCCAAATGGTCCAAAACACCTGATCAGGGCCTTGTGTTCCTGGTGTTGTTGGGCTGTGTTGTGGTGGTGGTGTGCTTTGCTGTGGTGGTGTACTCACAGGTGCTGGGGGGCTCATTCCTTGCATTAATGGCTGCATTTATAAGATGTTTGTCTCCTCCATGTCACTGTGTTGCTGTTGTTGCGGAGGGATGCTGTTCCCAGGACTAGAAGCTGAAATGTTAAACAAATCTCCGTTAGCTATCCATATGTTTGAGAAATGTAAACAAATCACTACACATGGAACACATGTGATTCACTGTTGCTTACAACTATTCTGCCTAGCAACATCATCACTCATAGCTTAAATACATACATATGCCTGTTTGTGGCAAATGTGTCTGGTTACTTAATTGTGAAAGCAAACACTTCAGTTTTATTGTAGCTCACACATACTCCACCATAAAAACACATTGGAATACATAATGTGTTACCTTATAGCTTTGTTCAAACAAACATAGTAATGTTGTTATATGTATTTTGCAATGTTACCTCAAACACACATGTGAAATGTGGAAAAACAACCTTACTTTTTGCAATAAAACCAACATGCTTTTTTGTTGCAGCATCTTACACACAATGTCATACTGCATGGCTCAAGTGGACATACATATCTTTACTGGATGTGGACAAGGACATTTAGCTTGGATTACATTTCAGCTTTTACTTACTGCGGTAAGTATTTAAGTTTTTGATGTGTTTTGACTTAATGCGGGTATGAAATATTTTGATTATGTACTGAAATTTTACACATTTTTTTCAGTTTGATACTCACAATCAAGATGAGGGGAGTGTGGATGGTGTCTTGGAGGTGTGTCCAAAATTTGGAGTGGGGGGACAGAACATACGGACGATAATCTTTGTGGCGGGGTAGCCTGCTGTGTTTGGGCCGGGACATACGACCTTGCTTTCTTTTCGGCCACAGGTTTTTTGTGGTGATGTCTTTCAGAAGTGCCACTTCTGCTGCTCCATACTTCTTTTGATGGACCTTTTAATGAAATTGCAATTTTGTTATGGCCATTCCTTTACAAGCATACCCTATACTACAATGGACACTTTACCTGCTTCTGCAGCGTCATCATCATCAGATGTGATAGGAGTTACTGGCCGACGAGTAGTACTGCTTTTTTCTAACACTGTATGAAATAAAAAATAATAATAATTTAATCATACTATTGTGTATACATCCACTCATTATGCTTATAAACATTTATTCTTGAAGAAATGCTTGGTTCTTATTTTTAAAAGACATAAGGACCGGAAATACAAAAAAAAAAAAACATTGACCAAAACACATATGCACTATGGCAACATCAACACAGGAAAACATGTACAGGACACTGACATAGGCCACAAGTTAAAGAAAAAAAATAATAAAAAATATACACACACATCTTCATTTTGTATTGAAAGGAAAAATATTACAGATGCAATATATACATTGCTATGTGATGTGGCACTCCAAAGACACATTACCACTATATGAGCCAAGACAAAATGTAGCAATTTTTCACAAAAATTACACTGCAGTGTGGTGTCACGGTACAAATACAAGCAAAAAATTATTGTTAATTTAATTAAATAATTACTATTATCTAATAATGACACTACACATGTAAGTGGATTCCAAACCACTTTCCAGTACTCCAGCCTCTAACATGACAACCACTGTTTTAAAAACATTGCACATGGATCACAAAAATATAAAACATAGTCACAATTTTAATTGAAAAATTGGCCAAAAGGAAAACATTATTGCAGGACAATTCAGAGACACACCAAGTCCAAACTACACATGCAAAATATCTGTCAGAAAAACACATGACATACAATAAAGTAAGATGTTACATTGGCTTTTGTATAAAACATTAACCAAAACAATATGGATGTGGCACCACGTGGCGCTATGTTTATACCCTCAAAATGAAGGACCTTACACAATGGAGTCTGATTTGTTCTCATAGATGGTAAGGTTCATATGATGCATACAGATTTCTAGAATGCAAAAGAACACACAAACATAGTGCAACTCTGTTTTAACACCAAAAACACTTCAATCAGCATATAGAGAATCAAATGGACTCCTTCTTGCATCAACTCTCATGCTTCTGATGAAGGACGATGTCCGAAAGCGCTAAAGCCGGGAGTTGGTGAGGACAAGGACGTGCGGACGGGAACTGAGGTCAATGTGCGGCTGGAGACGGCATCTCACTGGGACTTTGCGGTGAATATTCTCGGCAACAGTTTTCCTGTTCAGGAGTCCATTTGATTCTCTATATGCTGATTTTTATTCAATGTTTGTAAGTGCATTTTTTATTAAATCCGTTTGTCTTTTAAGACGTTAGTGCACTATTTCCTTTTTTCTTTCTAAGCCATCCATTAAGGAGTCTCGTCCCACTGAGTACAGTGGCAATTTCATCATCCTTGACTATCTACATGCAATATTAAAACCGCCTTATGTGAGTGGGACCATACAGATTGAAGTGTTTTTGGTGTTAAAACAGAGTTGCACTATGTTTGTGTGTTCTTTTGCATTCTAGAAATCTGTATGCATCATATGAACCTTACTATCTATGAGAACAAATCAGACTCCATTGTGTAAGGTCCTTTATTTTGAGGGTATAAACATAGCGCCACGTGGTGCCACATCCATTTTGTTTTTATTACATTATTGTGAATCACGGTGAATGATTTCCTTGGTATCCAAGGGCTGCTATTAGTATTTAAGCGCACAAGGGGTCTATTTTTCTTATGAACCAAAACAATGTATTTGCTGACACAGACTTGAAGATGGGAGTAATATGCAACGTCACATGACACACATTTAAAAAAACCAAAAAACCATAGAATGTAAATGCAAATACACATGCTCACCATTCTTCCTGGGCCTATCTGAATCCCGGACATGGGTTGCAGAGACAACTTCTGGAGGGATTACACTCCACATGCGCTCCTCATACTCCAGATATATTGCAATATAGGGCTGCCCACCACCGGTTTTCCGAGCTGACTTGGCCTCCTTGGCCATTTTGGACTTGACACGTCGCTTTATGTCATAGTACCATTTGCGGCACGTGTCCTCCGTTCGCTTGACCACCCCCTCACTATTGACAGCAGCAACAACTTTCACCCACAACACCGTCTTCGTCCGTGTTGGCACCTTGGCGGACTCAGGGCCAAATAGCTGCCTCTGATACTTCATCAGCTCATGCACCAATGCCACATTTTCAGCAAAACTAACCTTAACATTCCGCCCAGTCTTAGTGGTGCGTGGCTGCGGAGCACTCTGACTGTCACTATCACTTGAGGCTGCTGCAGCAACCTCACCCACCTCCTCCACCTCACTAACCACACTAACACTCACCTCCACCACCTGACCGACCTCCTCCCCCTCACTCACATCCTCCACCTCACCCACCTCTGAGTCACACATAATTGTGTGTCTAAACAGTTAACACAGAAAAAAAAACAAAAAAACAACACACTCCTCCACTACCACTACACAACTCACACACACACACAGACACACACACACACACACACACACACACACACTGACAAGGGACTATAAAGAATAATAACTTGGACTAAAAATGAGACAAAACCACAAAATACAAGACAACAAGAATGACAAGACGACTTTCAAACACAATACCACACTCAGAAATCGCTACCAACACTCCTCACCAAACCACAAATTCACCTACCTCCCCAGCACAACCTCCCTCCTCCTCTCCACTAACTAAACCCACGAGGTGCGGACGGTTTGGGGCGTATTTATATGGTTGCGCACAGACACTCCTACCATCTGAAACACAACCAATCACGAACGGAGATGAAAATCGAAACTGAAAGTGAAAATGCGGCCACGGGGAAAAAAAACCCTGCCGCGTTTAACTTAGGAAAAAAAACAGCAAAAACAACAAAAACATGTACGCAAATGACAATGACGGCCGTAAATGTGCCAAAAAAAAACCACAACTGGCATCGACATCGGAAAACACGACAACCATAAAGTCGACTGCTACGTAACTTTACGTATATGGATTCAAAAAGTTGCATGAAAATGCACCCAATACAAAACGAGTTTAAACAGTACACAAACTGACAAAAAACACGAATATGAGTAAATATTGTCCCTGGTGTCAAGCCGTGTGTTGCCTTTGTCAAGCTGTAATAAGTAGGGGTAAGGACGTTAACCACCTAGGAACATCCTCCCTTATACGTCACCTGGAGCGCCTCCCTTATACGTCACCTGGAGCGCATTCATCAGAAGTCATTGACAAGTTCAAAAACTTTGGGTGACAGCGGAAGCAGTCCACTGCCAACTAAATCCCTTCCTCTTGTAACCAAGCTCCTGCAAACCACACCACCAACTCCCTCAGTGTCAATTTCCTCCTTAGACAGGAAAGCCAATAGTCCTGCAGGCCATGTCACTGTCAAGTCTGACGAGTCCTCTCCTGCCTGGGATTCCTCTGATGCATCCTTGAGTGTAACGCCTACTGCTGCTGGCGCTGCTGTTGTTGCTTCTGGGAGTCGTTCGTCATCCCAGAGGGGAAGTCGGAAGACCACTTGTACTACTTCCAGTAAGCAATTGACTGTCCAACAGTCCTTTGCGAGGAAGATGAAATATCACAGCAGTCATCCTGCTGCAAAGCGGATAACTCAGGCCTTGGCAGCCTGGGCGGTGAGAAACGTGGTTCCAGTATCCACTGTTAATTCAGAGGGAACTAGACAATTTCTTGAGGTAGTGTGCCCCCGTTACCAAATACCATCTAGGTTCCACTTCTCTAGGCAGGCGATACCGAGAATGTACACGGACGTCAGAAAAAGACTCACCAGTGTCCTAAAAAATGCAGTTGTACCCAATGTCCACTTAACCACGGACATGTGGACAAGTGGAGCAGGGCAGACTCAGGACTATATGACTGTGACAGCCCACTGGGTAGATGTATTGCCTCCCGCAGCAAGAACAGCAGCGGCGGCACCAGTAGCAGCATCTCGCAAACGCCAACTCGTTCCTAGGCAGGCTACGCTTTGTATCACCGCTTTCCAGAATACGCACACAGCTGAAAACCTCTTACGGCAACTGAGGAAGATCATCGCGGAATGGCTTACCCCAATTGGACTCTCCTGTGGATTTGTGGCATCGGACAACGCCAGCAATATTGTGTGTGCATTAAATCTGGGCAAATTCCAGCACGTCCCATGTTTTGCACATACCTTGAATTTGGTGGTGCAGAATTTTTTAAAAAACGACAGGGGTGTGCAAGAGATGCTGTCGGTGGCCAGAAGAATTGCGGGACACTTTCGGCGTACAGGCACCACGTACAGAAGACTGGAGCACCACCAAAAACAACTGAACCTGCCCTGCCATCATCTGAAGCAAGAGGTGGTAACGAGGTGGAATTCAACCCTCTATATGCTTCAGAGAATGGAGGAGCAGCAAAAGGCCATTCAAGCCTATACAGCTACCTACGATATAGGCAAAGGAGGGGGAATGCATCTGACTCAAGCGCAGTGGAGAATGATTTCAACGTTGTGCAAGGTTCTGCAACCCTTTGAACTTGCCACACGTGAAGTCAGTTCAGACACTGCCAGCCTGAGTCAGGTCATTCCCCTCATCAGGCTTTTGCAGAAGAAGCTGGAGAGATTGAAGGAGGAGCTAAAACAGAGCGATTCCGCTAGGCATGTGGAACTTGTGGATGGAGCCTTTAATTCGCTTAACCAGGATTCATGGGTGGTCAATCTGTTGAAATCAGAGCACTACATTTTGGCCACCGTGCTCGATCCTAGATTTAAAACCTACGTTGTGTCTCTCTTTCCGGCAGACACAAGTCTGCAGAGGTTCAAAGACCTGCTGGTGAGAAAATTGTCAAGTCAAGCGGAACGTGACCCATCAACAGCTCCTCCTTCACATTCTCCCGCAATTGGGGCTGCGAGGAAAAGGCTAAAAATTCCGAGCCCACCCGCTGGCGGTGATGCCGGCCAGTCAGGAGCAAGTGCTGACATCTGGTCCGGACTGAAGGACCTGCCAATGATTACTGACATGTCGTCTGCTGTCACTGCATATGATTCTGTCACCATTGAAAGAATGGTGGAGGATTATATGAGTGACAGCATCCAAGTAGGCACGTCAGACAGTCCGTACGTATACTGGCAGGAAAAAGAGGCAATTTGGAGGCCCTTGCACAAACTGGCTTTATTTTACCTAAGTTGCCCCCCGTCCAGTGTGTACTCCGAAAGAGTGTTTAGTGCAGCCGCTCACCTTGTCAGCAATCGGCATACGAGGTTACTTCCAGAAAATGTGGAGAAGATGATGTTCATAAAAATTAATTATAATCAATTCCTCCGTAGAGACATTCACCAGCAATTGCCTCCAGAAAGTACACAGGGACCTGAGATGGTGGATTCCAGTGGGGACAAATTAATAATCTGTGAGGAGGGGGATGTACACAGTGAAAGGGGTGAGGAATCGGACGATGAGGAGGAGGTGGACATCTTGCCTCTGTAGAGCCAGTTTGTGCAAGGAGAGATTGATTGCTTCTTTTTTGGTGGGGGCCCAAACCAACCAGTCATTTCAGTCACAGTTGTGTGGCAGACCCTGTCGCTGAAATGATGGGTTTGTTAAAGTGTGCATGTCTTGTTTATACAACATAAGGGTGGGTGGGAAGGCCCAAGGACAATTCCATCTTGCACCTCTTTTTTCTTTCATTTTTCTTTGCATCATGTGCTGTTTGGGGACTATTTTTGGAAGTGCCATCCTGTCTGACACTGCAGTGCCACTCCTAGATGGGCCAGGTGTTTGTGTCGGCCACTTGGGTCGCTTAGCTTAGTCACACAGCTACCTCATTGCGCCTCTTTTTTTCTTTGCATCATGTGCTGTTTGGGGACTATTTTTTGGAAGTGCCATCCTGTCTGACACTGCAGTGCCACTCCTAGATGGGCCAGGTGTTTGTGTCGGCCACTTGGGTCGCTTAGCTTAGTCACACAGCTACCTCATTGCGCCTATTTTTTTCTTTGCATCATGTGCTGTTTGGGGACTATTTTTTTAATCTGCCTTCCTGTCTGACACTGCAGTGCAACTCCTAGATGGGGCAGGTGTTTGTGTCGGCCACTTGGGTCGCTTAGCTTAGTCATCCAGCGACCTTGGTGCAAATTTTAGGACTAAAAATAATATTGTGAGGTGTGAGGAGTTCAGAATAGACTGGAAATGAATGGAAATTATGGTTATTGAGGTTAATAATACTATGGGATCAAAATGACCCCCAAATTCTATGATTTAAGCTGTTTTTGAGGGTTTTTTGTGAAAAAACACCCGAATCCAAAACACACCCGAATCCGACAAAAAAAATTCAGGGAGGTTTTGCCAAAACGCCTCCGAATCCAAAACACGGCCGTGGAACCGAATCCAAAACCAAAACACAAAACCTGAAAAATTTACGCTGCACATCACTAGTATGAATCAGAAACAGTGATCAAACATTGCGGTTTAATTCTGACAAACAGTGTCTCACAATACGTGTATGAGTTAGAAATAGTAATCAAACACTGTGGTTTAATTTCACCAACAATATCGCACAATACGTGTATGATTCAGAAAAAATAATATACTGCTGTCTGTCCGGCAGTGTCACAGTGCTTATGAAAATAAAATAAAAATTGTACACTGGGGTACAGCACAAACAAACAATTATTTTTTTTAATAATTATATTTTAGGCTTTTTAGCTTTTATTATTTTAATTTTACACTGGGGCGGAGCCCCTGAATGGATGGACAAATCACCTCTAGGATGGACAGATCGCCCCTTGTTGTCAAATACACCACCTGGCAACAGTCAGAGCACCCCTGGACTGTTACGTAGGTCACACCAACCCCTGGATGTACTCACACAGTATACTCAGATTTTTATTAACACTGGGGCAAAGCCCCTGGATGTATATGGACGGATCACCCCTTGTCAGATACAGCACCAGACGACAGATAGAGCACCCCTGGACTGATACACCAGCCCTACAGCAGTCAGCAGTCCCATGCCACACAACCCGCAACACTGATGTGGACACGGCCATTTAGTACACTCTCCACAGCCGGAGTGAAAATGGTGCAGATCACCGGGACCTTTAAAGAATCCAAAACTCTGTGAGAATCCAACAGCAGATGATGATGTTTTGCCTCGTTTTGGTATTCGAGTCTGGCGGGAAATCCCGAGCCAGACTCAGATCCGGACTTGGAATGCAAAGTTCGGGTGGGTCAGATTCTTAGAGAACTGGACCCACTTATCCCTACCAAAACACACAGCTAATAACACCCAAGAATTAGAGATGAGCAGGTTCAGTTCCCTGAGAATCGAACCCTACCAAACTTCACTACCCAAGCCTGGATCTGAGTTCAGCACAGGTTTTCCCGCCTGACTCGGAAACCAGAACAAGGCAAAACATTATTATCCCGCTGTCGGATTCTCGCAGGGTTTGGATTCCATATAAGAAGCTGCGCGTCGCGGGCATTTTAACTCCAGCATTGGAGAGTGTAGAGAGAGGATGTGTCTCCGTCCTCTATGTCCTGCCTCAGTCCAGTCACAGTGGTTGTGTCCTCTGCTGCCATATGTCCAGTGCTGCTGTGTAAGTCCAGTCTAGTGGTGCTGACTTGTGCTGCATCAGTCCAGTGGTGGTGTCTTGTGCTGCATCAGTCCAGTCACAGTGGTTGTGTCCTCTGCTGCCATATGTTCAGGGCTGCTGTATAAGTCCAGTCCAGTGGTGGTGTCTTGTGCTGCATCAGTCCAGTGGTGGTGTCTTGTGCTGCATCAGTCCAGTCACAGTGGTGGTGTCCTCTGCTGCCATATGTCCAGTGCTACTGTATAAGACTACACTGATCATACAGAATGAGAGAAGTGATACTGTGCAGGTGTCACATATAGATAGTAGGAACATGTACCTGATCATACAGAATAAGGGAAGTGATACTGTGCAGTGTCACATACATATAGGAACTTATATTTGCAGTATAATTGCATTGACCATACAGAATAATAGAAGTGATACTGTGCAGGTTTCACATACAGATAGTAGGAATGTGTATCTGCAGTATAATTACACTGATTGTACAGAATAATAAAAGTGATACTGTGCAGCTGTCACATACAGATACAGTAGTAGGAACATGAATCTGTAGTATAATTATACTGATCATACAGAATGAGAGAAGTGATACTGTGCAGCTGTCACATATAGATAGTAGGAACGTGTATCTGCAGTATAATTACACTGATCGTACAGAATTAGAGAAGTGATACTGTGCAGTTGTCACATACAGATAGTAGGAATATATATCTGCAGTATAATTACACTGATCATACAGAATGAGAGAAGTGATACTGTACAGGTGTCACATACAGATAGTAGGAATGTGTATCTGCGGTATATTTACACTGATCATACAGAATGAGAGAAGTGATACTGTGCAGGTGTCACATACAGATAGTAGGAATGTGTATCTGCGGTATATTTACACTGATCATACAGAATGAGAGAGGTGATACTGTGCAGTTGTCACATACAGATAGTAGGAACATGTATATGCAGTATAATTACACTGATCATACAGAATGAGAGAGGTGATACTGTGCAGTTGTCACATACAGATAGTTGGAACATATATCTGCAGTATAATTACACTGATCATACAGAATGAGAGAAGTGATACTGTGCAGGTGTCACATACAGATAGTAGGAACATGTATCTGCGGTATATTTACACTGATCACACAGAATGAGAGAAGTGATACTGTGCAGGTGTCACATACAGATAGTAGGAACGTGTATCTGCAGTACCTCATTGCACCTCTTTTTCTTCTTTGCATGATGTGCTCGTTGGGGACTAGTTTTTTTAAATGCCATCCTGTCTGCCATTGCAGTGCCACTCCTAGATGGGCCAGGTGTTTGTGCCGCTTAGCTTAGTCATACAGCCACCTTGGTGCAACATTTTCACTTAAAAACAATATTGTGAGGTGTTCAGAATAGACTGGAAATGAGTGGAAATGAATGTTATTGGGGTTAATAATACCGTAGAATCAAAATTACCCCCAAATTCTGTAATTTTAGCTGTTTTTATGTTTTTTTCAAAAATCATCCAGATCTAAAACCAAAACACAAAAGGGTGGTTTTGGCAAAACTAATCCAGATCCAAAACACGAGCATGGAACCAGAACCAAAACCAAAACACGAAAAGTGCCCACCGCACATCTCTACCAAGAATGGATAAGAATGGATAAGAAGAGAACATTGGACTGTTTTGACAGACAGAGCACCCCTGGACTGAAACTGTACAGCCCCTGGATGTACCCACACAGTATACTGGGATTTTTTTTTTTAACACTGGGGCAGAGCCCCTGGATGTATATAGTAATATAGTACCATAGTAACATGGTTAATGAGGTTGAAAAAAGACAAGTTGTCCATCGAGTTCAACCTTTATATTTTGACCCTATACTATTCCCTATATAATCATAGCTTATCCCATAATGACTCGTTTTTAAAAGTATTGACCGAGTCTGAAATTACTACCTTCACTGGCAAATAATTCCAGATTCTTACTGCTTTACTGTGAAGAACCCCCTCCTCCCGCTGGGTATGAAATCTCCTATCCTCTAACCTCAGAGGGTGTCCGTGTGTCCTGTGTAGAGATCTCTCAATAAACAGATCTCCTTTTAGCTTCATGTATTGTCCTTTTATATATTTATAAATATTTATAAAGTCCCCTCTTAGATGCCTCTTTTGTAGTGTAAACATATCCAACCTAGTAAGCCTTTCCTCATAATCCAGTGCCTCTAACCCCTTAATCAATTTTGTAGCTCACCTCTGCACCCTTTCAAGCTCTAAGATATCTTTTTTTTATAATGTGGTGTCCAGATGTGGCAGATCACCCCATGTTGTCAGAGACACCACCAGACATCCGTGGACTGATACTGATACATAGGACACACCAGCCCCTGGATGTACACACACAGTATACTGGGACTTTCTTTTTAACACTGGGGCAGAGCCCCTGGATGTATATGGACCAAAAACACCCAGCTAAAAACACCCAAGAATGGATAAGAAGAGAACATTGAACTGTTTTGAAGTGCCCTTCTATGAGCCCTATTGAAAATTTACGGATAGAGCTGAAGAAGGCAGCCATCAGACTTAGGTGTCTATTTACTAAACCTTGGATTGGTACCAACCAATCAGCTCCTAACTGTCATTTTTCAAACCCAACGTGTGACATAGTAGTTAGGAGCTGACTGGTTGGTACTTTATCTCAGTCCACTTTATCTCTATCCAAGGCTTAGTAAATAGACCCATGAGAGAGCTGGAGCTGCCACTTCTTCCATTGCGGCAACTGTTTTCAAATCTCCTGGTTCCGTACTCACGTCTGGATTCGCTCATGAGGATGAATTGAAACCAAGTGCGAGAAGGGACACTAGTGTTCAACAGTAGTGTGCATATAATTGATCTAAAAACAATAAGTCTTCTTCAACATTATTCATTTAAATAAGTTAATATTAAGTTAAAATAATATAACCTGTAAATCTTATAGCCTATTTTTTTTATAATAAAAAAACTACAAATATTAATATATTAAAACTCAACTGGATAATTTCTTTCTTCCTCTGATCTCTTTTTTCATTTTCTTTCTCTTTTCATCTCTCTAATTGGTATCTTGTCATTCTTCTTGTTTTTCTATTCCATAGTTCAGGGGTAATCTTTTTCTCTTTATGCTTATATGGGAGTCTTCTACTGACAGTGGCTTCTATTTTGGGTGAGACATTTTTAGCATATTCTTTCCCTAATATGGCAGCCTCCTATTATGAATGAAGTGCCTATTAAATCATTTTAAATGGTCTGTGACCTTGGGCCACTTGGTTGACACTGTGGATTAGGCACTTGGGGGACAGTGACATGGCTGCTAGCTTACTTTCACAGCAACATATATGACCAGGGTGTGGGACTCTAGGTTAACACCAAAAAGGTCGACACACCGTAGGTCGACACCAATTGGTCAACACACCTTAGGTCGACATGGACAAATGGTCGACATGAGTTTTTTTATGTTGTTTTGGTGTCGTCGTCTTCGTAGAGTGATGAGAACCCCAATTAGTGTACCGCGTCCCCTCTCATGGCTCACTTCGCTCGCCATGCTTCGGGCAAGATTCCCATTCCCAACCTTAGTCCACGTGGATCGTAAAGTATGAAAAAGACCAAAATTTTTTGTTTCTCTTATTCAGCATTACTTTTGTCTTATTTTATTCATGAGTGAGGGGGGATGGAGGATGTTTTACTTACATTTAGGTATTTTACATTTTTTGCTACATTTTGCCACATCCACCTAGAAATGCACATTGTTTATTGCTGTACAGCACGTCATTGCGATGATAGTAAATAAATGCCCATGATCTGGAGTATACCATATTTTCCATGTAGGATGATTTTTAAGGCATTGGCATTTGTCTTTCTATGTGTAAAGTGCAAAGTAAGCTGCAATCAAAACACTGACGTTTGAAAACAAAGCCCAAAATTGTGATAGGACTGCAGTTTAAATGTTTAAGTGTCTAATACTTACTAGAGTACAGCATGTTTTTTTATTTATTATAGTGTAATAATGCTGTCTAGAATTTATAATAAGAAGGGCTAATGGTTAGGCTTCAATTGTTACTATTGTGTTACAACAACTGTATGAATAATACAAATGTTAATGTTATATCTAGAACCATCACTTACCATTACAACCTGACCTTGGTTTGCAGCAACTGCGACTGTTCATAAAGCTCTGCTGCACAATACAGAAGGCTGGGAACAACAGCACACAATCAGAATTAGAGCAGGGTCCAGGCTGAGCTCATGGCAGCGGATGTTATTCTCATACATGATGAATACACAGCCTTGTTCTTCTGTCCACAATCCTAAGCCTCAGAACAACACACTTTCTGTGTAATTAGTCGCTGCCAGACGGATTTCATTGTGCGACCTGTGCAGTGAACAATGACCATTGAAGCAATTATTGTTAGCTGTTATTTATTAATATGAAGTGAACTTGTATTTTATGCAGCACAATACACCATAGTATTGGTATAGAGGAAGGGAAAACATTGATGCTCTTTTGATTTTGACAAATGCAAGTTAAATTATATAATTATTCAGTTGTAGTTACATATAATACTAATGTTTTTAAGTTAACCCAAAAAATTGATACAGTTATATCTAGAGATGAGCGGATCCGGTTCTCCGAGAACCAGACTCACCCGAACATTGCGATCCGAGACGGGTATTCCCACCTGACTCAGATCCCAAATAAAGGTACAGTAGAACATCATCCTCCCGCTGTCAGATGCTCACATGTTTTGGATTAAGGCCCCCACTGATTGCACCATATTATTACGGCTGTGGAGCTTGTATTGAACGGACGTGTCAGTGCGGTGTCCATCCAGGGGTGCTCTGTTTTTGTCCATCAAGGAGCTGGGGCTGCTAAAGGGGTTCCCTGTGTCCTACAGGGGTATTCTCTCTGTCCATAAGGGGCTGTTGTATAATCATACAGTGTATAATTAATCATACATGTATTGTGACACTGTAGGGTGTCCGTGCTTTGTTGTACATAGAGGGGTCCACTGCCAATCTTGGCGTGCTCTGCACCAGTTACAAAAGCTAAATATATGATTTTAAAATATATATATTTTTTGTTGCTAAACCCCAGTGTACTATCTATCTATCTATCTATCTATCTATCTATCTATCTATCTATCTATCTATCTATCTATCTATCTATCTATCTGTCTATCTGTCTGTCTGTCTGTCTGTCTGTCTGTCTGTCTGTCTGTCTGTCTGTCTGTCTGTCATTCAAAAGCCCTTGCTCACTTACTCATTGACTGACTGACTCATCACTAATTCTCTTACTTCCCGATATGTTAGGAAGCTGAAATTTAACATACTGTATGTATTTTTCAGGTGGGAAATAGGAAAACTATTTAATTAGAATTTTAATAAACCTCAGCTAAGGGGATGAAAATGGGGTTGACATAATGACATCATTACTGTTGCGTGGCTTGCGTTGCGTGAACGATAACGCCCAAATGGACAATCGGATCAACATTTGGATTGCACCTCCAGTTTGTAGAATTTAATAAGCTACATAAATGCGAAAGCCCTCACTCACTCACTCACTCACTCACTCACTCACTCACTCACTCACTCATCACTTTTTCTCTTACTTCCCAAAATGTTAGGAGGATTACATGTAACATAGGTATTCTGCAGGTGGGAAATAGGAAGACTGCATAATTAGAATTTTAATAAACCTCCCCTAAGGGGCTTAAAAGGAGGTTGACATAATGACATCATTACCATTTCGTGGCTTGCATTGTGTGAACGATAGTGCCCAAACAGACAATCGGATCAAAATTTGTACCTCCAGTGTGTAGAATTTAATAAACTGCTAAAATGTGAAAGCCCTCGCTCACTCACCCACAAGGAAAGACTCGGGTCCTGGCCTTTAAGTAGTGGTACTGCAACTGTCAGTGAGGCATCTTCTTCTTTTCACCCAGTCTAGAAGAGGTATAAAAAAATAAAAAAAAACACTAAGGCAGTAGAACAACTGTCACACATTCCTGAAGAACGTTTAGCAGTGTCCATGTCAGCAATGTGTAAGTCTGAGATTACGCACACTGTCCTCAAAGAGAAGCTTCTATCAACTTCTTCAACCATTTCTGTCCATCAATTTTCACTACATTTCGCTTGTAAATCTATTTTTGTCATCTAACATAAACATTTACCAACACCGTACTTTTACCTGAACTCCTGCAATTCTACTTTTCTGTCTCTATCACACAGTCTCCACTCCTTTTTCTAATTTTTATTTTATTCTTTTACACCCATTTACCTCACCCATACTATGCTCAGGTTTTTATCAACCCTCTCCGTCACTCCTTGTGTACCTAATTCTTTATTTTGCCCCTTCCTCTCACCTCTATCCTCCCCCCTAGTCTCCTACATCTCCTACTCTCACCCTTCCTCTGTATCCCATCCACCCCTCTGCTTCCTTTCCCCCGTTCCCTTCCTGTCACCCCAATTTCAGTCACTTCTGCCCGACCATGGTCCTACTACCCCACCATCAAGACCAGCTCACTTCCTCCTTTCTCTGTCACTTCACCTCAACCCCATTTGCATCACACTGCACTCCCTGACTTCCTCCTGCAGTTTCCCCTCCTAACATAGAAGCTCACACCCCCTATCGCATCTCCCACAAACTCACCCCCCCTATCCTGTGCCCTATGGAATGCCAGATCTGTTTGTAACAAACTGGTCCCCACACATGATCTTTTCATCTCCAACTTCCTGCATTTCCTTGCCAATACAGAATCCTGGATTACCCCCTTCTGACTCCACTTCTCCTGCTGCTCTCTCTGCTGGGGACCTCACATTCTCACACTCACCCCGACCTGGGGTTGCCACAGCTGTGGTGTTGGGGTCCTACTACCCTCTAGCTACTCCTACCAACTCATACCCCCAGAACTGTCCCTTACATTCTCTACATTTGAGGTCCATGCTATCTGCCTCTTCCAACCTGTCCATCTTAGAGTAGTTGTCTGTTATCGCCCACCTGGCATTCCCTCCAAATTCCTTGACAACTTTGCTTCCTGGCTTCCTTACTTCCTCTCTTCTGACATTCCCTCCATTATCTTAGGTGATTAGGTGATTTCAACATCCCAATCAATATCCCCACAAAATCCCCTCCCTCTAAACTCCTTAATCTTATATCTTCGCTCAGTCTTTCCCAGTGGACCTCCTCTGCCTCTGATGTAAATAGGAGCTCACTGGATCTAGTCCCCATTCACCACTGTGATATTTCTGATTTCTCCAGCAACTTCATTTCCCCTCTCTGACCACCACCTGCTACTCATCTCTACCTCCTAAGGCTACCAGCACTAAACGTTACATTAAGGGTATCAACACCTCCCTATCCTCCCTGCACGACTCACTTCTCTCTCCTATACTGTCTCTCTCATGCCCTGAACAAGGCACATCCCTATACAATACTTCCCTTACTTATGCTCTTAACTCACTCCACCGACCACCATTAACCCTTGCAGATCAACACCTTAACCCTGGCACACCAAATGCACCAGGTATCAGCAAAAATGTTCACGTACTGCAGAGCGACAGTGGAAGAAGTCACACTCTAAGGCAGACTACCTCCATTTAAAATGTATGCTCTCATCCTTCAGTGCTGCCCTTTCCCTCGCTAAACAATCATACTTCAAGAACCTCATCTCCTCCCAGTCTTCCAACCCTGGATGCCTCTTTGCCACCCTCAACTCCCTCCTCTGTTCACCCCCACCTCCCCTCCTCTCCTCACTCTCCCCTATTGACTTTGCCACTTACTTCATCACCAAAATTGACTCCATACGTCAGGATATCTCATTCAACTAAACCATCAGCAACCAGCTACCTCCTCTCCCTTACCACTCCTCCCCATCCCTCTTACCAACTCTGACATCTTTCTCCCAGGTATTTGGTGAGGAAGTCATGGCCCTTATCCATTTGTCCCCCCCACTTGACCCTGACCCCTCCTGCCTCCTCCGCTACCTCTCTTTCTGCCTGTTCCCATCTTGCCCACCTCCTCAATCTCTCTTATCAGGCACTGCCCCGTCTGCCTTCAAGCATGCATTCATCTCCCCCATTCTTTAAAAACCTACTCTTGATCCACACAGTCTCTCCAACTATCGACCCATCTCTCTAATCTCTTTTGCCTCTGAACTACTTGAACATGTCTGCCTTTCTTCCTTCCCACTCACTGCTTGACCCATTCCAGTCTGGCTTCCGTCCTCTCCACTCCACTGAAACTGACCTCATGAAATTTTGCAATGACCTCCTTTCTACTAAATCCAAGGGCCACTACTCTCTAATTATTCTCCTTGACCTCTCTGCTACTTTTGTCATTGTGGACCACCTGCTTCTTCTGCACATTCTTCACTCTTTCGGTCTGCATGATTTTGCCCCCTTCTGGCTATCCTCCTACCTCTCTGACTGTTTTTTCTCTGTCTACTCTCATGACTCCACCCCCCCACCACTTCCACTAACTTTAGGTGTCCCCAAGGGTCTGTTCTTGGTCCGCTGCTTTTCTCTCTCTATATGTCCTCATTAGGTGAGCTGATTACATCTTTTGACTTTCAATATCATCTCTATGCTGATGATACTCAAATTTACCTTTTCTCCCATGACATCTCCCCTGCTCTCCTCACTCATGTATAAAACTGTCTCTCTGATATCTCTTCCTGTATGTCCCAGGGCTTTCTTAAACTTAACATGTCTAAGACTGAGCTGATTGTCTTCCCACCCTCTCGCACTACCTCACCTCCCAAAATTTAATTATCTATTGATGGCACTACTATTTCCTCTAGCACCAAAGTGCGCTGTCTTGGAGTAATACTTGACTCATCCCACTCCTTCAAACCACACATTCAGCACCTCTCTCAACTCAACTCAAAAATATTTCTTGGACCAGACCATTTCTCACCCAGGATACCACTAAGATGCTTATCCACTCACTGGTCTTCTCCAGATTGGACTACTGTAATCTTCTCCTATCTGTCATCCCTGACAAATGCCTCTCTGCACTCCAATCTATCCTCAATGCTGATCTTGCGGCTCATCTTCCTCAGCAAACATACTGCATGCGCCTCCCGTCTCTTACAAGCCCTTCACTGGCTCCCCTTCCCCTTTAGAATCCATTTAAGCTTCTCACACTCACCTACAAGGCCCTCACCCACTCCTCTCCCATTTACATCTCTTACCTTATCTCCCTTTATACTCCTGCCTGTCCTCTTCATTCCAAAAATGCACGTTTCCTCCCCTGCCTACTGATGACCTCCTCTCACACCTACCACCATGATTTTGCATGTGCTTTTCCACTTTCTCTGGAATTCTCTACCTCTCCCCCTCAGACTCTCCACCTCTCTACAAAACTTCAAATGGGCTATCAAAACCCACTTATTCACTAAACCCAGCTTTCTCTCATCCTAAGCCCTCTGTCCCACAATCAGTTTCGACCCCATGTGTGTCACCCCTGTCTGTGTGCCCCTCCCCTGTAGAGGGCCCTCTTCCCTCATGTGCTTTTCCATCTCTGACTTAACATATCTTCCTTTCAATATTTTCTTTGACAGCACCAAATCCCCCAGTTTTTTGCCACCCTGATATTTATTTCAGTGTCGTCTGCTGATGCAGCTATGTTTCTATACCCTGTACTTGCCCTATATTGTCTTGAGCTGTAAATCATTGTTTTATTGTTTTGCCTATTTGTTTATGTACTCTGTAACTGGGCAATGCGGATCCCATGTGGCACCATATACATAAAGGATAATAATAATAATCTGTACATATGGGAAACAATAAAAAAAAATAAGATTTTAAACCTACCGGTAAATCTTTTTCTCCTAGTCCGTAGGGGATGCTGGGGACTCCGTAAGGACCATGGGATAGACGGGCTCCGCAAGAGACATGGGCACTAAGAAAGAACTTTAGGTATGGGTGTGCACTGGCTCCTCCCTCTATGCCCCTCCTCCAGACCTCAGTTAGAGAAACTGTGCCCAGAGGAGACGGACAGTACGAGGAAAGGATTTTGTTAATCCAAGGGCAAGATTCATACCAGCCCACACCATTCACACCGTATAACTAGGCTATATACGAACCAGTTAACAGTATGAAACAACACAGCATCAGACCGAGACTGATGAAAACTGTAACATAACCCTTATGTAAGCAAAAACTATATACAAGTCTTGCAGAAGTAGTCTGCACTTGGGACGGGCGCCCAGCATCCTCTACGGACTAGGAGAAAAAGATTTACTGGTAGGTTTAAAATCTTATTTTCTCTTACGTCGTAGAGGATGCTGGGGACTCCGTAAGGACCATGGGGATTATACCAAAGCTCCCAAACGGGCGGGAGAGTGCGGATGACTCTGCAGCACCGACTGAGCAAACAGGAGATCCTCCTCAGCCAGGGTATCAAACTTGTAGAACTTTGCAAAGGTGTTTGAACCCGACCAAGTAGCAGCTCGGCACAATTGCAACGCCGAGACCCCTCGGGCAGCCACCCAAGAAGAGCCCACCTTCCTAGTGGAATGGGCCTTAATCGATCTTGGTAATGGCAATGCAGCCGTTGAATGAGCCTGCTGAATCGTGTTACAGATCCAGTGAGCAATAGTCTGCTTTGAAGCAGGAGCGCCAACCTTGTTGGCAGCATACAGGACAAACAGTGCCTCTGTTTTTCTGACCCTAGCCGTTCTGGCTACGTAAATTTTCAAAGCCCTGACCACATCAAGGGACTCGGAATCCTCCAAGTCTCGTGTAGCCACAGGCACCACAATAGGTTGGTTCATATGAAAAGATGAAACCACCTTAGGCAAGAATTGAGGACGGGTCCGCAATTCCGCTCTATCCATATGGAAAACCAGATAGGGGCTTTTACGAGACAAAGCCGCCAATTCCGACACTCGCCAAGCCGAAGCCAAGGCTAACAACATGACCACTATCCAAGTGAGATATTTTAATTCCACTGTTTTAAGTGGTTCAAACCAGTGCGACTTAAGGAAACTCAACACCACGTTAAGGTCCCAAGGTGCCATCGGAGGTACAAAAGGAGGCTGAATATGCAGCACTCCCTTCACAAAAGTCTGAACTTCTGGGAGAGAAGCTAATTCCTTCTGAAAGAAAATGTATAGGGCCGAAATCTGAACCTTAACGGAGCCTAATTTTAGGCCCAAATTCACTCCAGTCTGTAGGAAGTGAAGGAAACGTCCCAGATGGAATTCTTCCGTAGGAGCATTCCTGGCCTCACACCAAGAAACATACTTTCGCCATATACGGTGATAATGTTTAGCTGTCACGTCCTTCCTAGCCTTTATCAGAGTAGGAATGACCTCATCCGGAATGCCCTTTTCCGTTAGGATCCGGCGTTCAACCGCCATGCCGTCAAACGCAGCCGCGGTGAGTCATGGAACAAACAGAGCCCCTGTTGTAGCAGGTCCTGTCTTAGAGGAAGAGGTCACGGATCTTCTGTGAGAATTTCCTGCAGATTCGGATACCAGGCCCTTCGTGGCCAATCTGGAACAATGAGAATTGTCTGTACTCCTCTTTTTCTTATTATTCTCAACACCTTGGGGATGAGAGGAAGAGGAGGAAACACATGGACCGACTTGAACACCCAAGGTGTCACTAGGACGTCCACTGCCACCGCCTGAGGGTCTCTTGACCTGGCGCAATACCTCTGTAGTTAGGCGGGACGCCATCATGTCTATCTGGGGCAGGCCCCACTGACTTGCAGTCTGTGCGAAGACATCCTGATGAAGTTCCCACTCTCCTGGATGTAGATCGTGTCTGCTGAGGAAGTCTGCTTCCCAGTTGTCCACTCCTGGAATGAACACTGCTGACAGTGCGCCTACATGATTTTCCGCCCAGCGAAGAATCCTGGTGGCTTCCTCCATAGCCACTCTGCTCCTTGTGCCGCCTTGGCGGCTTACATGAGCTACTGCGGTGATGTTGTCTGACTGGATCAGAACCAGTAGGTCGCGAAGCAAAGTCTCCGCTTGACGAAGGGCGTTGTATATGGCCCTCAGTTCCAGGACGTTGATGTGGAGACAAGTCACTTGACTTGACCAAAGACCTTGGAAGTTTCTTCTCTGTGTGACTGCTCCCCAACCTCGGAGGCTCGCGTCCGTGGTCACCAGAACCCAGTCCTGAATGCCAAATCTGCAACCCTCCAGAAGGTGAGCACTCTGCAGCCACCACAGGAGAGATACCCTGGCCCTGGGGGACAGGGTGATCAACTGATGAATCTGTAGATGTGACCCGGACCACTTGTCCAGTAGGTCCCATTGGAAGGTCCTCGCATGAAACCTGTCAAAAGGAATGGCCTCGTAAGATGCCATCATCTTTCCCAGGACTCGAGTGCAGTGATGCACCGACACCTGTTTTGGCTTCAATAGGTCCCTGACCAGAGTCATGAGTTCCTGGGCCTTTTCTATCGGAAGATAAACCCTTTTCTTTTCCGTATCCAGAATCATGCCTAAGAAGGTCAAACTGGTCGTAGGAACTAACTGTGACTTTGGGATATTGAGAATCCAGCCGTGTTGCTGTAACTCCTCCAGTGAAAGTGACACGCTGTTCAACAACTGCTCTCGTGATCTCGCTTTTATTAGGAGATCGTCCAAGTATGGGATAATTGTGACACCCTGCTTGCGCAGGAGCACCATCATTTCCGCCATTACCTTGGTGAAAATCCTCGGGGCCGTGGAAAGCCCAAACGGCAACGTCTGAAATTGGTAATGACAATCCTGTACCGCAAATCTCAGGTACGCCTGATGAGGTGGATATATGGGAACATGAAGGTATGCATCCTTTATGTCCAGGGACACCATAAAATCCCCCCCTTCTAGACAGGCGATGACCGCTCTGAGCGATTCCATCTTGAACTTGAACCTTTTCAAGTATAGGTTCAAGGATTTTAAATTTAAAATGGGTCTGACCGAACCGTCCGGTTTCGGGACTACAAATAGGGTTGAGTAATACCCCCTCCCTTGTTGAAGGAGGGGAACTTTGATCACCACCTGTTGAAGACACAATTTTTGAATTGCATTTAAGACTATCTCCCTTTCTGGGGGAGAAGCTGGTAGGGCCGATTTGAAAAACCGGCGAGGAGGCACCTCTTTGAATTCCAGCTTGTAACCCTGGGAAACAATCTCTATTGCCCAGGGATCCACCTGTGAGTGAACCCAGATGTGGCTGAAAAGTCGAAGACGTGCCCCCACTGGGGCGGACTCCCTCAGCGGAGCCCCAGCGTCATGCGGTGGATTTTGTAGAGGCCGGGAAGGACTTCTGCTCCTGGGAACTAGCTGTGGATGGAAGCTTTTTCCCTCTGCCCTTACCTGTGGCAAGAAAGGACGATCCTCGTGCTCTCTTGTTTTTATTTGACCGAAAGGACTGCATTTGATAATGTAGCGCTTTCTTAGGCTGTGAGGGAATATAAGGCAAAAAATTTGATTTACCTGCTGTAGCAGTGGAGACAAGGTCCGAGAGACCTTCCCCAAACAAGTCCTCACCCCTGTAAGGTAAAACCTCCATATGCCTCTTTGAGTCGGCATCACCTGTCCATTGCCGGGTCCATAGGACTCGTCTAGCAGAAATCGACATAGCGTTGACTCTAGAACCCAGTAGGCCAATGTCTCTTTGAGCATCCCTCATATATAAGGCAGCATCTTTAATATGACCCAGGGTTAATAAAATGGTATCCTTATCCAGGGTATCCAATTCCGCTGATAAGGTATCTGTCCACGCTGCTACAGCGCTACAAACCCAAGCCGACGCTATCGCCGGTCTGAGTAAGGTACCAGAGTGTGTGTAAATGGACTTTAATGTAGCCTTATGCTTGCGATCAGCAGGATCCCTGAGGGTAGCCTACCTTTTTGGATAAGCGTGTCAATGCTTTGTCTACCCTCGGGGAGGATTCCCACCGTATCCTGTCCTTGGTCGGGAAAGGATACGCTATAAGAATCCTTTTGGGAATTTGCAGTTTTTTGTCTGGAGATTCCCAAGCTTTTTCAAATAACTCGTTCAGCTCATGAGAAGGGGTAAAGGTTACCTCTGGTTTCTTTTCCTTATACATGTGTACCCTCGTGTCAGGGACAGGGGGTTCCTCTGTGATATGCAAAACATCTTTTATTGCAATAATCATATAATGAATACTTTTAGCCAACTTTGGCTGTAACTTTGCATCATCATAGTCGACACTAGAGTCAGAATTCGTGTCGGTATTAGTGTCTACCATCTGGGACAGTGGGCGCTTTTGAGGCCCAGAGGGTCCCTGCGACATAGGGGCAGGCAGGGCCTGACTCTCTGCATAATTCCTGGACTCAGCTTTGTCCAACCTTTTGTGCAATAAATTTACATTAGCACTTAAAACATTCCACATATCCACCCAGTCAGGTGTCGGTGTTGCCGACGGAGACACCACATTTATTTGCTCCACCTCCTCACTAGGAAAGCTTTCTACCTCAGACATGCCGACACACGCGTACCGACACACCACACACTCAGGGAAACCTCTTATCTGAAGACAGTTCCCCCACAAAGGCCCTTTGGAGAGACAGAGAGAGAGTATGCCAGCACACACCCAGGGCTTATGACCCAGGAAAAAACACACTATATGTTTACCCAGGTAGCGCTGTAATTATCTATTTGTGGCAAATTATGTGCCCCCCCTTCTTTAAAACCCTCTTTCACAGTGTAAGCAGGGGAGAGTCCGGGGAGCTTCCTCTCAGCGGTGTGCTGTGGATAAAATGGCGCTGGTGAGTGCTGAGGAACAAGCTCCGCCCCCTCATCGGCGGGCTTCGGTCCCGCTTAAAAATTCAAAATATGGCGGGGAATCTCTCTTATATACAGTGCCCAGCCTGTATATAAGTTTATTGCCACCTTTGGAGGTCCATATTGCTGCCCAGGGTGCCCCCCCCCTGCGCCCTGCACCCTTACAGTGACTGCCGTTTGTGTGTGCTGTGTGGGAGCAATGGCGCACAGCACTACCGCTGTGCGTTACCTCAGTGAAGATCTGAAGTCTTCTGCCACATTTGAAGTCTTCTTTCTTCACATACTCACCCGGCTTCTGTCTTCCGGCTCTGCAAGGAGGACGGCGGCGCGGCTCTGGGACGAACTGCGGGGTGAGACCTGCGTTCCATTCCCTCTGGAGCTAATGGTATCCAGTAGCCTAAGAAACAGAGCCTAACATTAAAGTAGGTCTGTTTCTCTCCCCTCAGTCCCTCGCTGCAGGGAGTCTGTTGCCAGCAGGCTCCCTGAAAATAAAAAAACCTAACAAATACTTTCTTTTCAGGAAAACTCAGGAGAGCTCCCTGTAATGCACCCAGTCTCCTCTGGCACAGTAATAAACTGTGGTCTGGAGGAGGGGCATAGAGGGAGGAGCCAGTGCACACCCATACCTAAAGTTCTTTCTTAGTGCCCATGTCTCCTGCGGAGCCCGTCTATGCCTTGGTCCTTACGGAGTCCCCAGCATCCTCTAGGACGTAAGAGAAAAGATGATGAAGATGAGGGCATGATAGAAATTGACGATTTGTGTGTGGAAGTGCAACAGGATAAGGGGGTATGTGTGTATTACTATCTGACACTGACAATATTGACAATGTTGTTTGTGTAAGTCAGGCACCAGTAGCTGCAGTTCTTGCCCATGACAAAAAGAAAGCCATTGTGATGCCTATGCATAAGACCAATAAAGCCACCTCTTGGGTGTGGGATTATTTTTACCCAAATCCTGACAATGTTTGTGAAGGCATCTGCTCCATTTGTGAGGCCAAAGTTAGTAGAGGTAGGGACATTAGCCATCTAGTCACCTCCTCCATGTTACGTAATTTACGGCAAATTCATGAATTTTTTTACAAGATTATAATGTAATTAACACCGTCATCATCAAACTCCTCATTAGTGATCAGAGATAGTCCATCCAAAAATAGTTTTGTGGGGCTCCAAACAAAGCAAGCACTTCAGCCACAAAAGTGTCAGTTTCTGTCACTGAAGTGCTTGGTTTGTTAAACTGTGCATGTCCTTTTTAATATCCATTATGGGGGTTAGTAACCAGCAGGCACGCTGCAGCATTGGGCCTAAAATGGATGAAAACAATATTGTGAGCTGTGAGGTGGTCACACAATATTGTGAGCTGTGTAAATGACTGGAATGTTATTGAGATTTAAAAATACTGTAGGAACAAAAACATGCCTCAAGTGAAGGGGCAAAGCGTCTTGCCGCGACCCCCATATTTGTCATTTTGGGGGCATACCCAGCGCTTCCTGAGCGGCTGTGCATGCCCCCGGCTCCACTCCCTACACTGATAGATGCCACACCTATTCAGTGATCATGGCTGCTTTGCAAAGCAGAGCAGTGGTTATCACTGGCTCTTCCAACTGTCCCCTACCCCCGCCAACTAGACACTGCAGCCCGCGGGTGGGACAGTGGGACAGTGTTCAGTTAGTGTGACTGTATTTGGGACAGTTGGGAGGTATGACATTTGACTCTTTAGCTGGATAAATGATGCCACAATTATCTTCTCTTATTGCTCTTTCAGATAGTATAGGTACCGCGGCGTGTACTCATTTTTTTTCTGTTGAAGCCGGAGGTGCGTAGCTTCACCACCCAGTATCTGTGACCAAACATGCGTAGGTTCTTGGACCCTCTCTGAAAGGAGAAGGGCCCCGTTACTCCCCTACCCCTCAGAGCCAAAAGGTCTACTGAGGGGAAAAAAGGACTGTGGGTCCCCCCTTGCTGAGGCACAGAGGGACCATCGTGTATCCCCAAGGTTGGCCAAAGCTTCCAAAAGGAGAGGGCCTCAGCAACTAGGGAAGAGGGTGGCCCATAAGGGTGTCACCTAAACCGCAAACAAAAAACCGTGACTTGACAAACTAGACAAAAATAAGTGCTGGTGTCATGCAAAAGTGCAAAACACGTGCGTGAATAAATAAATAAACTCCAGCCAAAAGGCCCGGGGGGGGGGGGGGGGGGGGGGATAAAAAAATGATCCTTGCCCTAGCCAAAAGGTCAGGGCAAAGGCAAAGGGAAGTGGGTGCAGACAGGAAGGGTTGAAGTGTTAAGTGCTAAAGTGCCTTCGTGCATTGGTGGTCCAAATCCCCAGTGCATTTCCGGCACCCCTGTCCCTTCCAGTTCCAGGGCACAAAACACCTAGAGCTTCTAGCTGCTCCCGACCTCTCAGCCAGACCAAGCTTCATACCCACTCTGTGCCAGGGTCAACCCCCAGTACAAGAGTAGATACTAGACCAGGCCGTTCCCGCTCCACGTAAGGGGTCCTTTTTCAACCCCTAAGAAGGTAGCAGATACTAAGCCCAGTTTTTATCCACTCTCGACCAGAGGCCTTGCCACACCCCGGCATGGTACTCCACAAGGTGTTTCTCCATTCCACACTAGGAACCTTTCACGCTCCTAGTGTAAGAACAGGTACTCCACCAAGTGTTTCCCTCGAGCAGGTACTACACTTGATCTTAACCAAAAGGCCGAGAAGCGTGTACTCATGCTGTACATACAGGCTAACATCTCCCATAACTGTGTTACATTTTTCCAGTAGCAATTGCAGTAGTGCCATATTGTGTGTGTGTGTTCATATGATAGAGAACCTCGATTGAAAGCTGGTGCAAGAGCTGATGTAAAAGTTTAAATATTCTCATCAGTCCATGCACCAATCATCTCCTTCCCTTCCCTACATGCAGTAATTGTATTGTTTCCCAAGCAGTAACAGTGCAATGATCTCATCACATACCTCCCAACTTTCAACTTAGTAAAAGGGGCGACGCTTTGTGGTAATGCTGTGATCGCGAGCCACGCCTGTTTGTGTTTCATCACTGTGGGGGCATAGTCTGCGCTCTGTGAGCTGCTGCCTTGCCCCCAGTCCCTCTTGTCTCCATGATGAAATGCTGTGCATTTTTTTTCCTTTTTAAGACACCACATTATGCTATTTTGTTTGCCTGATTCTCATGAACATCCAGGCTCAGTCAGTAGCGATAGGGTGACTGTCCGGCAATCCTTCATGGAAAAAATATTAAAATATTCCTCTCCAAATGGTGAAAGGAATGGGTTTTTAGAACATGACACTGGCTTTTGCTGACACACAACATCCATGCACTAAAATCTGCTCAGCGGGATATTTGCTCACAAACTGCTATGTGCTATTGTCTAACTTATTTTAAATTATTTACCAGCAATTATTGCCTGAAAGTCTGTTTATTGCCAATTGATTTTCCAGTGACTTTTTCTACATACAGTATGTGTTTGTAATAATAATATAGCGTGTAGTGTAGCACACGTCACCCATCATGCTCCCAGTGACTAAACATTAGCAACTCTGCTTTTCAACAGGGATCCTGGCATGGGAGTCTAGGACTACACAGTCACAGCAGGGATCCACAGCACACTGTCTTCAGAACTAGAATCACTATGCAGCAGCTGATTATACTGAAGGACAAGACAGAAATCAAAGACAACATAAAGTCCACACAGGCCACTTAGCAAAAAAAGAAGGTCATAGTCACAAGCAAACACGTGTTCTAAAAGAAGCAGGGTCAATAACAGAAAGAGAGACCTAAAAATGCTGAAGGACATCAAACGCCAACACATTCCGCTACTCAGGCTGCAGACAACTGACTGAGTGAGTTTAATTAGAGGAGTTACTGATGTAACAGAGAACCCTTAACAGGAGTGTCTATGTAATAAATGCCCATTCTGGCAGAGCTACAATAGGTGCAATCAGCTGGGTATGCTTGAGAAGGAAGAAAAATGGGCTCAACATCTGAGAAGACAATAAATGCAAAGACATGTTTACTACATAAACTAATGTGCTGCTTTGGTTCAGGCTTTGTCAACCAAGAAAATTCCTATATAACTGTACAGTATATGCCGTCCTTGATAAATACAGTTCAGGTTATTTTTATACACTAGGGCTAAATGTAATAGCCTCCGAGTTGCTGGAGGAGCGGGATTTTGTGCAAGTCCACCAATTTCTTTAAAGAAGCAATCGTTTACAAGGCAAAACCAACCTGTTTCTCTCTCTCTATATATATATACACAGTTCTACCTGTTCTTTGCACAGATGTTTATGATTTTCACCGTTATAAATCTAAATGACTTTTAAAAATGTGGTAAATCTATAGAGATGTAAATTTGAGACGTCTTAATGTGTCACGCCTGAGGGTTGGGTTTGGTTTGGGTAGGCGTTTGTAGATGGAGCTGACACAGAGGGAATATGAATGAAGTGAGGAGGCTTTAACCAGGTATGGTGCATGTACTTGGAAGAATTGTTGCTGTTCTAGCAGTGACAAGCCCGGAGGCAGATAATATGAATAAAACTTTATTAAAGAACAACGTCCATGATTCACTGCAAGTACTTTATGATGACAAAAAGATACCAGGTTAGTCACATAAATGATGACTGGAATGGAACCTGAACGGTGACCGGAATAGAGGGGTAATTCAGAGTTGATTGCAGCAGCAAATTTGTTAGCAGTTGGGCAAAACCCTGGGGGTCTTGGTTCTTGGCGTTACCCAAGTATCACCCATAGCAGATAAGGTAAAAAGTGACAGGACCATTTTTGTACAAAAACATTAAAAAAAGCGATCCTGCACACACTTAATGCTGAACAACTGTCATGGTAATATAAAAGCACCTATTTTATAAAAAAACATAATAAAAAGATACCAACGTAATCGTTCGCGCTCACGAATAGAGAATATAATGGTTTCTTATATTCTTCTCAGTTCCAGTTCCCACAGGATGGTACCTTTTAGGTTCTTTTCTCCTCTCAATGGATGAAGGTTGAATACTTATAGGTGGAAAGAAAAATAGAAACACAATGGTGTAGTAGTTCTTGCAAAAGGGAGATTATAGATCCCCCTTTAAAGGTGAGTAAAGTTCAGATTGAAGAGGAATTGCTAATCCCAAACTTCTCTCTCTCACACATGCATATGTGGCATACCATACTCACACAAGGATGGTATATATTCAACCTATAAAGGTTTCTTTTAAGGATATTTATCTTCCTCCACCTCAGATGCGCCTTTTTATAGTCACCCCAAAAGTGAAGTTAAGCCTAAGTGAAGGGAGTGTACCCAAATTTACCATGTTCGATGTGTGATGATTCTCATAAAGGTTTCTTTAAGGAGTCCCCTCTTTGTCAAACCTATTTCCTCTTCATGTAGTCTTGTGCAGAGTGAACCAGGTGGTGGGTGGCCATGAAACACTGTGACTCTCTCCATACACAGCACAAATCCTTCTTAAAGAAGTTCCTTCACAGGGCTCTGATTTGGTCAGTCACATGCCTTCAGTTGTGCCAGGCATCGGATTCTATCATATGGGTGAGCGAATGTGATCTCTGGCTGGAACCATGCAGGAAGTACAAAATGGATCTTGTATCATGATTCTAATTCCCACCTGAAGAATACCTATGTTAAACTTCAGCTTCCTAACATATCAGGAACTAAGAGAACTAGTGATGAATCAGTCAGTCAGTGAGTGAGGGCTTTCACACACACATATATATATATATATATATATATACAAGGTTCCAAAAATGGAGAGATTGAGGGCCTAATTATGAGTTGATCACAGCAGCAATTTTGTTAGCAGTTGGGCAAAACCACGTGCACTGCAGGATAGGCAGATATAACATGTGCAGAGAGAGTTAGATTTGGGTGTGGTGTATTCAAACTGAAATCTAAATTGCAGTGTACAAATAAAGCAGACAGTATTTACCCTGCACAGAAACAAAATAACCCACCCAAATCTAACTCTCTCTGCAAATGTTATATTTGCCCCGCTGCAGTGCACTTGGTTTTCCCCAATTGCTAACAAACTTGCTGCTGCGATCAACTCAGAATTACCCCCTGAATTCCCACCACCTCTGGAGAGTAACTCGCACAAAGATAAAGATGGCGTTATTTCAGCCAAGTAGTTGGGGTACCTTCCTTATTGTTAGTAATGGATCAGTGTAAGGGTATCAAGTTCTCCACAAAGATATGTACTGTAATTAAGGTTCATATGGTGCTACCAACTGGTTTGGTTAAGGATATATTGTCAGATCCCCATAGTGAGGGGACAAGAAAAGGAAACCAGTTATGCCTAGGGTGCACACAGCCCAACTTATAATATATGTAACTTTTTATTACGGGTTTATTGAAGCTCCCCTGTATTAATATTGTCCAATGGAGGCTTAAATATATATAATTTTGTAAATGATTTGTGCGCAGCTGTTGATATTGCAAAGATATATAAGCACACACCAGTGTATGAGTCAAACTAAGAACAGCTCAGTTACTTAGCCAGTGGTGTTGGTTTAATGTAGCAGGTACAGTCATGCTTGCTGTTGCATGTACACTGGTGATGGAGCATAGCTTAAGCAAAGTGAGGTTCTATACAACTTGCTATCCAGTGAGTGTATGTTGCAAACATGTAGTGGTGTAGGGATGTCTAAACAACTTTGTGGCTTGCAGGTCTTAACCAGGTCTCTCATAGGAGCTAAGTAGGAGACTTCTGTCTCCCACAGAGTCACTCTACACAGTGAAAAGATAAGATGGCCTCTGCACATGCCTAGCCATGATGCACAAACATTTCATTTCAGCTTTTTTGTGGCCACATGCAAAAAAACATTGGCTTAAACACATGAAAAGTCATCAATGTATCACATGACTTTAGCTTGACCTTCTTGGAAAACACATTAGAAAAAAAATCATTTACTTACAGCATGAACCATAACAAAAGTCTCTCAACTCTTGAACTTGGAACTGCTGTCACTATCACGAATCTTGATGCTTTTCACACTTTTTACACCTTACAAGGTTCTTTTCCCGATCTTGGACTTCCATTCACACCAATCAGATTTTCGTTTTGTTTTCTGGATATCTTGAGGCTCACTGAGTGCTATGTTTGTAAATTCTTCAATATACCTCTTAGTTGGTTAGCAATAGTTTGTCTTGCAGAAGATCCCCTCTATGGTTGAACTTCCCCAGCAGCTGATATATCCAATGACATATACTGTACTTACTCTGCATATCAGCTTCCAACTTTTCTTCAAATTGTGCTGTTTCTTTTAAGATATCCTCTGTCTTTCTTTCGAGAATATGGATAATATAATATGGACCATAGAAAGAAAAAATAATATAGGATCCTATTTATCAATGAGTTTTAGCTATTTAAAACTTGTTGCATATAATAAATTGTGCTCTAGCCAATCAGCACCATGTATCATAAGCAACTAGTTTTAAATTGCTAAAACTTAGTGATGAATTTGCCCTATAGTGTAATACTGATATAAGAGCACTGTGCTCTTATGCAATAATTTGTGACAAATCAAATGTAGAAAATAACCCAACTTGAAGATAAGTACTCCAACTTATGCAATATGGTTGTCTTCAAGTACCAAGATAAATCTTTCTGTACCAAATTTATGCTATTGAGATGACATCCAATATCTAAGCCATAGTTGTAATTTTTGGGCTTGGACTGAAGGCTCTATAGAGAAAAATCTTCCAATAGTGTAATATATGCAAACTATTTATGTATACTTATAATAAAGTTGTAATGGTTGTGTCTGTACATATAATTTTTTTGAGAAATATAAGGGGACATGTACTAAGCAGTGATAAAAGTGGAGAAGTGAGCCAGTGGAGAAGTTGTCCATGGTAACCAATCAGCATTGATGTAACCTTTATAATTTGCATACTATAAAAATATACAGATCAGCTGATTGGTTGCCATGGCCAGCTTCTCCACTGGCTCACTTCTCCAGTTTATCACTGCTTATTACATGCCCCCCATAGTCCTTGGGACTCTGTATGAACTATAGAGACAAAAAAAAAAAATCTGAATTTTTGTTTGTCTGTTAGTCTCTTCGTTCTAGCATCATGCATAAATGCTGAAGGAATTTGAAAATCGAGTATTTACTAGTGGATAGGTTAGTGACCTAGAAAGATACTGAGATATGTATTATCTTGATGTGACATCAGGGAGAGGAGCAATAAAGACATATATTGCACACCCCAAACATGAACAGTAATACTGTATATAAATACATATATGCACATATCTCAAGATCTATTTCACAGGAAAATAACGAGATATTAGTCAGCTTATCTTGACTTATGAAGTTGCAGTATAAATGTCAATCCAGTAGATGGCAAACCGATGGCACACCAAGACAAATACTTTGTAAAATAGAGTCACTGGTTATGTTACTTGCAACCTTTCAGTGTTACTGTAGTAGCAAAGGATTTGGGATCTACAAGATAATATTTATTTAACAAATATTGACAAAAGTGAACTTAGACTGGACTGTGAGATTGATTGCCCTTTGACTTGGACTTTGTGGCGTACTGTACATAAAAAAAAAATAGAAAACAGTGGATTATTTGTTTTGGTGTACTTTTTATTATAGTGGTACAATAATACCATCTTGATAGGGATCAAATCTGTTCAAGCGCCCTGGGCAGTTTCCCAGCTTGCACACGCCTAGAATTGCCACTGTTTGAATATTAATTCTTGTTTGCTTATCATTCTTTTGAATTGCATGCTGTTTTGTTAATATCACTTACTGTATATGCACCAATAAATGTGTTTCTGGATTTTACTATAATACTGTGTCTCGGAGTATATTTATTGATTGACATAGAATGAAAGTGGTGAAGGATTACACCTGGCCTATCCTGCACTAACTAAACAAAGATCTCTCTCTGTAAGGGTGGAAGGAACTAATGTCCACTGACAAATTGCACTAGTGGTGTTTCTCAACAGGCCTACTAGCCAGATACCCAGGTAGTAAGACCTCGACTAGTACACTGACACACCAGGTGAACTGACAATCAAGGCTGATCCTTAACTGGATGATTACCAGCAAGGCTGGTAATCTTTTTCTCCCTCTGGATTTGTCACTGCTACAGCCAGCTGCTGTTTCCCTTTCTCAGTTCTGCTGCTGATGTCACTGAAGATCCTGTGTATTCCTGTGTCGTCCTCTGGTCGACGGAAGAAGCCATTTGCGGGGCCCCTCACGGTCCGGACCCAGGAATCCTGTTGCGACAGCCCCCCCCCCCCCCTGATGGTGGCCCTGAGTACCAGAAGGAATGTACAGTATATTTGTTTATATATAGAATAGTGAGCCAGTAACAGTCATATAAATCACTGTTGAGATTTGCAGTTTCATAAATAGTCCCACAGCTCTGAAGTGTACACTTTCAAAGCATTGTCTTTCCCACTCTACTGAAAATAGTCTCCGCTGTTTTCATATTATGGAACAATTGCTTTGTATTTTGTTTAAATAAATATTTTAACAGTGTTATAGGAGGAGGGAGAAAAAAACATAAGACTGGATGATATCTACGGTAAAACAAGACAGATTGATTATGGAGTGGAAAAGCATATAGGAGTATTTTATAGTGAAGGTTGAATGCACCTTAAACTAGGCTGTTTATCAAGCTCAGATTCCACTGACATAAAACAACGAGCAAGTCTCCCTTTAACTGTGTTTTATTCCATTGAATCTCCTCACTGATTGTTCCTCCTTTATCATATCAATCCCACACAATTCAACTAAATGGAAAATTTACTTATGTTTTCGTGTTCTTTTTTTTTTCTTTTTTTTTTACTGAGAGCCAAAACAATGCTTTCTGTAATAAATTGTGTATTGTTAGTGATTGTGCACTGCAGAGAATGTGAGTTAAATGCCAGCGTCTACACATTTGCAGAATAAGAGGACAGTAAGGATAGAGTTGGAATTGAAATTTTTGCTAAGGATGGGTTATATTATGGTAAGATACTGTACGCACGCCAGGTAACATAAGATAAAAAAGCTTAGGCTTTTTAGAGGTATAAATAGTGATGGTCTGAAGACCGTAGTGTGGTTAGGAGTAGACAAGGACCCACAGGCACTGGCAAAGATCTATATGTTGGAGAACTTAGAATGGGAATCCACTGGGGCATTTGTGTCATGTGGATTAATGGTATTGTTCTACAAAGAGTTTTATTCATCAGACACAAGTTCATGTGTATGAATACACTTAGGTCACTTCTTGTATGTGATGTATGGGAGGACAAGCCTCCAGGTGGAGAGTTTCAGCAACTGGTCTGTTATACAGAGTAGAAAAACTGGGACAGGTGATAATTATGTGTTGTTCAGTAACAAGCTACAGTACAGAACTATCATGCATGCAGCAATTGTATATAGTTGTATTCTGTGATGGCAAATATCAGAGAAGAATAACTAGTATTAACTTTTAGCGAGTGGCACAAAGGTTGTGAGGAGTGGGCACTAGTTAAAAAAAAAAAAGAAATATCGCTTTGTACTTAATGAGATATTTTCAAATTTTCTTCAACAGTACAGTACTGTTTCTTTGGCTCTCATTTAGCTGCTATGGGGTCTATACAATGCATGTCGGATACTCTCTGATGGAGAGGATCCGACAATGCAGTATTCAATTTGCGGGCAAATCCAACTGGTTCTGCCCATTTTCGACAATGCCAATCCAACTTTTTTTGTTGAAAACGGGACTAAAACCTGTCAGATTTGGCCGCAAATCCGACACAACATGTGGATCTGCAGCTAATCTGCTGATCCACATGTTTTCCGACAAGTCGAAAATTGCCGTCAAGTCAGAAAAACGGCAGCCCCATTGAATAGGTCGCATCATGATTCGACCTAAAAAAGTTGGAAACTGCTGTCTTTCCGACTAGACGGCAGTTCCGACTTCAATTGAATAGACCCCTATGTGTTACAGCCAAGTATGGCGTCTGCAGACATTCATTTATTTAAAATGATGTGCACCGGAAATTTTTCGGGTTTTGTGTTTTGGTTTTGGATTCGGTTCCACGGCCGTGTTTTGGATTCGGACGCGTTTTGGCAAAACCTCCCTGAAAATTTTTTGTCGGATTCGGGTGTGTTTTGGATTTGGGTGTTTTTTTACAAAAAACCCTCAAAAACAGCTTAAATCATAGAATGTGGGGGTCATTTTGATCCCATAGTATTATTAACCTCAATAACCATAATTTACACTCATTTTCAGTCTATTCTGAACACCTCACACCTCACAATATTATTTTTAGTCCTAAAATTTGCACCGAGGTCGCTGGATGGCTAAGCTAAGCGACCCAAGTGGCCGACACAAACACCTGGCCCATCTAGGAGTGGCACTGCAGTGTCAGACAGGATGGCACTTCAAAAAAATAGTCCCCAAACAGCACATGATGCAAAGAAAAAACGAGGCGCACCAAGGTCGCTGTGTGACTAAGCTAAGCGACACAAGTGGCCGACACAAACACCTGGCCCATCTAGGAGTGGCACTGCAGTGTCAGGCAGGATGGCACTTCACAAAAATAGTCCCCAAACAGCACATGATGCAAAGAAAAAAAGAGGCGCACCAAGGTCGCTGTGTGACTAAGCTAAGCGACACAAGTGGCCGACACAAACACCTGGCCCCTCTAGGAGTGGCACTGCAGTGTCAGGCAGGATGGCACTTCAAAAAAATTGTCCCCAAACAGCACATGATGCAAAGAAAAATGAAAGAAAAAAGAGGTGCAAGATGGAATTGTCCTTGGGCCCTCCCACCAACCCTTATGTTGTATAAACAGGACATGCACACTTTAACGAACCCATCATTTCAGCGACAGGGTCTGCCACACGACTGTGACTGAAATGACTGGTTGGTTTGGGCCCCCACCAAAAAAGCAATCAATCTCTCCTTGCACAAACTGGCTCTACAGAGGCAAGATGTCCACCTCATCATCATCCTCCGATTCCTCACCCATTTCACTGTGTACATCCCCCTCCTCACAGATTATTAATTCGTCCCCACTGGAATCCACCATCTCAGATCCCTGTATACTTTCTAGAGGCAATTGCTGCTGGTGAATGTCTCTACGGAGGAATTGATTATAATTCATTTTGATGAACATCATCTTCTCCACATTTTCTGGAAGTAACCTTGTACGCCGATTGCTGACAAGGTGAGCGGCTGCACTAAACACTCTTTCGGAGTACACACTGGAGGGAGGGCAATTTAGGTAGAATAAAGCCAGTTTGTGCAAGGGCCTCCAAATTGCCTCTTTTTCCTGCCAGAATACGTACGGACTGTCTGACGTGCCTACTTGGATGCGGTCACTCATATAATCCTCCATCATTCTTTCAATGGTGAGAGAATCATATGCAGTGACAGTAGACGACATGTCAGTAATCGTTGGCAGGTCCTTCAGTCTGGACCAGATGTCAGCACTCGCTCCAGACTGCCCTGCATCACCGCCAGCGGGTGGGCTCGGAATTCGTAGCCTTTTACTCGCACCCCCAGTTGCTGGAGAATGTGAAGGAGGAGATGTTGACGGGTCACGTTCCGCTTGACTTGACAATTTTCTCACCAGCAGGTCTTTGAACCTCTGCAGACTTGTGTCTGCCGGAAAGAGATATACAACGTAGGTTTTAAATCTAGGATCGAGCACGGTGGCCAAAATGTAGTGCTCTGATTTTAACAGATTGACCACCCGTGAATCCTGGTTAAGCGAATTAAGGGCTCCATCCACAAGTCCCACATGCCTAGCGGAATCGCTCTGTTTTAGCTCCTCCTTCAATGTCTCCAGCTTCTTCTGCAAAAGCCTGATGAGGGGAATGACCTGACTCAGGCTGGCAGTGTCTGAACTGACTTCACATGTGGCAAGTTCAAAGGGTTGCAGAACCTTGCACAACGTTGAAATCATTCTCCACTGCGCTTGAGTCAGGTGCATTCCCCCTCCTTTGCCTATATCGTGGGCAGAAGTATAGGCTTGAATGGCCTTTTGCTGCTCCTCCATCCTCTGAAGCATATAGAGGGTTGAATTTCACCTCGTTACCACCTCTTGCTTCAGATGATGGCAGGGCAGGTTCAGGAATGTTTGGTGGTGCTCCAGTCTTCGGCACGCGGTGGCTGAATGCCGAAAGTGGCCCGCAATTCTTCGGGCCACCGACAGCATCTCTTGCACGCCCCTGTCATTTTTTAAATAATTCTGCACCACCAAATTCAATGTATGTGCAAAACATGGGACGTGCTGGAATTTGCCCAGATGTAATGCACGCACAATATTGGTGGCGTTGTCCGATGTCACAAATCCCCAGGAGAGTCCAATTGGGGTAAGCCATTCTGCGATGATGTTCCTCAGTTTCCGTAAGAGGTTGTCAGCTGTGTGCCTCTTATGGAAAGTGGTGATACAAAGTGTAGCCTGCCTAGGAACGAGTTGGCGTTTGCGAGATGCTGCTACTGGTGCCGCCGCCGCTGTTCTTGCTGCGGGAGGCAATACATCTACCCAGTGGGCTGTCACAGTCATATAGTCCTGAGTCTGCCCTGCTCCACTTGTCCACATGTCCGTGGTTAAGTGGACATTGGGTACAACTGCATTTTTTAGGACACTGGTGACTCTTTTTCTGACGTCTGTGTACATTTTCGGTATCGCCTGCCTAGAGAAATGGAACCTAGATGGTATTTGGTACCGGGGACACAGTACCTCAATCAAGTCTCTAGTTGCCTCTGAATTAACGGTGGATACCGGAACCACGTTTCTCACCGCCCAGGCTGCCAAGGCCTGAGTTATCCGCTTTGCAGCATGATGACTGCTGTGATATTTCATCTTCCTCGCAAAGGACTGTTGGACAGTCAATTGCTTACTGGAAGTAGTACAAGTGGTCTTCCGACTTCCCCTCTGGGATGACGATCGACTCCCAGCAGCAACAACAGCAGCGCCAGCAGAAGTAGGCATTACACTCAAGGATGCATCGGAGGAATCCCAGGCAGGAGAGGACTCATCAGACTTGCCAGTGACTTGGCCTGCAGGACTATTGGCTTTCCTGTGTAAGGTGGAAATTGACACTGAGGGAGTTGGTGGTGTGGTTTGCAGGAGCTTGGTTATAAGAGGAAGGGATTTAGTGGTCAGTGGACTGCTTCCGCTGTCATCCAAAGTTTTTGAACTTGTCACTGACTTATGATGAATGCGCTGCAGGTGACGTATAAGGGAGGATGTTCCGAGGTGGTTAACGTCCTTACCCCTACTTATTACAGCTTGACAAAGGTAACACACGGCTTGACACCTGTTGTCCGCATTTGTGTTGAAATAATTCCACACCGAAGAGCTGATTTTTTTTGTATTTTGACCAGGCATGTCAATGGCCATATTCGTCCCACGGACAACAGGTGTCTCCCCGGGTGCCTGACTTAAACAAACCATCTCACCATCAGAATCCTCCTTGTCAATTTCCTCCCCCAGCCAGCAACACCCATATCCTCATCCTGGTGTACTTCAACAGTGACATCTTCAATTTGACTATCAGGAACTGGACTGCGGGTGCTCCTTCCAGCACTTGCAGGGGGCGTGCAAATGGTGGAAGGCGCAAGCTTTTCCCGTCCAGTGTTGGGAAGGTCAGGCATCGCAACCGACACAATTGGACTCTCCTTGGGGATTTGTGATTTAGAAGAACGCACAGTTCTTTGATGTGCTTTTGCCAGCTTAAGTCTTTTCATTTTTCTAGCGAGAGGATGAGTGCTTCCATCCTCATGTGAATCTGAACCACTAATCCATGAACATAGGCCAGGGCCTCAGCCGTTCCTTGCCACTCCGTGTCGTAAATGGCATATTGGCAAGTTTACGCTTCTCATCAGACGCTTTCAATTTTGATTTTTGGGTCATTTTACTGAACTTTTGTTTTTTGGATTTTATATGCTCTCTACTATGACATTGGGCATCGGCCTTGGCAGACGACGTTGATGGCATTTCATCGTCTCGGCCATGACTAGTGGCAGCAGCTTCAGCACGAGGTGGATGTGGATCTTGATCTTTCCCTATTTTAACCTCCACATTTTTGTTATCCATTTTTTAATGTGTGGAATTATATGCCAGTATCAATAGCAATGGCCTACTACTATATATACTGCGCACAACTGAAATGCACCACAGGTATGGATGGATAGTATACTTGACGACACAGAGGTAGGTAGAGCAGTGGCCTACTGTACCGTACTGCTATATATTATATACTGGTGGGCAGCAAACTGTGCAAAACAAATGCACCACAGGTATGGATGGATAGTATACTTGACGACACAGAGGTAGGTACAGCAGTGGCCTACTGTACCGTAATGCTATATATTATATACTGGTGGTCAGCAAACTGTGCAAAACTGAAATGCACCACAGGTATGGATGGATAGTATACTTGACGACACAGAGGTAGGTACAGCAGTGGCCTACTGTACCGTAATGCTATATATTATATACTGGTGGTCAGCAAACTGTGCAAAACTGAAATGCACCACAGGTATGGATGGATAGTATACTTGACGACACAGAGGTAGGTACAGCAGTGGCCTACTGTACCGTAATGCTATATATTATATACTGGTGGTCAGCAAACTGTGCAAAACTGAAATGCACCACAGGTATGGATGGATAGTATACTTGACGACACAGAGGTAGGTACAGCAGTGGCCTACTGTACCGTAATGCTATATATTATATACTGGTGGTCATCAAACTGTGCAAAACTGAAATGCACCACAGGTATGGATGGATAGTATACTTGACGACACAGAGGTAGGTACAGCAGTGGCCTACTGTACCGTAATGCTATATATTACATACTGGTGGTCAGCAAACTGTGCAAAACTGAAATGCACCACAGGTATGGATGGATAGTATACTTGACGACACAGAGGTAGGTACAGCAGTGGCCTACTGTACCGTAATGCTATATATTATATATACTGGTGGTCAGCAAACTGTGCAAAACTGAAATGCAACACAGGTATGGATGGATAGTATACTTGACGACACAGAGGTAGGTACAGCAGTGGCCTTCTGTACCGTACTCCTATATATTATATACTGGTGGTCAGCAAAATTATGCACTGTACTCCTACTATATACTACAATGCAGCACAGATATGGAGTGTTTTTCAGGCAGACAACGTATACTGGTGGTCACTGGTCAGCAAAACTCTGCACTGTACTCCTCCTATATAATACTGCTGGTCCCCAGTCCCCACAATAAAGCAGTGTGAACACAGATATATGCAGCACACTGAGCACAGATATGGAGTGTGTTTCAGGCAGACAACGTATACTGGTGGTCACTGTCAGCAAAACTCTGCACTGTACTCCTCCTATATTAATAATACAGCTGCTCCCCAGTCCCCACAATTAAGATATAAGCAAGCACAAATATTTGCATCAACAATGAATAAACGGAGAGGACGCCAGCCACGTCCTCTCCCTAACATTTTCAATGCACGAGTGAAAATGGCAGCGACGCGCGGCTGCTTATATAGAATCCGAATCTCGCGAGAATCCGACTGCGGGATGATGATGTTCGGGCGCGCTGGGGGTTAACCGAGCCATACGGGAGAATCCGAGTATGCCTCGGACCCGTGTAAAATGGGTGAAGTTCGGGGGGGTTCGGTTTCCGAGGAACCGAACCCGCTCATCACTAATTTAAAATGAGATGATCTTTTTGTTTTTAAAAACACAAAGCTATTCACGTCTTGCTGTATTCTTACTTTAACTTATGCAGCCATAAAAAAGCACATGGCATCTCTCTGAAAGTGATTATAAATATGACACAACTGCGTAAGTTTTAAAATATTTTTTTTTGTCTTGAAAAACCTGTGTGGTGCCACACAAAAAAGCATTGTATTCATTATTACTATAGCACCATATTTGCCTACTCTCCAAAGTTGCAGGAGACTCCTGATTTTTCAGGAAGTCCCCCACACCCCTTAAAGAGTAGTGAGATCTCTCACATCCCGCCTGCTTCCTAGTGAAGTGGACAGGATGGGAAGATACTCACCGGCAATTGCGGTGCCATGGGACGGGGTGGAGCTAAAATTTCCAAATTGCTTTATTTTAGCCCCTCCCATCCCTGCAAAGTATATTAAAAAAAAAAAAAACAACAACAAAATTCAACATGTACTAGGAAACAGGACAACTGAGTTGGCGTACCAAGCAGTGAACAGAGGATCAGTAGAGAAGTTGTCCACAGCAACCAATCAACTGTTACAGCAACCAATCAGCTGCGCTTGATAAATGCTACCTCAAGGATGATTGGTTGCTATGAGCATCTTCTCCACTGGTCCACTTCTCCACTCTTTTCACTGCTTGATACATCAGCATAATGTCTTTACTGACAACCTTCTTGTTAATTTTGGAAAGATTATATATCCCCTTAATGTCACCTACAGGTATATTGCATCTGTCAAGGACTGTTTTGAACTTTTAAAGCTGTCCACACATGGATATATCTTGTCAACTGGTCTGCGCTCCAAGGAGCCTTTATAATTAGAGCGCATATATATATATATATATAGCCAAGTACTCAGCAGACCATGCACAGTGGTATCAGGTCAATTTTGCCAGCACTGTCATGAAAACTACCACAAGTGACCAGCCTTAGTATACATACTGTACACCAGTGTTTCCCAACCTCGGTCCTCAAGGCACACTAACAGTCCTGGTTTTAGTGATATCCAGGTTTGAACACAGGTGACTTAATTAGTACCTCAGTTATTTTGAGTTAACCATCTGTGCTGAAGCCTGGATATCACTAAAACCTGCACTGTTGGTGTGCCTTGAGGACCGTGGTTGGGAATGCCTGCTGTACACAGTGGTGTTACTGACAGTATCATTAGATTTGCCATACTATCCCTTTAAACTAGGGATTAGGGAGGCAAATCCCGGGCTAGTTTTCAATCCCGGGTATCAGGACTGAAAAATGGACAATCCCAGGATACCCGGGATTGGTTTGTTTCATGTGTCCCTGTCCCACCCCACACACATAACTGACCACCATAGTACCTAGGAGGGTGGGTAGGTCACTTCCTCCAGTCCGGTGAGATCCGTGCCATGGGTGGTGGGCAGCTGGCTGCATAGCGTGACCTCTGACTTCACGTCACGCTGCACAGGGGGAGATGGGAGGAGGGTGCCGGGCAGCATCTGAGCCTCCTGAGGAGGCTCAATGCTGCCCGACATTAATAAAACAAAGGACCGTCTGATCCCATAATCCCCGGGATTGGAGTTTCCAATCCTGGGATTGAATCCCGGATAATTTTGGCCTAAATCCCGGAATCCCAACGATCCTGATCCCGGGATTGGCCACCCTACTAGGGATGTGCGCTGGGCCATTTTTGCTGAATTTGGATTTGGTTCTGATTCATCAGCCGGTTTTGGATTTTGTTTTGTCAAACTGCCGAGACTGGATTTAGATATTTTTTTTAAATTTACAAAAAGTTAAATCACTTAATTTAGGCCTTTTTTTTATCCTATATAATTTAATAAATTTCCAGTCATTTCCAGTCCATTTTGATCACCTCACAGCTTATGATATTGTTTTCACCATTATTGGCCAAAGGCTACAGCGACCTGGTTGGTTATTCAGCGACAGAGCAGCGGCACAAACACATGGCAGTATACAGCACATCTGTGAAACATTGACATACAGCATTGGAAGAAATGAAAGTTGCTGCAATATGTAATTGTCCTTAGGTCCTTCCTCCCACCCTTATGTTGGATATTAAAAAGGACATGCACAGTTTAAGAAACCAAGCACTTCAGCAACAGGGACAGACATGTTTGTTGCTGAAGTGCTTGCTTTGTTTGGGCACCCATTAAACAATTTTTTGGAAGGACTACCTCCAATCACTAATGATGAGGATGTTGATGATGAGGGTATTAATTACATTATAATCTTGTAAAATAAATGTCATGTCTTCGCTGCAACTGATGTAACATGGAGGAGGTGCCTAGCTTGGTAACGTCAGAGCTGGCGCTACCCGCTCAGCAAGGGTATGCAGTGCAGGGAGGCGCCCAGCTGAAGAAGCGCTCTCCCTGCTCTGCTACCCTGCTGCTGCCAGCTGCGGTTGCGCCTGTCAATGTGGATGACAGGTAACAGTGCTGGCAGTGTGTAGTGCAGCTCCCAGTGCAAGGTCCCTCTAGCTTCCTACCCCCTCCTCCTCCTCCCACCTCCTCCCAACTGAGAGTGCACTGCTGCCGAATGCAGTGCTACCAGTGCCGAGAGTTTTGCTGGCGGGGTAGAATTTTAGGGGTGTGGCCTAATCGCAGGAGGCGTGGTCACATCCCATTTTGATGAAAAAATATCTGAAGAGTCCAGCGGGGTAGGAGGGCCTGAGTGTGATCACTCCCCACCTACTCGTACTGGAAGAGGCAGAAGGCTCCACAGCAGCAGTAGCCTCTCTGCCTCTGGCACTGCAGCACAGCACACTCTGCAAAGATGAGAGCTTATGCTGTTGCTGCTGCCCAGTAAGAAGGGAGGGAGGAGTGCAGTGGACCAGGGCCCCTTCCAGGCCACTTAATCAGTGCCAGGCCTGGGTAATTTGTACCTACCCCCTCCCCTCTTGCTGTCACTGCCGACATCCTCCAGAGCTGCTGCTGATGCTGGAGTAACGGAGCTACCAAGAGGGAAGAGGAGGAGGAGGTAGAGGAGGAGCAGCGCCTGAGCGTGGAGTCCAAGTCAGAGCATCAATCAGAGCTATGCCTACAAAGTAATGAAGCAGAAGGTACTACACTTACAGTTTCAGGGTGGTAGGTATGACGTGGTTGGGCTATACCTGGAATAATGTTTATAATGGGCTATACCTGGCATAATGTGTATAATGGGCTATACCTGGCATAATGTGTATAATGGGTTCTACCTGGCATAATGTGTATAATGAGTTTTATGAGGCATAACGTGTATAAAAGGCTCTACCTGGCATAATGTGCATAATAGGCTCTACCTGGCATAACGTGTATAATGTGTTCTACCTGGTATAACGTGTATAATAGGCTCTACCTGGCATAACGTGTATAACGGGTTCTACCTGGCATAATGTGTATAATAGGCTCTACCTGGCATAACATGTATATTGGGTTCTACCTGGCATAACGTGTATAATAGGCTCTACCTGGCATAACGTGTATAATGGGCTCTACCCGGCAAAACGTGTATAATGGGTTCTACCTGGCATAACGTGTATAACGGGCTCTACCTGGCATAACATGTATAATGGTCTCTACATGGCATAACATGTATAAGGTACTCTACTGTGGCATAACATGTATAAGCGTGTTTTACTGTGTGGTGTAACATGTATAAGAGTACTTCTGTGTGGTGTAATGTAAATAACGGACACTACTGTGTGGTGTAATGTGAATAACGGACACTACTGTGCGGTGTAACGTGAACAACGGACACTACTGTCCGGTGTAATGTGAATAACGGACACTACTGTGCAGTGTAATGTGAATAACGGACACTACTGTGCGGTGTAATGTGACTGACGGACACTACTGTGTGGTGTAATGTGAATAACGGACACTACTGTGCGGTGTAATGTGACTAATGGACACTACTGTGCGTTGTAATGTAAATAACTGACACCACTGTTTGGTGTAATGTGAATTGGTACTATTCTGTGTCCACAACCCTATATTTTTGGTGCACCCTTCAGCACGCACCGTCCCTGATTTGAGCACGACTAACGCCAAAGGAAACTTTTGCCCTGAGCTTCTCAAGGTCTAGAACCGGCCCAGTCACCGATTGTAAAATAGCTTTTTCTTTTCAAATGTAACATACCTCCTGTTCAACAAAGGGAAGGGGTGCTGAAACATACCCTTACTTCGGGCACCATGGCACCTAGCTACACCTCTGATAAGGGGCACTGTTGTGGGCATTGTGTATAAGGTGTAGTACTGTGTGGTGTAACGTGTATAAGGGGCACTACTGTGTAACGTAACATGAATATGGGTCACTACTATGTGGTATAATATGAATCAGGGGCACTATGTTTGGGGTAAAGTGAATAAGATTGTAATGCTGTGTGGTGTAATTTGAATTGTGGGCCACGCCCCTTTCCTGTGTGACCACATCCCTTTTTGCATCACGTGCTGTCCCTTTTTTACTGATGGGAGGGTGCAAATTTATCATTTGCAGGGGGACGCAAAACACTCTAGAACCGGCCCTGCTAACGTTCCTACTGTACCTCTACTAACTTTGGCCTCACAAATGCAGCAAATGCCTTCACATACATTGTCAGGATTGATCTAAAAATAGTCCCACACCCAAAAGGTGGCTTTTTTGGTCTTCTGCCCAGGCATCACAATGGTTTTCCTTTTAGCACGGTCAACAACTGCAGCCACTGGTGGCTGACTTACACAAACAACATCAACATCAACATCTTCACTGTCAGATAGTACACACATATCCCCCTCATCCTGTCCCACTTCCACACACGAATCCTCAATTTGTATTATGTCCTCATCAGATTCATCACCCTCCTCATCTTTACTTGTACTGCTCCCCACATGTGCAGATGGGTCAGAAATGGTGGAAGGAGGTGAAAGAATAGTATGCACATATACCCCTCATCCTGTCTCACTTCCACACACACAAATTCTCAATTTCTATTATGTCCTTCTCATCATCGCCATCTTTACTTGTACTTCTCCCCACATGTGCAGATGGTGCAGAAATGGTGATCGGAGATGAAAGAGGCTTCTCTATAAGAACAGTGGGGCAGATGTATTAACCTGGAGAAGGCATAAGGAAGTGATAAGCCAGTGTTAAGTGCAAGGTGATAGACGCACCAGCCAATCAGCTCCAATATACAAATTAACAGTTAAGATCTGATTCGCTGGTGCACTTAATACCTTGCACTTATCACTGGTTTATCCCTTCCTTATGCCTTCTCCAGGTTAATACATCTGCCCCAGTGTAAGAAAGGTCAGACTCACACATAGCTAATGTGGACACCACTAAACATTCCTCAGGAATGTTTGACAGTTCTGAACACACAGTTTGTTCTACTGCCTTAGTGGTTTTAATTTTTTTGACACTTCTTCTATACTGTGAGTGAAAAGTTCTTGCATCGACATGAGAGGCTAAAAGAAGATACCTCACTGACAGTTGCCGAACCACTACTCAGAAATAAAGGCCAACCCCTGAGCCTTTCTTTGTCACTGCGTGTGGTGAATGGCCTGTTGGCAATTTTATGTTTTTCTGCACCAAACCTTCCCTTTATAAGATGTGTTTTTTTCTTTACCACTGTATATTGGGTTGTTGGTTTTACATGCCCTGACTTAGATCCGCTATGCCCTTGAGCACTGACTTTAGTAGATGCCAGACTATTGTCATCATCATGATGGTGGCAGCAGGTTGATTTTTTCTCTAAACAGATTGTTATCCATTTTAACTGTTTGAATCACAGTGTTAGATGCACGTGAAGAAAGCACACTAGTGTACAGCCAAATAGTACATACAATAGAACTTTACTATTTTTTTTAATAACTTGCAACTCCTCTCAAACTGCGTGAATCACAGGATTTATAGATGCACATGAAGAAAGCCCACTAGAGTACAGCTTACCAAATAGTACAAACAATAGTCCAAATAGTACAAACAATAGAACGTGTCAATATATGTTTTTCTTTATTTTTATACCTTGCAGCTCCTTTCAAACTGCATGAATCCTAGGGTTAGATGCAAGTGAAGAAAACGCACTAGGGTACAGCACACCAAATAGTACAAACAATGAAACTTAACGATATTTCAAAAAATGTTTTTATATAACTTGCAGCTCCTTTCAAGCTGTGTGAATCCCAAGGTTAGATGCATGTGAAGAAAACGCACTAGGGTACAGCGCACCAAATAGTATACAAACAATAGGAATTAATATCTTTTTTTATATAACTTGCAGCTTCTTTTGAACTGCGTGAATCACCGAGTTAGATGCACGTGAAAAAAGTGCACTAGGGTACAGAGCACCAAATAATACACAAACAATAGAAATTAACAATATATTTAAAAATTTTTATATAACTTGCAGCTCCTTTCAAACTGCATGAATCACAGGAATAGAAGCACATGAAGAAAGTGCACTAGGGTACAGAGCACCAAATAGTACACAAAAAATAGAAATGAACTATATATTTTTTATATAACTTGCAGCTCCTTTCAAACTGCATAATTCGTAGGGTTAGATGCACATGAAGAAAGCGCACTAGGGTACATCACATTAAATAGTACAAACAATAGAACTTTACTGTATATTTTGTAATTTTTATATAACTTGCAACTCCTTTCAAACTGCGTGAATCACTGGGTTAGATGCTCGTGAAGGAAGCGCACTAGGGTACTGCACACCAAATAGTACAAACAATAGAACTTTACTATATTTTTATTTTTTAAGTTTTTTTAACTTGCAGTTCACAGATAACTGCGTGGAATCACAGGGCTTATAGACAAGCATGAACACAGTGCATCAAACAGTACAATTTACAGCAGAGTATAGCACAGCATACAGCAGTGCATCCCTATAAAAGTAAATACAGTGTATAACGCATGCAAACAGTACTGTGCCCCATATACACACTGGCTATTCAGAACAGCACCTTGTGATGCTCTGGGCACAGCACAGTTATTATAATTTTATTAAAATAGCAGCATACAGCAGCATGCAGTGTACCCCCTATACAGTTACACACACTATAGTACCTCCAAAAAACAGCCCCTTGTGAGACTCTGGAGTGGACACAGCAGTTACAGAGTGTATCCTCTATAGTGTTAGTCTCTCTGAGCAGCAATGTTATTTATAATGTACACTATACACCACAGTATACAGTGAACACCAGCAGAGTTTTCCGCAGCACACCTCAGCGTGCGGTCTCTGGAAAATGGCGCCAAGTCCCGGCCGTGGTGCTTTCTATAGGATTCAAGTATTGCGAGAATCCATTGCTAGGATGATGATGTTTTGCCTCGCGTTGGGATCTGAGTCTGGCAGGTACACCCGAGCCTGCGGCTTGGGTGCACTCAGATCCTGGTGTTCAGAGCAATTCGGATTCCATAGAATCCAAACTGCTGGAACACTCATGGATTACACAGCTTCTGTGGCTGATTCAATCCAGCTGAAATGCAGGCTTGATGTTATCCAGAAATTGTTCTGTATAATTCAGTATGGTAAGTCTACTTATACTTTCCTTTTTATTGAAGTTCTCAGAAGATGTTAAATGTTTGGAGAGTGGGCAAACAGATAGAAGGACAGGAGGGGGCAGCATACAAGTTAAACACAATTATTGAACACTCCTTGTTCCATTTCTGTGTGTCTGAGGGGTATCATTTCAATTGAAAACTTAAATATACCTCAATGGTAGTGCACTTTTTAAACTTAATAAAATGCAGGCAATGAGAATTGACATTTATTTATTTATTTCCATAAGCATTTCACTTGTCTATAACAATAAAATGAAATCAACTTGTAAATTAATCTAAAAGTATTTATCAAATGGATATTAAGTGCATAAACCCAAACATTGCATTTAAGCAAATACATAAACACTATGCATTTAACATGCATTTAATAAATCAGAGAGGCATTGCAAGTTATTACCTGGTCCATGAGAATCTTTAAAATAGTATTGTTCGAACAGACGATTTATGATGTATAAATATGTCTTCTAACTATTACCGACTTACAATAAGGCCCAGATTTATCAAGCCTTGGAGAGTGATATAGAAACATAGAAACATAGAAACATAGAATTTGACGGCAGATAAGAACCACTTGGCCCATCTAGTCTGCCCCTTTTTTTTTATCCTTTAGGCAATCTCCACCCTTTTTGAACCTTCATTCTTTGTAAGGATATTCATATGCCTATCCCAAGCATGTTTAAATTGGTCTACAGTCTTAGCCTCTACCACCTCTGATGGGAGGCTATTCCACTTATCCACTACCCTTTCTGTGAAGTAATTTTTCCTTAAATTTCCCCTGAACCTCCCCCCCTCCAGTCTCAGTGTATGTCCTCGAGTTCTAATACTTCTCTTCCTTTGAAGAATGTTTCCCTACTGAACTTTGTTAAGACCCTTGATATATTTGAAAGTATCTATCATGTCCCCCCTTTCCCTTCTCTCCACCAAACTATACATGTTAAGATCTTTTAGCCTTTCCGGGTAAGTTTTGTGATGTAGGCCATGCACCATTTTAGTTGCCCTTCTTTGTACACTCTCTAATGTATTTATATCCTACTGGAGATATGGTCTCCAGAACTGGACACAGTATTCCAGATGGGGCCGCACCAATGACCTATACAGTGGCATTATCACTTCTTTTTTCCTGCTACTGATTCCTCGCCCTATGCAACCAAGCATCTGACTTGCCTTTCTCATTGCCTTGTTGCATTGCTTTCCTGCCTTCAAGTCACTTGAAATAGCGACTCCTAAATCCCTTTCCTCCTCATTAGTTTCCATTACAGTACCCTTGATACTATATTTAGCTCAGGGCCGTTTCTTGGGGCAGGCGAGCAGTTCAACCGCACTGGGCGCCTGCCGCGGCACTAACTGTGGCTCCCTGCTTCCCCCTCCTATTTCTCCCCGAGTAACCCGCTCGGGGGGCGGAGTTTCACGGAATGACGCAACCCCGTCACTCCGCGAAACTCCCCCCCCCCCTCCCCCCCCCGAGCGGAGTACAGAGGGGGATCCAAGTTAGGAAGAGGGAAAGGCCGGTGCGAGGAGCGACTGGTGTGGCGGGCCGAAGATCTGTAATCGCCTCTGAAAGTATTCTCTCTCTCTCAATGTGTAAAATGGGGACACCTGCCGTAATGTGTGAAATGGGGACTCTTGCCTGCCGTAGTGTGGGGATTTAATGTATCAAGGGCATTGCGGTGTGTGGCATAATATGGTGCAGGGGGCATTACTGTGTGGGGCTTAATATGGTAGAATTTTTTTTTCCTGTGGTGGTAGTGATCTGTTGGAGCAGGGTCAAAAACTGCATTGTGAGGCCATGCCCATTTAAATGAGGCCACACCCATTTAGATGAGGCCACACTCCCTTGCTGGGTGCGCACGCAAGTTTATTTTTTTCTTCATCTAGGTGTGTGTGTGTGTGGGGGGGGGCACATTTTTTTATGTCATGGGGGGGCGCATTTTTAAATCTCGCACTGGGAGCCAAATTGGCTAGAAACATCCATGATTTAGCCTTTGGGTTTTTGAGACCCAAGTGCATGATTTTGCATTTTTTAGCATTAAACTGTAGTTGCCACGTTCTTGACCATTTCTCAAGCCTACCTAGGTCATCAATCATTTGTTTTACCCCTCCCGGTGTGTCTACTCTGTTGCATATCTTTGTATCATCTGCAAAAAGGCATACCTTCCCTTCAATACCATTTGCAATGTCACCAACAAAGATATTAAAGAGAACTGGACCAAGTACAGATCCCTGGGGTACTCCACTGGTAACATTTCCCTCCATAGATTGCACTCCATTAACTACAACTGTCTGTTTCCTATCCTGCAACCAGGTTCTTATCCATTTAAATATTTTATAATCCACCCCCACGCTTTCAAGTTTATTTAGCAGTCTGCGATGTGGGACAGTGTCAAATGCAGGGCCGTAACTAGGTGTGTGCCGATGGTGCCTTGCCCACAGCGCACTTGCACTGAAGGCGCACCATCGGCAGCACCCAAACCGCCCCCAAATCCCCCCCCGTCGCCACGGTCGCAGCCACTGTTACTACTCCCTACAGCGCTGCCGCCTGTCATCTGCTGCTGCAGGAGCCGCCGCTGAAGTCCTTTGAGCTTCGCGTTCCCCCCAGCATAGCCACAGTGCCGCCTGTCTCCAGTCATCTGCTGCCCGCCGGAGCCGCCACATCTGAAGGGACTCTGAGCGCCGTGCTCTGAGTCCTGCCAGCACCTGTCTCCTCTCACCGCCTCTGCAGGGGACATGGGAGCGCTGCAATCATCTCCCGGGTCTCTGCCTCTCTCAACAGCCAGCCTGCCGAATTAACACAGCAGATGGATGCCAAGTCACAGGTGAGTCTCTCTCTCTCTTTCTCTCTCTTTCTCTCTCTCTCTCTCTCTCTTCCCCACCCCCCTCTCATAAATAAAAGGAGACTGCTGTCATAATGTGTAAAAAAAAACAACAACAAAAAACAACGGGGACTGCCTGCCATAATGTGTGTAGGGGGACTGCCTGCCATAATGTTTTTTTTTTTTTTTTAAATGGGGACTGCCTGCCATAATGTTTTTTTTTTTAAATGGGTACTGCCTGCTATAATGTGCAAATAAAGTGATTGCCTGCCATAATGTTTTAAAATAATAAATAATGGGGACAGCCTGCTACAATGTGCAAATAGGGGGATTGCCTGCCATAATGTTTTTTTTTTTTAAATAGGGGACTCTGCCTGCCTAATGTGTAAAAAAAGGGCACTTTGTCTGCTTAATGTGTAAAAATAAAAAAGCCCCTTCCCCATGAAGCCACACCCCTGTATTTTTTGTGCGCGCCTCAGGCGCGCACTGGCCCTTATTTATGTGTGTGTGTGTGTGTGTGGGGGGGGCGTCGATGCGGTTTCTTGCACACAGCGCTAAAATGTTTAGTTACGGCACTGGTCAAATGCCTTACTAAAGTCTAAATATGCTACATCTACAGCTCCCACTTGATCTATTATTTTTGTCACAGAGTCAAAAAAGTCAATAAGATTTGTTTGGCATGATCTCCCACCAGTAAATCCATGCTGTTTTGGATCCTGTAAGTTGTTTGATTTAAGATATTCCACAACTCTTTCTTTTAATAGTTTTTCCATTACTTTCACCACTACTGATGTAAGGCTTACTGGTCTGTAGTTGCCTGCTTCTTCCCTGCTTCCACTCTTGTGCAGCGGAACTACATTTGCTCTTTTCCAGTCCTCTGGAATGGCACCTGTACTTAGAGACTGGTTAAATAATTCTGTTAAAGGTGTAACCAGCATATCTTTTAGCTCTTTGAGTATCCTTGGGTGTATACCATCTGGCCCCATTGATTTATCCACTTTTAGTTTTGAAAGTTCTGCTAGGACCTTCTCCTCTGTAAATGTACTTTCATCTACCTTATTTTTATGAATGTCCTTGCAACTTAACTGTGGCCCCATACCTTCTTCTGTAGTAAATACTGAGCAAAAATAATTATTTAGGTGATCTGCTATTGCCTTATCACCCTCCACCAAATATACAGTATATATACAAATATGGTATATATATATATATATATATATATAGCACGGTGATAAAATACCAGCCAATCAGCTCCTAACTGCCATGTTACAGGCTGATTAGCTGGTTAGTACTTTATCACCGTGCAATTTATCACTCTACAGGGCTTGATAAATCTGGGCCAATGTACCTTAATATTAGTATTAGTATCTTTTATTTGTATACTGTTTATTCTTTATTTTGTTCAAAGGAAAGATCTAATGCTTAGATATAAGACTAAAGAAGAATCATTTTGCATTAATGTCACTAAAGTAAATGTATTAAAAAATTTTTACAAATGATTTATCACAATGGATACGCTTTTGAACCAACACTTCAATAAATAAAAAGCTGCCAGCTGTCAAGATACTGACAGTGGCATCCTGGCCCCCAGCATGCCGGCAGCGGGACGAGCGCTAGAAAGTCCTTTGCAGGCTCACTGCACTCGCCACGCTGCGGACACGCTGCAGACACGGTGGCTCGCTGCGCTTGCCACAGGATATCTTCTCTTTCTTTGGGTGTCGTGGACCCAGGCAGGCCGTCTCCTGATTCCTCCCACTGTAACTATTATTGTTTGACTATTTTGAGAAAGAAATACTACTATATGCATTATGTTGTCCAGTATATATTAAGGTATATACTCTAAGCCCTATCAGTGATCCTTTAGGTATGTTTTGGTAGCAATACAGGATGTTCAGCGCAGAATGTAGGACACCAGCAGTGCAGAGCTCCACTGTTAGATGACATGGTACAGTACTGCTGTCTTCTTCACTGATCCTGTTACACAATGCACTGATGTGTAAAAACTAATGATTGAGAGAACCTTTTATTTAAACAGTTGTCTCTCAAAGTGCTACATATTTTATGACGGTTACCCTTTAACTGACCTGTATACATTTTTAGACTATTACTGATTTTTCCTTGGATCTTCAAGGACTAGCATTACTACTGGGTGCTGACATGTAGCAAGGATGTCATGCTTAGCTTGCATTCCAGCATTGCAGCTAAAAGGAGAGAGTATTGACTGCATAGGAGAGGAAAGAGTTAAACATCTGGGGAGGGGTGGACCTAGCTGTGAGGAAAGTACAGCCTTCTTTAGGGGGAGGGTTTGCTATATATAGGGAAGGAGAGGCCATCTTAAGTCTCTTGGTGATTTGCTTTGGGGTGAGTGCTGCTTTGCAGAATCCCCCCATTTTCTTTTTCGGATTTATACATTTCAGTGTTTTGTCAGCTAGTCATGGGCAAAGTGTTTCACTGAACTGAGCTGAGACACATGACTCAGTTCAGTGAAGTGTCTGGAGTCAGTGTCTCGGCACATGAGTCATGACTCATCTGTAGTGGAATGTGTTGCAGAGACTGCACATGAATCAGTGAGTTGCCAGTGCTGGAGGATCAGTGCTGGACTCATGGAGTTATTCAGCTGCAGTGATTGTACAGTGTATCTGGGGGAGGCAGCTGCTTATGCCCTGATTGTTAATAATATGTTAACATAGATTTACTGTTATGTTGATATATTATTAATAACCACTTATTGCATACTAGTTATAGAATATGACATTACTTTTGGCTGAGGAGAGAAAGCTTAACAGCCATGAAACACATCATTCATTCTGTAACTAAACCAAATAAAAACGTTTTTTTTTTTATCTTGCATACTTTGCTAATTGGATGATTTTAGGTGGCCTTGGATTTATTATATTATCCACTATCTAGCCTCCAGGGAGTTTGCCACCCACAATCACACTGAGCAGGATCAGTGAGCACTGAGCCGAGAGCCCTGTACCACAGGGGCTCCACCTCCTGCTGCATGAATCAGATTCATTCACTGAGTCACTGAGTCTACACAGTGTACAACTGTCTCCCTCACTGGCAGACTCAGGATGAATCATGATTCATGACATGGATCAGGCACAGCAGCAGAGCACTCACTGACTGGTGAGTCGTGACTGCTCCCTCCCCCCTCCCACTGGGTGTCACCTGGTATAGCCTCTGGCCAATCACAGCTAAAGACAGCAGAACACACTGACTGAAGGACACAGGACACAGAGTTTCCTCCCTCTGTCTGAGAGAAGCTGCTGCTGCTGCTGTCTCCACTCATTACACAGTGAGTGACTCGAATCATTCACACTTCCTGATGATTCCAGTCACTGTGTTGAGACAGAGAGTCAGTAGCCATCTCTATTGTCAGCTCCCTGCATTTAGGTCACACATCAGTGCTCTGGCTGCCACTCGCCCACGACGGTCCGCCGGGACCCCAGCCCGTTACCGCTCATCGGGCGGTGGGGGCTGGTTCCGGGGGCGAGCTGGCTGGCCCTGGGGACGGCGTCCCGTCTCCTAGGGCCTCCTCGAGGGATCTGGCGGAAGCCGGGCCGGATGTGACTGGCGGGAGCGGCCGACGAGGAGGATCAGAGAGGGAGTCAGGCCGCCCGGAGGTGGGCGGGCAGCAGCCCTTGCCTCCGGGCATGGCCGGGGAAGCCCCAGTGCCGGGTGCCCGCGGGAGCGCGCCGCGCCAGGCGCTCATCCAGGGACCGGAGACTGAGTTCGATGCCCAGCTCTTCCCCCTTGCCGGGGCCGGCTAGTGGTTCCAGGCGGGGGGAGGGCACTGAGTGGGGGACGGTGGCCAGCCGAGCGAGGCCTGTCGCAGGTCCTCGCACGGCGTCATCCCCAAACGCTTCGGCTGAGAGAGCACGGACCGGAAGCGGTGGGACGCACGCGCGCCCACGCGCGGCGCCGCTCGCGCACGTGTGCGCGCAGCGGCGCCGCTTTCCTCCTTGTCTCCTCAGCCCTCTCCCCCGCAGCCGGAACACGGTGTGGAGCGGGGAGGGAGGGGGAGAGGCAGTGATCAACCAGGTTAAGCTAATGGAGCTCTTAATGCAGGAGCCCAGACAAGAGGCCTTGTGGTGACAGAGAGCAGTGGGGCGCGCGCCCACGCTCGCCTCTGGCGCCGCTAGCCGCGCACGTGTGTGCGCAGCAGCGCCGCCGGCCCTGCTGTCTCCCCTGCTATCTCCCAGGCAGCCGGAGTCCGGCGGGAGCCGGGGGGAGAGGGGAGACAGGGCAATTATGATCACTGGCAGGGCAGGAGAAGGGGTGCGGCAGCAAGAGGTCACCGGGTGCGCGAGCCCGTGTCCACTGAAAGCGGAGCAGTGCGCGCGCGCTCTGCTGCGCCGCGGGGTTCCCGGTCTTTTCAGATCACTCCCCCAGGGCCGGAATCTAGCGGCCTGCGGGGGAGGAGGGGGGACAGGGAATGGGTTAGTGGCCGCGGGGCTGCTGCACGCGCCGCAGGAGCTCGCGGCGGTCCCACCCCCCCCCTCTGCGGCATCGGATAGTTCCGATACACGGGAAGAGGGGACAAATTCGGAGGCAAGGGCAGTGCGGGCGTCGACAGCGGTGCCTCCGCTTTCCCGCAAGGGCAGCGTGCGTCGGATGCCCGGCACACGCATGTCGGGTGGCGAGTGCGAGTGCGAGTGCATGTCGGGTGGCCCCGGCGAAGGACCCAGGACCGCGTTTTGGGGCAGTCACGACCCCTCCGGAGCGCTGGCTCGGCCCTGGCCACAGCGGTGAAGGTGTTAGGGCCGCTAGCCGCAGCTGCCTCCCCTAGAACGGCTGTTCGTTCCGGCGGGCTGCGGGCTATGGCGGCGCAGCGGGTGGCACGCGCCTGCCGTGAGCTCGGGACGGTCGCCGCAGAATTACAACAGGGTCCAGGGCAGGACGCGGGGGAGCTCACGGCCGCAGCGCCCCCAGCACTGAGGCCGCGGCATGTGCCGCGAGTGCTGGAGGGGTCCTCCGCTTTTTCCTCTTTTTCAAGGGAGCTCGGGGATGAGGCGATGGCAGATTTCGAGGAGGAAGGCAACGATTTGGACGCGCCGGAAGATTCCATGTCGGGGCAGTCGGCGGCATCAGGTAAGGTGGTGCAGTCGGTATTCGGGTTCCTCCACGAGCTCTAGTTCGCGTAGTTCTTCCTCTTCCTCATCGTCAATGTCGTCACAGGCGTCCGAAGTCAGTAGCACAACTAGGGCAAAGAAGCGGGCAACTAAATTCGCCAAGAGGGCAGCGGAACAGGCGCAAGCGGCTTAGCGAGGAAGCGCGTAGGGCCAAGAAGCTCGCAATTTGCCCGGTGTCGTGCGATTCGTCTATACTGCTGTACTGCGGGGGCTGCGAGATAGCTGCCGCAAGAAGATTTGGAGGGGCGACTTCGTGGACGTGTTCGTATTGACGAAGGTCGCGAAGAAAGAGTATAAGGTGGCGGCGCAAAGAAGGGCATCGGGGCTGAGGCATTCCGTACCTTCGATAATTGCCTGGCCGGGTTCTGGGTCTTCGCGGCATCTTACCTGGAGGACAGGCCGGCAGAGCACACGAATATAATTAGGTACCTGCATCTCGTACATGACATGCAGCGCACGTCTTCGGGATCGGAGTGGCGCAGGTACGATCAGGAATTCAGGGAACAACAGGAAGGTTTGCAGGTCATGGACTTCGGGTTCAAGGACGTTGAGGTTGGGCTCAAGGTCACCCGGGCTTCGCTACAGGCGGAGGAGCCCCGGAAGCCGGGGGCGGACGGGCACCACGCAGGGTCGTCCTCCCAGTGGTTCGGCGCGGACGGCGGATTGGCCAAGTCAGGTAGGTCGGCAGTCCGCGCAGGGGGGCGTGCCACCACAAAAGGAAAATGTTTCACGTTTAACAACGCGGCGTGTTCCTTCGGGGGATGACTTGGTCATCTCTCCAGTGGGGGTGGTTCCTAAGAAGGCTCCAGGCGCCTTCCGGCTCATTTGAGTTCGCTTTTAGGTGTGTACTGCCGGAAGCTGTGAAGGGCGACTGCGGGGTGTGCCAGAACGCACCATTTCGTGCGTTTGTCCTCAGAGATTAAGAGGGATTTGGCAATATGGGCCTCGTTCCTCGAGGACTTCAACGGGGTGTGTATATGGCAGGCCCCAATGGCGGACAGCGCTAGGTTGCAGCTGTTCACCGACGCAGCGGGCGCCTCTGGATTCGGTTGCCATCTGGAGGGATCTTGGTGTGCGGCCTCGTGGCCGGCAGAATGGCATCGCGGGGGTTTCACGAAGGACCTTTTGCTTCTGGAGTTTTTCCCATTATGGTGGCGTTGGAGGTCTGGGGCGATCGGCTGGCTAATCGCAGCATTTTGTTTAGATGCGATTATCTGGGCGTGGTGCATGCGATTAATAACCAGAGGGCAAAGTCGTTGGTGGTTATGCGGGTGCTAGGGCAATTGCTTTTGACATGCTTGCATAGGAACCTGTGGTTCCGCGCGCAACATGTGCCCGGTTTGGAGAATGGGATTGTCGACGCTTTGTCGCGAGGACAGTGGGAGAGGTGTTGGTTGTTGGCACCTGAGGCCAACGAGCAAGGTTTTCATTGTCCCGGTTAGGTTTGGCAGGTGATCGGGCCGGACTGGAGGGTCTAGCGTTGCGGTCAGTAGCGCCAGCCACGCTCAAGGCTTACGAACAAGCTTGGAGTGAATGGGAGGAGTTTGTCCAAGGGCGTCAGCATCAAGGTAAGAGTAGGCATCGGCTGATGCTTTCTTTTATGTGGCAGCTTTACGTCTCCGGTAGGTCACGAGCAGTGGTATCGCGGTATTTGGCCGGCATCTCATTTTTCTGCAAGCTGCGAGGCGTCCCTGACGTAACAAAAAGCGAGGTTCTGCGGAAGGCAATGAAAGGGTGGGCGCGAGTTGCGCCGTCGCCACCGGATAGGAGGCGGCCCATCGATGCGGCTTTGTTGCCAGCCGTTATCGAGGCGGTAGGGCGAGTCGCGTCGTCCTGGTTTGAGACGCTTTTGTTTAGTTTGGCGTTCTCAATGGCTTACCACGGGGCCTTTCGAGTTTCTGAGTTGGTAGCGCCTTCCAAGAGAGCAGATTCGCGCATGCTGGTCGGGGACGTGGTAGTGGGTGAGAGGTCCTTGCTGTGCAGGTTGCGACGCTCCAAGATGGATCAAGTGGGGAGAGGGCGCTGGGTTACAATGGTTCCAGCGCTAGAGGAGAGCGTTTGCCCAGTTGGCTGGCAAGGCAATATGTGGTGGTGCGACCCGTTAAGGAGGGGTCTTGGCTGTTGCATTATGATGGGCTGCCAGTCATGAAATACCAGTTTCGTTGGATGCTGAGTCGTTGTTTGGCGGGCTTGGGCCTCCCACCCACTGCTTTCAGTACCCATTCCTTTCGCATAGGCGCAGCGACGTCGGCTGCTGCGGCGGGTTGCTCCAGAACTGAAATCCAAGCGGTGGGGCGATGGAAGTCGTCAAGTTACAGACGATATATTCGCCCCGTCACATGAGAGGTCGGTTTGCGCTTGGGGCTTTGTTTAAATGGCAATGTATTACGTTGTTCCAGTTCTGTGATTTTATGGTGTTGTGCGTCTGTTGGTGTTCCCCCTTTTTTATCCTACTCAGGGATTAGCTACTCGCCGTTGCTGGCATGAGTCGGCAGCGGGGGTCTGGAGTTATTTGCGATTTTTTGCCTGACTTGACGGACTGAATTCTAATCTATAATTCGGCTAATTTGGTCTAATCAGAGTCCCTCAGCAGGTCTTTACGTTTCACCTCCAGCTGAGTTATTACATGTGTTTCCCATTTTATATCCCCCCCCCCCTTTTTTTATTTCGTTTGTTTTATTTGATCCTTCCCCTTTGTGTCTTTAATTGCGCTTTAAATTGGCAACGGAACATGGTGCAGTCGGCTAGGCCGTGACTGCTGCAATGGCGAGATCTAAAGTTTTCTTTTTTGGCAGATCCTTCAGTATAAACAATTAATAAGCCTCTTAGTAATCAATTCTACCCCTCTTTTTCCCTTCAGGATGGTTCGGAGACTATTTGCCCATTTGGGTGGTTGGCCACTCTTACATTTACTGGGCGGCCAGGTTTGTGGCCTCGGAAGGGTCTCAGGCATTGCTAGGAACACAGGGTGTCAGATGGCTTGGCTGGCGAGGAATGATGTGGGGTGAGCTGAGGAGTAGGTTAGTGAGTCAGGCCAGCAAGCATGGAGTCCCTAGGGTTTTGGTTGTCCATCTAGGTGGCAACGACCTGGGGAAGAGGACATCCTTGGATCTGCGGTGGGCCATGATACAGGATCTGGCAAGTGTGACCGCGGCATGGACCAATTGTGTGTTGGTTTTTTCCATGATGGTGCCAAGATTGTGTTGGAGGGGTGTGGCGGATGGTCGCCAGATTGATGAGGCCCGGAAAAAGGTGAACGGAGCGGTGGCAAAGTGGGTGCTGTCCCACGGTGGGAGGGTGGTTCGCCACCCGAGGATACGGTTCAGAGACAGCCACCTTTTCCGGCGCGATGGAGTACATCTATCCAATGAGGGGATGATGTTTTTTCTGGAGGATCTAGGTTTCGCTTTGCAGGAGTTAGGGTAGGTTTATGGTGGCGGTGCGAAAGACTTTGGGGATGAGTCTTTCGCTGTTGGCGGAAAAGAACGGCAGTTTTGTATTGTAGGGAAAACTGTAGTGTTTTTTACAGTTTGTTGTGGTTTAGGTGCACTCACCTCCATCGACTTATGGCCGCTTGACCACCCGTCCGGGAAGGCAGCGGCAGGGCACCCAGGAGCGGTGGGTAGTCACTGTGGGGGTTGAGTTGTCACCTATTACCGGTTTATAGTAAGTTTTAGTAAATTTATAGGGTTAGTTATTTAAAGTTAATTCAGATTAATTGAGCCGTTCTTTTGGGCCGCCACCATATGCCAGCTGGAGCGGCATATTAAATTAATTTCTTTATTACAGGTTTCCTAATGGATAGGGACAAATAAATAGCTAGCAATTTTCTGCCAAAATTCAAGTCTCAGTGTCGTTATTTCTGGTTCTAGGTTATGAATGCTTTACTTTCAAAGAAAGGGGTCCACCAAATATCACTAAGATGTTTAGGAGAGAGTATTGACTGCATAGGAGAGGAAAGAGTTAAACATCTGGGGAGGGGTGGACCTAGCTGTGAGGAAAGTACAGCCTTCTTTAGGGGGAGGGTTTGCTATATATAGGGAAGGAGAGGCCATCTTAAGTCTCTTGGTGATTTGCTTTCCCACCCTCCCGCCCTGGTATTAAGAATTTGTGGCACGTGGGCTTTGGCTTTAAGTTGTTGGCTGTTTTCGTTGGCTATTTATTGGCGGAAAAGAACGGCAGTTTTGTATTGTAGGGAAAACTGTAGTGTTTTTTACAGTTTGTTGTGGTTTAGGTGCACTCACCTCCATCGACTTATGGCCGCTTGACCACCCGTCCGGGAAGGCAGCGGCAGGGCACCCAGGAGCGGTGGGTAGTCACTGTGGGGGTTGAGTTGTCACCTATTACCGGTTTATAGTAAGTTTTAGTAAATTTATAGGGTTAGTTATTTAAAGTTAATTCAGATTAATTGAGCCGTTCTTTTGGGCCGCCACCATATGCCAGCTGGAGCGGCATATTAAATTAATTTCTTTATTACAGGTTTCCTAATGGATAGGGACAAATAAATAGCTAGCAATTTTCTGCCAAAATTCAAGTCTCAGTGTCGTTATTTCTGGTTCTAGGTTATGAATGCTTTACTTTCAAAGAAAGGGGTCCACCAAATATCACTAAGATGTTTATATGATATTTTGGTTGAATGCTGGTGTACATATACAGCTAGGGGACAAGATTTCTGATCATCCTTTTCTTGCGATTTTCATTTTTCAAACATCCTTACTACAATCAGCAAAATAGTGATTCCTGAGGGTAGGTGTTATCACTGGTGATAGGCATTTTTTTATTTTCCATATATAAATGTCTCCTGTGATTTATGTTTTTTTAGTGCGGGTCTCATAGATATGAATAAGATATGTGTACAGAAAATAGTTTTTTTTTGTTTTGTGGTGGGGTCCGGTATTATATAACTTGTACATTATGCCTGTACTTTATATAATTATAAAAAAGCAGTAATTAGCCCCTAGTGCTAGACAGCCAGGCTGATCCTGCTATAACAGTGACACAATTCTAGGTTTTACTGACAGTGCAGGGTTCTAGTCTCGTTGGGCAGGGGTATTGCAAACAAAAAGGTATGTACCTCAAAGATACTATGGGGTATATTCAATTGCAGTTGAAACTGCTGTCCTGTCGGAAAGATGGCAGTTTTCGACTTTTTAAGGTAGGAAGGGGTTCCGACCTATTCAATACCCCCCTCAGTTTTCCAACAAGTCTGGAAATTCAACTTGTCGTAAAGTACGTGGATCGGCGGAATAGCCGCCGATCCACGTGCTTCTGTCGAAAACGGGACCAAATTCTACAGGGTTTGGTCCCGTTTCCCACAATCTCAATCCGACTTTAAAAAAAGTCGGATTGAGGTGAGGAGACGGGGGAGCGGGGACATGTGGATGGGAGAGGAGATGGAGCGGGGATAGCTGAGAGGAGGAGATGGGTTGGGATGGAGCAGGTCATCACAGCGGGGGAGAGCAGGGAACCCTGCGGCTGCAGCAGCATAGCAGGATGATGGGGCGCCGCCACTTACGGCAGCATCTACCCGGCTCCAGCAAGCGGGACCTCACTTGCTGGAGCCGGGTAGAGGCTGCCGTAAGCAGCGGCGCCCCATCATCCTGCTACGCTGCTGCAGCCGCAGGGTTCCCTGCTCTCCCCTGCTGTGATGACCTGCTCCATCACAACCTGGTGGACGCTGCTGTGAGTTCTGGCGGCAGTGCCCCATCCTCCTGCTATGCTGTTGTAGCCGCGGGGTTCCTGCTCTCCCCAGCTGCGATGACCTGCTCTGGGAGGGCGCTGCGATGACCTGCTCTGGGGATCTGAGGCTCTGCTAGCGGGGAGCCGCATCGGGCGCCTGTGTCTGTCCTTTGCGACAATAATGTCAATCCGACTTTAAAAAAGTCAGATTGGCATTATTGAATAGTGCATTGTCGGATCCTGTCCGACAATGTTTCTCGGAAAGGATCCGACTTGAATTTAATATAAACCTATATATTATAAACCCTAAGCAGAAAAGCACTGGAACTCTTCCTGGATTCTTGGAGGGTTCAGTGTGAAAAGCCAGTGGTCGAGGATGCCAGCGGTCAGTATCCCGATGCTGGCATCCCGATCGCGGCAATGCCAACAAGTGTACACATGGTACCATAACCACCATCCCTTACCCCTAACCCTCTCTGCCTGCTGCCTAACCCTAACCTGCCCTAACCCTAACCTTCCCCGGTGGTGCCTAAACCTAACCTCCCCTTCCTGCAGCCTAAACCTAACCCTCCCCCTTAGTGCCTAACCCTAATCCCCCCTCTCTGCAGTCTAACCCTTATTTCCCCCACCCCACAGACTAACACTAACCCCCCTGGAGTGTGCCTTTACCTAACCACCCCACACACAGCCTAAACCTAACAGCAGTTAATACTTACCTTCGGGATTCTGACTGTCGGGATATCATTGTCGGGATCCTGATGTTTTCGGGATGCCGGCGTTGGTTCTGGTGTCAGTAGTCTGGCGGCTGGCAGGATACAGCAGCCGGGATCCTGAATGCATACCTTCTTTGACTGTGGTGGCTGGGAGTTTGAAAAAGATTGGGAGGGTCCCATGGAAGCAGGCAGAGCCGGCCATAGGCATAGGTAAACTAGGCAATTGCCTAGGACATTTGATATGCCTAGGGGCATCAGCAGCTTCTGCTGATTAAAATGATATGCGGCATGCCTATATTCTGTGTGTAGCATTTCATATGCAGATACAGTCACAGTCGCAAACAGAATATAGGCATGCTGCATATCATTTTAATCAGCAGAAGCTGCTTGTGCATCCTAGCCACATAGCAATGCAAATAAGATGCATTTTCATTAAAAAAAAATATGCCCAACGTTAGCACTGAGGCAAGATTTATGAGGACACATCTGTATCCAAGCAGAGGCAGAGGTCACAGTGTTAGTGGCAGTATAAGTGCTGTGTGCGTGTGAGTGGGTTGGTTGTGCAGTAGTGTTCGGAATATGTATAAGGAGCATTACGTTTGTCATGTAAAAATGCATTAATAATGTGCAACATATGTGTAAGGGGGGAAAAAAAGAAGAAAAAAAGGCATTTGTTTCCCCCAGCACCCTGAATGATAACCGTAGTCAGATATAAATTCCACATGATAATGCTGGTGTTTTGGGGTGCCACACCCTGCACCTAGATATAGCGCTAGGGACCCCAAATATACAGAGATGCCTTGATGCGGCTTTGGGGCTTATTCACACATTTGCGCAAATATGTGTAACGAAGTTCTCTGAATTCTATTATCATGTGGAATTTATATCTGGTTACGGTTATCATTCAGGGTGCTGGGGGAAACAAATGCCTTTTTTTCTTGCTTAGAAATACCTCTCCCTTTCGAGCACCTGAATGATATCACTAAGCTAATTGAGCATCTACCAATATATATATGTTTGTTGTGAGAGGCAGAGAGGTTCCTGCATTAGAAGGAGGTGCAGGCCCTGACATGCCACATGGAGCATTATGGGGTTGCTCCAAGGTAGGTAGCTCTTAGCTTAGACATATTGTAGTAAGGAGCCATTATCATGTGGCTCCTTGCTGGTTAATCTTAGACCCAGATTGGGGTAATGGAGGTGTGAGGTGTGGTGCCTCTGGACTGGCTGAGCTGGATGGCCTTAGTGTGGCATACCTTTACATTCTATTAACACTTTTCACTTATTCATTTTTAACACTATTTCTCTATTTTAATTGCATTTCATTTTTGTATCACTTTCTCTATAGCTTCGGCTTCCTAAATACTAATTTATTAACACTATAGTTTTTTCACTGGTATGCTACGCTGGGCTTTCTGCCTTATGCTGGTGTTTTGGGGTGCCACACCCTGCACCTAGATATAGCGCTAGGGACCCCAAATATACAGAGACGCCTTGATGCGGCTTTGGGGTTTATTCACACATTTGCGCAAATATGTGTAACGAAGATCTCTGAATTCTATTATCATGTGGAATTTATATCTGGTTACGGTTATCATTCAGGGTGCTGGAGGAATCAAATGCCTTTTTTTCTTGCTTAGAAATACCCCTCCCTTTCGAGCACCTGAATGATATCACTAAGCTAATTGAGCATCTACCAATATATATATATATGGGTATGGGGCACTATGTGTGTCATTATGTGTATAAGGGCATTAATAATGTGCAGCATATGTGTAAGGGACATCATGTGTAAAAGGGCATTAATTAAGGTTGTCATAATGTGTAAGGCGCATTATGTTTATAAGGACATTAATAATGTGTCTCATATGTGTAAGGGGCATTACTGTGTGGCATTATGTGTTTAAGGTGCTCTACTATGTGGCATTGTTTATAGAAAGGGCACTACTGTGTCGTCTAATGTGAATAAAGAGCAATAGGGTGTGGTGTAATGTGAATAAGGAGCAATTCAGTGTGATGTAATGTGAATAAGGGGCTCTACTGTGAGGAGTAACGTAAAGTGATACTACTGTGGGATGTAATATGAATTATGGACACTATCGCATGATCAAATGTGAATAAAGTTGCAGTACTATGTGGCGTAATTGGAATTGGGGTTACTATTGTGTGGCCATGCCCCTTGCCAGCAAAAACACACCCCTTTTTGGGCTGTGCGCCAAATGTGCGAACTGTTCCTATTTAAAATATAGGGGGTACAAACACCTGGGAAAGAGGTGCAAGGTCAGAGGCGGAACCAGCGGTGGTGCTAGGGGGCACCAGCCAAAATCTTGCCTAGGGCATCATATTGGTTAGGGCCGGCTCTGGAAGCAGGGGCAGATTTACCACAAAAACAACAAAGGGTCAGATTGTTATATAAAAAATAAAAACAAAAGGGCCCTGGGAGCCTGGTTTCTGGGGATGGGGATTAGAGAGGCACGTTATGTCAGTGTGACTTGTGCCTAGTGATCAATGTGTATTAGATGTATATATAGCAATGGATTGGAGGAGAGGGCCCTAAACCGTTATAGTGCCTAGGGCCCTATACAGTCTTAATCCTGCATGGAAGGGCAACTCTAAAACCACAGGGGATCCACTATAATGGACTAGGGTCTCTAAGATCCCTTACCATTATACAAAAAGATTACAAATAAGTAAATAAAACAAGATAAATGTTTGAAAATTAAATTGAATACAACATTCCCCTAGGCCTTATTCAGCATTTGATTCTAAAAACACAATCTTAATCCTTTGTCACTTAGTAGGAAAATCTTCTGTCACTGTAATCCAATGGGAATTTTTTTTTGTTTTTGTAATTCACCCCGTGGGAAGTTTCAGCTAACTCAGATCACAGTCTGTTTTGCAGCTGCAAGTACCCAAAAACGCAGAAGAATTTCCCATTGGATGACAAAAACAAAAGAATCTTCAATTAGATTATGACAAAGAGAAAATATTTAATTATTTTATAATAAAGAGATGAACAAGTAGTATTTTATTCAAGTATACTTTTACATTAGAATTGTTTATTTTTTATTTTCTGAAACTACATACACTAGTAGCCACTGACTAGAGGGAATGCTGGTGATTGTGGTTCAACAAGCACCAGAATGCACTTTCAGTCATTTGCTGCCAGTAAATGTTGTAAAACGAAGTTCCAAAACAGCTGTCAGTCTGCTTAAAGTTGAATTCAATACGTAAGTTCACATCCAATTTTGTTGACACAAAATGATGCACTATATTTGAGGGAGAGAAAAGTTCCACTTATTGCGGCTGAAAATCCTTTCTTTTGAAAGTTACTGGGGTTATTATTGCTGAGCTGGTGTAAAACACACAAATATGTTCTTTGCATGCCCACAGAATAGTGTATACCTCAATCAGATGAACGCAAACCATCGGGTTTGCATCCGTCTTTGAATGAGGTCCTGAGTTACTTGGTTATATCTACTCATGGAAACATAAATTAGATTATTTATACACAAATTGTATAGATGGTATTTTAGCTACATTATTAAATTTATTGGTTAACAATTTTAATATACTCTTATGTAATTGTTTTGCATTATTTTATTGTATTTCATTATGCATTAAATTGATTAGTACAGGTTGAGTATCCCATATCCAAATATTCCGAAATACGGAATATTCCGAAATACGGACTTTTTTGAGAGAGAGTGAGATAGTGAAACCTTTGTTTTTTGATGGCTTAATGTACACAACTTTGTTTAACACACAAAGTTATTAAAAATATTGTATTAAATGACCTTCAGGCTGTGTGTGTAAAAGGTGTATATGAAACATAAATGAATTGTGTGAATGTAGACACACTTTGTTTAATGCGCAAAGTTATAAAAAATATTGGCTAAAATTACCTTCAGGCTGTGTGTATAAGGTGTATATGTAAAATAAATGCATTCTGTGCTTAGATATAGGTCCCATCACCATGATATCTCATTATGGTATGCAATTATTCCAAAATATGGAAAAATCCCATATCCAAAATACCTCTGGTCCCAAGCATTTTGGATAAGGGATACTCAACCTGTATAATACTTTAAATGAGCAGCACTCCACAAAGTTTGGTTTTATCTCCCTAGCTCCATTTCTTGTCCCGTCTGCTCCATCACACCACTCCCTGGCTCTGTCCCTCTCTCCCTTCTGCTCTGTCTCGTCTGGGCTGGATCACCTGCTTGGAGATCCAGGGCCTCAGGGTGTCTGTTGGGTCACTTTCCAAGCTGCATGCTCTCCTGTTCTCTGCTCCCAGCTTGTTTCATCACTGGCGAGTTAACGGTGAGCGCACAGATCTGCAGATAACACAGCAGCCGAATAGCCTGCATTTATTATGACAGGGTCACCTTCCAAGGCCTGATTTTTAAAAAAAATATCCAGGTGAGGAACTCATTTGTTCTGAGTGGGGCCCATTATTACCCAAATTATTAGGATGGGAACCACATCTGACGGTCCATGGGACTGGCTACCAACCAGCTGGTTCCCTTTCTGGTCTGCTCCTCCCCTCCTGTATCCCGTTTTCCACCAGTCTACCACACTCCTACTCCCACCACATTTCCCTTACATTTTCCATGCACCCACTAAATTTCCACTTCGACCACTGAATTAACTGGAAAGACCTACTAACTTTTACCTTTTACTAGTTACCAGCCCGCCAAAATGACGGAACAACATAACAGTAATGTCAGCGCCAGTTAGCTAATTACAGGTATATATTTTGTTTGACTCTCATTATATTTTTAAATATCCCCTGTTACCAATGGGACAGCCTTTACTTTAAGTGATGAATATTAAAATGTACAGTCATTTTCTAAATACTGAATTCTGCAGTTTCTGAGGTGGTGGATGTTTCAGGTCATTATGGCATAAATCTGTGGCTCCCTGCACAAACAGATCTAATTTCTGTGTATAACATACATAATCAGGCACATCATTGTACCCAGTGCCAGATTAAGGTCCATATGGGCCTGGAGCTGAAATTTAGGAAGGGCCTATTGTGTGCCTCGGCAGGAGGTGTAACAAGCGCTGCGGTGGTGTGACTAGTGATGTGGGGGTGTGATCAGTGTGGTGTGGGTGTGGTCTAAATAGGAGGTGTGGCCTATGCCATGTGAGTGACACAGTCACCACTTACTGACAGACACTACTTACTGACACACACACACACACACAACACAATGCTTACTGACACAATCACCACTTACTGACAGACACTATTTACTAACACACACACTCACAACACAAAACTTACCGACACAGACACTTACTGATAGATATTACTGACTGACACACACGCACAACACAGATAAACTTACTGACACAGACATTACTTACTGACACGCACACAACACAATACTTATACCGCTCTCACATCACAATGCCGGGTCCCACCTGGGAATTGGAAATGGGTCCATTCCTGGGTGGGACCCGGCATTTGACCCTACACACCGCCAACCCGACCCGGCAATTTGCCGGTTCGGGTTGCCATCTGTGGGCGGAGATGGAGTCGGCATCAGGCGCCGAGGCGGTGCTGGGAGATGAGATCATCCCTATGCAGTGAACGGGTCCCGGGTTGCATCGACCTGGGTGACCCGTTCACACTGCACCGGACCAGGTATTTAACCCGAGAATAACGCTTCTTTATTCCCGAGTTGAATTACTGGGTCAGGCAATCCGGAATTCGCCCATGACCCCTTTCACAACACACATCGGAACGTGTCGACCCAGCAATATACCCAGTCTATACCAGGTTATTTTTGCGGTGTGAAAGGGGTATTACTGACACAGACACCCACCACTTACTGACAGACACTACTTACTGACACACACACACACAGTAAAAAACCTACTGACAGACACTACTTACTGACACATACACACAACACAAAACTTACTGACACAGACACCATGCAAAATGTACTGACACAAACACTACTTACTGACAGACACTTCTTACTGACACCTGTGGTGCACACAGCATTTTTTTCTCAGTGGTACTGTGCCTTCGTGCCGTGGTCACATGTCATTAAGGGATGTAACCATGTGACACTAGGTGAAGTGGTTATATATTATGTGAATCCATGGCACAGACACCCCCTGTCCCTGCGGACTACAGAGACAAGGACAGCAGGATGTGACACTTGTTATAGAATAAAAAATAAGATTTTACTTACCGATAAATCTATTTCTCATAGTCCGTAGTGGATGCTGGGGACTCCGTCAGGACCATGGGGAATAGCGGCTCCGCAGGAGACAGGGCACAAAAGCAAGCTTTTAGGATCACATGGTGTGTACTGGCTCCTCCCCCTATGACCCTCCTCCAAGCCTCAGTTAGGTACTGTGCCCGGACGAGCGTACACAATAAGGAAGGATCTTGAATCCCGGGTAAGACTCATACCAGCCACACCAATCACACCGTACAACTTGTGATTTGAACCCAGTTAACAGTATGATAACAATGAAGTAGCCTCTAAAAAAGATGGCTCACAACAATAATAACCCGATTTTTTGTAACAATAACTATGTACAAGTAATGCAGACAATCCGCACTTGGGATGGGCGCCCAGCATCCACTACGGACTATGAGAAATAGATTTATCGGTAAGTAAAATCTTATTTTCTCTAACGTCCTAGTGGATGCTGGGGACTCCGTCAGGACCATGGGGATTATACCAAAGCTCCCAAACGGGCGGGAGAGTGCGGATGACTCTGCAGCACCGAATGAGAGAACTCCAGGTCCTCCTCAGCCAGGGTATCAAATTTGTAGAATTTTGCAAACGTGTTTGCCCCTGACCAAGTAGCTGCTCGGCAAAGTTGTAAAGCCGAGACCCCTCGGGCAGCCGCCCAAGATGAGCCCACCTTCCTTGTGGAATGGGCATTTACAGATTTTGGCTGTGGCAGGCCTGCCACAGAATGTGCAAGCTGAATTGTACTACAAATCCAACGAGCAATAGTCTGCTTAGAAGCAGGAGCACCAAGCTTTTTGGGTGCCTACAATATAAACAGCAAGTCAGACTTTCTGACTCCAGCCGTCCTGGAATTATATATATATATATATATATATATATATATATTTTCAGGGCCCTGACAACGTCTAGCAACTTGGAGTCCTCCAAGTCCCTAGTAGCCGCAGGCACCACAATAGGTTGTTTCAGGTGAAACGCTGACACCACCTTAGGAAGAAACTGGGGACGAGTCCGCAGTTCTGCCCTGTCCGAATGGAAAATCAAATATGGGCTTTTGTAAGACAAAGCCGCCAATTTTGACAATCGCCTGGCCGAGGCCAGAGCCAACAGCATGGTCACTTTCCATGTGAGATATTTCAAATCCACAGATTTGAGTGGTTCAAACCAATATGATTTGAGGAATCCCAACACTACGTTGAGATCCCACGGTGCCACTGGAGGCACACAAGGGCTGTATATGCAATACTCCCTTGACAAACGTCTGGACTTCAGGAACTGAAGCCAATTCTTTCTGGAAGAAAATCTATAGGGCCGAAACTTGAACCTTAATGGACCCCAATTTGAGGCTCATAGACACTCCTGTTTGCAGGAAGTGCAGAAATCGACCTAGTTGAAATTTTTTCGTGGGGACTTCCTGGCCTCACCCACGCAACATATTTTTACCACATGTGGTGATAACGTTGTGCGGTCACCTCCTTCCTGGCTTTGACCAGGGTAGGTATGACCTCTTCCGGAATGCCTTTTCCCTTAGGATCCGGCGTTCAAACCGCCATGCCGTCAAACGCAGTCGCGGTAAGTCTTGGAACAGACAAGGTCCCTGCTGGAGCAGGTCCTTTCTTAAAGGCCGATGCCACGGTTCCTCTTGGAACAGACATGGTACTTGCTGAAAGCAAATCCCTTCTTAGCTCCCGAGGCCATTAGTCCTCTGTGAGCATCTCTTGAAGTTCCGGTTACCAAGTCCCTCTTGGCCAATCCGGAGCCACGAGTATAGTTCTTACTCCTCTATGTCTTATAATTCTCAATACCTTGGTTATGAGAAGCAGAGGAGGGAACACATACACCGACTGTTACACCCACGGTGTTACCAGGACGTCCACAGCTATCGCCTGAAGGTCTCGTGACCTGGCGCAATACCTGTCCCATTTTTTGTTCGGGCGGGACGCCATCATGTCCACCTTTGGTCTTTCCCAACGGTTCACAATCATGCGGAAAACTTCCCGATGAAGTTCCCACTCTCCCGGGTGGAGGTCGTGCCTGCTGAGGAAGTCTGCTTCCCAGTCGTCCACTCCCGGAATGAACACTGCTGACAGTGCTATCACATGATTTTCCGCCTAGCGAAAAATCCTTGCAGTTTTGCCACTGCCCTCCTGCTTCTTGTGCCGCCCTTTCTGTTTACGTGGGCGACTGCCGTGATGTTATCCCACTGGATCAATACCGGCTGACCTTGAAGCAGAGGTCTTGCTAAGCTTAGAGCATTATAAATTTGCTCTTAGCTCCAGTATATTTATGTGGAGAGAATTCTCCAGACTTGATCACACTCCTTGTGTGACTGCTCCCCAGCCTCTCAGGCTGGCCTCCGTGGTCACCAGCATCCAATCCTGAATGCCGAATCTGCGGCCCTCTAGAAGATGAGCACTCTGTAATCACCACAGGAGAGACACCCTTGTCCTTGGATATAGGGTTATCCGCTGATGCATCTGAAGATGCGATCCGGACCATTTGTCCAGCAGATCCCACTGAAGAGTTCTTGCGTGAAATCTGCCGAATGGAAGCGCTTCGTAATAAGCCACCATTTTTACCAGGACTCTTGTGCAATGATGCACTGACACTTTTCCTGGTTTTAGGAGGATCCCGATTAGCTCGGATAACTCCCTGGCTTTCTCCTCTGGGAGAAACACCTTTTCCTGGACTGTGTCCAGAATCATCCCTAGGACCAGCAGACGTGTCGTCGGAACAACTGCGGTTTTGGAATATTTAGAATCCACCCGTGCTGTCGTAGAACTACTTGAGATAGTGCTACTCCGACCTCCAACTGTTCTCTGGACCTTGTTCTTATCAGGAGGTCGTCCATTTTCTTTGAAGACGAATCCTCCTTTCGGTCATTACCTTGGTAAGGACCCGGGGTGCCTTGGACAATCCAACGGCATCGTCTTGAAACTGATAGTGACAGTTCTGTACCACGAACCTGAGGTACCCTTGGTGAGAAAAGGCAAATTTTGGGACATGGAGGTAAGCATCCCTGATGTCCCGGGACACCATATAGTCCCCTTGTTCTTTGCTATCACTGCTCTGAGTGACTCCATCTGGATTTGAACCCTTGCAAGTGTTCAAATTTTTCAGATTTAGAATAGGTCTCACCTAGCCTTCAGTACCACCATATAGTGTGGAGTAATACCCCTTTCCTTGTTGTCGGAGGGGTAATTTTATTATCACCTGCTGGGAATACAGCTTGTGAATTGTTTTCAATACTGCCTCCCTGTCGGAGGGAGACATTGGTATAGCAGACTACAGGAACCTGCGAGGGGGGAAACCTCTCGACATTCCAATCTGTACCCCTTGGATACTACTTGTAGGATCCAGGGGTCCTGTACGGTCCCAGCGTCATGCTGAGAACTTGGTAGAAGCGGTGGAGGGCTTCTGTTCCTGGGAATGGGCTGCCTGCTGCAGTCTTCTTCCCTTTCCTCTATCCCTGGGCAGATATGACTCTTATAGGGACGAAAGGACTGAGGCTGAAAAGACGGTGTCTTTTTCTGCAGAGATGTGACTTAGGGTAAAAAACGGTGGATTTTCCAGCAGTTGCCCTGGCCACCAGGTCCCATGGACCGACCCCAAATAACTCCTCCCCTTTATACGGCAATACATCTTTGTGCCGTTTGGAATCTGCATCACCTGACCACTGTCGTGTCCATAAACATCTTCTTGCAGATATGGACATCGCATTTACTCTTGATGCCAGAGTGCAAATATCCCTCTGCGCATCTCGCATATATAGAAATGCATCCTTTAAATGCTCTATAGTCAATAAAATACTGTCCCTGTCAAAGGTATCAATATTTTTAGTCAGGGAATCCGACCAAGCCACCTCAGCTCTGCACATCCAGGCTGAGGCGATCGCTGGTCGCAGTATAACACCAGCATGTGTGTGTATACTTTTTAGGATATTTTTCAGCCTCCTATCAGCTGGCTCCTTAAGTACGGCCCTATCCGTAGATGGTACCGCTACTTGTTCTGATAAGCGTGATAAGCGTGTGAGCGCCTTATCCACCCTGAGGGGTGTTTCCCACCGCGCCTTAACTTCTGGCGGGAAAGGGTATACCGCCAATAATTTTCTATCGGGGGAAACCCACGCATCATCACACACTTCATTTAATTTATCTGATTCAGGAAAAACTACAGGAAGTTTTTTCACCTCACACATAATACCCTTTTTTGTGGTACTTGGAGTATCAGAAATATGTAACACCTCCTTCATTGCCCTTAACGTGTGGCCCTAAAAGAAAATACGTTTGTTTCTTCACCGTCGACACTGAAATCAGTGTCCGTGTCTGGGTCTGTGTCAACCGACTGAGGTAAATGGGCATTTTACAGCCCCTGACGGTGTTTGAGACGCCTGGACAGATACTAATTTGTTCGCCGGCCCTCTCATGTCGTCAACCGGCTTGCAGCGTGTTGACATTGTCACGTAATTTCCATAAATAAGCCATCCATTCCGGTGTCGACTCCCTAGAGAGTGACATCACCATTACAGGCAATTTGCTCCGCCTCCTCACCAATATTTTCCTCATACATGTCGACACACACGTACCGACATACAGCACACACATAGGGAATGCTCTGATAGAGGACAGGACCCACTAGCCCTTTGGGGAGACAGAGGGAGAGTTTGCCAGCACACACCAAAACGCTATAATTATCCAGGGACAACCTTTATATAAGTGTTCCTTTTATAGCATTTTAATATATATACATATCGCCAAATCAGTGCCCCCCCTCTCTGTTTTAACCCTGTTTCTGTAGTGCAGTGCAGGGGAGATCATGGGAGCCTTCCCACCAGCCTTTCTGTGAGGGAAAATGGCGCTGTGTGCTGAGGAGAATAGGCCCCGCCCCCTTTTCGGCGGGCTTCTTCTCCGGAGTTTTAGATATCTGGCAGGGGTTAAATACATCCATATAGCCTCAAGGGCTATATGTGATGTATTTTTCGCCATACAGGTATTATACATTGCTGCCCAGGGCGCCCCCCCCCAGCGCCCTGCACCCTCCGTGACCGCTGTGTGAAGTGTGCTGACAACAATGGCGCACAGCTGCAGTGCTGTGCGCTACCTGATGAAGACTGAGAGTCTTCTGCCGCCTGGTTCCGGACCTCTTCATCTTCAGCATCTGCAAGGGGGGTCGGCGGCGCGGCTCCGGGACGAACCCCAGGGCGAGCCCTGTGTTCCGACTCCCTCTGGAGCTATGTCCAGTAGCCTAAGAATCCAATCCATCCTGCACGCAGGTGAGTTGAAAATCTCTCCCCTAAGTCCCTCGATGCAGTGAGCCTGTTGCCAGCAGGACTCACTGAAAATAAAGAACCTAAAAACTTTTTCTAAGCAACTCTTTAAGAGAGCCACCTAGATTGCACCCTTCTCGGCCGGGCACAAAAACCTAACTGAGGCTTGGAGGAGGGTCATAGGGGGAGGAGCCAGTACACACCATGTGATCCTAAAAGCTTGCTTTTGTGCCCTGTCTCCTGCGGAGCCGCTATTCCCCATGGTCCTGACGGAGTCCCCAGCATCCACTAGGACGTTAGAGAAAATATTATATGTAAGCTGTGTACCCAGCACTCATCCTGTTATGATGTGAATATTTGCTCCAGTGCCCTCCTTCGGTTTTTCAAGCTGTGGACAGAGTACAATGAGGCAGCACTCTCGAGTCTTGCTGGTGCAGTAAGATTTATTTAGTAAGATTCTGGATCAATAAATCTTACTGCACCAGCAAAACTTGGTAGTGCCGCCTCATTGTACTTGTGGGGAGGGGCCCCGACCATTAGTTACTCACCGGGGTGTAGTATGAGTTGCCGGCGGCTGGGTCCCCGGCGGCCAGCATACCGGCGCCGGGATCCAGACTGCCGGCTTCCCGACAGCAAAGTGAGCGCAAATGAGCCCCTTGCGGGCTCAGTGGCGCGCGTAAGCGCCACGCTATCCTCCCTCCAGGGAGAAAAGGTGTCGGTATGCCGGTTGTCGGGATTCCGGCGCCGGTATACTGTGCGCTGGGATCCCAACAACAGGTATACTGAATACCACCCACACAGCGGTGGCCCGGCACCCCATCGTCACTTTTTCTCTGCCAGTGTGCCAGGTGTGGGAGGGTGATGACATCACCTTCATGCTTCCAGCAGTCCTTTTCCTGGAAAAGGAAGAAGGTGCTGGCGGCGCCTCCGAGCAAGATCTAGGAGCTTGGTGGTGGTGTTTTACAGTGTGGCGGGGGTATGGCGTACTGGCGGACACATTCTTAATGGTACGCCATACCGGAGCGTACTGCCACACTTGCAGGACTGACTAACACACACACACAACGCAAAACATATTGACACACACGACACAACACAAAACTTACACAGACACACACAAAATGCAAAACTTACAGACACAGACACAATGCAAAACTTACTGACACTACTTACTGACACACACACACACACACACACACACACACACGCAAAACCTACTGACACTGACACTACTTACTGACAGACACTACTTACTTAGCGACACACACACATCCCTCCCCCCCCCTTCAAAACTTACTGACATAGACACCACTTACGTAGCAGACCTCGGGGCCTGGTGTGGGCTGCTACTCACATGGTTTGCATGCCCCCTCAGCTCTGACATCCAGGGACCCAGCTCTCCTAAAAGACAGCAGCCTCCTGTCAAGACCCTTCCCCTCTTTCAACGTTATTGTTGGGAAGCTGCAGCAGGAAAGGTATGCTGCAGCAAAAACATTTACGTTTGAATGAACAAGGGGGCGGGGCTTCTGATGGGTTCGGGGGCGGAGCCTCTGTGATATATCCGAGGCTCCGCCCCCATGCCCATCCGAAGCCCCGCCCCTCGCCCATCAAAACATAATTGTATTTGCTGCAGCATACCTTTCCTGCTGCAGCTTTCCAACAATAACATGCCTCATGAAAGAGGAGCAGGGTCACTCTTGACAGGAGGCTGCTGTCTCGTAACTATTTACGTGGCTCCGCCCCCTTGCCCGTCCGAAATCCCGCCCCCTTGCCCGTCCGAAGCCCCGCCCCTTGCAACACAAAGCGGTCAGGACACAAGCTGACCAGTTTGGGGTGGGGGTGAATGGGCAGCCGGAGGTGAGTGAGCTGATGTATGTGCTGACAGGAAATGTTTTTTTTCCTGGCAGCACTGGCTACTGCCTGCACTGCAGGGAGGTCTGTGGGCCTATTTTCAATGGGGGGCTTGGAGCTGCAGCTCCATCCGCCCCATTGTTAATCCGGCCATGATTGTACCCATTTCTTAGCAGCAGGAACACCCAGGTCTGCTCATCATCCCAATTAAAATTTTACTGTGTACATCCAAGCACAGTTTTGTCCAGACACATTTTTCACAAACACACTTTGTGCCCATAATGACCATTGTAGGTCAAATGATCTGGGCAGCCATTGCATTAATTGCCTGTTAGCTGTTTCAGATTTCAGATGAAAATGCAAGGTTAGTATTGGGATTCAGACAAATGGATTAAGGCATATTTGGGTAATTATAGGAGTGCGGCCAGAGGCAGAAGTACAAACAATGCAGCTGGTGGGGCATCTGTAGAACTTGGTTGTGAAGCGGAAATGATTTTCTATCTTCCCCACTCTTATCTTCTATGCAAGAGTGGATGCATAAGAAGACAATGGAGAAAAATAACCTGGTCATAAGACCAAAAATAGGATTTTAATTACCTACCGGTAAATCCTTTTCTCGTAGTCCGTAGAGGATGCTGGGGTCCATTATAGCATCATGGGGTATAGACGGTTCCGCAGGAGCCTTCGGCACTTTAAGACTTTTCAACAGTGTGAACTGGCTCCTCCCTCTATGCCCCTCCTCCAGACCTCAGTATAGGAACTGTGCCCGAGGAGACGGACAACTTCGAGAGAAGAATTTACATTAAACTAGAGGCGAGATTCACACCAGCTCACACCATACAAAACATGTTGCCTAACATGGCAACATAACCCATGCTAACGTGCATGCATAACGCAACAGCTGTGAACATCTTAACACATGAGAACCTGTGTAAAAAGATAATACATAATTCTGCAGGAAAAATGAGCACTGGGCGGGCGCCCAGCATCCTCTACGGACTACGAGAAAAGGATTTACCGGTAGGTAATTAAAATCCTATTTTCTCTTACGTCCTAGAGGATGCTGGGGTCCATTTTAGTACCATGGGGATGTACCAAAGCTCCCAGTACGGGCAGGAAAGTGCTAATGTTCCTGTAGAACTGACTGACAAAACTGAAGGTCGTCAGCAGCCAAGGTGTCAAACCTGTAAAACTTAGCAAACATGTTTGTCCCTGACCAAGTAGCTGCTCGGCAAATTTGCAACGCCGAGACACCCCGGGCAGCCGCCCAGGAAGAACCCACTTTCCTTGCAGAGTGGGCCTTTACCGAACTCGGTAACGGCAATCCTGCCGTGGAATAAGCGTGCTGAATGGTACCTCTGATCCAGCGCGCAATAGTCTGCTTAGAAGCAGGACCCCCAATCTAGTTGGGGACATAGAGGACAAACAAAGATTCTGTTTTCCTTATCCGAGCCGTTCTTGCAACATAAGTCCTCAACGCTCTGACGACATCCAAGGACTTTTGTAACGGCTGAGGTGTCAGAAGCCCCTGGCACCACCACAGGTTGGTTGATATGGAAATAAGACACAGCCTTTGGAAGAAAATGCTGACGCGTCCGCAGTTCAGCTCTATCTTCATGAAAAATCAAATAAGGACTCTTGTGTGACAGAGCCTCTAATTCAGACACTCGTCTGCCTGAGGCCAAGGCCAACAGCATGACCACTTTCCAAGTGAGAAACTTCAACTCTACCTCTTGTAAAGGCTCTAACCAGTCCGATTTAAGGAACTGCAATACCACATTAAGATCCCATGGCGCCGCAGGAGGCACAAAGGGAGGCTGGATGCGTAGAACCCCCTTCACGAATGTCTGGACCTCAGGAAGGGAAGCCAACTGTTTCTGAAAAAAAACTGACAAGGCCGAAATCTGAACCTTGATAGATCCTAATCTCAAGCCAGCATCCACACCCACCTGTAGAAATAGGAGAAGACGTCCCAATTTAAACTCTACAGCAGGAGACTTCTTGGATTCACACCAAGATACATATTTTCTCCAAATACGATGGTAATGTTTGGACGTTACCCCTTTCCTGGCCAGAATAAGTGTGGGAATGACTTCATTGGGAATACCCTTACGGGCTAGGATCTGGCACTCAACAGCCATGCCGTCAAACGTAGCCGTGGTAAGTCTTGATAAACTAACGGCCCCTGCTGAAGCAGGTCCTCGTGAAGAGGAAGATGTCGAGGATCTTCCAGTAGTAACTCCTGAAGATCTGGATACCAAGCCCTCCTTGGCCAGTCTGGAGCAATGAGAATTGCTCGAACCCTTGTTCTTCTGATGATATTGAGAACTCTTGGTATTAGTGGAAGTGGAGGGAACAGACACACCGACTGAAACACCCACTGGGTCACCAGTGCATCTACTGCTATTGCTTGTGGTTCTCTCGACCTGGAACAATATTTCTGAAGCTTCTTGTTGAGACGTGATGTCATCATATTTACTTGAGGAACGTCCCAACAACTTGCTTCCTCCGCAAAGACCTCTGGGTGGAGGCCCCATTCTCCTGGATGGAGATCGTGTCTACTGAGGAAGTCTGCTTCCCAGTTGTCCACTCCCGGAATGAAAACTGCAGACAGAGCTTTTGCATGTCTTTCTGCCCAGAGGAGTATCTTTGTCACCTCTGCTATTGCCGCTCTGCTTTTTGTTCTTCCCTGGCGGTTTATGTAAGCTACCGCCGTTACATTGTCCGACTGGATCTGTATGGGACGACCTTGAAGAAGGTGTGCCGCTTGATGAAGGCTGTTGTACACAGCTCTCAATTTCAGAATGTTTATGTGAAGGAGTACTTCTTGACTTGACCATCGTCCTTGGAAGCTTTCCCCTTGCGTGACTGCTCCCCAACCTCGGAGGCTTGCATCTGTGGTCCCCAGGATCCAAGTCTGAATCCCGAACCTGCGTCCCTCCAGGAGGTGAGAACTTTGAAGCCACCACAAGAGTGAAATACTGGCTTTTGTTGACAGGATTATCCTCTGGTGCATGTGTAGGTGCGATCCGGACTACTTGTTTAGTAGGTCCCATTGGAACACCCTGGCGTGGAATCGGCCAAATTGTAGAGCCTCGTAGGCCGCTACCATCTTCCCCAGCAGGCGGATGCACTGATGAATTGATACGCGTGCTGGTTTTTAAACTTGTTTGACCATCCTATGGATCTCCAGAGCCTTTTCCATGGGTAGGAATACTTTCTGTGCTTCCGTGTCCAATATCATTCCCAGAAATGATAACCTCATTGTGGGTTCCAATTGTGATTTTGGAAGGTTTATGATCCAACCGTGCTGTTGAAGCACCGTCAGGGAAAGTGCAATGTTCTGCACTAGTTTCTCCCTGGATCTCGCTTTTATGAGGAGATCGTCCAAGTATGGGATGACTTTGACTCCTTTCTTGCGAAGAAGATCCATCATCTCCGCCATCACCATGGTAAATATTCTCGGAGCCATGGAGAGCCCAAAAGGCAATGTTTGGAACTGGTAGTGGCAGTCCTGCACCGCAAACCTCAGGTATGCCTGATGCGGCGGGTAGATGGGAACATGTAAATAAGCATCTTTGATGTCCATCGATACCAGAAATTCCTTTTCCTCCAAGCTGGAGATCACCGCTCTCAGGGATTCCATCTTGAATTTGAACCTTTTCAAATAAAGGTTCAAAGTCTTTAGGTTTAAAATCGGTCTGACCGAGCCATCCGGTTTCGGCACTACAAACATGCTTGAATAAAAACCAATTTTTTTTTAAAAATCAGGCCTTGGAAGGTGACCCTGTCATAATAAATACAGGCTATTCAGCTGCTGTGTTATCTGCAGATCTGTGCGCTCACCGTTAACTCACCAGTGATGAAACAAGCTGGGAGCAGAGAACAGGAGAGCATGCAGCTTGGAAAGTGACCCAACAGACACCCTGGGGCCCTGGATCTCCAAGCAGGTGATCCAGCCCAGACGAGACAGAGCATTCTCATTCACTCCGGCTCCTTCTGAGAGGGAAGGGCCACCACATTACCCTCTTGTGTATCTAAAATGGGTTCTTCCTGGGAAGAACCCTCCCCAATGTCTGACATATTACACACACACACACACACACACACACACACACACACACACACACACACCCCTATCACACAAAGGAGCTATTGTGGACAGACCCACACTAAAGTCTGTCAGAGAGACACAGAGGGATCTGCCAGTCCACACACTGCGCCTTATTGAGAATTGTGGGAATATTACCCACTTACAGCGCATATACCAATAATAGGCCCACAGACCTAATTATAATGAACACTCTCTGCCACTTCTATAACACCCTGTACTTGTATCAGCGTAGTCATGAGGAGAAACAGCATTCAGGAGCTTCACACTGGAGTTTCTGCAGGAGAAAATTGTACCCAGTGAGTGTTCTGGCAAGTGTGAGGAGAAGCTCCGCCCTTCAGCCTCAGCAATGTAATATTCATACTGGCTGGGGACGGCACATCAGTGGCTGTACATGTATGTACCCTTTTTGCCAGTGAGAGTAAGGTTTTAAAACATGCCCTCAGAGCGCGTCCCGCCCCTCCCACCCCCCCGCGCTCTGCTCCCTTGTGCTGAGAAACATGGCGCGTAGTGTCCCGCCGCTGCGCGTGTACCTGTATGCCGCCAACGATGACCGGAGGATCCCCTCTCTGCAGGACTCCGGTAATATACTCACCAGCCTTCTGACTTCTGGCTTTATTAGGGGGTAGAGGCAGTGCTGTGGGAGTGAACGCTGGCCAGGCTTGGGCTGTGTTCAGTACCCTTCAGGAGCTAATGGTGTCCTGTCAGCGGAAGCAGAACCATTAACTAATTGAGAAGTCGGTTCCTACTTCCCCCCCTAAGTCCCACGAAGCAGGGAAGCTGTTACCAGCAGCTTCCCTGTAAAATAAAAAAACTAAGAAAGTATTTTTCCAGCAAAGCTCTGTAGAGCTCCACTAGTGTGCATCCAGTTTCCTGGGCACATTTTCTAAACTGAGGTCAAGAGGAGGGGCATAGAGGGAGGAGCCAGTTCACACTGTTGAAAAGTCCTAAAGAGCCGAAGGCTCCCGCGGAACTGTCTATACCCCATGGTACTAAAATGGACCCCAGCATCCTCTAGGACGTAATAGAAATATATTTTATGAGTATCAATTATTTTTGAGCATGATATTTTGTATATTTTGTATATAAAGTGTTCAAAAAACTGATCAGGCCCGGTGACGGGGGGTGTCAAAGGGGACACCTGTACCGGGCCCCGACATTGTGAGGAGCCCCAAGACTCAATCCATTAAGCATACTTGCGTGCAGCGGGAGTACAGCGGTTGCTGTGGCTAGCATAAATAGATTATAATTTATATGAGTCGCACAGCCACTTGCTGTAATGTATAGCTTGAACCCCCTCCGATAACCCCCCCCCCCTATACACACACACTGCCAGGCCCCCAGGTCACCTGTCCGGATCCCCGCCATGTCGGGATGATGTCACCTGCACAACGGTGCGCGCTCCTCCCCGCCTGTTCTGACTCTGCAGTGGTGACGGTCTAGGTCTACACTCACCTAGAGGAGCAGGACTGCGGCTGGCCGACTCAGGAGATCAGCCTTAGGTAGCGTGGGGAATCTGGAGCCTGGAAAATGGTAGTGTTGGTAAGTGACAGTGTGGAAGCTCAGTCTCTCTCATTAGGAGCGGCCTGAGGCCCTGAGAAGACATTCTAAAAAAAGAAACAAAATAAGATAATATTCACTATGCATATGCAATCAATGTAATATGTAATATAAAAGTGAGATAGTGAGGGATGTGTGGGTCTGTGGTCGGAGGAGTGGGATGGGGATAGGATGGGGGGGAGGGAGAGATATAACTGTACCGGGATGGCCCTGAAGCTAGTACATGCTTCTGTATATTACTCATACCTAACAACAGTCCCAGGGCCTAATTCAGACTGGATCGCTGCAGCGGCAGCAATCGCAGTCTGAATCCCTATGTGGAGTGCGCGCACCCCGGGAGCCCAGTGAGATGCTAACAGCATCTCAGGGCTGCGATCGCCTCTGCAGAGGTGGCCGTGTGGTGGGAGGGGGCATGCCAACGGCATTAGAACGCCGTTGGTGGGGCATGGTCCGGACAACAGAGGGGTGTCCGGACCATTGCGAGGGTGGGCTGCGGCAGCTGAGTGACGTCACACGCAGCCTCTGTGACCTGGGACGCGGTGAATAGCGGCCCGCCAGTGCGCAGGTGCTGCACTGGCAGGGAGCTACTCAGTGGGTGCAAAAGCATTGCCACAGTGTGATGCTTTTGCACCCTTGCGGGGGAGGGGGGGGGTTAGGGTCAGACATGCAGAGCGGACTAGCCCTGTGCTTGCTAAATTTAGCACATCTGTGATCAGATCTGAATTCCCCCACACACACAGTTTACAATGGACAGTTCAGATTTTACTTAGCCAAAGGTGTATAGTTTGTCTGCAAAGGTTTCTATACAAATGTGCTCTGCAATTTATCAGCAATGTGGAAATCCTGCATCCTCCCTCCTCAGCACTGTGTTCAGCAGCATGCACAATCAATGTAGTCAGTTATGGAGATGCGCAATGAACGTTTTGCACTTCATACATATTTTCATTAAATCATAAGAGGTAGATGACTTTGGAACAGTTTTTATTACATGTGTCAACAGCATGCTTTGTGATGCTTGCATTGCTAGAATTGTACTCTTCCCGGCATGCTTTGTGATGCTTGCATTGCTAGAATTGTACTCTTCCCGGCATGCTTTGTGATGCTTGCATTGCTAGAATTGTACTCTTCCCGGCATGCTTTGTGATGCTTGCATTGCTAGAATTACAAGAAAAACAAAGCTGGGACTGCGCAATTCACTCTGATATGGATATTTATTATCACATAAAGTTAATCTCTAAAAATATTTAAACACATACAAACACATACAATACTAGATGCCGGCCAGCATCACATAAAAATTATAATATGAAACCAATTAATATATCGCTAATGGGTCTAATAATAGAGGATATACTACTTGCTTCCAATATATGCCTAATACACTTTATATCCTAAATTTATACGCTAAAAATGAACCATTAATAACTTTCTCTTGAAAATATTAGTTATATCACTTCCAATAGATTTAAACCAAGATAGATTGTCCAGCGCCTTTTTTTTTGTTTGTGACATGCAACCATGCCGAGTATTTTTCCTTTTAGATAGTGATATTTTATCCCAGCATGAATTCAGTTAATAGCTCGGTCCAAATCAGAAAGTCTCTCTCCTCAATTAAAAAGACATCCACATTCAATTATGCACTTAGAACCGCATTATCCACATTTCGGGCTTCTGTCAGTGTCTGACACTGAAGAAGCCGCCGACGCAATAGAAGGCGGGGAAACGCGTCTGTCGTTACAGGAGTTAGCAGCGGAGACACTAACGGGATGGCCGGCCGCAGGCATAAGAAACCCCACTGAGGTTGGGAAGAGAAACACGCCGCAGTGAGAACCCGGAGGCTCCAGATAAGGCTAAAACCAGCCGGGAGGGGTTTATCCAAGAACATTGCACAGGCATAGTATTATACCCTGAAAAAGTGGAATGCTATAATTGCTTTATAAGAGGCTTTAATCATGTATGATCTGCCTAGCTAAACGGCAGAAGCCCGAAATGTGGATAATGCGGTTCTAAGTGCATAATTGAATGTGGATGTCTTTTTAATTGAGGAGAGAGACTTTCTGATTTGGACCGAGCTATTAACTGAATTCATGCTGGGATAAAATATCACTATCTAAAAGGAAAAATACTCGGCATGGTTGCATGTCACAAACCAAAAAAAAAGCGCTGGACAATCTATCTTGGTTTAAATCTATTGGAAGTGATATAACTAATATTTTCAAGAGAAAGTTATTAATGGTTCATTTTTAGCGTATAAATTTAGGATATAAAGTGTATTAGGCATATATTGGAAGCAAGTAGTATATCCTCTATTATTAGACCCATTAGCGATATATTAATTGGTTTCATATTATAATTTTTATGTGATGCTGGCCGGCATCTAGTATTGTATGTGTTTGTATGTGTTTAAATATTTTTAGAGATTAACTTTATGTGATAATAAATATCCATATCAGAGTGAATTGCGCAGTCCCAGCTTTGTTTTTCTTGTAGTTCTATAGTAAGGGTTAAAACTAAAGACCCTTTTGGGATTGCTACATTCGTCTGTAGTCAATCACAGCGCCAGGTGTTTTTGGCTTTTCATTGCTAGAATTGTACTCTTCCCGGCATGCTTTGTGATGCTTGCATTGCTAGAATTGTACTCTTCCCGGCATGCTTTGTGATGCTTGCATTGCTAGAATTGTACTCTTCCCGGCATGCTTTGCGATGCTTGCATTGCTAGAATTGTACTCTTCCCGGCATGCTTTGTGATGCTTGCATTGCTAGAATTGTACTCTTCCCGGCATGCTTTGTGATGCTTGCATTGCTAGAATTGTACTCTTCCATATACAGTGCACTTGACAAGTCCAAAAGTTGTCCCATTCACAGTAATGGCAGAGGAGAATACTCCAGCACCATCATGGGCATGTAAATGTTCTTTCCTAGGGGGTAAAGTGGCTCTATGACTTGATACCAAACCAGTGAACACTTCGGTAAATGCACTTGTATAAGAGGCCGGGGTGATAAGGGCGCAAGTGATGTGGTACCAGAACAGGTAGCCGTTACCTAGGGAGGATATTATTTCTTTGGCAGCAGCTTTCCCTATACCACACACCAGCAGAAATGCAATGTTTCCCCATACATACACAAAGAGAGGCAGACACGGCTTTCCATAAAAGAATTAAACGGTCATTCCATAACCTAAAATAGGAATTGGTAATGGTAGGGAAGGGAAAGAATGGATTCAGGTGATTTAAACACATATTCTAATAAAATCACTGATACATCTATATACCACTGTAAGGTCATTACACATTTGGCAAATACTGTATAGAACTAAATTTTAGCTTAATATTATGTTACTTACTCAACAATATAATCTACAGTATCTATGCAGACATTTCTAAAGTCCCATATAACTTTTGTCTTTATGTGCACATTGCAACCCAATAATTTTGTTAAGTAGTAGGATTCTGCTGTAAGAGCAGTGTTGGGTATTAATGGTGGCTGTTGTAAACAAAGTGGAACTGCTTCCCAAGGAATAGGTTAAGCATATACATATAGGATTTATCTCACCCAGTCCAATAGATGTTGCTCGGGTAGTTTCCCTTCAGATGTAGGCAGATAAGTGTACAGTAGGTCTAAAGCAGGGCTAGTCAAACCAGTCCTCAAGATCTACCAACAGTTCTCATTTTCCAGACCATCTACCTGTAGCTGGTGCACAGGTGTAGTCATTACTAACTGTCACAATTTCAAACATGTGGTGCATTCATTCCTAACCGACACATTCTACAGATCCACAGGTGATCTGGAGAACATGAAAAGATGGAACGACCAGTTTGGCCACCCCTTATCTAAAGTCTTTAAACTGTCCTGCCACTTGCTGTGCGCTCTCTTGGCTGACGGTGATTTGACATCATACAGATCTTTGACTGTTTTACTTCTGTTGCTCTCCCACTTCTTTGTCTCTCTCTTCTGCTTACTTTCATAATAGATAAGCTTACACAACAAATTCATGGCCTTTGGAACTCTCCGTATAGTATTAATCTGCACAGTTTTTTGGATGCTCTGGAAAATGTGCCTAGTGATAACAGTGAAGACATCACAACAAAGTTCTAACTATTTCCACTCTATGACCATGAATAATTTATCATTTTCTCCTAAATTACTGCTCACTTGAGCATCATTTATGTCTTACATTACTCATGAGAGTGATTGTTTTAGGATTGTTTTCTCACTTTTGTGTGTTTAAAGCTTGTTATTACATTGATCAAAGTTTGTCTACAAATGCATTTGCTACAGAAATACAAACTACAAAGTACACAATGCATCCCATAAAACTAAGGGTCTAATTTAGACCTGATCGTTGTGCTGCAAATTTGCAGAGGTCTGCGATCAGATAGTCACTCCCCAGGGAGAGTGAAAACCCGTCCCGTGCAAGTGTGTGAATGCATGCATACCCTGTGCGAAAACGCCAGGCAGCGGACAGCTGCAAATCACTCACCATCAAATGTATTTTTCCAGTCTGTGCAGCCTGTGTGTAGCCCAAGACTTGCTCCTCCAGTGCGAAAGAATCAGGTTGATCGGGGCCGGAGCTGACATATCAACCCCCTCCCTGAAAAAGCTTGGGAACGCCTGCGTTTTTCCTGACACTCCCAGAAACGGGCAGTTACCACCTACAAGCGTCCGCTTCCTGTCAATCACCTTGCGTACGCAGTGCGATTGAAACTTTCGCACCATTCTGTCACTGTTTGGGCTCGTTAGAAGAAAACACCAGAAAACAGTTGCGCAATAAAAAATCAAATCATGCAGCCCAGATCTCTCAAATGGTTCACCAAACCATGGATAGGAGCAATAGTAGAAGGCAGAAAGACCCTGTGGCGCACAAAGATAACCATGTAACAATAGACAGTTTTCACAAGAACTTTCCTTAATACAAAATAGCTAAAAGTCCTTCCAATGAAGTGGTTTTTTCTTTCTTTGTATCCTCCACAATTGTACCTCAGAAGAGAGAGATAACACTTAGTGTAACACCGTTTAAGAATGTGTTAGATCACACCTTTCTAGGTAATCACACTCACATTGAGACAGAAAATATGGTACTTATCATCCTCCCATGTGATGGTTTAATATTTTTTCTTCCTCCACAGCTGCAAATCACTCACCATCGAATGTTTTTTCCCAGTCTGTGCAGCCTGTGTGTAGCCCAAGACTTACTCCTCCCGTGCGAAAGAATCAGGTTGATCGGGGCCGGAGCTGACATATCAACCCCCTCCCTGAAAAAGCTTGGGAACGCCTGCGTTTTTCCTGACACTCCCAGAAACGGCCAGTTACCACCTACAAACGTCCGCTTCCTGTCAATCACCTTGAGTACGCAGTGCGATTGAAACTTTCGCACCATTCTGTCACTGTTTGGGCTCGTGTCTGCACATTGTGGTGCAAGCGCATGCGCAGTCATTGATAATTGCTGCTTTGCGAATTCGCACAGCAGCGATCAGGTCTGAATCGAGCCAAATATTTAGGGTATTCAACCAGCAGCAATGGCTGTGAGGTGCCTGCTCATAGTCACCAACATTGTAGATTTTTCCTTGAGATGTTGCTGTAACACAATCCACAGGGGTGAGATCATTTAAACAGTGTGGGCATTAGTGTGAACTGAACACGAGCCTTTAAATGTTACAAACTCAACTGCAGAGAGAAAAAGGTTACTTTCCTCATTTGATCATTTTGTTGTGCAAATTGAAATCTTATTTTGTCATGTTCAGACAAAGGCCCTCATTCGAGTTGTTCGCCCGCTAGCTGCTTGCACATGCTAGGCCGTCGCCCTCTGGGAGTGTATCTTAGCTTAGCAGAATAGCGAACGAAAGATTAGCAGAATTGCGATGAAATAATTCTTAGCAGTTTCTGAGTAGCTCGAGACTTACTCCTACACTGCGATCAGCTCAGCCCGTTTCGTTCCTGGTTTGACGTCACAAACACGCCCTGCGTTCGGCCAGCCACTCCCCCATTTCTTCAGACACTCCCGCGTTTTATCCTGGCACGCCTGCATTTTTCCGCACACTCCCAGAAAACGGTCAGTTTCCGCCCAGAAACACCCACTTCCTGTCAATCACACTCCGATCACTTCAACAATGAAAATTCTTCTTTCGGATGTGAGTAAATCTACTAAGATTTGTGCTAAAATACTTAGCGCATGCGCGCTGCGTACCATGTGCATGCACATTTTTGCCTTAATCGCTCCGTTGCGAAAATCGGCAACGAGCGAACAACTCGGAATGACCCCCAAAGGGTCTAATTCAGACTTGATCGCAGCAGCAAATTTGTTCTCTAATGGGCAAAACCATGTGCACTGCAGGGGTGGGGGGGGGGGCAGATACAACATGTGCAGAAAGAGTTAGATTTGGGTTGGTTATAGTGTTTCTGTGCAGGGTAAATACTGGCTGCTTTATTTTTACACTGCAATTTAGATTTCAGTTTGAACACACCCCACCCAAATCTAACTCTCTCTGCACATGTTACATCTGCCCCCCCCTGCAGTGCACATGGTTTTGCCCACTAGAGAACAAATTTGCTGCTGTGATCAGGTCTGAATTAGGCCCAAAGTATGTTCACTCATGCTCCTATTTCATACACAACAAGGAATACCCCTCTGATCCTCCCACAACTTTCCAATAGAGATGAGCGGGTTCGGTTTCTTTGAATCCGAACCCGCACGAACTTCACTTTTTTTTCCACGGGTCCGAGCGACTCGGATCTTCCCGCCTTGCTCGGTTAACCCGAGCGCGCCCGAACGTCATCATGACGCTGTCGGATTCTCGCGAGGCTCGGATTCTATCGCGAGACTCGGATTCTATATAAGGAGCCGCGCGTCGCCGCCATTTTCACTCGTGCATTGAGATTGATAGGGAGAGGACGTGTCTGGCGTCCTCTCCATTAGAATAGAGATAGATAGATTAGATAGAGAGAGATTGTGCAGAGTCGCAGACAGAGTTAGTTTACCACAGTCAGTGACCAGTGCAGTTGCTAGTTAACTTTTATTTAATATAATATATCCGTTCACTTCTCTCTGCTATATCCGTTCTCTGCCTGAAAAAAAAACCGATACACAGCACAGTCAGTCACACAGTGTGACTCAGTCTGTGTGCACTCAGCTCAGCCCAGTGTGCTGCACAGTCATCAATGTATAAATTAAAAGCTTATAATTAATTGTGGGGGAGACTGGGGAGCACTGCAGGTTGTTAGCAGGAGCCAGGAGTACAATTATATTAATTAACAGTGCACACTTTTGCTGCAGGAGTGGTGACCAGTGCCTGACCACCAGTATAGTATTGTTGTATACTACTAATATCTCTTTAAATATCAACCAGTCTATATTAGCAGCAGACACAGTACAGTGCGGTAGTTCACGGCTGTGGCTACCTCTGTGTCGGCACACGGCAGGCAGTCCGTCCGACCAGAATTGTATTATTTATTATTATATACCTACCACCTAACCGTGGTTTTTTTTTCATTCTTTATACCGTCATAGTGTCATCCTAATTGTTACGAGTATACTACTATCTCTTTATCAACCAGTGTACAGTGCGGTAGTTCACGGCTGTGGCTACCTCTGTGTCGGCACACGGCAGGCAGTCCGTCCGACCAGAATTGTATTATTTATTATTATATACCTACCACCTAACCGTGGTTTTTTTTTCATTCTTTATACCGTCATAGTGTCATCCTAATTGTTACGAGTATACTACTATCTCTTTATCAACCAGTGTACAGTGCGGTAGTTCACGGCTGTGGCTACCTCTGTGTCGGCACACGGCAGGCAGTCCGTCCGACCAGAATTGTATTATTTATTATTATATACCTACCACCTAACCGTGGTTTTTTTTTCATTCTTTATACCGTCATAGTGTCATCCTAATTGTTACGAGTATACTACTATCTCTTTATCAACCAGTGTACAGTGCGGTAGTTCACGGCTGTGGCTACCTCTGTGTCGGCACACGGCAGGCAGTCCGTCCGACCAGAATTGTATTATTTATTATTATATACCTACCACCTAACCGTGGTTTTTTTTTCATTCTTTATACCGTCATAGTGTCATCCTAATTGTTACGAGTATACTACTATCTCTTTATCAACCAGTGTACAGTGCGGTAGTTCACGGCTGTGGCTACCTCTGTGTCGGCACACGGCAGGCAGTCCGTCCGACCAGAATTGTATTATTTATTATTATATACCTACCACCTAACCGTGGTTTTTTTTTCATTCTTTATACCGTCATAGTGTCATCCTAATTGTTACGAGTATACTACTATCTCTTTATCAACCAGTGTACAGTGCGGTAGTTCACGGCTGTGGCTACCTCTGTGTCGGCAGTCGGCAGGCAGTCCGTCCATCCATAATTGTATTATTATTATAATATATACCACCTAACCGTGGTTTTTTTTTCATTCTTTATACCGTCATAGTGTCATACTAGTTGTTACGAGTATACTACTATCTCTTTATCAACCAGTGTACAGTGCGGTAGTTCACGGCTGTGGCTACCTCTGTGTCGGCAGTCGGCAGGCAGTCCGTCCATCCATAATTGTATTATTATTATAATATATACCACCTAACTGTGGTTTTTTTTGCATTCTTTATACCGTCGTCATAGTGTCATACTAGTTGTTACGAGTATACTACTATCTCTTTATCAACCAGTGTACAGTGCGGTAGTTCACGGCTGTGGCTACCTCTGTGTCGGCAGTCGGCAGGCAGTCCGTCCATCCATAATTGTATTATTATTATAATATATACCACCTAACCGTGGTTTTTTTTTCATTCTTTATACCGTCGTCATAGTGTCATACTAGTTGTTACGAGTATACTACTATCTCTTTATCAACCAGTGTACAGTGCGGTAGTTCACGGCTGTGGCTACCTCTGTGTCGGCAGTCGGCAGGCAGTCCGTCCATCCATAATTGTATTATTATTATAATATATACCACCTAACCGTGGTTTTTTTTTCATTCTTTATACCGTCGTCATAGTGTCATACTAGTTGTTACGAGTATACTACTATCTCTTTATCAACCAGTGTACAGTGCGGTAGTTCACGGCTGTGGCTACCTCTGTGTCGGCAGTCGGCAGGCAGTCCGTCCATCCATAATTGTATTATTATTATAATATATACCACCTAACCGTGGTTTTTTTTTCATTCTTTATACCGTCGTCATAGTGTCATACTAGTTGTTACGAGTATACTACTATCTCTTTATCAACCAGTGTACAGTGCGGTAGTTCACGGCTGTGGCTACCTCTGTGTCGGCAGTCGGCAGGCAGTCCGTCCATCCATAATTGTATTATTATTATAATATATACCACCTAACCGTGGTTTTTTTATACCACCTAACCGTGGCAGTCCGTCCATAATTGTATACTAGTATCCAATCCATCCATCTCCATTGTTTACCTGAGGTGCCTTTTAGTTCTGCCTATAAAATATGGAGAACAAAAAAGTTGAGGTTCCAAAATTAGGGAAAGATCAAGATCCACTTCCACCTCGTGCTGAAGCTGCTGCCACTAGTCATGGCCGAGACGATGAAATGCCAGCAACGTCGTCTGCCAAGGCCGATGCCCAATGTCATAGTACAGAGCATGTCAAATCCAAAACACCAAATATCAGAAAAAAAAGGACTCCAAAACCTAAAATAAAATTGTCGGAGGAGAAGCGTAAACTTGCCAATATGCCATTTACCACACGGAGTGGCAAGGAACGGCTGAGGCCCTGGCCTATGTTCATGGCTAGTGGTTCAGCTTCACATGAGGATGGAAGCACTCAGCCTCTCGCTAGAAAACTGAAAAGACTCAAGCTGGCAAAAGCACCGCAAAGAACTGTGCGTTCTTTGAAATCCCAAATCCACAAGGAGAGTCCAATTGTGTCGTTTGCGATGCCTGACCTTCCCAACACTGGACGTGAAGAGCATGCGCCTTCCACTATTTGCATGCCCCCTGCAAGTGCTGGAAGGAGCACCCGCAGTCCAGTTCCTGATAGTCAGATTGAAGATGTCAGTGTTGAAGTACACCAGGATGAGGAGGATATGGGTGTTGCTGGCGCTGGGGAGGAAATTGACCAGGAGGATTCTGATGGTGAGGTGGTTTGTTTAAGTCAGGCACCCGGGGAGACACCTGTTGTCCGTGGGAGGAATATGGCCGTTGACATGCCAGGTGAAAATACCAAAAAAATCAGCTCTTCGGTGTGGAGGTATTTCACCAGAAATGCGGACAACAGGTGTCAAGCCGTGTGTTCCCTTTGTCAAGCTGTAATAAGTAGGGGTAAGGACGTTAACCACCTCGGAACATCCTCCCTTATACGTCACCTGCAGCGCATTCATAATAAGTCAGTGACAAGTTCAAAAACTTTGGGTGACAGCGGAAGCAGTCCACTGACCAGTAAATCCCTTCCTCTTGTAACCAAGCTCACGCAAACCACCCCACCAACTCCCTCAGTGTCAATTTCCTCCTTCCCCAGGAATGCCAATAGTCCTGCAGGCCATGTCACTGGCAAGTCTGACGAGTCCTCTCCTGCCTGGGATTCCTCCGATGCATCCTTGCGTGTAACGCCTACTGCTGCTGGCGCTGCTGTTGTTGCCGCTGGGAGTCGATGGTCATCCCAGAGGGGAAGTCGTAAGCCCACTTGTACTACTTCCAGTAAGCAATTGACTGTTCAACAGTCCTTTGCGAGGAAGATGAAATATCACAGCAGTCATCCTACTGCAAAGCGGATAACTGAGTCCTTGACAACTATGTTGGTGTTAGACGTGCGTCCGGTATCCGCCGTTAGTTCACAGGGAACTAGACAATTTATTGAGGCAGTGTGCCCCCGTTACCAAATACCATCTAGGTTCCACTTCTCTAGGCAGGCGATACCGAGAATGTACACGGACGTCAGAAAAAGACTCACCAGTGTCCTAAAAAATGCAGTTGTACCCAATGTCCACTTAACCACGGACATGTGGACAAGTGGAGCAGGGCAGGGTCAGGACTATATGACTGTGACAGCCCACTGGGTAGATGTATGGACTCCCGCCGCAAGAACAGCAGCGGCGGCACCAGTAGCAGCATCTCGCAAACGCCAACTCTTTCCTAGGCAGGCTACGCTTTGTATCACCGCTTTCCAGAATACGCACACAGCTGAAAACCTCTTACGGCAACTGAGGAAGATCATCGCGGAATGGCTTACCCCAATTGGACTCTCCTGTGGATTTGTGGCATCGGACAACGCCAGCAATATTGTGTGTGCATTAAATATGGGCAAATTCCAGCACGTCCCATGTTTTGCACATACCTTGAATTTGGTGGTGCAGAATTTTTTAAAAAACGACAGGGGCGTGCAAGAGATGCTGTCGGTGGCCAGAAAAATTGCGGGACACTTTCGGCGTACAGGCACCACGTACAGAAGACTGGAGCACCACCAAAAACTACTGAACCTGCCCTGCCATCATCTGAAGCAAGAAGTGGTAACGAGGTGGAATTCAACCCTCTATATGCTTCAGAGGTTGGAGGAGCAGCAAAAGGCCATTCAAGCCTATACAATTGAGCACGATATAGGAGATGGAATGCACCTGTCTCAAGTGCAGTGGAGAATGATTTCAACGTTGTGCAAGGTTCTGATGCCCTTTGAACTTGCCACACGTGAAGTCAGTTCAGACACTGCCAGCCTGAGTCAGGTCATTCCCCTCATCAGGCTTTTGCAGAAGAAGCTGGAGGCATTGAAGAAGGAGCTAACACGGAGCGATTCCGCTAGGCATGTGGGACTTGTGGATGCAGCCCTTAATTCGCTTAACAAGGATTCACGGGTGGTCAATCTGTTGAAATCAGAGCACTACATTTTGGCCACCGTGCTCGATCCTAGATTTAAAGCCTACCTTGGATCTCTCTTTCCGGCAGACACAGGTCTGCTGGGGTTGAAAGACCTGCTGGTGACAAAATTGTCAAGTCAAGCGGAACGCGACCTGTCAACATCTCCTCCTTCACATTCTCCCGCAACTGGGGGTGCGAGGAAAAGGCTCAGAATTCCGAGCCCACCCGCTGGCGGTGATGCAGGGCAGTCTGGAGCGACTGCTGATGCTGACATCTGGTGCGGACTGAAGGACCTGACAACGATTACGGACATGTCGTCTACTGTCACTGCCTATGATTCTCTCAACATTGATAGAATGGTGGAGGATTATATGAGTGACCGCATCCAAGTAGGCACGTCACACAGTCCGTACTTATACTGGCAGGAAAAAGAGGCAATTTGGAGGCCCTTGCACAAACTGGCTTTATTCTACCTAAGTTGCCCTCCCACAAGTGTGTACTCCGAAAGAGTGTTTAGTGCCGCCGCTCACCTTGTCAGCAATCGGCGTACGAGGTTACATCCAGAAAATGTGGAGAAGATGATGTTCATTAAAATGAATTATAATCAATTCCTCCGCGGAGACATTGACCAGCAGCAATTGCCTCCACAAAGTACACAGGGAGCTGAGATGGTGGATTCCAGTGGGGACGAATTGATAATCTGTGAGGAGGGGGATGTACACGGTGATATATCGGAGGGTGAAGATGAGGTGGACATCTTGCCTCTGTAGAGCCAGTTTGTGCAAGGAGAGATTAATTGCTTCTTTTTTGGGGGGGGTCCAAACCAACCCGTCATATCAGTCACAGTCGTGTGGCAGACCCTGTCACTGAAATGATGGGTTGGTTAAAGTGTGCATGTCCTGTTTTGTTTATACAACATAAGGGTGGGTGGGAGGGCCCAAGGATAATTCCATCTTGCACCTCTTTTTTCTTTTCTTTTTCTTTGCATCATGTGCTGATTGGGGAGGGTTTTTTGGAAGGGACATCCTGCGTGACACTGCAGTGCCACTCCTAGATGGGCCCGGTGTTTGTGTCGGCCACTAGGGTCGCTAATCTTACTCACACAGCTACCTCATTGCGCCTCTTTTTTTCTTTGCGTCATGTGCTGTTTGGGGAGGGTTTTTTGGAAGGGACATCCTGCGTGACACTGCAGTGCCACTCCTAGATGTGCCCGGTGTTTGTGTCGGCCACTAGGGTCGCTAATCTTACTCACACAGTCAGCTACCTCATTGCGCCTCTTTTTTTCTTTGCGTCATGTGCTGTTTGGGGAGGGTTTTTTGGAAGGGCCATCCTGCGTGACACTGCAGTGCCACTCCTAGATGGGCCCGGTGTTTGTGTCGGCCACTAGGGTCGCTTATCTTACTCACACAGCGACCTCGGTGCAAATTTTAGGACTAAAAATAATATTGTGAGGTGTGATGTGTTCAGAATAGGCTGAAAATGAGTGTAAATTATGTTTTTTGAGGTTAATAATACTTTGGGATCAAAATTACCCCCAAATTCTATGATTTAAGCTGTTTTTTAGGGTTTTTTTAAAAAAACACCCGAATCCAAAACACACCCGAATCCGACAAAAAAAATTCGGTGAGGTTTTGCCAAAACGCGGTCGAACCCAAAACACGGCCGCGGAACCGAACCCAAAACCAAAACACAAAACCCGAAAAATTTCCGGCGCTCATCTCTACTTTCCAATGCCTTGTAATGTTGTGCATCCCAGCAGATGCTGCTATTTTAGCACCTTAAAGCCATGCGCTTCTCTCTGAAGCAGGTACATTTGCACAAAAGTCTGAGTGTAACATCACAAAGCAGCATTTTCAATATGCGACTGAACACCTGCATTGCCATAAATGGCCCAGACTGGGATACACAACATTTACAAAGATGGAAAATTATTCAATTATTTAAAATGCAGTATCTTTTATATATATATATATATATATATATATATATACACATACATACAAGATTATATATTTATATACTGTAATTGTATAATTTATAACATGGTTTTAATTTTAATTTTTTTTTTTTCAGTTTACTGGACCTTGATCTATAACTAATCGTGAAAATCTAAATCTACTATATTTCTGTCTACATAATCAGACCTTCTTCCTCCCTGTGTGTATGTACAAAGTGAAAAGACTTTCAAAAAATGAATTGTGTAAAGATGCTAAATTAATTCAGCCATTTCCAATCTGCTTATTCTGCCTCTTCAGTGCCTGTATGCTGTGCTCATCTGTATGAATGTGAATAGCTTTCATTACGAAAAGAAAGGAAATGTAGACTGGTGTAATAAGGACAAGCTGAAGTGCAAAATACTGGGATTGCTGCACCCACAGGAAAAGAAACGTCTTATTTGAGATGTTCCTTGATGCGCTTTGACCCTGAATGCATTCAGTAGTATGTCTTTTAACTCCGCACCATGCTGTGCGCTGCATCTCACCTCATCAAGAATCGCTATACTTTAGTCAGGATAAGCGATACTAGATACACTGATATTTAATTCATCAAACTGGTAGCAGCTTCTCATAACAACATGTCACACAGCAGGTGTCTGACTACTTCCATTGGTTCCATCTTTCATTACTTCCTATCCTCTCAGATGACACTGACATTTTGTGGAGTGTGATCTGCCATGAAACCAAAATAGGGTTACCTAGGGCACAGACGGACACTGCGCATAACCCCATCACATCCTGATTGCTTTTTTTCTCCCTGTCTAGTAACATTTAAAGACCGAAAATACAACAGTAACAGCATTTTACATTTTCCTCCACCATTGCCTGGCAGTTCAGGACTCAAAATGTTTTTGGGAAAAAAAGGCTAAATTCTCTATTTGAATGCAACTTTTTGTCTTCTTGGATAGAGAGTAGCAAAAAAATCAAAACTGCTCTGGATTTGGTACATAGCGATGGAATTGTGCTCATTTTGAAATTTAATTTTCTTAGTATTCCCACTCCTACCCTACCACAGTTGCGATGCTTATTGAACATAGGACTTTTATCCCTATATTTACTGCAGCTAAAATGACTACTTTCACGAGATGTAGGCATTCTCCCTATTCATCAAGCCCTGGAGAATGTGATACCATTGCCAGGTATCACTTGATATAGACATTGTAGATGCTCTCCTGAGCTTGCCCATTCAAAGCCGTGGTGGTACAGTACCTATGCTACCAGCTGTCTTCCAATGCCATCACCATCTCAGGTTGATCATAGGAGATGCATTTAAAAAGGAACAATGCTATATAATTCAAATAAGTATTTAATGTTCAAGGTATATTAAAATAATATTTTTTTTTTAATTCTTACTTATTTTTTATTTTTCACGCACTGTGCAGCTGACAGGTGCAGTGCACATATGCAACCCAGCAATGCCAGGTCACACATGTTTAGAAGGGAGCTCAAATGGCAAGTGTTACTTACTGCTGCTGGCCAGCTCCGCCACATTAGTGGTCCAAGCTGCCTCCTAGGATGCAGCATCAAATCACTACAACACCCTCAGGCGGCCGTTGCAGATCCTTGTAAGAGGTCAGGAAATCTCGCTACAATGACGGAGGCCGTCGCCTCCCCCCTCATTGCCCCCAAACAGCATCAGACTGTCAATCACTGACAGTCTGATGTGTACTGCGTTCTGTGTCGTAGGACCAAATCGTGCACTCACAAAATTGATTCTGCAAATGCACAAAGTACCGAACATTGGTACTTTGAATAAGGTCTGATCCTGAGGCTCATCTACAGTACAATGTAACGAGAAAGAAGACTGAATATGTCTGGAAAATGAACAATAAGATGCTTTTCAAGTAGCTAAATGAGCCATCCAGGCACTTAAGGCCCCTGAGGGGCAGATGTATTAACCTGGAGAAGGCATAAGGAAGTGATAATCGTCAGGTTAATACATCTGCTTAGCCACATCCAGGTAGATCAACCATTCTACCTGGACACAGCTTGCGGCATGTATTGGGGTCTATTGCAGAAGAGTGCTAATATGGTATAGAAGAACATTCATATAGGGCAAAACAATTTTCACCAGCATAGGGCTGGAACACCCCTTTGGAGAAGACACTTCTGGCTGCTTACACAGCATTGCAACATGTTGAAAATACCACCAAGCAGCAACCTGTCACCATCAGAACAGAACTCCCATTGGAAGGCTAGGTGAAACAAGAAGGCCTAGGCATTCACACCACTGTGGCCCAGAAGTCAACATTGATAAAGTGTAAATAGTACTTACAAGAAAGTAGAGGTGTCTCAAGCCAAGAACCATCCCAGCCTGCTACACATGCCTCCCACCACTACAGATTGGGGGTGGACCTGTTCAAGTAACTGAGCCATATGCAGCCCTAACAGAAGAACAACTGAAATATGCCTGGTTTACAGATGGATCTGCTATCCTTACGCATGCTGGCTGCATTTGGGCTGCCGCAGCATATCAACCATCCACTCAGTAACTGATACATGAGAATGGAGAGGTAGGGTCCAGCCAATATGTAGAACTGAAAGCAGTGGTGATGGTGTTAGAAGAAATCAAAGGACCAGTCATCATGTATACAGAGAGGTGGGCTGTGTTTCAAGGCATGACAGTAGGGCTGGCTACATGGCAATACAATGATTGGAACGTTCATGATAAAGTCATGTGGGGAGGTACAGCCATATGTTCTAAAGTCTGGACACATTGTTATGAGCAACCTGTGGCTGTGGGTCTTGTCAACACCCACACTGGCTTAGAAAGCTATGAAGTCACGAATGCACTGGTCTCGGTGAAAACAGAGAGTCTTACAAAACTAGAAGCAACTGGGTTGTACAACCTGGGAGAGTGGGCCCATGCACAATCGGTGCAGAGGGGGGCTGACGGCTCCTATCAGTGGGCCCAAAGAAAAAGCATTCCTATGACACAGTTGATGCAAGGCAGATAGTAGAGAAGTTTGAAACCTGCCAACTGTTGAACAACAAGATGAAACTGACAGACATGGGATCCATGTATAGGGGAGAGAGCTGGACAAGTATGGCAGATAGATTTTATAGGGCTTTTACCTACAGGAGAAGGAGGGGTGAAGTTTTTCTGTACAGCAGTTGACACTTTTTCCGGGGACCTAGTAGCCAAACCAAGAAAGCTTGTGGACCAAGGGGGTCATTCAGACCCGTTCGCATGCAACGGTTCTTCGCTGCTGTGCGAATGGGTCGGAACTGCGGCTGCATGGCACCTGCATTGAGCATGTTGCTGGGCAACGACGCCAGGACCAAAGAAAGCGATCGCAGGCCCGATCACAAGAAGATTGACAGCAGGAAGGAGGATCGAGGTGTCTACTCACCATTTCTTGGGCGTGGTAAGGCGAACGCAGGCATGTCCTGGCGTTTGGAAGGCGGATGTCTGACGTCACAGCCGGGACCTTCATCGCTGGATTCGTCGCACTGGGTAAGTAGGTGCAGGGCTGGTCCCCCATAGGGGCCCCATAGGTGGCGTCAAGTTGATCGCACGAGCAGCAAAAAGTTGCTATGTGCGATCAACTCGGAATGACCACCCAAATGTTGGAAGATCTGCAAAGTCATTATGGAACCCCTCAAGAGATTCCGACTGACAATGGCACTCACTTTACAGGCAACAAGTCAAAGAATGGGCCACTGAAACGGTTGTATACTGGGTGTGCCACATTTCATTTTACCCGCAGGCAGCAGGCCTAGTAATGTATGAATGGACTCCTGAAGGACCAGTTTAGAAAAAAGATGCCCAAAAATACAGTATGTTGCAGGGATGAGACAAAGTACTTTAGGTGGCAGTACGATGTTTAAATTACAGAACAGTGGGAGGGAATATTTCACCCTTTGAGGGGTTGTTAATGCTCCTAAATCCAAAAAAAAAGCACATTAGGTCATAATCAGTACAAAGAAAATCATAGAGCAAACCTGTAGCCATAATTTAGTAGTGAAAGCACCTTTCACTGAGATGTTTGGGAAGCAGGTTCCATATGTAACCAGAACAGAGGAGCTGGTGTGTTTATTGTTGTTTTCCACTGGAATTACAAGGTTGGAGGAGGGTGAGGTTATCTACTTCATTCCCACTACCAAAATCAAAGTGAAATGTACATGGGATGATAAAATGAAGGTGGGGAAGATGGAGAGTATCTTGTAAACCTTCGGGTATGTGCTAGATTTGAGTTAGTGTCAGGAGAACCTTTAGGTTTTATGCTACACATTTATAATCAGCTTTTCATTAGACAAGAAATTGAATACTCAGTACCTTGTGGGAAGGTTTGGGTGCTCCCTCTGGACAGCAAACAGAGAAATTAAAGGAAGAAATAGTGGCTGAAGAATTAGGCAGGATTTATTATGTGTTACTGCAAGGTGATACTAACCTTGTTTCTTTTCCCACTGACAGGCTCTATCCAAGAACTACACAAGATGGCAGCTATGTATAACTTACTCAGAATACGAGCTATAGGCGTGGATCATGATGGCTTCAGTGGCTTTGCTGGTTCCAACGATCTGGAGCATCTCTTGCAGAACGAGTATACTTACCCAAGACTTATTGGACATCCACGAAGCCCGATGAGGACATCCAAGAACTGTTAACAATTTCTACACTAGAGACTTTTAAACCAATGGTGGCACCAACATCTTGGCCACAAACAAACACACCCAGGAATGAGAAGAGTTTGGAGCAATCCCTAAAAAAGCAAGGGTGGTTTGTGTTAGGAATACAACACAGTATTGATTCTCTATTTGTGATGTGCTTTTATTAGTGATTGCACTATCTAGTCCAGAACAACATTCCTGAGGAGGTGGCTGTTTGCACTATGAACTGCTGTACATGTGGCATATATGTGTTACTACTAGTTATAAATACTATTGCAAGACATTGCCCAGAAGCTTTTTTTATTTCAACCATTCAATGATTGAAGAAGCAACAAGAAGATTGAAACTTGTTTTAGCTTCATGAGTGGGGAAAGCTCCTGGAATTGCTGTTTGTTGTACAGTATTTGGACAAACCTAAAGTACGTGGATTCAAAATCTCTAGCTAAGTACGTTACATTTTTACTTCATTTGTATATATTGTAGTGTGTATAGTTTTGTTTTCACATAATAATCCAGTGCACTCCTGAAATCATAACCTATAACTTATTCGACCGTGAACAGGTGCAGAACCCCACAAGCCAGCGAAGGTCAGCCATACAAGGGCAGCACACCAGTGAGAAGCTTAGGTGTTACTGAGTTTTAATAAGAAAGAAGCAAAATCTATGTATTAAAAGTAGGGATGTGCACCTGAAATTTTTCGGGTTTTGTGTTTTGGTTTTGGGTTCGGTTCCGTGGCCGTGTTTTGGGTTCGAACGCGTTTTGGCAAAACCTCACCGAATTTTTTTTGTCGGATTCGGGTGTGTTTTGGATTCGGGTGTTTTTTACAAAAAACCCTAAAAAACAGCTTAAATCATAGAATTTGGGGGTCATTTTGATCCCATAGTATTATTAACCTCAATAACCATAATTTCCACTCATTTTCAGTCTATTCTGAACACCTCACACCTCACAATATTATTTTTAGTCCTAAAATTTGCACCGAGGTCGCTGGATGGCTAAGCTAAGCGACACAAGTGGCCGACACAAACACCTGGCCCATCTAGGAGTGGCACTGCAGTGTCAGGCAGGATGGCCCTTCCAAAAAATACTCCCCAAACAGCACATGACGCAAAGAAAAAAGAGGCGCAATGAGGTAGCTGTGTGAGTAAGCTAAGCGACCCTAGTGGCCGACACAAACACCTGGCCCATCTAGGAGTGGCACTGCAGTGTCAGGCAGGATGGCCCTTCCAAAAAATACTCCCCAAACAGCACATGACGCAAAGAAGAAAAAAAAGAGGCGCAATGAGGTAGCTGTGTGAGTAAGATAAGCGACCCAAGTGGCCGACACAAACACCTGGCCCATCTAGGAGTGGCACTGCAGTGTCAGGCAGGATGGCCCTTCCAAAAACTACTCCCCAAACAGCACATGACGCAAAGAAGAAAAAAAAGAGGCGCAATGAGGTAGCTGTGTGAGTAAGATAAGCGACCCAAGTGGCCGACACAAACACCTGGCCCATCTAGGAGTGGCACTGCAGTGTCAGGCAGGATGGCCCTTCCAAAAACTACTCCCCAAACAGCACATGACGCAAAGAAGAAAAAAAGAGGCGCAATGAGGTAGCTGAGTGAGTAAGATAAGCGACCCAAGTGGCCGACACAAACACCTGGCCCATCTAGGAGTGGCACTGCAGTGTCAGGCAGGATGGCCCTTCCAAAAACTACTCCCCAAACAGCACATGACGCAAAGAAGAAAAAAAAGAGGCGCAATGAGGTAGCTGTGTGAGTAAGATAAGCGACCCAAGTGGCCGACACAAACACCTGGCCCATCTAGGAGTGGCACTGCAGTGTCAGGCAGGATGGCCCTTCCAAAAAATACTCCCCAAACAGCATATGACGCAAAGAAGAAAAAAAAGAGGCGCAATGAGGTAGCTGTGTGAGTAAGATAAGCGACCCAAGTGGCCGACACAAACACCTGGCCCATCTAGGAGTGGCACTGCAGTGTCAGGCAGGATGGCCCTTCTAAAAAATACTCCCCAATCAGCACATGACGCAAAGAAAAATTAAAGAAAAAAGAGGTGCAAGATGGAATTGTCCTCGGGCCCTCCCACCCACCCTTATGTTGTATAAACAGGACATGCACACTTTAACCAACCCATCATTTCAGCGACAGGGTCTGCCACACGACTGTGACTGAAATGACTGGTTGGTTTGGGCCCCCACCAAAAAAGAAGCAATCAATCTCTCCTTGCACGAACTGGCTCTACAGAGGCAAGATGTCCACCTCATCATCATCGTCCGATTCATCACCCCTTTCACTGTGTACATCCCCCTCCTCACAGATTATTAATTCGTCCCCACTGGAATCCACCATCTCAGATCCCCGTGTACTTTCTGGAGGCAATTGCTGCTGGTGAATGTCTCCATAGAGTAATTGATTATAATTCATTTTAATGAACATCATCTTCTCCACATTTTCTGGAAGTAACCTCGTACGCCGATTGCTGACAAGGTGAGCGGCGGCACTAAACACTCTTTCGGAGTACACACTGGAGGGAGGGCAACTTAGGTAGAATAAAGCCAGTTTGTGCAAGGGCCTCCAAATTGCCTCTTTTCCCTGCCAGTATACGTACGGACTGTCTGACGTGCCTACTTGGATGCGGTCACTCATATAATCCTCCACCATTCTTTCAATGGTGAGAGAATCATATGCAGTGACAGTAGACGACATGTCAGTAATCGTTGGCAGGTCCTTCAGTCCGGACCAGATGTCAGCATCAGCAGTCGCTCCAGACTGCCCTGCATCACCGCCAGCGGGTGGGCTCGGAATTCTGAGCCTTTTCCTCGCACCCCCAGTTGCGGGAGAATGTGAAGGAGGAGATGTTGACAGGTCGCGTTCCGCTTGACTTGACAATTTTCTCACCAGCAGTTCTTTGAACCCCTGCAGACTTGTGTCTGCCGGAAAGAGAGATCCAACGTAGGTTTTAAATCTAGGATCGAGCACGGTGGCCAAAATGTAGTGCTCTGATTTCAACAGATTGACCACACGTGAATCCTGGTTAAGCGAATGAAGGGCTCCATCCACAAGTCCCACATGCCTAGCGGAATCGCTCTGTTTTAGCTCCTCCTTCAATGCCTCCAGCTTCTTCTGCAAAAGCCTGATGAGGGGAATGACCTGACTCAGGCTGGCAGTGTCTGAACTGACTTCACGTGTGGCAAGTTCAAAGGGCAGCAGTACCTTGCACAACGTTGAAATCATTCTCCACTGCGCTTGAGACAGGTGCATTCCACCTCCTTTGCCTATATCGTGGCCAGATGTATAGGCTTGAATGGCCTTTTGCTGCTCCTCCATCCTCTGAAGCATATATAGGGTTGAATTCCACCTCGTTACCACCTCTTGCTTCAGATGATGGCAGGGTAGGTTCAAGTTTTTTTGGTGGTGCTCCAGTCTTCTGTACGCGGTGCCTGCACGCCGAAAGTGGCCCGCAATTCTTCTGGCCACCGACAGCATCTCTTGCACGCCCCAGTCGTTTTTTAAATAATTCTGCACCACCAAATTCAAGGTATGTGCAAAACATGGGACGTGCTGGAATTTGCCCAGATGTAATGCGCGCACAATATTGCTGGCGTTGTCCGATGTCACAAATCCCCAGGAGAGTCCAATTGGGGTAAGCCATTCTGCGATGATCTTCCTCAGTTGCCGTAAGAGGTTTTCAGCTGTGTGCGTATTCTGGAAAGCGGTGATACAAAGCGTAGCCTGCCTAGGAACGAGTTGGCGTTTGCGAGATCCTGCTACTGGTGCCGCCGCTGCTGTTCTTGCAGCGGGAGGCAATACATCTACCCAGTGGGCTGTCACAGTCATGTAGTCCTGAGTCTGCCCTGCTCCACTTGTCCACATGTCCGTGGTTAAGTGGACATTGGGTACAACTGCATTTTTTAGGACACTGGTGAGTCTTTTTCTGACGTCCGTGTACATTCTCGGTATCGCCTGCCTAGAGAAGTGGAACCTAGATGGTATTTGGTAACGGGGGCACACTGCCTCAATAAATTGTCTAGTTCCCTGTGAACTAACGGCGGATACCGGACGCACGTCTAACACCAACATAGTTGTCAAGGCCTCAGTTATCTGCTTTGCAGCAGGATGACTGCTGTGATATTTCATCTTCCTCGCAAAGGACTGTTGGACAGTCAATTGCTTACTGGAAGTAGTACAAGTGGTCTTCCGACTTCCCCTCTGGGATGATGATCGACTCCCAGCAGCAACAACAGCAGCGCCAGCAGCAGTAGGCATTACACTCAAGGATGCATCGGAGGAATCCCAGGCAGGAGAGGACTCGTCAGACTTGCCAGTGACATGGCCTGCAGGACTATTGGCTTTCCTGGGTAAGGAGGAAATTGACACTGAGGGAGTTGGTGGTGTGGTTTGCGCGAGCTTGGTTACAAGAGGAATGGATTTACTGGTCAGTGGACTGCTTCCGCTGTCGCCCAAAGTTTTTGAACTTGTCACTGACTTATTATGAATGCGCTGCAGGTGACGTATAAGGGAGGATGTTCCGAGGTGGTTAACGTCCTTACCCCTACTTATTACAGCTTGACAAAGGCAACACACGGCTTGACACCTGTTGTCCGCATTTCTGTTGAAATACTTCCACACTGAAGAGCTGATTTTTTTTTGTATTTTGACCAGGCATGTCAATGGCCATATTCCTCCCACGGACAACAGGTGTCTCCCCGGGTGCCTGACTTAAACAAACCACCTCACCATCAGAATCCTCCTTGTCAATTTCCTCCCCAGCCCAAGCAACACCCATATCCTCATCCTGGTGTACTTCAACACTGACATCTTCAATTTCACTATCAGGAACTGGACTGCGGGTGCTCCTTTCAACACTTGCAGGGGGCGTGCAAATGGTGGAAGGCGCAAGCTCTTCCCGTCCAGTGTTGGGAAGGTCAGGCATCGCAACCGACACAATTGGACTCTCCTTTGGGATTTGTGATTTCGAAGAACGCACAGTTCTTTGCTGTGCTTTTGCCGCAAGTCTTTTCTTTTTTCTAGCGAGAGGATGAGTCCTTCCATCCTCATGTGAAGCTGAACCACTAGCCATGAACATAGGCCAGGGCCTCAGCCGTTCCTTGCCACTCCGTGTCGTAAATGGCATATTGGCAAGTTTACGCTTCTCCTCAGACGCTTTTAATTTTGATTTTTGGGTCATTTTTTTACTGATCTTTTGTGTTTTGGATTTTACATGCTCTGTACTATGACATTGGGCATTGGCCTTGGCAGACGACGTTGGTGGCATTTCATAGTCTTGGCCATGACTAGTGGCAGCAGCTTCAGCACGAGGTGGAAGTGGATCTTGATCTTTCCCTATTTTTTTAACCTCCACATTTTTGTTCTCCATATTTTGCGCACAACTAAAAGCCACCACAGGTATACAATGTAGATGGATGGATAGTATAGTATTACTTATACTTATGGACGACGAGTCCACTGACGACACAGAGGTAGGTACAGCCGTGGCCTACCGTACTGCTGCTTAGTGCTTATATATATGATATTATACTGTATAACGGACCTGGTGGACAGTGTCAGCAGACTGCTAAACTAGTATGAAGAAAGAAAAAAAAAACACCACAGGTATACAATGTAGATGGATGGATAGTATAGTATTACTTATACTTATGGACGACGAGTGACGACACAGAGGTAGGTACAGCCGTGGCCTACCGTACTGCTGCTTAGTGCTTATATATATGATATTATACTGTATAACGGACCTGGTGGACAGTGTCAGCAGACTGCTAAACTAGTATGAAGAAAGAAAAAAAAAACACCACAGGTATACAATGTAGATGGATGGATAGTATAGTATTACTTATACTTATGGACGACGAGTGACGACACAGAGGTAGGTACAGCTGTGGCCTACTGTACTGCTGCTTAGTGCTTATATATATGATATACTGTATAACGGACCTGGTGGACACTGTCAGCAGACTGCTAAACAAACTGGTATGAAGAAAGAAAAAAAAAACACCACAGGTATACAATGTAGATGGATGGATAGTATAGTATTACTTATACTTATGGACGACGGGTGCACTGACGACACAGAGGTAGGTACAGCCGTGGCCTACCGTACTGCTGCTTAGTGCTTATATATATGATATACTGTATAACGGACCTGGTGGACACTGTCAGCAGACTGCTAAACAAACTAGTATGAAGAAAGAAAAAAAAAAACACCACAGGTATACAATGTAGATGGATGGATAGTATAGTATTACTTATACTTATGGACGACGAGTCCACTGACGACACAGAGGTAGGTACAGCCGTGGCCTACCGTACTGCTGCTTAGTGCTTATATATATGATATTATACTGTATAACGGACCTGGTGGACAGTGTCAGCAGACTGCTAAACTAGTATGAAGAAAGAAAAAAAAAACACCACAGGTATACAATGTAGATGGATGGATAGTATAGTATTACTTATACTTATGGACGACGAGTGACGACACAGAGGTAGGTACAGCCGTGGCCTACCGTACTGCTGCTTAGTGCTTATATATATGATATTATACTGTATAACGGACCTGGTGGACAGTGTCAGCAGACTGCTAAACTAGTATGAAGAAAGAAAAAAAAAACACCACAGGTATACAATGTAGATGGATGGATAGTATAGTATTACTTATACTTATGGACGACGAGTGACGACACAGAGGTAGGTACAGCCGTGGCCTACCGTACTGCTGCTTAATGCTTATATATATGATATTATACTGTATAACGGACCTGGTGGACAGTGTCAGCAGACTGCTAAACTAGTATGAAGAAAGAAAAAAAAAACACCACAGGTATACAATGTAGATGGATGGATAGTATAGTATTACTTATACTTATGGACGACGAGTGACGACACAGAGGTAGGTACAGCCGTGGCCTACCGTACTGTTTCTTAGTGCTTATATATATGATATACTGTATAACGGACCTGGTGGACAGTATCAGCAGACTGCTAAACTAGTATGAAGAAAGAAAAAAAACCCACCACAGGTATACAATGTAGATGGATGGATAGTATAGTATTACTTATACTTATGGACGACGAGTGACGAGTCGACACAGAGGTAGGTACAGCCGTGGCCTACCGTACTGCTGCTTAGTGCTTATATATATGATATACTGTATAACGGACCTGGTGGACACTGTCAGCAGACTGCTAAACAAACTAGTAGGACTATGAAGAAAGAAAAAAAAACACCACAGGTATACAATGTAGATGGATGGATAGTATAGTATTACTTATACTTATGGACGACGAGTGCACTGACGACACAGAGGTAGGTACAGCCGTGGCCTACCGTACTGCTGCTTAGTGCTTAATTATATATATAATATACTGTATAACGGACCTGGTGGACACTGTCAGCAGACTGCTAAACAAACTAGCATGAAGAAAAAAAAAAAAAAAACACCACAGTGTTTTTCAGGCAGACAAACGTATACTGGACTGGTGGTCACTGTCAGCAAAACTGTGCACTGTACTCCTGCTATAACTGCTCCCCAGTCCCCACAATTAGGCAGTGTGAGCAGTGCACTCAGCACAGATATATCATGCAGCAGTGCAGCACACTGAGTGAACACAGATATGGTGGAGCGTTTTTTTTCAGGCAGAGAAACAACGGATTAAACTCAAAACCCTGCACTGTACTCCCTAACAGCTGCCCCCCGTCCCCAATCCTCCCCACAATTAAAACTAAGTCACTCAGTTTTTTTTTTTCTAATACAACGGAGAGGACGCCAGCCACGTCCTCTCCCTATCAATCTCAATGCACGTGTTAAAAATGGCGGCGACGCGCGGCTCCTTATATAGAATCTGAGTCTCGCGAGAATCCGACAGCGGGATGATGACGTTCGGGCACGCTCGGGTTAACCGAGCAAGGCGGGAGGATCCGAGTCGCTCGGACCCGTGTAAAAAAAAGGTGAAGTTCGGGCGGGTTCGGATTCCGAGGAACCGAACCCGCTCATCACTAATTAAAAGGTGATACACAAGTGATACAAGGGGTAACCCACTGTAACATTTTGAGATAGCCCACTGTAACATTTGATTTAGCACTTTAAAATAATTTTTCTACTAATATTACTCCTTTAAGCATTTAATTACATATTTCACTTGTGTATCACCTTTTAAGATATACAGTAGCTTTTGCTTCTTTCTTATTAACACTCACTAACACCTTAGATTATCACTGGTGTGCTGCCCTGGGGTGGCTGACCTTCACTGGCTTGTTGGGAACCAAGCTCCAGCCATAGACTTAGTATTAGGGACCTCCAGTATCAGAGATGCCGTGACGTTGGCCTGGGGCTTACCACATATTTGCAAAAATATGCAACTGAGATCTCTGAATTAGCTACCACCATGTAGTTTTCAAGTCTTGTTGCTGATGTCATCCTGTGTGCTGGGGGAAACCTGTTTTTTTATTATTGTCTATATGTGAAGTATCAAGTGTGGAATATAGTAGGAGCAATGCAAATACTTAACAACTTTCAAAGCCATATGCAGTATACGGTACTTTCATAACACAATTATGGAGGACCAATCCTGGTTAGATTATGACAATCTTTCAGATATTCCTAAAATCAATTAAGTTCAACATCAACAAGTATGATATACAAGGCTTTAAGCACCTTTTGACAACTGAAAGTTACAGTGTTAATCATAAGTTTCAGGTTAGTCCATTTCTTTGTGTTGGGAGTGATAAACACCAATTCTGAGGCTACTGAGCCCTGTCATCAACAGGATAAGATGTAGCTAGATAGACATAGATAGATAGATAGATAGATAGATAGATAGATAGATAGATAGATAAAGATGTTTACCTTAAACTAAAATAGTGTCTATCATATCATTGTCATCTCACCTAATGCACACACATTGAACCTATTGAGCCTGATACCTGATTAACTCTGTTTCTATGTTCAGGGTAATTTACCATATATGCAAATAATAACTATGGGGTCTTTTTACTAAGCCTTGGACAGAGATAAAGTGAACGGAGATAAAGTACCAGCCAATCAGCTCCTAACTGCCATGTTACCGGCTGTGTTTGAAAAATGACAGTTAGGAGCTGATTGGCTGGTACTTTATCTCCATCCACTTTATCTGCATTCAAGGCTTAGTAAATAGACCCCTAAATCTATTGTACTTTCTCATTTACTCTGTAAATTCAGACAAAAATCCCCTATGTCATGGTAATATACTGTGCAACTTTTAATTTACTGTACAATAATATACTGTAGTAATAATAATTTTATTTATATAGCGCCCTTTTCTCCTATAGAACTCAAGGCGCTTAACAGGTAGAAATAGCATAGTAAAAAAGTAATTTCAGGAGCTAATATGGAAATAAAAAACTCATTAAAATGGTATTAAATAACAACAGCTGCAACAGCCTAATATGAGCCTGTGGATGCTCACTAAAACTTTCAATGAAGAAAGAAGAAAATGCAGGATACATTAAAATAAGGCATATTGATCATGAAAACCCAGAGATTATGGCATGGCAGGCGTAACAATCAAGATATGGGTTTTAGAAATACTGTAAATGTAATACTTAATTTTTATATATATATATATATATATATATATATATATATATATGTGTGTATGGGGTAAGCGAACAGCGCCAAAAAAATCTATGCAGTGGACACAAGTTTTTCACAGTATGTCAGCTTAAAAATACCCCAAAAGAACGGTCTCTATATGCCACTCCCTAAAAACATAAAGGGCGTCTGCTATCTCTTAAATGAGTTCTGCACTAGTACGAGTGCAGGATAAAGATTAAGGTTGGAAGTGATGGATAAGATCTGAGCGACCAATGGTGGCAGAGGACTAAAAAAAGGACTGCTATTATTAATTAAAAAAGGGGGTTTATTTATGAACAGAAAGATGTTTTATATATAAAAAGACATCAAAACACATAACTGGCCGAAATGGGGTTGCAACATCCAAGGTGCTAAACACTAGCACGATGGGACCCTAGGCACAAAACAATGAAAAAGCGTCAGAATAAAACTGGCAAGAGAACAGTTTAAAATTTGCATGGAGCACATAAAAAGTTTGAAAAAAAAAATTAAAAAGCATGGGGTTACTAAAAGAATACAATTCAAATGTTAAAAATAAAAGTTTAAAAAACACGGAATTGATCAGGGATAAAAACGATTTGAAATGCAAATATAATAATGGAGATGGATAAAAGTAGCTTAACTGAGGATTCAGTGGTATCAGGATTCACCCAACGCGTTTCGTCTGGTCTGACTTCATCAAGGGGTATCATGCATGTGGGACAGATCATCTATATATACCATTATGGGTCAGGAAGTGATTAATTACCTCACTTCCTGTAATTAACCTTATCAGGGGTTCAGGATCTTTTTAATTAATAATAGCAGTCCTTTTTTTATTCCTCTGCCACCATTGGCCGCTCAGATCTTATCCATCACTTCCAATATATATATATATATATATATATATATATCAAACAGAATCCGGCACTCACCCCTGCATGTATTACAAGTGAAATAAGCGTTGGTGCACTCAGTATCACACTGCTATAGAAGCAGAGTTACCAACACAAACTCGCACTGCTGCGGCACTCAGAAGTAAAAAAGACAATAGGCAGGTCTCTGGTCAACGTTTCAATGTTCACACATTTTCGTCGTGAACATTGAAACGTTGACCAGGAGACCTGCCTATTGTCTTTTTTACTTCTGAGTGCCGCAGCAGTGTGAGTTTATGAGTGTGTATATATGCGAAAACCCTCACTCATTCACTCACTTACTGACTGACTCATCACTAATTATCTTACTTCCTGCTATGTTAGGAAGCTGATATTTAACAAAGGTATTCTTTAGGTGCAAAATAGGAAAACTACGTAATTAGAATTAAAAAAAACTTCCCCTAAGGGGATGAAAAGGGGGTTGACATAATGACATCATTACTGATGTGTGGCTTGAGTTGCATGAACAATAACGCTCAAACGGACAATCGGATCCAATTATGGATTGCACCTCCAGTGTGTAGAATTTAATAAACTACAAAAATGGTCTTGTCACTCTTTACCATATCTGCTATGGGTGCTCCTCGGGTAACGGCAAGAACCATGGATTAATATATATTTACATTAAGACATCTCCCAGCGGTCAGGATACCGATGCCGGAATCCCCACAGCCGACAATGCCGACAGCCGGAACACTGGCTCACAGGGGCTATTCCCACTCATGGGTGTCTGCAAGGAGACTTGTAGTGCTCGCCCCGCTGCTGGCATTCTCGTGGGGAGATGCCACTGTCAGCATACTGACAGCCGGCATCCCTTCCGCCGGGCTTACATATGTTTTATATATATATATATATATATATATATATGATGCGGATAACATCCCAGCTATCGGAATCCCAGCTGTTGGAATCCCAGCACTCATCAAAACGCCGGCATCAGAATCCCGATAGGGTCAAGATACCGACACCGGAACTCCGACAGCCAGAATCTCGACGATTGTCAGTATAGATGCTGACCTCAGGTTACTGACAGGGGGGGGGGGGGGGGGGTTAGGTTAAGGCACTAAGGGGGGAGGGTTAGACTGCAAGGATGAGGGGTTAAGTTGTTGCTACCACCAGGGGGTGTTAGGGTTAGGCCCGGAGAGGGATGTTAAGGTTAGGCTGCAGAATGGAGGGTTAGGGTGGTAGAGGACAGGGGATAGCATATGATGCAATTCAGCCATATACAAAGTGTAACTTACCAGTGGATGTCCAGCGTAGATATAAGTACTGCTTCGCTGAGGATCTATAGAAACTGCTGTTTAGCCAATGCTGAGTCTGGTGTGAGCTCACAAGTGAATTGCCAGAGTGGCTACTGTGGGTGGTATGGATGTTTGATGGACTGAATGTAGGTATGCCAGGTCCATGTGGATGTTTGGTGGACTGAATGCGCAATTGCCAGCACTAGAATGGAGATACCAAGTAGCAGGTATGACCGGTGATTCCTTTAGTCTCTGACTAATTCCACTTCTAAATGGAAGCTTCATCAAAAAGTTTATTGATAGAATTAACATGGTATAGAAGTTTACAATTTCAAAATAGTACAGAATTTTTTTGGTCTATTCATGAAGCAGTGAAAAGAGTGGAGAAGTGAGCTAGTGGAGAAGTTGCCCATGGCAACCAATCAGCTTTGAAGTAACATTTATCAAGTGCAGTCTATAAAATTATACATACCATCAGTGTCGGACTGGAGCATGAAGGGCCCACCGGGGGGATGCTGTTGTAGGGGCCTATGCTTAAGGGTGTGGCCAGGCTCCACTGGGGTGTGACCAGCCACCACAGAGGTTTGGCTAACCATTACAGAGTACATGTTCTGTTCCCCTTGGTAAATATATAATAAACCATATTCTTGTGAAGTAGAATGTAACATAAGTATAATGCATAATTCAAGTGCACTAGGATAGAGTCTGGAACCTGATCCCTAGAGGAGGAGAAGGGTCCACAGGCAGTGGGGCCCACCGGTGGTTTCCCCTGTTCCTCTGTGGGCCAGTCTGACCCTGTGTACCATAGCAGCTGATTGGTGGCACACTTCTCTACACTTTTCACCGCTTAATGAATAGGCCCTTAAGAACAAAACTAAACATAAAGTACATTTAGGGTCATCAGTTGCAGGATTGTTTATCTTACTCAAAAAGGATCCACATGACATACATTTTAGGCAGACATTTTAGGCACACTACATAGGATCACACTAAGCAGAATAGGGAATGTCTTGAATCAATGATGATGGGAGAGATCAAAATGCTAGGTGTAATCCTAGCAGGTTCCTCATAACCATTCATTTTTCATCTTATACAGAGCACCAGATGGGACACCCATGTTGGGCGCACTGCATTGGTTACAATGTGTGAATAAGCAGTAAATGGTGATGAGACATGTAAGAGATAATGGGGGTCATTCCGAGTTGTTCGCTCGTTATTTTTTTGTCGCAACGGAGCGATTAGTCGCTAATGCGCATGCGCAATGGCCGCAGTGCGACTGCGCCAAGTAAATTTGCTATGCAGTTAGGTATTTTACTCACGGCATTACGAGGTTTTTTCTTCGTTCTGGTGATCGTAATGTGATTGACAGGAAGTGGGTGTTTCTGGGCGGAAACTGGCCGTTTTATGGGTGTGTGCGAAAAAACGCTACCGTTTCTGGGAAAAACGCGGGAGTGGCTGGAGAAACGGAGGAGTGTCTGGGCGAACGCTGGGTGTGTTTGTGACGTCAAACCAAGAACGAAACTGACTGAACTGATCGCAGATGCCGAGTAAGTCTGGAGCTACTCAGAAACTGCTAAGAAGTGTCTATTCGCAATTCTGCTAATCTTTCGTTCGCAATTTTGATAAGCTAAGATTCACTCCCAGTAGGCGGTGGCTTAGCGTGTGCAAAGCTGCTAAAAGCAGCTTGCGAGCGAACAACTCGGAATGAGGGCCCATGGACAATGAGCTACAGTAACATGAGCACATTTACAGAATTTCTAATAAGGCGCCCTCCATGTCTTATGGCATTAACAGTCAGACTAAGCAGTTAATATTTTTATGTGGCCTTTAATATTACCAAGACATGAATCCTCCTCATGCAACTGCTGAAACCATATGGCAAGGTGCATATCATTAATGGCAATGCTAAATGGTTATTGTAATAACCCACCAAACAGGCAGGTAGAATCTGGCAGTGAAAATGTTAATGAATATAATGAAACTAGGTGCTTCATCGCGCCCTACGGGCGCTCTTCACACCGTCGCAAGGGGCTACGCCCCCTTAACCCTTGCATGCCTTTCTGGGGTTTAAGATTTGTATTATATGGAGTATTACCTGCATTCCTTTGTTAGTGGTTAAATATTGCACAATGAAAGGGCGTGCGATGGTGAAGGAGGCGCAGCCCCTTGCGACGGCGTGAACAGCACCTGCAGGGCACGATGTACAGAATGTAGCGGGTGCGGGGGGGACTGCGGATGGTGTCTGTAGATGCTGCGGGTGGAGGGGGGGCAGAAGTGGGGGTGGGGCCCGGATGGGGAAGGTTCGGGAGGTGCTGCGGGTGGGGGAGGGGCAGAGGAGTGGGGGATGCAGATGGGGGAGGGGTCCGGAGGCACTGCAGGTGGGGGAGGTGCAGGGGTGCCACGGGTGGGAGAGGGGCAGGTGTGGGGATGTTGTGGATGGGTGAAGGGTTCCGGAGGTGCTGTGGGATGGGAAGGGACGGGAGTGCCGGGGGTGGGGTAGGGGACCGCAGGCACCATGGGTAGGGTAGGGGCAGGTACGGGTGGTGCGGCGGATGGGAAAGGAGGTCCGGAGGTGCTGCAGGTGGTGGAGGGGCAGGTGCGGGGGTGCCGTTGGTGGGGGAGGGGTGGGTGAGGGGGGGACCGCGGATGGAGGAGGGTGTCTGCAGATGCTGCGGGTGGAGGGGGGCAGGTGTGGGGGGAGACATATAAGGGGGGTGAATGGTGGAGGGGGCCTGGAGGTGCTGTGGGTGGTGAAGGGGCGGAGGAGTGGGAGCCGCAGGTGGTGTAGGGGGTCTGGAGGCACAGCATGTGGGGGAGGGGTGGAGTGCCGCATGTGGTGTGGTGCATTGGGGAGAGGTCTGGAGGCGCTGCGGGTACTGTACATGCCATAAAAGGTAGTTGGAGGGTATGCAGTAACAGGGCCAGGACAGGGGTGACAGGGTCAGAACAGGGTTGACGGGGCCAGGACAGGGGTGACAGGGTCAGAACAGGGGTGACGGTGCCAGGACAGGGGTGACGGGGCCAGGACAGGGGCGATGGGGCCAGGACAGAAATGACAGGGACAGGATAGGGGTGACAGGGCCAGGGTAGGGGCGGCAGGACCAGGACAGGGGTGACGGGGCCAGTATAGGGTTGACAGGGCAAGCACAGGGGTGACAGGGCCAGGATAGGGGTAACAGGGCCAGCATAAGGGTGACAGGGCTAGGATAAGGGTGAAAGGGCCAGGATAAGGGTGAAAGGGCCAGGATAAGGGTGGCAGGGCAAGGCCAGGGGTGATAGGGACATGACAGTACACAGGGCACGGGAGAGATTGGTATTAGGGACAAAACAGTGGGGACAGACAGATGTGTCTTACCGGAGTCACTGCTGCTGGCTGCAGCTGTTCCACTCCAACCTGTTGGGATCTGCTGCTGGAGACTTGGCATGGCTGACTCTCTCATGCTGGAGTCCTGCTTCCTCTGCCCGTCCGCATCCCTCCCCCCCTCCTTAGTCACACACCGCAGACCTTGCGCAGCTGCCGGGCACTGTGGTAAGGTGAGACTGGAAATGACTGGTTAGCCCCCAGGAGATGCTGCGGCTGGAGGGAGGAGGGGGTCATAGCATGCACGTAGCGCGGACCTCGCGGCTGCCGGGCACTGTGGTAAGGGGAGACTGGGAGTGACTGGTTAGCTCCCAGGAGACGCTGCGGCTAAGGGAAGGAGTGGGTCGGAGCCTGCAAGCAGCTCGGATTTCTGCAGCGCTACCCGCCAGCTAAAGTGTGTGAATGAGCTGGGCGCACCTCACTGCGGGTGGCAGCGCTGCAGCTAGCGGTGGGGTTGCCGGGGCTGGAGATAACAGAGGCAGTACGGAACCTGCACAGCGGCAGGTGCCCCACAAAACTGCAGCTAAGAAGCGTGGAGTGTGCCAGAAAGTGACGCTCCTCCGCGCCAGAGAGACCCTGCTGAGTATGCTGATGTGGGGGGTCAAGCACTCAGTGAGCCGGTGCCCGTCTGTCTGTATGACATACCCCTCACACCCCCCCATACCTCCCAAATGTCCCGATTTTCGCGGGACAGTCCCATTTTTTGGGGTCTGTCCCGCTGTCCCACCCGCGGGTCGCAGTGTCCCGCGGTGGGGGGGGGGGGGGCAGTTGGAAAGCTCCTGTACTCGCTGTTCTGCTTAGCAGAGCAGCGGTGAATAGTGGAGACAGAGGGAGAGGGGGCATCCCCCTGATGTACGGATTAAGGGGGGGTTCCAGCAGCAGGGCTGGATTAAGGGGGGGGGCAGGGGGTACGTACCGTTGGCCCCACAGTTTTAGGGGGCCCCCCGGCTGGAGTAGCTCTGTCCCTGCTCAGAAGCTCCCCATCCTGCCAGCAACAACGGCAGCATTGTGCTACAGTCAGCACACGCTGCTGCGTGTTGGCAGGTCTGTGGTGTTACACGGAGGCAGCAGTCTCCCTGCTTGCTTCTGCCTGTGCGGGTGTGTAGGGGGGAGCGAGCACCTCCTCTGGATTTAGCCCTAGCTGAGGGGCCAAAATCCCATTAAAAATAAAAATAAAAATCGGAATTTGCATAAGGGGGCGTGGCCGCGCGTCCCGCGATTAGGCCACGCCCCCAACCCACAGCAGACACAGCAATGAGATAGGGCTCCCCTGTCTCAAGTGCCCTGGGCCCCCCGGACTCACAGAGCGCTGGGCAAGCCCCCTCACTGACGAAAACGGGGGCCCTCCCGTTAAGCCACGCCCCCTTTTCGCCGAGTGTGTGTCCCTCCTTCTGCCTGAAGAAAGCTCCTGAAGAAAGCTGGGAGGTATGTACCCCTGCCTGTGCCATGCCCATACCATCTGCTTCTGCTCCTAGTCTCCTATAGATTAGATTTGGCCAGATCAGTGACTCATTTGACTAACTCCGCCCAGTCCTGTGACTCCACCCAGCGTTAGCAAATGAATCACAAAGTCACAGATCTGGGCTATTATATAGGAGATATGTGATTTGCATCTAAATTTAGGGAACAGTGCAAGCATTTTCTTAATAAATTGGCTGTTTTTGGAATCTGTCCAAATGCACACAAGTAGTAAGACATAGCAGCAAGTACAGTACACCAATGCAATAACCCATTTGCTGCTAAGATATTTTTATACCGCCTACGCTGAGACCATTTTTGCACTTTTGGGCTCACTACATAAGAAACCTGGAAACGTGCATTGGGCTATGTAAAATTAATATTACAGTAAGTATGAGGATATGCAAATATGGCATATTGCCTGGAGATGTGGCCAGTACTGAGTAGTATGTGTCTCCAGATACGATTGCTAAAATGCTGATAGCAGATACACTGCTAAATACACTGCAGCACAAAATACACCTTTTAATTAGAATCTGTAATAAGCACAACTTAACAGATCATGGTCAGGTCACTTCTGTGAGCTCCAATCAGTCTTCTGGTAACCAAGCAACTGTTCCTCATTGTCAAGGTCTTTGTTCTGACCTCATTGTTTATTCTACCACTAGACACATTAATACAGTCCTCCTGCCTCCCCTTTATATGTCCAGGTAGTGGGAGCATCGCTTCCCGCGGTGGCTGTGTGCCTCCATTTGTTTCGTTTAGCAAGTGCGTGTACACACACGCACCTGCTATTATTTGCTATGGCATGCCTTATAGCCCATTATGCAAGATGGAAGAAGACACATCTGTATGTAACTAAACAACCCTAAATCATACTGTAAATACCGATACACAAGCATGGCAATTTAACCAATAGTTAGCCGTTAGTATGACTAGATCTGCAATTTGTGTCATTTCCTTATGCCTTTCATGCTTTATTACATTTTCTGCGACGGTGGACGCAAGGCAGTACCAGACTGTCAGTGAATAACAGGCTGTTGCCTTTTGGGTTCGGAGAGAAGGCGGCAATGATGCTGCTGTTGCGTGGGGAGGGACAAGGCCAGGATCTCCATTAGAGGATCGAGATTTCCTGGCTTCTTGGTAGCTCCTGCAGCGGCCAACTTGCATGATCCTATGGGTCACACACAGTGGCGTAAGTTCGTCACAGTTGCCCGGAGGCAAGTTCATACCAGTTGCTCCACCCCCCCTTATATTTAGATAAATATATGTATGTGTGTGTGTGTGCATATATATATGTGTGTGCGTGTGTGTGTGTGTTCTGATTTTTTTTTATATACTGTATATATACATTTCATTGTCTTTTATTTTAAATCACACATTTCTTAGCAGTCATACCCAGGATTAGAACCCACTGACAGCAGACACTTTACTGATGGAGCTATTTGCTCCAGTACAGGAAGCATAAGAATTGTAACTATATGAAGTTATGTGTAATTGTCAGAGAAGTAACTTCATATAGTGAAAGTATAGCGGCAGCCATCAATTAACTTACTTCAATGGTGTCACAGAATGGGGGGAGAAGAGCCCCCCTTCAGAGCAGGAGCCCGGTGGCAGATGACTCCGTTGCCTCCTAGAGTTCTGCCTCTGGTCACACAGCCGGCCAATGGTATCACAGTTGATTCAATGCTGCCCATAAATTTAAAAAGTACTATTGTGAGTAGATGTGTATGTATATCATACTTATCTACTTTAAATTTCCCCTCTCTGGGAGAAGCCCGGAGCGGAGGAGGTGCTGCAGGAAGCTTTGGCGAGCAGGACTGAGCTCTGTTATAATTTAGCCTTTCTATAAAGGCTTCACGTTATTTTAGTCCCTCCCCATGGACATGCGAATGCCAGGGATTATCTCTGCATACTGCCTGCTTTACTAGAGTGCAGGCAGGATGCGGGAAATCTGCCTGTTCAACTAGGGGTGCGGGAGGCTTCCCCAGAAATTGGGAGCCTCCGTAACTTCTAGGAGAGTAGGCAAGTATCATGTATATATATCAAATGAAGCCAACAATGAAGGGTCAAGGAGGGGCTATATAAACATATTAAAGAAGTTTGCACTCACTATGCTTAGCAGCACAAAAACAAATGATATACTGTAGATGAGGCCTTGATGTCTATTGTGTAGTCCATAATACAGTAAAATTGATTACAAGTAAAGAGTGCAGATAAATATACTGATCTGGGTTATTATAATCATCTGTTTTTTAGCATAAGTGTATAGTCCAAGAATATAATTCATCTGGTCTATAGTCATCTGCATGACGCTATTTTATTTAGTGTATTTAAAACAAGTATACTTAAATTATGGGACAGGAAATGTCTAAACAGTGTTTTAAAACAGACACAGATTGTGTAAATAAATTAGGGATGCGCGCCGGCTCTTTTCTCGGGTTTTGAGTTTTGGTTTTAGATCTGTATCTCCTTCGTGTTTTGGATCTGGATTGGCTTTGCCAAAACCGCCCTTGCAGGTTTTGGTTTTGGATCTGTATTTTTTTTTAAATAAAAAATCATAAAAAAAGCAAAAAAATCACAGAATTTTGGCCTGTATTAGTAACCTCAATAACATTCATTTCCATTCCTTTCCAGTCAATTTTGACCACATCACAATATTGTTTTAATTCAGAGTTGGATCTTGCAGGTTTTGAATTCCATATAAGGGAGCCGCACCTGGGAGTCGGGGCGATTGCACTCCCTCTGCCGCGATGTCTGCATAAAAGTGGAAATATGTTGAATTAATACAAAAATTAGTTGTGCAAATTGGTAAAAAAAAAACATTTACAATCCTTCTCCAGGTCGAACATAACTTTCAGGAACTGTTCCTACATTGAGGCTGAAAATCTAAAAATATATATTGTACAATATGGTTTGTATTGTAGTCAAAATTGCCTGGAAATTTATGTTATTGAGGTTAAAAAAAGCATTTTGTTTCCCCCAGCACCCTGAATGATAACAGTAACCAGATTTAAATCCTACACAATATTAGAATTGAGAGATCTTGGTTACATATATTTTGCGCAAATGTATGAATAAGCCCCCAAGCCACGTCAAGGCCTCTCTGTATACTGAGGGTCCTTAGTGCTATACCTAGGTGCAGGGTGCAGCACCCCAAAAATCAGCATAAGCCAGAAAGCCCAGGGCAGCATACCAGTGAAAAAACTATAGTGTTAATACATTAGTGTTAGGAAGCCAAAGCTATATGCAGAAAGTGATACAAAAATAATGAGATGTAATTAAAATAAAGAAATAGTGTTAGTGAAGAAATTAGTGCTAAGTGTTAATAGAATGTAAAGGTACGCCACACTAGAGCCATCCAGCCCAGCCAATCCAGGGGCACCGCACCCCACACCTCCATTACCCCAATCTGGGTCTATGATTTGGTTAATATATCTAAGCTAAGAGCTACCTACCTTGGAGCAACCCCATAGTGCTTTATATGGCATATCAGGACCTGCACCTCCTCCTAATGCAGGATCCTATCTGCCTCTCACAACAGACATATATAGTGATAGATGCTCAATTAGCTTAGTGATATCACTCAGGTGCTTGCAAGGGAGGGGTATTTCTAAGCAAGAAAAAATGCATTTTGTTTCCCCCAGCACCCAGAATGATAACAGTAATCAGATTTAAATCCTACACAATATTAGAATTCATAGATCTTGGTTACATATATTTGTGCAAATGTATGAATAAGCCCCCATGCCGCGTCAAGGCCTCTCTGTATATTGGGGGTCCCTAGCGCTATATATAGGTGCAGAGTGCGGCACCCCAAAAATCAGCATAAGCCAGAAAGACCAGGGCAGCATACCAGTGAAAAACTATAGTGTTAATAAATTAGTGTTAGGAAGCCGAAACCATGGTGTAGTATATAGCATATAGCTTCGGCTTCTTAACACTATAGTTTATTCACTGGTATGCTGGATGACCCTCGGTGTCGGCTGTGCATGCAGCTCAATTTGGATTCATTGTCCAAAACTGCATGCTCCGGACGCGGCATGACATCACTGTGCGATATCGCACAGTGTGTATGCCCACATTGGGTAGCCTGGGCCGGGAGGGGGTCACACTAGGCGATGTCGCTCATGGAGCACATTGCATAGTGTGTATGCACCTTTTAGCCAATATCTTCCATCTGCGTAAAAATGTGTTAAAAAATGT